>NC_133511.1:4245000-4880416 GCF_049354715.1 Callithrix jacchus | reverse complement strand
ACATTAGATTTGTGGTAGATAGCACTCTGACAACTATTCACTCAGCATACTCTTGTACAGCCACAATAGAAAGTCCACATGGATAAGGGAGTATCCCAGAATAAAACCTTTGGAGAAATCAAGTCCTTTTGACTACATAAGGAAAGGCTAAATTTAACCCAAGCATCATCCAAATGTTTTCCCCAAAATGATCAGGATCTATGATCGCGTGTTTGGGTGGATTTGCTTTTCTCTCTTTCCAGTAACAGCACATCTTCTGATACAGAATACTAGGTACGAGATACAACTACAACCCCTACGTATGGGAGATCTTCTTCCCAGGACGTCTTCTCTCTCAGTCTTCTTAGGTGATAAATTGGGTTGCAGGGGCAGAAATCACAGTTTTTATTATGTGATATCCTGCAGGTAATTCGAATATGGCGGTTGGACCACCTGAGACAGGAGAATCTACAGATGCCCTCAAGCTTTGCCCTCATGAAGAATTCCTGAGACTATGTACAGAAAAAGCTGAAGAGGTGCCGTGCTATCCGCAAAAAGCAGAAAAAAAGAAGAGAAATCACTGCTTTTCTTCAGTGCACCGTTTCTTACAGCACTAAATCAATGGTGGTGGGGGGTTTAATGGCAGTAAACATTTTCATAAACGCTTTGAGTAAGGAAAATATTATGTGACTTCACAATGATACCAATCCTCTCTCAACCGATGATGTAGATCAGTTTATCATGGGTTAGAAGAAAATTGGATTTTTATTGCTCCTGAATTCATTCGTTCAATTATCTGGATTTTACGACAATTGCAGCCTTAGCCATGGAGTAAAAATATTTCTAAGATAACATAGCTGAGTAGCAATTGTTCGCACTTTAGTTGAAAAGTATAGACATAAAGGATACTTGGGAAATATAATTAAAGCTTGAAAAACATAGGGGCCGGGCGCGGTGGCTCAAGCCTGTAATCCCAGCACTTTGGGAGGCCGAGGCGGGTGAATCACGAGGTCAAGAGATCGAGACCATCCTAGTCAACATGGTGAAACCCCGTCTCTACTAAAAATATTAAAAAAAATTAGCTGGGCATGGTGGCGTGTGCCTGTAATCCCAGCTACTCGGGAGGCAGGAGAATTGCCTGAACCCAGGAGGTGGAGGTTGCAGTGAGCCGAGATTGTCCCATTGCACTCCAGCCTGGGTCACAAGAGCGAAACTCCGTGTCAAAAAAAAAAAGAAAAAAAAAAAAAGAAAAACATTATAAGTTGATGTGTTAAAAATAGTACCAAATAGCTATGTTTCCAAAGGCAAAGACTTTCGCTGTTTTCATTTTTCACTGGAGCCAATGACAACATTTCTTATGTTTTATGAAATTTGACCTGAACTTTGAATGCCAAGAAAAATTTGAGTAGGTAAAGATGAAAAGGGAGAAGAAAGGGTAGGAATTATCTAGTTTCCTCAAGATTCTTGAGTAACCATTTCAGATATGTCCTGGTTCTTTCTCCAGGTTCTTGAGAGAGAGAAAGTCAGTGTCTTTTGATACAAGTTAGGGAAGAGAACAGTTGCATGAAGACTTAAAAAAGCAACATTAATAGGTACAAGGGGGTTGAAAAGAGACTAGAGTAAATTAAATCCACTGCATCTCCATCTCCTGCAGATCTATCCAATAAAGGAGAGAAAGGACCGCACACGCCTGGCTCTCATTATATGCAATACAGAGTTTGACCATCTGCCTCCGAGGCACGGAGCGGACTTTGACATCACAGGGATGAGGGAGCTGCTTGAGGGTCTGGACTACAGTGTGGTTGTAGAAGAGAAACTGACAGCCAGGGTAAGAGCCCCTCAGCCACCCCAAACTCATACATGTTCAACACACATCCTTCTAATAACTACTTGGCTTTAAGGAGCTCAACAAGATTTAACCGCTTCTGGGTGTGTGTGTACGTGTGTGTGTGTGTCTGTGTGTGTGCACAGGCAAAATCAGAGTACTGGATTGGTAAAGCTATGTCTCTTTTGTGCTCCAAGTATCCTCAACTCCGGAAACTAGACTAAACATGATTGGCAATTCTTATTGAATTCCAAAATCATGTGACGGGAATATCCCTAAAATTATAGAGTAATAAATTTTAAATAGGAGGACACTTGTAAAACAAATATTGAGTCCTAAACTCGGTGCCAAGAGCTACTCCTAACATTGGGAATAGGTCTGTAAATGAGATAGGAAGTTCTCTGCTGCCATTCATCTAGGTTACAAAAGAAAGAGATGGTGAAATTGTAAGAAAAAGACAACTTCAGGCACCAGGTGTGCATGTGTGTGTCTACCTAACAGTGACAAAAAAGCCAAAAGTAAGCAAAAAGAAAAGAAAAAGGAAACATGAGACAGAATTACGGGGTGGGAGCAATGTTTTTGGGTTGGTCAGAGACGGCTCCGGAAAGACAGGAATGCAGTGCTTTCAAAGTGGGAGAAGCTGCCTGTGAAAGGGCTGAACTGAAAAATCAACCTGGCACAGGAGAAGCACAAAGAGAAAACCAGTGTGACTAGAGTTTGAAGGAAAAGGGACATAGTACGAGGGTGGAATATGGTCAGGCCAGAAGTTTGATTCCATTCTAAGCAAAGTGGGATGAGTTTTACAAAGGAAGTGGTGTGACGCATTTATAACACATGTCTCTTGGTAGGTAAGTAGAGAAAAGACTGAGATGGAAAAGAAAAAGAAAAAGTAACATGAGTAACATATAAAAATATACAATATGGCCGAGAGCGGTGGCTCAAGCCTGTAATCCCACCACTTTGGGAGGTCGAGGCGGGTGGATCACGAGGTCACGAAATCAAGACCATCCTGGTCAACATGGTGAAACCCCGTCTCTACTAAAAATACAAAAAATTAGCTGGGCATGGTGGCGAGTGCCTGTAATCCCAGATACTCGGG
The DNA here is from genome assembly GCF_049354715.1 of Callithrix jacchus. Taxonomy (NCBI): domain Eukaryota; kingdom Metazoa; phylum Chordata; class Mammalia; order Primates; family Cebidae; genus Callithrix; species Callithrix jacchus. The sequence continues at coordinate 4,877,513 of NC_133511.1, read as the reverse complement.
AGGCTGAGGCAGGAGAATTGCCTGAACCCAGGAGGTGGAGGTTGTGGTGAGCCAAGAATTGTGCCATTGCACTCCAGCCTGGGTAACGAGAGCAAAACTCTGTCTCAAATATATATATACACACACACAATATATTAAGAAGACAGTATGGCAGCAGGAAGAGAAAGCAGGAACCCACAGCCCCACTGAGAAGGTAAAATTGAGGTCGTGATTGAGTAAGCACTGTGTGAAGCACCGTGACCAGGATATGTAAAATATGTTTCTTGTTTCACTCATGGTCAATCTAGGAAGTCCCATTCATTGCTCTTTTCCAGGGCATGGAGTCCGCGCTGAGGGCGTTTGCTGCCCGACCCGAGCACAAGTCCTCAGACAGCACTTTCCTGGTGCTCATGTCTCACGGCATCCTGGAGGGAATCTGTGGAACGGCGCATGATGACAAAAACCCAGATGTGCTGCTTTATGACACCATCTTCCAGATCTTCAACAACCGCAACTGCCTCGGTCTAAGGGACAAACCCAAGGTCATCATTGTCCAGGCCTGCAGGGGTAGTGAGTGCTCAGACTGAACACCTAACAGTTATGAAGGTGTATGCAGAGGATGGTGATGTTTGCCTTATATTTAGGGCCAAGTCTTAGACCCCATCCAGTGCAAATGAAGTACATTAAATTCTGAAGAAACTCTTCCTAAGGGGCTGGTGTAATAAGAAATTGTCTCATCCTGATTAGCAGGAAAATTTCTGTACAATTTTATCCACAGTAAGTGGTGAAGGGTATCATCAGAATCCCTAAATCAAAGTTAAACAGAAATACTCAAACTTGGGGATGGAATCATTTTCACGGCAGCTTGATTTGTAAATATTTCACAGACACTTTGACATTGTGTGGTTTAAGAAGAATTGCATTTGAAACTGGGCCATTATGTAAAACAGCATCCCTTTTCAATATAATTTTTAAGGGGAAAATTATTGAAGAGATCAGGGGACTTTAGAATATTGCAGTTCAACTTTGCTCCAGACTTTTGATTGCCTCATGGCTGGCTGAGGATGGTGGCTCATGCCTATAATCCCAGCACTTTGGGAGACCAAGACAGGAGGTTAATTGATGCCAGGAATTTGAGACCAATTGCCTCATAGCTCTTGGAAGCTATTTTTCAAAAGAAAACAAATTTTTTTCTCTAAAAAATGGTAAAGAAAAGATGATTTCACTGTCAGTAGGCACACTGTTGAATGACACTGGAGAGAAAGTAAGGTGGTGTGTGTGTGGGTTTGTATGTGTGTGGGTCTGTACGTATGGAACTAGTTAGCATGAACATTCAAAAAGAACAGGGTGGGCAATTGTGATAGCCATATTGTGGGAGTCACAGCAGTCTACAGAAAGTTAATGTCTCCACAGCAAACCAGGGGGATCTGCTGGTCCCAGATGCTCCAGCATCCTTGGCAGTGGCTTCTTCACAGTCACTTAAGAACCTAGAGGAAGATGCTATTCACAAGACCCATGTGGAGAAGGACTTCATTGCTTTCTGCTCTTCAACCCCACGTATGTATCTTTCAGTGGCAGGAAGGGATTTGTGGGCTTGAGGTCACCTTTGAATGATTCTACAAAATCAAGAATCCCTATGAAACAATAATCTGATAGAATGTTGTATGCTCTCCACATACTTTACATGATCCTATGTGTGCTGTGAGAACAGATGCCTACCCTCCAAAACACACAGCTTTGAAAGTTGTACTTTTACTATAAGCATTACATTTTACAGTCAAAGGTATATCAAATATCAAAACAACACAATACAAGGAACGCCATCACCACTCATCATTTAAACATGATGAATTCTGTTTTTTTATTAAACCCATTTAACATTTTGAACAGTGTTTTATGGATTCCAGGAATGGCTTCCCTTTCTCAAATGATCAACTTCGAGTCTTCTTCTCCGTATTTCCCATCTTATTCTACAAAGAGCAGTGCCATTGCATGCCCCACTAGGAATGTGGATATCTTTTAAAACAAGTAGAAAATGATAGGGTGGGGCTGACTCCGTCTAATCTCAGGGAACACTGGTTAGTATTTCACTTCTAGGTAATTATCGTAAGTAGCATACATTTAACTGTTTTTAATTTGTCTATTTCTAGATCTTATTTTTTAAAAGCACTTTATTGAGGTATGACTGACATACATAATGGTACATATTTAATGTATACAAGTTAATGAGTTTGGAGATAAGTGTTCACTCCTGAAATCATCACAACTATGCCATAAACATATCTCTCTCTCCAAAAGATTCTTACACTTCTCTGTTTATTATTATCATCATTCTGTGAGTGTGTGTGAAAAGAATATTTAGCATAAAATCTACTTTTTTAGCAAATTTCAAGTACATGATACAGTATTGCTTACTGTTGGCACCATCCTGTAGAGTGGATTTTTATCACTTTGTTCATCTTCTATAACTGAAACATTGCATGTGTTTACTTTAGTATATGGTGAATGACAGTGTGGCATTATCTGCAAACAGCTTTGGAGCCTGGTGGCAGTTTTTTGTGGCTCACTCACTGTGTGAACACGGGGAAGTTATTTTGTCTTTCTGACCTTCTATTCCTCTGTAAAGTGGGATAATTCCAGCTATTTCTCAAGCCCTTATAAAAGTCAAGAGAATGGACATGGGGTTTGTAGCAGACAGTCAGTCCCAAGAGGCCACCTTTGAAGGACTCTACAGAATCAAACATCCCAAGAGTCAAAATACAATCACTACACAATCTCTCGTAATGCTTACAAACTGCACCTTTTGGTCACCTTTTGCCAGGATTTCTGTTTGCTTTTTGTGGAAAGTGGATAAATGTCCGGTTGTAAGTGCTTCCTACATATCTGCAAAGATAACTCCCAAGCTATGCTTTTCTTTTTAAAAACATTCCCAAGACAAAAATATAAACAAAAACACAGCCCAAGGTACACCAACCTGTATCATCACAGATAACGTGTCCTGGAGAGACAGCACAGTGGGCTCCATCTTCATCACACAACTGGTCGCCTGCTTCCGGAAATATTCTTGGTGCTGCCACCTAGAGGAAGTATTTCGGAAGGTAAGCATCTCTTTCTTTTCTAGTTACTCATTTATTTATTCAGGAAGAATTTGTCATGATTCACCTTTCACTTCACAGTGACAATCTTTGTCAGGCAAGTGAAAGAGTGATACCGAGTATCTGTCATTCAGCTATTTAAAATATGGTTATGGGAAAGAGATTTCCAATATGTCCCAGAAGGAGATCAAAGTAAAACAAAATAATATCAACCATAAGCCTTATGTTATGGACTATAAGTTCTTAAGTTTTCAAGAATGAAAAATATTTTGAAAAATTTTTATCACTTAATTTATTAAATTAATAAAATCTGGGTGCTCTGCTAAATCATGGAGTTCTTCCTGGTGACAGAGGGGTAAATGAGGCCTACATGACTTAAGCCTACCTCACATTTTCATGGGAGATATGGATACTGAAAATGTGGGTTAACAAGCAAATATGTGCCTACGGATTATTATGGGATCCATAAAGGCGTGCAAGAAGGAACAAAAAGGAAGCCACTCTTTCAATAAAAATGTGCAGAAGAAAAAGTTTGCTACTCTTTGCACTACCTGGGACATTCCTTATTCCCACTACTTTCTACGTTATTTTTCTCCATAACTCATACCTCCACCCACCAAGCATATAGCAATAGTTTATTTATGTGTCTGGTTTTTTATTTGATTTTACTCACTAACATGCAAACTTCAAGATGGCAGGGATTTACTCAGCAACTCAACAAACCTGGCATGTAGCATATATACAATTAATAATTACTGAATCAATAGATATATAAGTAAATAGATAAATGCTCCCTCTTGTTTAAAGAGAGAATGGGGTTGTTGTTAACATATAATAGTATAGTTATTTATAAAGTAAAAATGGTAGAAATCAGTAAAACTCCTGTGGGAAAATAAAGATACACTGCCGTTTAAAAAGGAAAGACATCCAGGACCAGCACAGTCATTCATTCCTATAATCCCAGCACTTCGAGAGTTGCAGGAGGGTGGAGTGACTTGAATCCAGGAATTTGAGACCAGCCTGGGCAACATGGAGAAACTCCATCGCTACAAAAAATACAAAAATTAGCAGGACATGTTGACAGGTGCCTGTAATCCCACCTACTTGAAAGTTGAAGTGGGAGGATTGCTTGAGCCCAGAAAGCCCAAGACGGCACCACTGAACTCTAGCCTGGCAATAGAGTAAGATGCTGTGTTAAAAAAAGTAATAAAAGAAGAAGGAGAAGGAGAAGAAGAAGAAAAGAAGAAGAAGAAGGAGGAGGAGGAGGAGGAGGAGGAGGAGGAGGAGGAGGAGGAGGAGGTGGGAATACAGCAAAAATTGGAAAAAGGAACTAAAAATTCTGGATTTAGGATAAGTAGACTCTTATCAATTAGTCCATGCAAAAGACTACAAGTTCAGCTTGGTGGTAGAGATATGAAAGTTGTTCAGTGTTCAAGTCTTTAAGATACTGGGATTTACTTTTCCTTTAACTGAGGAATCAAACTTGGTGGGATTTGGGAGTACAGAATCCTTCCTTATCTAATTTTCATGAACCATTTCCAAGGGATAACCTGATTGTCTTATCTGTAGGTTAGAAATGGAATATAGATGAAATGAAGGTTGAAAGGCCTTAGATTAGACATGAGGTGTTTATTTTGATGTTAAGAGTACGGTCTGAGATGGAATGTCACTTCTAAGAGGTGGGGTACAATGTTGAGGAGTTAGAATGCCAATGGGCTTGGTTCCATGAAATCCGAAAGCTCTCCTCATTCCAGGCATTTTCTGGTTCATGGCGCAAGATGCTTTCTGAGACTTCAAAAGAGTGGTATCTCATTTACAGCCTATTTTCTGTTTTCAGGTGCAGCAATCATTTGAAACTCCAAGGGATAAAGCCCAAATGCCCACCATAGAACGATTATCCATGACAAGATATTTCTACCTCTTTCCTGGCAATTGAAAATTGTTAAGTATTGCGAGTTGGTGGTGGTATGTGAAATGAATGAGAGCATGATATTGGTATTAGGTCCAGTGACCATGATGGCTGAATACTTGAATGGTCAAACTGGTGTTTTTGTGGACATAGTCTGGTGATTATCTGCTATTTTTTCCAACTTACATTTATATCCAACTTATATTTATATCCAAATGCACATAGCATTTGGATTCCCCCAACTCTAGAAATAATCAGGCAATTAGTCAATCAAGGAGGTAAGGAAAATCATGACTGATCGTGATAATGAAAAACGAAGGGTAGTAATTATTAAAATAGAAACATTCTAATGCTTCCATTACTATTTATATTCATTTATCTCTCATACTATACTTTTCTCTTCCTTTCTTACACACACACACACACACACACAAGTAACCAAACATTGCATCGAACCCTGAACAAAACAGAGTAAAGAAAGGAGCTAACTTTGGAGAAAGCAGCACTTTGATCCTCCGAGTGAGAATATCACAGCAAACACCACACTACTGACATTCAGCTACCATTACCAGATAGTACAAAATACAACCTGTACGGGAGAATTTGTGTTGATTCAGTCTCTGGTTCTCAGACTGTTCTCACAATGCAGATCACCAGTCGCTCAGAGTCTGCTTTCAAATCCTCAATCACACTCCAGAAGATCCTTCAAGCTCCCATGTAACTTTTTTTATTACTTTGATCAAAATGTTATAGATTGGGTACATTAAGTCGGGAGCAAATGATTACTTTCTTTACTCTTAATAGCTTTATTTAACACTACATTATACGCCTGTTATCAATCTCCCTCTCAGATACACACTTAAAGTTATATTTTATAGTAAAATGTATAAAGTTGATCTCAATACTTCCAATACTCAACACATAGTTTTTTTACTCTTGGTTTCTGACAATCCGGTCAAACAATTGCATCATTTTAGCAGACAGCTTCCAGTGCCTAAACCATCCAGTGGACATACAGTTAGACATTGAATTGTTTGTTGAATAATACTTGCCAACACTAACCATGCACCAGGTTCTGTTCTAGATTCTTGGAATATGCCAATTAACAAAGTAAACAGATTTCTTACCTCAGAAAGCTTATATTCTAGTGAGTTGAAACACACCGAATACATAAACAGGTAAATATATCACAGGCCAGAGAGCAAAAAAAGGCAAAAGGAAAAATAAAGGCAGACAAAAGCAAACACAGAATGATGGATGCTGTACTCATAGATATATTTTACTCGGGAAGGCCTTCCTTGAAATAATGAAATCGGAATAAAGAATGGACAGAGTTGGGAAGTGAACCATGTGGATCTTATGCAGGAAAAGTGTCCTAGCACAGAATACAGCAAGTGCAAATGCCCTGGGGGTAGAAATGCACTAAATATGTTTAAAGAACTGCAATAAGTGTGACCAAAAGAGAAGGTGAGTGGGGAAAATGGCAGAGACATATTAGGAGAAGCAGTGAGAAGCCAGATCTCATGGTTCTTGTCTATCACAGGGTAAATCTTTCTAGTGCTTTAGAAAAGAGAAGTAATATGCTTTAAATTAGGTTTTACAAAGATCACATGTTGGTGAACAGGCTAAGAGGTCATAGATGGAAGTCAAGGGAAGTGGCTAGAGCACATAGAAGAGGCTGGAAAAAGTATCATGATGAGGGATGAGAGGAAGGCAGCAAGGGGTAACCATCTTGACCTTCTTCTGTTCTTTCTCTCCCCTGCAGGAAGCCACAAGTGACCCAGCCCTCCTTTCTCAACTTCAAGGAGCACCTCTGTTAGTACGGCTTGCATATTTAACATTTTATGTTTCAATAAAAGTGAAGACAAAATGAACTGTATCTTTTTCTAACAGAGAATATAATTTCGATGAAAGTGGTGGGTGAATGGAAATGAAGTGGAGGAAGCTAACTGGATTTTCGAGCTATGTGGCTCATGTAATACCTAAACTTGGCTGATGAAGAAACTGACTGTGACTTATCCCCCAATGACAGGATGAAAGAGGGTGGTGCCTAAAACTGTAGTGAGATACTGCCTCATACCTATTTAAATGACTCCCAAAACAAACAACAAACCCAGAAAATAACACGTGTTTTCAGGGATGCAGAATAATCGGAACTCTGTGATCTGTTGCTGAGAATTTCAAATGGTACAGGCACCTTGGAAGACAGTATGGTAGTGCCTCATACAATTAGAAGTAGAGTTACCATATGCTCCAGAAATTCCACCTATAGGTAGACCCTACAGTAATTGAACGCAGCGTCTCAAAGATGTATTTATATACCTACATTCATAGCAGCATTGTTCATAATAGCTAAAATGTGGGGCTATCCAACAACTGATAAATAGATAAGCTAAATGTGGTATATACACATAATGGAATTATATTCAGCCTTAAAAAGGAAGAAAGTCCTGGCGTTTGTTACAATATGGATGAACCTTGACAACACAATGCCATGTCAATGTAGGCAGCAGCAGAAAAACACGTACCGTATGATTTCACTGAAATGAAGTACCTGAGTTACCCAGGGTATCAAATTCATAGAGACAGAAAGTAGAATGGTGACAGTCAGGGGCAGTGGGGAGGACGAAATGGGGAGTTATTATTTAATCATTTAGAATTTCAGCTCTACAAGATAAAGAGGAATTCTGGAGGTAGATGGGGGTAACTGTTACGACATTATAAATGTAGGTAGTATCACTGAACACTACATTTAAAAAATGTTAAGATGGTCAATTTTGTGGTATATATTTTTACCACAATAGGAAACTGGGAAAAAATGGTGTAATTGGAGGTGAGAAAAGATGAAATAAATTGCACGAGGGAAACTGGTCAACTTACACTGAGGAGAATTAAGGTGCATGCAAAACTGATAAAAGAGATGAGAGTTAAGTACATTATTTATCATTTCACAATGAATCAAGGAGTAATAGGAAATTACACTGTCATCAAACATTAGGTAGAATAGGAGAGAGATTTGGCAGTGTGAATGAGCTGCATTTCATTTCTCATGTGAGGCAGCTAACAGCATTGTTTGTAATCCATACATCATGAAATAGATAAAACAGGCATTATTGGGAGTTGCAAAGATTGCCACCAAAAAAAAAAGCAAATGACTTAGGGAAATTACATGTAGTTTATAGAAGCAAAGTAAAAAATCAGAAAAATCTGATTTTTATTGTTGCCTTTTCTGTACTACTGGATAAGCTGCCTTGTGAATGTTTACCACTTTGACAAGACTTTTTTTGGGGGGAGATGGAGCCTCACTCTGTTACCCAGGCTGGAGTGCAGTGGCCCGATCTTGGCTCACTGCAACCTCTGTCTCTGTGGTTCAAGCAATTCTCCTGCCTCAGCCCCCTGAGTAGCTGGGACTACAGGTGCATGCCACCACACCTGGCTAATTTTTTTATTTTTAGTAGAGACCAAGTTTCACCATGTTGGCCAGGCTAGTCTCAAAATCCTGACTTCTTGTGATCCACCTGCCTCACCCTCTCAAAGTGCTAGGATTACAGGTGTGAGCCACTGCACCCGCTCAAAACATTTTAAAAATATAATCTGTCAACACATTAAATACTATACAGTCATCAAAACTCAGATAGTGTTTCATGTGTTGGTTTTTAAAAAATGTTTGTCAGACATTGTAAAGTTAAATAAAGCAAATTATCAATAATATAACTGTAAGATAAAACCACTATGGGGTAAAAATTCTGTGGGTAATTATGGGTCTGTTAGTTATCTATTGTTCAGTATCAAAACACCCAAAAACTCAGTGGCTTCACACAAGAAGCATTTATATTGTTCATGAGGTGGCCAGTTGGCTGAATGTTTCTTTTCATCACTGCTGGGATTGTGTCTGACATCATCTGTGTGTAGGGTAGGTCTCTCTGCTGACAAGGCTGGGATATCTCATATGTTGGGAAAACACTTGGCTGGAGGCTGGTCTAGTATGGCCTCGGCTGGGATGACTGGGCTCTTCTCCACCTGATGACTTTAATCAGCTAGCAATCCAGCCCAGGCTCATCCTCATTTAGCTTCAGGTGTTCAAGAGGGAGAAGGGCACAGGGATTTGTAAACGGATTTGTAAAACCCAGGCTGGAAACTGCATCAGATCCCTCTACTGCATCATGTTGGCCAAAAGCAACTCATAAGGCCAGTTCAGAACTAACATAAAGGCCAAAAATGCTAGGAGGCCAATGATTAGGGCCATGGATAATATCATTTTTTGTATTAAACATTTTATAAAATTATAGAAAAAATTACACAAAGATGCAAGCTAAACATATAATTGTAGGTACCTTGTCATGTGAAATTAAAGAACTTAGATGATCTTTTCCCATTTTATAAATTGTTCTATTGTTCGATTTTAATTGCACATATATATTTATCTCAAAAATAAATGAAAGGGTATTTTGTTCATTTAATGAACAAAAATACTTTCATCTCATGGATAAACAACATCCCAATTTAAAAAGGAGTGGATCAGGAAAGACAGAAGAGAAGAGATCACTTGTGTGGGTTTATCAGATAGTGAAGGGAGTATCACAACTTAGCAATCCTCAGTCAGCCTCTTTCCCTTACCTTCCAAATTCACACTTCCGAGGCTGAGTAAGTATGAGTGAAGTAAAGACTCCTGACCATTTAGAGGCTGATGGCAGCAGAGAGACAAACAGAGGTTTAATGTGACTTATTAACAATGTTAAAAATAGGTGGAAAAAGAGCACAGAGACGTGTTCTCGTGAGAGTGCGCATGCTTTCATTCTGATCACTTCGTTGTATCAAAAAGAAAAAACACCCTCTGTTTCCTGTTTTCCAAAGGAAAGCAGCTGTACATTAAATCAGGAGTCTAATCGTATCTTGGCAAAGAAAAGGAGAATTTGAGGACCTGGAGTTTTCCATTTAGGGTAGTATCAACAAGCTGGTCCACTGAGAGGAAAGCACGCCTGTTGAAATTGCTTTTGTTTTCATAGCTTTTTCCTGTCCAGGAAGCAGGAGCAGCCATGGCTGGTGAGTGGCCTCAGTTTTTCTGCTCTTTATGGCTATATTTTGAGAGAGTTATAGTTCAAGGGAAAGAAGAAGGCAGACTGGAGGGGGATCTCCCAAGACCTAATTATTTTACTCTGGGTATGGAGGGAGATATGGGAGCTTGGGGCACAGCACTGAAAATGCCAACCAAGTGTCTTAGTTAATACGTTACCACTTCTCAAATGAAAGAAAAATGTAAAAACATCTGGATCTCTATTCTTTTTTTTGAGATGAAGTTTCGCTCTTGTGACCCAGGCTGGAGTGCAATGGCGCAATCTCGGCTCACCGCAACCTCTGCCTCCTGGGTTCAGGCAATTCTCCTGCCTCAGCCTCCTGAGTAGCTGGGATTACAGGCACGCACCACCATGCCCAGCTAATTTTTTGTATTTTTAGTAGAGACGGGGTTTCACCATGTTGACCAGGATGGTCTCAATCTCTTGACCTCGTGATCCACCCACCTCGGCCTCCCAAAGTGCTGGGATTACAGGCGTGAGCCACCGCGCCCGGCCCCTGGATCTCTGTTCTTAAACTTTTCCTTTTATTTTAGACTCTTCTTTTAACTGATACTGACCCGAAATTCTCATTCATTTCGTAAGTGTTCTGTTACGGGGAGGGTGGAAAGCCAGGCGGTTGAACAGGGTAACTTGCATTTCCTCCATATTTCTGCTTTCTGTGTAACCTTTCCCTTACTGCAGCAAACGGATCAGCTACAATATGTGCTAAGTCTCGGCATATGCAGCTTCCCTGCCGGCCTTGATAAAGAAAACAAAACAGGTGTTATCTTACAGATGAATGCATTTATGTTTCACTGCTGCACATATTGAATGCAATGTCCTTTCAAACTCGTTTTTAATAAAAGTGAAAAGAAAATAAGGAGATCATAGGAGATGCAAAGACTAAACTGAGTCAGCTGTCACCAAGTTCCTTAGTGAACTCACTAGGCTTCTCTGATTCTATTTCACCACCTAAGGAAATGGAGAGAGTTGAAGCAAGATAGGAGCTTTTCTACCTGTGGTCCTTGCAACAGACGCGTCAGCATGACCTGAGAAATTGTTAGAAATGAAAATTCATGGCCCCGTTCTCACCTATTCAATAAAAATTTTTTGGAGTAGGGTGCAGGAAGCTCTGCATACTAAGCTTCCTGTTGATTCTTATGCACATTAAAATTTGGGAACCACTACCCTAGAACGCGGTAGCTAAAGTTCTGTCCATACGTAAGATTCTATCATTCTCGCAGGTAAGAAACCATCCATAGAGAATTTGTTCAACATGGCAAAGACGCTGACTGGGAAATTTCTAAGTGGCATTTCTGATCAATTGATGGAAAATAGTTCATTAGATGCAGAAGAGTCATGGATTCTAGTAGAAGGTGTGAACTTCGTTCTGAAAAATGCTGGAAACCTTCCTGATAATAACACTGATACAGCTAAAGTGACAGATAAAATATTTAGGGACCACCTACTAAACCCCCAAAACCTATTGAGTTTAGGTGAATATTGTGGGGCTAAGAGCTAGTAACTCATTCTTTCTGTTCTATTCCTCTTACTTTTTGTCTTGTTTATTTTTCCCTTCTCCAAATGGAGAATCAACTATCCCCATCTTAGGACCTTCTTCAACTATCCTTTCCTTTCCTTTCCCTCCCTCCCTCCCTCCCTCCCTCCCTCCCTCCCTCCCTCCCACTGCCTCTATTCAACCACTGCCTCCCTGGTGCAAGCAAGTCTCCTGCCTCATCCTCCTGAGTACCTGAATTTGCAGGAACCCTCCACCATGCCTGCTAATTTCGTTTTTGTTTTTTGGAGATGGAGTGTCCCTCTATTGCCCAGGCTGAAGTGCAGTGGTGCAATCTTGGCTCACTGCAATCTCCTCCTACCAGATTCAAGCAATTCTCCTGTCTCAACCTCCCAGTAGCTGGCACTACAGGCATGCACCACCACACCCAGCTACTTTTTATATTTTTAATAGAGATGGGGTTTCATCATGTTGACCAGGATGGTCTCGATCTCTTGACCTCGTGATCTGCCCACCTTGGCCTCCCAAAGTGCTGAGATTAAAGACATGAGTCACCATGCCCAGCATTTTATTTATTTTTTTTAGTAGAGATGGGGTTTCACCGTGTTGGACAGATGGGTCTCGAACTCCTGATCTCAGGTGATCCTCGTGCCTTGGCCTCCCAAAGTGCTGGGATTACAGGCATGAGTCACCAGGCCTAGCCTCCTGTTTATCTTATTTAATGCCAAAAAATTTACTAATCCACCCCAATTGCTTTTACACTGCTGCATACTCTTTTAACAATACTCACTCTCATCACTCCATACAATTTACTTACTCATATTATTATGTCTCCCTCTGCTGAAATGTAAGCCCCACCTTGAGGGGATCTTTGCCTGCTTTGTTTATGAATGTATCCTAAACACATAGAAATGATACCTGACACATAATAGGTGCTGATTAATTATTGTTAAATGAACGGTGTGGAGACATTAAATTCGGTGATAGCCTTTGGCTATTCTGGGCTCCTCTGTGGCCTTTAGAGTTATTCTCAGATACAGAATGTATAACAGGGGAATATCTGTTATCTTTTGCTTAGCTGTGGCTTTTCCCCAGAACGAAATGTCTGGAAATCTAGATTTCTATTTAAGGAAGGAATAAGGAATTCATGGGTTAGTGGGGTATGGATGTTTCTTTGGAGCACAGATTGGCACACTTTTTCTTTAAAAGATAATGAATATTTTACTCTTTCTGGACCAATGACTCAAACCATCTATTGTAGCTCAAAAGCAGCAACAGACTTTAAGTACATGATGGGTGTGTTGATGTGTGTCCCATACAACTTTATTTACAAAAATGGGTGTTGGCTGATTCTGACCAACAGACTATGGGTTGCTGATTCCTACTCCAGACTGTAATACATAAATGAGTATACTCCCAATTCTTGGACATGCATCTGGAATTATTTTGGTTGTAGATAGACTATTTTTTTTTTTTTTTTTTTGAGACAGAGTTTTGCTCTTGTTACCCAGGCTGGAGTGCAATGGCACAATCTCGGCTCACTGCAACCTCCGCCTCCTGGGTTCAGGCAATTCTCCTGCCTCAGCCTCCTGAGTAGCTGGGATTACAGGCACGCCCCACCATGCCCAGCTAATTTTTTTGTATTTTTAGTAGAGACGGGGTTTCACCATGTTGACCAGGATGGTCTCGATCTGTTGACCTCGTGATCCACCCGACTCAGCCTCCCAAAGTGCTGGGATTACAGGCTTGAGCCACCGCGCCCGGCCTTATAGACTATTTTTTATACATAGATGTACTTTCCTTCCTCAGAATGAACAGTGCTGTTGCATAAAAACTTTGATTAAAGATTTTGATTATTCCTTGAATTCTATAAGTAGAAAGATAACAAATTCTTCTTTGTTTTATAGAAACTTTGCCTCCCTTTTCACTTGGCAGAATGCCATATTCCTCTAGAACAAACTTGATGCTTAGAAAATAGGCCAAATCTTCATGCTTCATAGAGTAGCCCCATGCTAGCATAGTCATCTACTCATCAGTGCAAAGGCAAGAGTGTGAAGTGTGCAGGTTCTCGAAACTTAGTTCTGCTGACAAATCTGTTTTTCATATTGTTTCAGTATATGTTTCATTCTGAGAGTGAGAACAATGAATCTGAAGAAGGCTCTGCAGAATCTTCCTTTTCCACAGGTAACTGCCTCCAAACACCAAATTCCAATGGAAAACTCTTAGAGCTCTATTGTTGTGAGATGGTATCTCAGTAAAGACCTGGGAAGCCTGTGTTCACAGTCAATTTAATCTTTGGAAATGGCTTTCAGATAGAGTACTAATCCTAAACCTTGTCTTCATTCTATTGCAGAATCTGAAGAAGAAAATGAAGAAGGAGCTGCATCAGCCCAGTCAATGGCTGTTTCTCGAAAAGGTAAATTGACACCAAAAAAGTGGTTGCTGGCCTCACAAGGAGTCCTGTGTTATAGAGGAAACACCATTGCATTGAGGTTCAGACCACATAGGTTATCTCTCACCTCTCCTTGCAACAAAGTATCTCAAAAACAAGATGAGCACATACATGCCTGCTCTTAGGTTCTCCTCGGAACTCAGAAATGAGTCAAAATGAAGAACCTGAGCAGAATGCTGTATTGGTCCAAGCATCAACTCTGACACGGACAGGTACTATCTATCCATGGACATATCATGACATTATTTGAGATAGGGCAGAATTTTAAAAAGACTTATGGGGTAATGCATAGAGAACTGGAGTAAAAGCCAAGAACACTGTATATACTGAGCCCATCGCTGCCACGACCTATGTGATTTCATGTAAATATCCCCAGCTTTCTGAGACTCATATTTTTAAATGGAATTTAAAATTGAAGAGCAGGGAAGTAAGTGCTAATCTTGCTTTTAACATCCTTAAAAAAGGTGCAAAACTGCAGATATGTAAGAAACTACTAACTGCACAAAACAGAATAAGGATGTGGTTAAGAAAAGCACATACAAAGTAATAAAAACTGCAAACAAGTCACACATGCTGTGTAGTCACCAAGGAAACTGATCATCAGGCTACATTAAAGAATTGTGGTGTCTGGAGTGGTAGATGAGCAGAAGTGATAATGTTGTCTTTCGAGTACCATAATTTCAAAAGTTCTGAGCAAACTTAAAAAGGAATGAAAACCTGTAACCTTTTATCAATGGTTTTATCCATTCAGTATCTATTAATTGAAAATCTACTGTATGCTGTTCTAGTACTGTGTATGGCAGTAAGCAGGAAAGACAAAGCTCCTACTCTCATAGAGTTTGCAATGTAGTGAAGGTATGTAGATAATAAACATGTAAATAATAAATGGTATGATTTCAGAGAATGTGTAAAATAAAAGAGGATTAGGCTATAGAAAGAGGTGGTGTGTGTGTGTGTGTGTGTGTGTGTGTGCACGCACGTGTGCGTGCCAGGGGTGGGCAAAGGAAGGCCAGTGAGCCAAGGGGGTTAGCCATGACCTCTCCCCAGAGGTGGCATTTCAGTACAGACTTGAACGTGGGGACGGAGTTGTGCCTAACTCTGAAACAAAAGTGTTCTCTGGAAAGGGAAAACAAGAGCAAGGACCCCGAGACAGTAATGCTCTGGCTGTTCAGGAAGGTTACGGACCCTCTGGCTGCAGAGTAGAAAATTAGGGAGAGTATAAGTAGTGGAGCTATTAAAGAGTCAGGCTGGGGATCTTATTTGCAACAGAAAACACTGGATAGTTGCTTTTTATTTTTTTTTTCGGACAACTCTTTATTAGTAGTTGATGATCCTGACAAATTCCAGGAGGGCTGCATAGCCTCTGCTCTTCCTAGCCATTGATTACAGTTAACATCCATTGCTAAAACAAGTGCTTAAACTTGTTTAAGTATTAAAGAATATTTTTGTGCAAGCTAAGTTTTTAAAATATAACCCACAAGTGAAAGAGAGCTGTTAATCTCCCACTTTTCTTTCCATCTCTTTTTTTTCCCCTTTCTTACCATCTGTTTTATTTTCTTTCCCAATAACAGTCTTTTTCTTGTTCCTCTGTTTTTTCCTCTTCTCTTTTTTCTTTTCCTTTTTCATAGAATTTACTTTCTTCCCTTTGTACTCTCAATTCTTCCTTTAATTTCCCTGCCAATGTAGAAATCATTACATGCTAATAGAGCCAAGTACATTGCAACTGCAAGGACATTCTGTCTACAACAGAAAAATTATAAATGATGAATTTTGTCTTCATTTATACTACCTTAGAAGTTGTTAAACGAGGAGCGATAGGTAAGTGTAGCATCAAAAAGGCCCGTTGAAAATGATTTAAATATTTCAGTTACGAAGACAATAGCTTTTAGACTAGGTTTATGGCACTAGCGTTGACGAAACGTTGTTAAATTTGGGATATGTTTTTGGCAGCAGAATCAATGAAAACTGAATAATGGTTTGAATATGGGATGTGAAAGAAAGGAAATAATAAATAATGACTAGGTTTTTGGCTTGGCAACTGGGGTAGATGGTGCCATTTACTGAGTCGGTGAAAACAGATGTGAGGAGACACAGATCTGAAGGAGTGTACAGTATCAGGAGTCCTGTTTCTTATGTTTAGTTTGGAACATGTGTTACCTCCAAGGGTGGACGTTGAATAGGCAAATGGATGACTTCACAGAGAAATCTCGACTGGGAAAAAGCTGGAGATTCGTCAGCATGTAGATAGTATTTCATAAAAATACCAAAGGCATGGCTCCAGGAGTCTTCCAATGTGTAAAAGATCACATCCTCCAATATTCTGATGCGTTTTATTTGCAGATAATGTTTCTTGGAGGCATGAAGCAAATGGCTCTATCTTCATTTCCAAAATTATCCACTACTTCAAAGAGTATTCTTGGAGTCATTATCTAGAGGAAACTTTTTGAAAGGTAGGGGTCCTCTTTTATTTTCAATGTTATGCCCCAGAAAGCTTTGCAAAACCACTTGTAAATTTTTGTGGGGAATCTTAAAGCTCTTAAGTCATTCTGATGATCCTTCCTGTATTCCAAGTTTATTCAAAGAGGAAGTGTTCCGAAATGGTACATAGAACCACTGTGGGTTTTCCCAGTAACTTGATTCTGATAGCATGGCTCACCCAGGGAATTCTTTTTAGAGTAACAATTCATTTGTGTATGTGCTATATCTAAGGAAAAGCTAAAAATATCTCTGTTTACATTATCTAGCTACAGCCTTAATACACAACATGAATTTTCACACTCCTGACAGAGTCAGATTTTCCTTTTATAAACTCTCTTAAGGCTTTCTTTACTACTTTAGGTTCAACGTTCATTTGACACACCAAATGTACTGACCTAGTTGCCCACCATTGAAAGCGTGTCCATGACATGATATTTCTGTCTCTTTCCTGGGAGTTAAAACTCATAAGAAGCAACTCAGGTAAATATATTCTAGAACTGGATTTGAGTGCTCCCTGCTCAGTCTATTCAGAAAGTCTGGAGAGAATGGAGAGCAAATGATGGCCTATCTGCCCACTTGTTATAGAGGCTGATGTTATTTCCCTTTTCTTAGCAACCCCAGTAAAACCCTGGTTTTATACGACATCAGCCATAGTATATATAATGGTTGTATAAGTAATGGCAGTCCGATAGAGTTCAGCTAGAAAACCCTTTACTTACAATTTCTCTCAAGGAACTACTCAGCGAGTAGGGAATATTAGACTCTGATGCATGCAGAAAATACAGTCATTGAAAATGTGATGTACAGCCAGTGTTCGTCTCTCTTTACCCGAAAGTCAGTTTTTCGGAGTCACATTCTCCTCTGCTTGTGATGAGGCTTTCCTATACCACATGTCTGACTAGCTGCTAAATCTATGCTGAGGCAATGAGACTCTACTAGAGATCTTCCCATTCGCGGATGACAAGTCCATAGCCTGTTTGTGAAGGTATTCCTCACAGTAGAGATTAGTTATATTTATATCTCACCTCTAGTAGCCAGATTACTCAGGTTCTTTTCTCTACTTTCTCTAGGAAAATGAAGGTATTGTGGTATCTCTGAATCTGCTACTTGAAAAGGTCAATTTTTGATTAAGAGGATTTTCATACCAAACTGCTCAGCTGTCCACCTTTTGCAAATACCACACTAAAATCAATCTCATGTTTTTGCTAAGTTAAGGCTTAATAAATTTGTTTATAAAATTGTGCTTGTTTTCTCATTTTCTCACAAAATAAGTCATGCTTATAGGAAAAAAATACATATTAAAAAGTATAAAAAGAAAAAATAATCATTGTCAAACTTTTTAAAATGATTCATAAAAACTCAAGTTATTTAAAGAAAAATGTGTGTTCACATTTGAAAAGTAAAGTTGTTAACAAATCAAGGGTAAGAGAGGAGCATTTTAGACAGGAAAGGCGGTGTGTACGGAGAACTTACAAACAAAAAGGAGCTTAGGAGAGAGGACTGGGAGGCTGGAACACAGCATCAGGAGAGATGCCAGTGGGGAGGCTGGAGAATGAGGCAGGCACCGAAACATCTGAGGCCTTATATGGTCCTTCATACTAGTAGTAATAGGAAATTCTACTAGGCTTTAAGCAATTAAATGATACAATCTTTGTTATTAAAGATCACTCTGGAGGTTTCATGGGGAATAAACTGTAGTACAGCAAGAGTGGATATATGAGGACAGGTTAAATGCTAGTGCAATATTGTAAGTTAGAGGTGATACTGATAGTCTTGGGATGTAATAAGTTGTTGTATCTAAGAAACAGTACACAAAAATAATATGACTATTTATTTTGTATATCCAATTTTGTGTCCTTTTTGTTATATTTGTATAACATTACTACTAGTAATAAAAATGTCCTAAATATAACATGTAATTTTATAATATACATCAGGTATATATAGTACATACCACGGTCACTTTCTCCTTTTAGATGTTGATTTCAATATTCATTTATTTTATTTTTTGTTTATTTCAGTAGGTTTTTGGGGAACAGGTGGTGTTTGGTTACATGGATAAGTTCTTTCATGGTGATTTAAGAGGTTTTGTGCACCCATTACCTAAGCAGTGTACACCGTAACCTAACGTGTAGTGTTGATTATCTAGAACTATGTTTTTCAAATTCATTGTCATGCATATTTTTAATTTTTGAGCAAATGTTTATGTTTTTCTGTGTATAATATCCTCAAATTTCTGAATCAGGATATATCTAGATATTTTGTATCCTGTTGCTATTCTGAATGAGAATGTTTTTCCTCCAACATTTCTGTGGCTGCAAAGAAAAAAAAATATGACAGATTTCCTGGATTCCTAAATATATATAAACACATGCATATGTTTATATACCTGTGTCCATTTTCAAGCTGCTGATACTGGGCAACTAACAACAGAAAGGGTTTAATGGGCTTACAGTTCCACACGGGTAGGGAGGCCTCACAATCACGGCAGAAAGGAAGGAGGAGCAAGTCACGTATTACGTGGATGCAGGCAGGCAGGGGAACGCCTCTTTATAAAACCATCAGATTTCATGAAACTCATTCAATATCATGAAAACAGCACGGAAAAGACCTGCCCCCGTGATTTAACCAAGTCCCGCCAGGTTCTTCCCAGGACACATGAGAACTGTGGAAGTTACAACACAAGATGAGATTTAGGTGGGGACACAGCCAAATCATAGCACTATGTAAATATTTATATATATAATATATATACGGTATATGTAAATATCAAATTATATATCCATGTGAGCAGCTTTATTAAACATTCAATTCATGGATCTAGAGAATTTTTTGTTTTATCCTTTGAAAATTATATACATAAAATTTTATTATCCACAAATTCTAGATGTGTTGCTTTCTTGCCAATATCCACAGTTTTTCTTTTCATAACGTTTTATATTTACTATATGTCTAAATAACAGTCAGTTAAAATAATGATAGTGAGCATTCTTAAGTATTATCTTAATAGGAATGCTTACAGTTTCCTCATTAAATATATATCCTATTGATTTTTAACTAGTATTTATAATAATGAAACGTATATTTACATTGCTTTTTTTCATACGATTCGTCTTCTTCTCAGTGTTATTCGAGGTCTTCATGTAGAATAGATAGAAGAAATGAAAAGTATCATCTTTGTATCTGGAATACTGATACGATTGTATTAGCCAGTGGTCTAATACAAAGCAGCGATTGCTTTCTTAGTATGATATCTTTGTTATGTAAGATTATTTATTTGTTTTACAATTAAAATAATTTTACTGTTTGATTTTGAAATCCCATATTTATATTTGTAGGCAGGATTCTCATCTGGTTTGATTTGTTTTTCACTATTTCATAGAATATTTTTAATAATACAGGGTTTTTACTGAACTAAAAATATTTTTTAATAAACCAAGAACACTTGAACATGGTTTATACCTGACTTCACCTTAAGTTAACCTATAAACACATATAAGAGCCAGCCTAAGGTTAATCCTTAATAGTTACTATTAAAAACTATCAAAATGATGTAAAATTTTTAAATTAATTACCAACATATGTTTGCACATGTGTAGCAATTATTTTAACCTTTCATCTACATAAAATCTTAGTTATTCAAAACTAAAAAAAACTCTTTATTTTGTTTTACTCTTGAGAACATTGGCAATTATGTAAAAATATCCAAATAGAACTGAAAATTAAAAAGAGAGAAGTGAAAATCATCTGTTCACAGATGCCTCATGTTCTCTCATTTTTACTTTTCTGTCTTTCCTTTTCTCCTCACATACAAACAAATATATATTTAGAAGCATACTGTACAAGCCGTTCCTTGACCTGCTTTTTAATATTTCTTAAAAATAACCATCTAGGATTACACTGAGTAACAGATATGTGAAGAATCAGTGACATCAATGGAATAATTTCACAAGTCTTGGGGATGACAATCTATGGCATGACTTGAGGGTGCCACATTTACATAATTTTCTGAACTTTCTCGTCTCCTCTCTGTTCCACCTGCCCAATGCCACCAGCTGTTCCTTCTGTCACTCCTCTGTGAGTGCCTGCCTTTCAAAGGTCCCCTTTTGGTTCAAGGTGGCTACTGGAACTAGAGCTATTACTACTATTAAAAGCACATTCCAGCCAACAAGAAGAAAGAGAGAGAAAAAATATATACCCTCCCTTTCACGGAATCATTTATACTTGTAAGCCATTAACCAGAATTCAGTAACAGTGCAACCCTTAGCAATGAGATGAAAAGTGACATATTCATTACACATTACCACATGACTAGCTAAATATTGGGGATTCTATTAGGAAATGAAAAAACAAAATTGGATCTTAACTTTCTGTCTCTGCCATGCATTGTTTCCACATTTAATAGCTACTCAATATTCCTTCTAATAGATGTACTAGAATTTATTTTATGAATTTAGATAATTTCTAAATTTGTTATCTTAAGAATTTCTGTAACAAATATTTCCTTGTACATATAACTTTAAGTTTCTGTCTGATTAAATTATTGGAATAACCTCTCAGAACAGAAATAACAGAGTCAAAAGCATTAAATTTTAACTCTTTTATGTTAAAGATTGTTAACAAAATTGTCCAAATGGGTACCTCTGTGAGCAGAAAGTGACAGGGCCCATGTTTCTATAGTTTCGCCAGTGTGATATATAATTAATCATGTTGATTTGTAAAGCCAAAAACAGAATCACCTTAAGTGTTTTCTTCATAAATTCATTAAGCATCCTTCCATATGCATATTGGTCAGGAAACACAGGTTACATGTTAGCTGGTGTCTGCTATTGCCCACAGGTTCTATACAGGTTTGCTTTGGACCTAAAGGAACTGTCTCCTGGGCTATACCTCTCCAGTTTGAAACCCCACCAAGTTTTCCTCTTACCTGCTAGGCACATTCTCACTTTAGAGTTTGCTACCATTACCAACACTGCCTAAAATAATATCCCTTCTCATCACCATACTCATATGATGTGCCACTGCACTTATTTTAGCCCTTATTGGCAAAATGTAATAAGCTATCCAACCAAGGAAAAGTAGGGTTTACAGAATTCCAAACCTGAAATCATAGAGACAAAGTATGGATGGGTGAAATTAAAGTTGATAAATAATTGTTTAATGACTGGTACGGTACACAACTGTGTCTAATGTAGCTCGTTAAAAATCATTCGGCTCTTCTTAGCGTTACAGTAGCATTACCATAGAAATGGAATGAGATTGTTTGTACCTGTATCATTCGGAATTTGATCAGAGAAGCAGAATTCTCTGGAAGCTGTTTCAGTGGTCTGTGTGAGGCTGGTGCTTCTTTGCCTATGACTGGAGCCTGCAGTTCACAGGGTAAGCGAGAGGTGAGTGAAACAGACTTGATGGGAAGGAGGCACGACAAGCTAAAACCTGTATGAATCAGCTAAAGACCGAAAGACTGGACCAAACTCATTCTAGTCTCTCACTGGGGCTGCACTTCCATTTTGGAGACGGGTGTGTTCTGCAGAGGAGCTAATGCTAAAGTTATACCGGATCTAAGTCGTCATCTGATTGAAGAATTGAAGACGCTGAAGGAGAAAAGTTACTGGACCTGAAGGAACCGTGGGCCTGGCTGTTTCCCCAGCCAGTCACATGAGTGGCAACAGACCTACGTGGCACTGTAGCTCGTGTTCTTCATCAGCCCTCCATGTCTAATAAAATACGGTTGCTGCTTAACTCTTCTTCCAAATATCATGAAGAAGTAGCTCTTCTGACCTACGCTAACCTGAAACTATATGGGAAGAGGAATTCTGAGAAACTTAGTTTCAGCTTAGTTAAGTTGACACAACAAAAACTAAAAAACTGGCCTGAATATTGTACACTATAAATGTGTGTGCATAAATGGTCACATAGGGTGATCCACTGACTTCTCTTCTCACTTCTACGTTCTCTTCCCAGGTGAAATCATGTCATTTCACTGTATTTAATGTCATCTATATGTCGATACATTCCCGACTTTGTATATACTCAACAGATTGTCTTCCAAGTTTCACATCAATATTTAACAAATTGCCAACTGGGTATATTCTTGGGACATAATTTCAAAACTGAATTTATGCTTATGATGTCCTTCCACTATTCAGTTAACTCTTCTTTCATTCTTCCTACACTTCCTAGTGAGCGATCTTACACAGAACCAAAAAACTTGCAGTTGTCCTTGATGTCTTTTTCTCCTGCATATCTCTCATAAAATCAGTCACCTAGTTCTGTTACTTTTCTCTCAATTTCATTCATTTTTTACATCTTATGTGGTAGGCCTAGGACAAGGAAAAAATCCTCTCTCACTTGGACTTTGACAAATGTCTCTTAATTCCTTTAAAAAATGCAAACTCTTTTTTTTGTATGGAAAAATATTGGGGAATAGAATGAACAGATTTTGTGATTATAACAAGAATCAAATTAGATGGATTGGATAATGGCGTTCTGTAATGGGATTTTGCTGTACTGTTGAAAATATTCAGTTCTGCTCTAGAAGTTAAAAAAATTAGGATGGATGGAATTCTTAAGAAGTGCTAAACACAGACAATAATACGCTAGAAAGTAAGCATAGGAGATATCGGCAAAACCCATAAAACAGGTTTATTACATAAAATGAAAAAGAAGTAACTTGTGAGACACAGGCAGAATTCAGATAATTTGGTAAAACAGTAAGTTAGTAACCTGTACGACAACAAGAGATAGAATAAATGTAAAATGTAATGGAACAAAAATATGTTGCTTAGATGCAAAGGACGAAAAGACACACATCTCGAGGATGCCACTTCTTGACTGAGAACTTTATTAAACCCCAATTGGCCACCACTTATGGACATACAATGTGGTTCTATTCTAGTCCTACCCAAGAAATGCAAATAAGGTTCCCAGTGTGATTCTGTTCTGGTCCTTCCCAAAAAGTGCAACTAAAACCAAAGGCTGTTCAACCAGCGAATTGATGGCTACTCTCTAATCAAGCACACTACTGCTGCATCTCTCTGAAAGAGGTTTCTGTCCTTGGCTCAGGATATCTTCCCCTGTGGCCCTTGTTTGTTCAGACGTTAACTCTGGCCTTTATCATTGAACCATCACCTCTGAAAGCTGGTTTATCAAAAGAGAAGCAGGATTTGTGAACATTGTGAACTGTAGGACTCAGGGAGTGTAGTCCCTTCATCCAGTTTATACCCATCTAAGTGAAATACCTTAACCCATTTCATTCTCTTTGTTTCTTGCCCAGTATTTTAATCAAATAAAGAAACTATGTGGTTTGGTCATTTTAATTTTGTCTGAAAGCCTTTCTGTTCCTTGACCTCTGGGTCAGCTCACCACTTAGTGCTTCCACTGCATCAAGGTAATTTCCCATAAAATGCATTCTCAGCTAATGTAGTGTTCTTTTTTTTTTTTTTTTTGGTCTTGAAAGAAGATTTAGGAAGGAGCCAAATGCTTTTCAGCATCATAATATGAAGGTTATTATTTTTCAAGTCAGGTCAAAGTCTAATTGATGGGATAAATTTATATCCCTTAATGAGACTAAACT
This sequence comes from Callithrix jacchus, assembly GCF_049354715.1. NCBI lineage: Eukaryota > Metazoa > Chordata > Mammalia > Primates > Cebidae > Callithrix > Callithrix jacchus. The sequence continues at coordinate 4,853,454 of NC_133511.1, read as the reverse complement.
ATGTGTGCTTTAGAGAAAAATGTAATACACTTGGAGCTGGTGTGTCTGCCCTTAAGTAATTTAAGAAGAAATCTGTCTTTAATCTTTACTGTTGGAGAGAATGAAGAAGATTTCCCAACCCAAGAGAATAGATTCTCCAGCTTTCATCCGCGTTAGCAATGCCTGGGCAGAAGACAGCCTCCACTGACATCCAGCCAAAATTGAAGGCACCAGACTTTAAATCACTCAGGAAGGAAAAGAGAAATGAGGACTTGCATGATACTTTCAGTTTCTAAAGGCAAGCAGAACTGCTGTTATTGAAGGTGGACCTTTATAAGAAGACATGGATTTTGAAGATAAACTGAAACATTATAAGTAATTAAAACTTATATTAGATTCTTAAACTAGTGAATATATGAACAAGCTTGTGTGCATGCACACGCACACACACACACGCACACACACACACAAACACACACACGCACACAAGCATGAGAACAAGAAGTCACAGCTTTTTCATTTTCCTTCATCTCTTACTTTTGTTTTACTTTTACAGTCCTTGATTCTCAGAACTGCTTAATTGTTTATTGGAATTCAGTATGCCTTTGGTCTGACATGACAATACTCAGCAAAATAACACTCCTATTTGCTAATTACTTCAGAAATGGAAAAGCAGGGTATCGGCCTTCTGAGATTCAAAAACAATTATATTGATTATTTCTAGTCTCATGCACTCGACCAATCACTCAACCCAACACTTCTGAAACTAGATGTATGGGGGTCTTTCCCTACATAACAAATAATTCTCTGGCAGACACTAGCCGGGTGTCCTATAATTCAATTTAATTCTGAAAATACCTAGATAGATAATGGGATCTGGATAGTGTCTGACACGGTTTACTGTGTTCCCACCCAAATCTCATCTTGAATTGCAGTTTCCACAATTCTCACATGTTGTGGGAGGGACCTGATGGGAGGTAATTCAATCATAAGGGCTACTTCACCCATACTATTCTGGTGACAAGAGATCTGATGGTTTTATAAGGGGCTTCCCCCTTCGCTTGGTTCTCATTCTGTCTCCTGCTGCCATGTGAAGAATGATCTGTTTGCTTCCCTTTCTGCCAGTATTTTAAGTTTCCTGAGGCTTCTCCAGCAATGCTAAACTGTGAGTCAATCAAACCTCTTTCCTTTATAAAGTACCTAGTCTTGGATATGCCTTTATTAGCAGCATGAGAGTGGACTAATATGGTGTCAGATTCCACAGGTTAAAAGCTTATTCCCATAAAACACCCCCCACTTCAGAGACCAATTGCAAGTAGTAGGTTATCAACAATACTTCCTACTAACTATCTATAAATTACATCCTGCATTAGTGGCTTGCAGAACTCAGAGTAACAGTTTACTTAGGATTACTGGCTTATTGATCATGAACATAACCAAGGATACAGATGAACAGCCAGATCAAGAGGTACATAGGGTGAAGTCTGGAAGGATAGTTTCTGTCCCTATGGAGTCAAGGTGCACCATCCTCCCAGCACTCAGATGTGTTCACCAACTCATAAGCTCCTAAACCCCATAGTTCAAAGATTTTTATGGAGGCCTTATCACAGAAGTCATGACTGAGTCACTTGCAGCCCTTCTCTTCTCTCTGAGGAATGGGGTGTGGGGCTGAGAGCTCCAAGCATATAATCATGGTTTAGTCTTTCTGATGACCAGCCCCATCATAAAACCCACCAAGGCGTCTCATTGCAACAAAAGACACTTCTATCACCCAGAGAATTCAAAAGGATTTAGGACCTCTGCTAAGACCCTACATCAAAGACCAAATATTAGAACAAAAGATTCACCTACCACCTTTATCTACAAAGGTAGTAGGAGCTTTGTCTCAGAAACCAGGGCAGAGACCAAACATTAGAACAAATGATTCTCTTAGAACCCCTATTGCTCAGGAAATTACAATAGTTTTAGGAGTTCTGTGCTAGGGACTGAGGTCAGAGACCAATAGGTGTATTTCTTACTATTTCACAGATCTTTTTCCCTTTTCTGAAGAAAATTATAGAAAAGAAGATGTTCCCTGAACATGAGAAACCAAGAGACCAATTTTTCTAATTTGTATTCATTGGGTAGCAAGTGATATCTTCACAGCATAACAAGTGACAGAAAGGTAAGAGTCTGCTAGAGTAATATTAGATACTCCATCTCTTTTGCATCCTCCACAATCCCACTCCTGCCTCTGATTCATTCTCAAAACAACAGCCTGAGTGGTCTTACAAAATGCGAAATCTTAAAATAAAAAATCCTTAAAAAGCCTTTCTGATGTCTCCAACTTCATTTTATAACATTTGTTTTCTCTGAATCACATGTAGTCAAGTAATTTCTCACTTCAAGACTTCAGGGCCTCCAGACATTCACAGGTTATTTTTTCCTTCTTGAAATATAGTAATTTTCCTTTCATTGTCCATTGGAAATATGCCTTTTTCAGCCGGCATCCTAAGAGGAGCTTCCTCCCAGACTTCTCTGCTCCTCAATCTAAACTGGATGCCCTGTTATTTACTGGCATAAAAATAAGATTTAAAGAAATCTTTCAATGCACTTGTCACAATTTGTAATTATATATTTCTCACTTTTTTTGTTTAATGTCTATCTTTTCCTAAAACTATAAGCTTTATTAGGGTAAATAATGCCCATTTTATTCTCATATGCACAGAACCTACCAAAGTATGTAAAATAGAATTGGTGTTCAGAAATATTTATGGAATGAGAAAAATTCTCAAATAAAGTGTATGTTCCCAAAAAGTACATGAATCCATCATGTTAAATATACTACAGATTAGGCTAGTTGGGAAAGAAATCAAATCATTTACAAATAAGAATTTAAACATCTTTTAGGATTCAAGTTCAAAGTGTTTTATCTGCATGCTGAAAGAGTAGATGACCATGATTAGATGCATTTACTCCATAATATTCTTGAGAGTGTTAAACATTAATCAGAGCATCAAAATAATCAAGTTTCTCTCCCTTCTGTTTAGTTCTGAACAAATCAAGAAGTCCACACTCTATTCAGATAGTTAGAAATGAACATAGCTGCTTTACTATTGATTAAATTGGTGTCCTAATAGGCTTTTGAATATCTTTTGCCTGAAAGTGAGGCAGCCTCCCACAGTAGCACCTTTCCCCTGGCTGCATTCACAGGCTCTAAGGTGGTAAATTTATTTCATAGCACAGAAGAGCATGAATACAATTAAAGCAGGAGAGGCAGGAAGCAAACCTCTGGAACACCAAACTGAGGAAGAATGTCGCTTTTTATCCAGCTGGGAGCTGTGGGAAGCTACAGCCTCATTCACGTAGCTCCTCAAGAAGCAGCTTCTTTCCCCTTTTATAGGTTTACAACACTAAAGGGGAAACTGAGATGAAACTATGTGATTGTCCATTTGCTGGACATCCAACCTTACAATCTTTTGGCTTCATTGATTTGCTAATTCATATGCAACATGAGCAGGAACAGGTAGGGGAGGGGGCTTGCAGAGACAAAGCAAAGGCAGTGAAGTATTAGTTTGCAGAGATGTTTCCAGGAGGGAGCCTGGGTTGTGCACACATGGGGGTGTAACCCATTTCTGGGCTTTGGCCAGTAGTGATAACAGTCATTTGCTAGCAACATTCTTTTTCAAGGATTATAGATTAGCAGAGACACTGGGAACCAAAAAGGGAATCATCTTCTCAGCTCTTGGGTATTTTATTTCTTTTTTTTCACCCTCCTTCCCATCTGAAGGGGAGGAGAAGGTGGAGGCCAGGAAGTGAGAGGAGGGTAGGGGGTATCCCCTCTCACAATAGTCCCCAGTATCCATGTTTTGTTTTCATTTACCTGTAGTCAGCTATGGTCTGAATATTACAGGATTTGGGGAAAGAGAGAAAGACCATAACTACATAACATTTTTACAGTGTCTTGTTATAATATTTTATTTTGCTATTAGATGTTATCAATCTCTTACTATACCTAATAAATTAAACTTTATCATAAATGTATATGTACAGGAACAAGCACTATATATTTGTGTCCAGTACTAGCATAGATTTCAGGCATGCACTGACAATTGTGGAACATGTCCCCCAACCCCAAGAGAGACAAGAGGGGGCAACTGAATTTTCTAAGTATATCCCCCTCCAAAAAGATGAGGAAGAGGTCAAACTGATTATATGCAACATATTCTTATCTTACAGATGAGATAACTTACTTCCTTTCTCATTATGAGACGTGAACAGAAGGAGAGGACAAAGGGCAGAAGTCCTCTTCCTAGTTTTGGCTCTTCCTGGGTAGCAGGACTGATGCTTCCTTTGCAGGCTGAGGTACAAGTTTAGGAAGAAGGAGACCATGGTTTTGTTTACTAACTTTCTTCTCTTTTCCTAGGTGTTTACTTCTCCTCAGTTTATAGTTTAAACACTTCTTCCTAATATAAGCTTCCTTTCTCACACAGAAAATCTATGTCATAGAAAAGTCTATGTCACTTCACCTAAATCCACAAAATGCTACCTACTGCCATTTAAAAAGAAAGTAAATGAGAAAAAAGTAACTTTTAAAATTTAAAGGATTGTTAATTATATAAAGAAGAAAACTGTATAACACCTTAAACACAGTTAAGAAAAGTAAAACGATGATATTCAGACATTTGATACAATTTTATAATATTAAAGGAAAACACAAAGATAAACCAATACAAGTAGTTTTGTCATGTATAAGAGAGTTATGTATAAGAAAGTAAATGTGTGTGTGTGTGTGTGTGTGTGTGTGTGTGTGTACATTTACTATGTATACACAGGAGCAACAAGTTTCCTGATTTAGTAAATATTAAGAAAAGCAAGTTAGTCTCTCATTCTTTTTTAAACAATATTATCCATAGTCACAAAATTCTTGTTTTTCATCCCAGTTTGAAAGTAGCTATGTTTGGACCTGGACCAATCCCAGGCTCTTTTTGTTTGTGCTATCCATGTCCACCTGAAGGCAGAGCACAGGTCAGAGGACAGGCCCTGCTCCCAGGCCACACCCACTCCCAGCAGCACCCTTACTTATTGCCTTGGGTGATGAGTGATGATGATGCCATTCTCAGTAGAGAGGGTGTCTCATGGCAACCCTGGGATGTTCCAGTCCCAGCCTTTGGAAGGACAGGACAGGAAGTTATCAATGGCAAAGTGAGGGGAGAAAGGAACCTGAAGCTCCCAGATCTTGGAAGTATCTGGGTACAGAGGCAGAAGTCCAGCTGAGGGAACAACTTGTCACAGGAAAAAAAAATACGTTGATTGGTTAACAAGCTAAAATTAATACTGAAAGATTCATTGTGTATTAGGCCATTTTTGTGTTGCCATAAAGAAAATCTGAGGCTGGGTAATTTATAAAGAAAAGAGGTTCATTTGGTTCACACCTCTGCAGAGAGTACAGGAAGCATGGTGCTGAAATCATCTTCTGATAAGGGTTTTGGGAAGCTGAAAATCATGGTGGAAGGTGAAGCAGGAGCGGGCATGTCACATGGCAAGAGTAGGGGTAAACCAGTGAGGGGCAAGGTGCCATACACCTAAACTACCAGATTTCATGAGAACTCAGAGCAAGAATTCATTTATTACCAAGAGATGATGCTAAGCTGTTCCTAGGGGATCAAATCATAGGATCCAATGACTTCCCACCTCCCTGCCTCCATCATGGGAATCACATTTTAATATGAAATTTGGAGGGGACAGACTTCCAAACCATGTCAAGGTGTACATATTTACATATATACATGTTGTATGGTACATAAGACTGAGACATCCATGCAAAAGCTAGTATAGCCATATATATCTTGGGTGAGAAAGGGTTTGAAAGTGAAGCAGAAGACCAGAAACTAGAGGCCACATGGGGCCTAAACTTTTCAGCTTCTGAAGGTTTTCTGCCCAGAAACCTTTTAATAATTTTCTGCCCAGGGACATGTCCTAAAAGGGGTCAACTGATAAACTTTTATTAGTCAAACCAGGTTCTAATACAACAGCAACAACAAAGTTTTCAGTTGTTGACCAAAGCATCAGGTATCAATGCTGAATACACATTGTATCAAGAGCAACAATGGCAGGTTATGGGGAAGAGGCTTTGCAAACTGACACAGACTAAGGAGCAGATGCTGGTGTTCCAGTGTCCCTTCCAACCCTAGAGCACAGCAAGGAAGTCATGGCCAGAGCATCCTACACCTTTAAACATGGCCCAGCTCCACTTTTGGGTGTGTGTGTTTGCATGTGTGTGTGCACCTGCATTAAAATTTACGTAACCTCGAATTTACTCTTTACCCATTTTAAAGTGCACAAGGCAGTGACCTACTTTATTTACAATGTCGGACAACCTATGTCACTGTCTGATTTTGGCATATTTTCATCACATGAAAAGAAAATGCCCCTTAAGCATTTACAATCCGTTTGTCCCCTTCCTATAACCTTTGGCCACTAATTTACTTTTGGTCTTTTTGGATTTTTCTATTCTGGAAATTTTATGTAAATGGCATCTTACGATACATGGCCTTTTTGTCTGGCTATTTTCACTTACTGTAAGATTTCCAATGTTCATCCATTTTGCAGTATGTACAAGTACTTCATTTCCCTTTATGACCAACTAATATGCCAGTGTATGGATATACTGTAATTTGCTTATCTGTTGATCAATCACTTTTTGGCTACTGTGACTAATGCTATGATGAAAATTTATGTGCAAATGTTTATTTTATTTGAATTTATGTTTTTATACTGAACATACATGTTTAATTCTCCTACGAAACACCTACAAGTGTAAATTCTGGGTCGTATGGTAATTCTGTGTTTGACTTTTTGATTAATCTATTGCTTATATCAATTATGATCACTTGCCCCAGGAAGTAGCAACTATTAAATTTGTATTTAAATGTTTTTGTCATTAAGTAGCTTCCTCAGATCTGAGAGAGTTATAAGTTAGGCAAAGGCTTTCAAGGTGCCATCACACAGGTTTAAATAAACAACCACAATTATTTAAAAATAAGACCAACCCCGGACCCTCTGGTATTAGATACTCATACCAGGAATGAAAATTGGCATTTTCAAGGCTATCACCAAGGAAGTAACTGAGGTAAGTTAAAATGCTACAAATCTCTTACTGAGATTCAGCTGTCTTTTTCTCAAGCATTCTAAAATAGTTGATTAGTATAGTTTTTGCCAGTTTATTTATTGATTAATGGGGAGACAGATTTTGGAGTTCTCTACTTTGATATTTTTACTAACATTGACTTTCTGTACCATTTTTGAGAGTCTATACTTGCTTTAAAATAAAGCTAAAAATCCCTGACTCTTCCATATTTTGGATAAATATTGAATAAACCAAGGGTAATAAGAAATAAAGTAAGTTTAGTTATGACTCAGTATGTCCCACTAGGCTCGCTGAGAAAAGTGTCTTTACCCCACCCAGAAAGGACTGATTACAAATCTCTCTGATCCTTTCTCTCCCCCAAGCTACATTCCGTACATACTCTCTGAAACACAACTTTATAATTTCTGTTTCTAATACACTTCAAATCAAAACCACAATGAAGAAAAGTAAATACTACAAAGTAAGAAACAAGTAAAAACTACTATTTAGAAATCATTTGCTTTTGCAACCTTCCAACAATCAAAAAAATAAACTAGAAGTATTTTATCCCTTTTCTTAAAACATTTAATATGGTATGGTAGCATACATTAATTATGTTAATTATTAATTTGATATGGATTTATTCTACTTTTTCTTTAATATCGTGAAGACATGAAGTATCAGTTATTATCTTCAAAGTAGGTTAGCATGGCTGTAAGTGCAAAAATGATAGTTTTTCATCTCTGTAGATGGTGATAAAAAAGTAGGGCACACATTTTTAAAGGTAAAAATGGAGAAGACAATTTGAACACAGCAATTAACTCAGCAGTTTATCAGTATGTTTTAATTTTATTCCTTTTGAGACAGTGTTGTTTTCTATATTTGTATGAGAAATATTTAAATTGTAGTTTCTTTAAAGAGGCATTTATTTCAAGTGTGTAGTAAGTGCTGATTCTGCAATTATTGCTAATTAGAGAATTTCCAAATTGCCTGAAGCGTTAAGAGCCTCATTATTTTGTCATTATTCCTTTCTACTTTTACTTCAAATTTGTGAAATGAAAAATATACTAAATTTAAATTAAACTTTCAAATACATAATACTATTACTAAGCTTTCTGTTTTTTAGGCCACAATATATACCACATTATAAACTTTTTATGTTTATAATAGGGTTGGTATAGACTCAGTAGTTAGAGCTTTTATCTCAATTACTCATCTCTGCTAGCTTATTGGAAACATGTAACGGTTATTTGTGCTACTAAATTTTGCTGTCCCCCAAACAAACAAACAAAACACAGTTTTTACCTAAAATATAAATTTAAATATATGCATTGGAAAATTAAATCCCAATCTATATTTTAGCAGAGAGAAGATATTTACTTTAGATAGGACTTTCATTTTTATTTTCACAGATTGTATATTAATTAAAACAATGAAAGTAAATGGTAATAATTATTATTATCCTTTCTGTAACTTCATGGAGAATCACATAAGAAAAAGTGGTACTAATGAGGGTCAACTTATGAATGGGTCACATGATAAAGTGCTTTCCTTAAAATTTCTAAAAATAGAAAAAATAAGTCAAAATGGTTGACTCAAAGATGGGGAATTTATAAAGATTACTGCTTTCTTTCTTAGAGGAGCTCCGAGATTTTCTCTTATTATCACAAGTTGGGCCAGCCCAACTTACATAAAATATAGCCAGATGATACAGCTACTTCATATTCAAAACCAATTCCATTTTCATATTAGTAGATATCTTTAATTAATTCTCAATATTTTAGTAAATGTGGTAATAACAGATCATTTAAATATTAATTCAATTTACTCAGAGAACTGTATGAGATACTGAGGGTTAGGTAAAAGAATAAAAATGACATGTCTCATCACATAAACTGAAATTCAATGGATTTGCAAATAAAACTAGATGAAATTTAAGGTAAGCATGAAATTTTATCAGTAAGGACTATATGTTAACCCCATGGGGCAGATTTTTTTGTTTTTTCAGTTTTTAAAAAATACTTTGTTTTCTTCTATGTACTCAGTACCTGGCATTTACCAAATACTCAATACATGTTGGTTTAATCAGTGAGGTTAAACAGTGAATTGTACAGATTTTGATTCTTAAAAGACTATTTGGTAAAAGAGTTATTTTGCATGTTTTATAAAATTAAACTATACTCCCAAATAAAACGTGAAAGTCAGTCAATAATACAGAAAAAGCAGCCATGGTCTTACAAACATACATGAGGACAAGACACTGAACATTAGTAAGGGTGTAGTATGTGACCCTTCATGAGAATTGTAGAAAGCACCAGGAGTATTTGAATATTACATGCCATTCTTTCACTTTCCCCTCATTTTCTGCTTAATTAGAGCCAGGTTGCTTTTGTATAACTCCTGTGTAGCTATTTTGTATGACCACAGATTCTTCTCTTCCGATATCTCTTGACTATGGTCACATTTCTTTCACTTTAAAATTCTAAAACTCCCATCCATTCAATAGCTTGCTGCATTTATAGCCTTCACTTTGTAATGTCTCACACATACCTAGAGCTACTGTTGTGTGACGCCTCATAATTACTTTACAGAAAATGCTCTTGACAGGGACACCAATTGTTCATTAAAATGCTCTTGACAGGGACACCAATTGTTCATAAGCCAGAGTAAAATGTGTGTTTATTTAACTTCTTCCAAGCAAATTTCACTGCAGATGTTTCCCTCCTGTGGTCTCTGGATTCTGAGGCACTTTATTCATAGATTCCTCACAGGCAGGCTCTTGTCTTGCAAATCACTTTACATTACGCTGTCTCAATTCCTCATTTCAAGTCTCTATTGCTGTGCTTTATATACTTTACCTGGAATATCATATTTATTTCTAAGGATTCAGTGTTCATGTATAAGACTGTGACTCCAAAATCTATATTTTGTGAACCATAAATCCACCCCCTCATTCAATGCACCCAGGTTCAAATGTGATGTCACCCTGTTCCTGTGTAGCTAAGTTGTAATGTATATTGGTTTCTCCTTGTGGTGAATGGTACCAGCATCCAGCTCATTGTCAAAGCTAGAAACAGGGAGCTCTCCTTGACTTCTCCCTTTTTTTGTATATCCACATCAAGTCAACCTCCAAATCCTATAGCTCTCAAAACTCCATTATTTTCATTTTTTAGTATTTTTCTAGTTTTGTTGAGTATAACTGACAAAAAAGTATCTATTTAATGTGTAAGATAGAATGGTTTGATACAACTGTACATTATAAAATAATTACCACAATCAAATTGATTAATATATCCATCATCTCAGATCCTTACCATTGAGTGTGTGTGGGGATAGTGAGAACATTTAAGATCCACTCCTTTAGCAAATTTTAAACATATAATACAGTATTAAACATAGTCATCATGTTATAGATTAGATCTCCAGGATTTATTCACCCTGCATAACTGACACTTTGTACTCTTTGACCAAAATGACTTTATTTTCCTACCCCCCAGATCCTGAGGACCACCATTCTGCTCTGCTTCTGTAAGTCTGACTTTTTTTAGTCCTACATATGAGTGAGATCATACAGTATTTGTTTTTCTGTGCCTGGCTTACTTCACCTAACAGAAATATTCTCCAGGTACATCTCTGCTGTCACAAATGACAAGATTTCTTCATGTTTAAGGTTTCTTTGTGTTTAAGGTTAAGCATGTGAAGCATGGTATTACACACACACACACACACACACACACACACACAAAGCATATACATACAAAGGACCATTTAGCCAGCAAAAGGCATTTTTGGCACTGAATGCACATCGACCCAGTTCACTGTATACATGCATACGCATACACACATGTATATATCTTAGCCATTCTAACAGTTGCAAAGTAATATCTCATGGTGGTTTGAATTTGCATTTTCCTAATTAGTAAGGCTGAGCATTTTTTCATACACCTGTTGGCTATTTGTATGTCTTCTTTTGAAAGATGGCTATTCTGGTTCTTTGCCCATTTTTTAATCAGTGTATTTGCTTTCTTGCTGTTGAAAATGTTATGTTACTTAGGCATTTTGGATAGTAAACCCTCATCAAATGCATGATTTACAAATATTTTCTGCAGTTCCATTGATTGTGTCTTCACTCTGTTGTCTCCTTTACTGTGTAGAAGATTTTTGGTTTGATATAATCCCATTTGTCCGTTTTTACTTTTGTTGCCTGCCCTTTGAGGTCCTATCCAAAAAACCATTTCCCAGATCAATGTCAGGAAGCTTTTTCCCTAAGGTTTCTTCTATTATTTTTACAGTTTAGGGTCTTATATTTAGGTCTTTAATCCACTTTGCAATAATTTTTCTAAATAGTATGTGATAAGGATCCAATTTCATTATTTTTGTATGTGAATATACACTTTATCCAGCATGATTTATTGAAGAGACTATCCTTTCCTCACTGTGTGTTCTTGGTACCATTGCCAAAGATCCATTAACCATAAATGTGTGGGTTTATTTCTAGGCTTTCTGTTTTGTTCCATTAGTGTATATCCCCATATGTATGGCAGTACCATACTGCTCCAATTACTTTAGCATTGTAGCATATTTAAAAATCAAGCAGTTTGATGTCTCCAGCTTTGTTCTTCTTGCCATTCTTACTGCTTTGGCTATTTAGTTTTTGTGATTCCATATGACTGTAAGGATTTGTAATTTTTTTTTAATTTCAGAGAAAAATGCCCTTAAAATTTTGATAGAGATTATGTTGAATTTGATAAGACTGCTCTGAGTAGTATGAACACTTTAACAATATGTATTCCTCTGATCCATGGACAGAGAAAATCTTTGCATTTACTTGTATCTTCTGAAATCTCCTTCATCAAGATCAGAATTTTCAGTATGCAGATATGTCATTCATTTTATTAAATTTATTGCTACCTATTTTATTACTTTTTGATGCTATTTTTAATGACATTGTTTCCCTAATTTATTTTTTAGGTTGTTTGTTTTTAGTGTGTAGGAATGCAATTGATTTTTATATGTTGACTTGTATCCTGTGACTTTACTGAATTCACTAATTAGTTCTGGTGAAGTCTTTAGGATTTCTTAGTATAAAATTGTTATCTGCAAACAGAAAAAAAAATTACTCCTTCTTTCTATTTTGGATGCCTTTTATTTCCTTGTGTTACCTAATTCCTCTAACTAGGGCTTCCAGAACATTTCTGAATTGAAGTTGCAAATGTGGAAATTCTTGTCTTGCTTTTTGTTATTAGGAAAAAAGCTTTCAACTTTCAACAAGTATGACACTAGGTGTAGGCTTGTTGTGTTGAGGTACATTTCTCCTGTATCTAATGTGTTGAGAATTTTTAACATGAAAAGACATTGCATTTTATAAAATACTTTCTCTGCATCTATTGAGATGATCATATGAGTTTCATCCTTCATTCTATGAATGTGGTACATCACATTTATTAATTTGTATATATAGAACCATCTATGAATACCAGGGATTAATTCCACTTGATGACAGTATATCAGCCTTTTAATCATCTCTTGAATTCAGTTTGCTGGTATTCTGTTGAAAATTTTTGTATCTATGTTCATGACAGATATGGGCCTGTGTAAGTATCATTTTAAATAATATTTCTGTCTGGCTTTAATATCAGGGTAATACTGGCCTCGTAAAATGAGTTTGAAAGTCTTCTTTACTTTCTTTTTTTTGGGAGGGGAAGACTTTGAAAAAGATTGATATCAATTCTTTATTAAATGTCCGGTAGAATTCATCAGAGAAGCTATCAGGGCCCAGGGGAAGGGTTGGGACAAACGTCAGCTTCATTGTCAGGCAGGGAAAGGAGGCAGGAAGGGAAAATCACCAGCTGTGCCGCTTCATCTGGGACTTCACTCCTTCCTGTTGCTTTTATAAATTAGGGAAACAATGTCATCAAAAACAGCATCAAAAAATAGAGTCTTCTCTATTTTTTCCTTAGACTAACTAAAGGTTACTCTTTTCCTTTTTTTTTTGTAAAGTGTTTCTTTTCTTTTTTTAAAAATGTATTTATTATACTTTAAGTTCTGGGGTACTTATTATCCATTTCTGATTTTATTTATCTGTGTATTTTTTTCTCAGTGTAACTAAAGTTTTTTCAATTTTACTCATCTTTTCAACAAACTATCTTTTAGTTTTGTTTATCTTTTCTATTATTATTCTAGTCTCTAAGTAATTTCTACTCTAATCTGTCTTATTTGCTTCCTTCTAGTAACTTGGGCTTGGTTCTAATTTCTTGAGGTGAAAAGTGTGGTGATTTATTTGAGACCTTTCATTGTTAATGGGAACATTTTTGATAGAAGCTTCCTTCTTAGAACTGGTTTTGCTGCGTCTCATACCTTTTGGTATATTGTATTTCCACTTTTATTTGTCCCAAGATATGTTTGGATTTCTCTTTTGATTTCTTCCTTGATCCGTTAATTTTTCAAGGATGTTTCAATTCATTTCTACTTATTTATAAATTTTTCTATTTTCCATTTTCATTCCTGACATTTCCACTAAAGCTGATACTATTTCTCTCAAGAATAATTTCTCATATATCCTTACTAGACACCCTGTCTCTGTCTGTGTTTTTGCTTATATACTCAAATCTTTTTCCACTCTCCTTAGGATAAGATGTTTACTTCCAGATTGGATGATAAGGTCTGTCATAGTCAGGCCATGACTTGCCCGGTTTCTAGCTGCACTCTACCTTTTGCTCTGTGACCTAGTCACAGTCGGTCCCCTTCATCTCTTCATTGCTCTTCCTCTTCCGTGTGCATTCAACATACCTCGGCATGGGATGGCCATTTGATGGGCTTCTCTGCTCCCTTTCAGTTTGGATAACTTCTTACTACCATTTTGTTTTTAACGTCAATGTTTTAATTATTTTCTGGTAGAAACCATCTCTGAAACTCCAAATTTACCCATAGGGCATTTGGGTATCAGCACCTGCATGCCCCCTATTATAACATTTATCATTCTCTATTTTAACAGATGCTTAATGGTATATCTGTTGTTAGACGAAAAACATAAGAAGACAATGTCCATTCCTGAATCCATTACTAGTATTATGTCTAGAACAGAATATAGGTTCAATAAACATTTGTTGAACACATGGATACCTTAGTGACAAATGGATGAATAAATAAATGTTTTCTTTTCATTAATTTGTACAGAATTATCTAAAACATACATACAAGTATGCATGTGAAAGTAATGTAATAAGTACTATGCTGATTTATGCATTAAAACAAAATGGAAAACCTTTTATGTCTGTGGTATTCTTTTATGTGCTGTATAAAAAAATTAGACAGAGATAATTTATCTCTTGCCAGAATATAAATTACTGATCAATAACACGCTTGTGAAACAGAATATTTCATTCTTCCAAGACTGAGCCAGGAAAAATATTGCATTCCTGAACAGACCAATAAAAAGCTCCAAAACTCAATGAGTAACAAATAGCCTCCTATCTGGAAAACAGAACCAGAAAAATTCAGAAATTCAGAGATAAATTCTATCAGATGTACAAAGAAGAGCTTGTACCATTCCTGCTGAAACTATTCCAAAAAACTGAGGAGGAAGCTTTCCTTCCTAATTCATTTTATGAGGCTGGCATAATCCTAATACCAAAACTTGGCCAAGACATACACAAAAAAGAAAACTTCAGGCCCGTATCCTTGATGAATATCAATGCAAAATCCTCAAAAAAAAAAAAATACTGGCAAACTGAATCCAGCAGCATACCAAAAATCTTATCCACCACAATCAAGGAGGCTTTATCTGTGGGATGAAAGGTTGTTTTAATATACATTAATCAATAAATGTGATTCATCACATAAACAGAACTAATGACAAAAAAACACGTATCTCAATACATGCAGAGAAACTTTCAATACAATTCAACACCCCTTTATGATAAAAATTCTCAAAAACTAAGTATTAAAGGAGCATACTGCAAAACAATAAGAGTCATCTATGACAAAACCACAGCCAACATCATACAGAAAGGGAAAAAGCTGGAAGTATTCCCCTTGAAAACCAGCAACAGAGAAGGATGCTCTCTCTCCCCACTCCTATTCAACATAGTATTGGAAGTCCTAGCCAAAGCAATCGGGCAAGAGAAAGAAATGAAGGGCATCCAAATAGGAAGAGAGGAAATCAAAGTATTCTTGCTTCAAGACCACATGATTCTATACCTAGAAAACAGCATAGTCTTGGCCCAAAATTCCTTCAGCTGATAAAAAATCAACAGTTTCAGGATACAAAATTAATGTACAAAAATCACTAGTATTCCTATACACCAATAACAGCCAAGCTGAAAACAAAATCAGAAAGGCAATCTCATTCACAATTGCCACCCCATTCACAATTGCCACAAAAAGAATAAAAAACTGAGGAACACAGCTAAAAAGGCAGGTCATAATTACAGAACACTGCTGAAAGAACAGAGAAGACACAAACAAGTGGATAAACATTTCATGCACACAGATAAGAAGAATTAATATCATGGAAATGGCCATAATACCCAAAGCAATCTGTAGACACAGTGCCGCTCCTGTCAAACTTCCAACAACATTGCTCACAAAACTAGGAAAAACTATTTTAAAATTCATATGGAACCAAAAAAGAGCCTGAATAGTTATGGCTATCCTAAGCAAAAAGAACAAAGCTGGAGGCATCACACCACCTGACTTCAAACTACACTATAAGGCTACAATAACCAAAGCAGCATGGTAGTGGTACCAAAACAGGCACATGGATAAATGGAGCAGAGTAGAGAGCTGAGATATAAGACCACCTAACTATGACCATCTAATCTTTGACAAAGGTAACAAAAACAAGCAACAGAGAAAAGACTCCCTATTCAATAAATGATGCTGTGATAACTGGCTAGCCATATGCAGAAAATGTTCATTGCAGCACTATTCACAATAGCAAAGACATGGAATCAACTTAAATGTCCATCAGTGATAGGCTGGATGAAGAAAATGTGGTACATATACACCATGAAGTACTATGCAGCCATAAAAAAATGACATCATATCTTTTGCAGGAACATGGATGGAGCTGGTGGCCATTATCTTTAGCAAACCAACAGAAGAACAGAAAACCAAATATAACACATTCTTACTTAAAAGTAGGACCTAAATAATGAGAAAATATGAACACATACAGGGGAACAGATACTTGGTCTACTGGAGGGGAACAGATACTTGGTCTACTGGAGTGTGCAGGGCGGGAGGAGAGAGAGACTCAGGAAAGATAACTAATGGGTCTTAATACCCGGGTGAAGAAATAGTCTGTACAACAAATCCCCATGAGATGAGTCCACCTATTTCACGGGAGTTTCCAGGGTTGGCAGCTCCCTTCTTAAAGCACTGACTAATATTCTATTGTTGGAATGTACTAAGGTATGTGATCCATTCACTTGATGAAGCACATTTTGGTTGCTTCCAGATTTCGGCAGTTATGTTGCCAAACATCTATCCACATCAGTGTGCAGGTTTTTGCATGAACCTAAGTTTTCTACTCTTCTGGGTAAATTAATGCAAAGAAGCACACTGCTGTACTCTAAGGTAGTGATATATTTAGTTTTCTAAGAAAGTGTTTTGTCTTCCAAAGTAGCTTACAATTTTGCATTCTCACCAACAATGAATGAATGTTGCTATTCCTCCACATCCTTGCCAGTATCTGACACTGTCTGTGTTTTGAATTCAGAAAATTATTATAGGTATGTAGTGGTATTTCATTGTTTTAGTTTATAATCTAATGAAACATGATGTTGAAAAGATAGGAGCATCTTTTCATATGTTTATTGTTCATATGTATGTCTTTTTGGTGAAGTGTTTATGTCTTCAGCCCATTCTTTAATCAGATTGTTTGTTGTTACATTGATGAGATTTAAGAATTCTTTGTATACTTTGGATAGAAGCCCTTTGCCAGTCATATTTCTTGCAATTATTTTCTCTAAGTGTATTATTTTCCTTCTCATTCTCTTGATAATGTGTTTCAAAGACTAGAAGTTTTAAATTTAATAAAGTTCATTTTTTCAATTATTTCTTTCATATGTCTTTCCTTTAGTGTTGTATCTACAAAGTTATCAATAAATTTATCATTTAAATTTCTCCATGTCATCTTCTAGAAGTTTTATATTTGCATTTTATATTTAGGTATAAGATCCCTTTTGAGCTAATTGTTTTGTGAAGTGTGTACGGTCTGTATCTGGATTTCTTTCTTTTTCTGCATATCCAGCTGTTCCAGCACCCACTTGTTGAAAAGCCCATTTTTTCTTCATTACATTGTCTTTGAGCCTTGTCAAAAATAAGTTATGTTTATGTAGATGTAGTCCTAAAATCTCTAATATTTTCCACTGATCTGTCAATTTATTTTTGCCAATGTTACACTGTTTAATTACTGAAGGTTTATAATAAGCCTTAAGTAAAATAATGTCAGTCCTCCCAATTTGATCTCCTGCTTCAATATTGCATTGCATTTCTGGTACTTTGCTTGTATATTAACTTTAGATTCTGTTTGTTGATATCCACAAAATAACTTGCTGGAATTTTTATTTGGATTGTTTTGAATCTAAAATTCAAACTCGAAAAAAAAGTGACATATTGGAATCATTGAGTCTTTCTATCCAATAACATGAAATGCCTCTCTGTATATTTAATTTTTCTTTAGTTTTTAAAATCAGAGTTCTGTAAATGTTCTCATATAGACTTTGCACAATTTTTCAGATGTGTATTTAGGTACTTCATTTTCAGGGAGCAGTATTTTGAATGGTAATGTGTTTTTAATTTCAAATCCCTTTTGTTTATTGCTGTTATATAGAAAAGCAGTTGACTAATTTTTATTGTGGTAATAAAACACATAACATTACATCATTAAACGTATTGTCTTAATCATTTTTAGTATATAGTTCAGTAGTGTTAATCATTACATTGTTGCATAGCAGATCGCTACAGCTTTTTCATCTTACATAACTAAAACTCTATACATCCTTTTTTTTTTTTTTTTTTGAGACGGAGTTTCACTCTTGTTACCCAGGCTGGAGTGCAATGGCGTGATCTCAGCTCACCGCAACCTCCGCCTCCTGGGTTCAGGTAATTCTCCTGCCTCAGCCTCCCAAGTAGCTGGGATTACAGGCACGCGCCACCATGCCCAGCGAATTTTTTTGTATTTTTAGTAGAGATGGGTTTTCACCATGTTGACCAGGATGGTCTCGATCCCTTGACCTCGTGATCCACCCGCCTTGGCCTCCCAAACTGCTGGGATTACAGGCGTGAGCCACCGTGCCCGGCCCTATATATCCTAATACTAAATACTAACTCCTCTTACACCCTCCATCACCACCTTCCCACTTCTGACAACACCCTTTCCTCTGGCTGCCTCTACGATCTTCATTGCTTTCAACACTTCATATTAATGAAATCATATAGTATTTGACTTTTTGTGGCTGGCTTATTTCACTTAGTATAATGTTCTGGAGGTTCATCCATATTGTATGATGTGACAGGATTTTTTCTTTTTTAGGGCTAAATAATATAACATTGTATGTAGACATCATGTTTTCTTCATTAATTCATCTTTCAGTGAACATCTGGGTTGATTCTACCTCTTGGCCATTGTGAATAATGCTGAGATGAACATGAGTGTGCAAATACTTCTTTGAGATTCTACTTTAAATACCCTTGGAAATATGACTAGAAGTGGAATTTCCATATTACATGTTAATTTTCTAATTTTTTGAGGAAACTTCATACTGTTTTCTAAAGTACATGAATTAATTTAAATTTTCACCAACAGTGTGCAAGTGTTTCAATTTCTTCACATTTTAACACTTGTAAATTTCCATAATTTTTATAGTGACTATTTCTGAAATGTGTTATTTTCTTAATTTCTTTTGCTGATGGGTCTTTGTTAGTGTACAGAAACACTATTTATATTTTGTCTGTTAATTTTGCATCCTGAAACATTGCTGAACTTGTTTATTTTAACAGGGTTTTTTTGTGGATTTTTTAAGGTTTTTCTACATACCAAAGTATGTCATCTGTACATAAATATAATTTTATATTTTCTTTTTCAATTTGGATGCTTTTTATTTTCCTTTTTACTTCTTCTTCTTCTTGGGAGATGACTGATAGTTGCAATGTTTATATAATGAATTGTGTGGATTTTTTGAAATGCTTTCTCTTTCTGTGACTATTGATATGATCATATGATTTTTTTCCTTTGGCCTTTTAATGTGATGAAATAAATGAATTCATTTTCAAATGTTGAACATTCCTTGCATAACTGAGAAAAATTCCATTTGATTATGGTGTTCAGTTAATTACACATTATTAGATTTGATTTACTAAAAACATTGTTGACAATTTTGCATCTACTTTTTGGGGAGACAGTAGTCTGTAGTTTCTTTTTCATAGAATGCTTTATCTGATTTGGGTATTAGGGTGATCCTGTTCTCACAGAATGGGTTAAGAAGTACTCTCTCTGCTTCTGTCTTCTGGACAAGACTGCAGAGAATTAGTACAAGTTTTCCTTAAATGTTTCCTGGAATGCACCTGTGCATCCATCTGAGTCTGTGAATCCATCCTTCTGTTTTGAGGGCCCTTAATTATTGATTCTATTTCATTAGTAGATAATAGGCAATGCAGAGTGTCTACTGCTTGTGTGACTTTCGGTAGATTTTATCTTTCACAGAATTGGGAGATGTCGTCTAAGTTATCAAATGTGTTGACACATTAGAGCTATTTCAAATAGTCTTTAATATTGTTTTAATGTCCATGACCTGCAGTAATGTCCCCTTTTTCATTTATGACATTGGTAATGGCTGTGTTCTCTTGTTTTCTTAGCCTGGCTAGAGGTTTATTTATTTTATTGATATTAATGAACCAGACTTTCATGTCATTGATTTTCTCTACTGATTTCTTATTTTCATTTTTACCGAGTTCTGATCTACATTTTGTTATGACTTTAATTCTGCTTACTTTAGATATAATTTGCTCTTTTTATTTCTAGTTTCCTAAGATGTAAGTTAGGTTCTTAATTTTATATCATTCTTCTTTTCTAAAATATACACATAATTCTACAAACTCCCTCTAAGTATGCTTTTGTTGTTTTCCACAAATTTAGATAAGTTGTGTTTTCATTTTGATTTAATTCAAAATGTTTTTTAATTTGTCCTGAGATTTCTTCTTTGACTTATGTGTTATTAAGAGGTGTGTTGCTTGATCTCTAAATATTGTGGAATTTTTGAACTACCAGTGTTATTAATTTCTAGTTTAATTCCGTTGTGATTTCAGAGTAGGCACTGAATAATTTATATTCTTTTAATTCGGTGACGGTGTTCTTATGACCCACAATCTGTCTATTTTGACGATTTTTCAATGTGAGCTTCAGAATAATATGCATTCTACTGTGTTAAAGTAGTCTATAGATATCAAGTATATTGAGTTGGTTTATTATACTGTTGAATTCAACTACGTTGTTACTGAAAGTTTGACATTACACTTTTTGCAGTTGTCTTATGGAAATTTTGTTCTATTTTTCTTCTTTGCTTTTCAATTTTGGAAGTTGCTACTGACATATCTTCAAGTTCAGAGATTCCTTCCTCAGTCATGTCCAGTGTACTAATGCCCATCAAGAGCTTTGTTTTCTGTTGTTTTTTTTTTAATCTCTAGCCATTTTAAAAAATTCTTATAGAGTTTCCATTCCTCTGTTTGCACTATTTATCTGTTATCACATGTTGTCTACTTTGTTCATTAGAATCCTTATGAATCACAGTATTTTTAAATTAATGGTCTGGTAAGTCCAGTATCCCTACCATATTTGAGATTGGTTCTGAATCTTGTTCTTTCTTCAAACTGTGTTTTAATTTTTTTAGTGTACCTGGCAATTTCTTTTTCGGATATCCTGACATGAAGCAGTGGGAACAGGGAACTGCAGTAAACAGGTCTTTAGGGATGTTGGTGGTGAGGTGGGGAGAAGGGGCTGTTTGTAGTACTATGACTAAGTTTCAGGTTTTTACTGAGCCTATGCTCCTGGACGGTAAACTTCACTTGTGCTTTTCAGTTCTCCTCCCACTCAAAATTAGGATCAGATGGCTGAGGTGAAGGGAAAGGCTAGAGTTGTGTATTTCCCTTCTCTCATTTGAAAGGCTAGAACAGGCTGAATTTGACTATTTCCTTTTACCCATGTGAGAGCTAGAGAGGACTGGATTTGCTTTCTGTACTTCCTCAGGCCAGTTGGGATCTGATAAAATCCCAATAGTTTAGGCTCTGGTCAACGTGTGATTTCCCTCAACAGAAATATTTTCTGTTGAGGGAAAGCCTTGTTAAGAAGAAGAGAATGCTTTCGGTATTTAAAAATGAGTACTTTTCTCTTTACCATGCTGGAAACACCAGGGAACTTTCTTGCATCTTCACTGTGAAATCTGATAGAGAGCTCTAAGAGGTTACACTCACAAAAGTGTCAGGGCCCTCCTATTCCTGGGTTCCCATGGAGTTTTTAACTGTCCAACTTTTCTAATCTAAGGCTACAGCAATTCATCAATTACAGCTCAGCGTTTCCTACCATGTCACTGCTTCCCAAGGATGCTGTTGCTTATGGGTTTCTGTTCTGGTAAGTTGTAATTGTTGGCATCCACCTGTCTGTCTCTCCAGTTTGGGGTTTAGTGGTTTGCCCTGGGACCTAATTTCTGTGATGAATCTAGGAAGAGTTGTTGCTTTTACAGTTTGGTCAGTGTTTTACTTATTGTTAGAACAAAGAATTTCAAATTTCCTACATGCTAAACTGAAAACTAGAAGTCCATACTGTTATTTGAAATTAAAAAAAAATTCATATTCAAGTAGGAAAGTTAAACTTTGAAAGCAATCCTGAATTCAATTCTACATTATACCACTGGTTTTTCTCATTTCAGACTAGAACCTTTTTCATTAATTTTTTTACTTTACTGGTTTTCTTTCTTTTTTGTTTTTTTAAATAAGTCTCCGCAGAGACTGTCCAAAATTGCCAGTGCCGACTCTATTGCAAGTCGCCACGATGGGGTATTGGGAAAAGTTTTCAATTAGCAATAATCGCGCCTCGGATAAACCTCATTGGCTATGATACTGCCACTGCGCAAAGCTTGGTTTTCTTTTCTGTTTCCATGTTTCCCACAAGGCACCTTGTCTTCGCTGGGTTCTGTTACCTGTTGTTGCCTCTTCACTTCTTGAGGGAACAGGGTAGACTCCGGTAGCCTGCTTAAATATTAATTGATTCAATCTTTGAGCCAGTTTAGATGTTGCTGCATCTTGCTCTCTCTACCTTTATGAAGATATATGAAATTGCTGTGAGCTTGCTGAAAATTTCAGCTTAAAATAATTTTTCTTTAGCAATAGCCTGTTTTTCTGGGTTAGAACAAACAGCATATATATTTGAAATTAAAGTACTTGACATGCAAACCTTATAGTGTTTGGGTAAAGCTCTCTAACTCATCTTCATTGTGTCTACCTGACAGGCTTTTACCTTGAAAAGATGTCCACAAACTTGTACATTCATTTCACTCTGCTTGTTCACAAAAAATTAAGCAAAGTCTTGGCATCAAGTTTCTTTCTTTATATGTAAGTACATATCTCAAGAAGAGGTCCCTAAGGAGGGCATTACCTCATTTCTCACCAGATCTCCTTCAAACTAGAACCCCTCTCCTCTCTCCCTCCTTCCCTCCGTCCTTCCCTCCCTCCCTCCCTCTCTCTCTCTCTCTCTCTCTCTCTCTCTCTCTCTCTCTCTCCTCTCTCTCTCCCTCCCTCCCTCCCTCTCTCTCTCTCTCTCTCTCCTCTCTCTCTCTCCCTCCCTCCCTCCCTCCCTCTCTCTCTCTCTCTCCTCTCTCTCTCTCCCTCCCTCCCTCCCTCTCTCTCTCTCTCTCTCTCCTCTCTCTCTCTCTCCCTCCCTCCCTCCCTCCCTCCCTCCCTCCCTCCCTCCCTCCCTCCCTCTCTCTCTCTCTCGTTAATGATACCATTATCCTACTTTGCTTTGCAAGGCATAGCCCATTATCAAACAACAACAGAAGTGACTGCTCTTTCCTACCTTGTTTAGGCGTCTCCTACAGGACCTCTGAATGATTTGCTTGTACTTGTTTATTTATATGCTTTTCTCTCTCACTAAATTTTGAATTATAGAGAGAACAGCAAATACCACTTTCTTTTCATTTTTCTTTTAATGGTCTCTGGCATACTATTGTTCAATGAAGGACTCGAGTAACAGCTTTGTGACTTTGAGCAGAATATTTTACCATTATCAACCCTCAATTTTTTTATTGTAAACTAAGGACAGAAATGCCTCCCTGGCTTATCTTATGGAGTTTAATGATTAAATAAAACAAATCATGGGAAGATACTGTGAACTGTGAAATATCATACGGATGTCAGTGGTATAAGAATAAAGGAAGCATGTATGTATATTCAAATTATCTATCTTCTTATTTCCCCTTTCTTTGCCAGCAAGACGTACAACTAAGCTGTTCAAAATAGAAATAAATATAAAAAATGTAACTAGGAAGATTAAGTGATAAAACAAAATTAAGTTATGGACCAAATAGTAGGTAGATATATTATGGTTCCATTATTTTAAATTATATGCATTTAGAGGAAAGTATAGAAAGACACTCAAGTCATTATACCTTCAGAAGAGGTTTACATTATTTTTTTACATTTTTGTATTGTTTATTTTTTGACAGTGAGCATTTATAATTTTTACAGATACGGAAGAGCAAGTTTCAAAACAAGAAAAGTGAGGGAGAAGTTAGGCCTGCTTTGACGCTTTCCTTTGCCACTTTCACCTACTCATCTAAAGTCTGCATTGTACTTAACCCCAACATGTTATAAAATACTCTTGTAAAAATACCAATGGATACATAGTTGCCAAATGCAATACATTGTTAACCTCTTTCAGTCTACCAGACAACCCTGAGCTATTTGACTACTCTTTCTCCAAATCGTTTTTCTCCTCTGGTCTCTGGAGTATGTCGTTTCCTTTGTATTCTTTTGCTAGTCCGTATGATAATTAACTGCCTTCTCTTTAGCTGACATTTCATCCTTGTGCTGTTAAAAGATAATTTTCATAAAAGGATAAAACTGTAACTCTTTTACAGATTTAAATTAACACATGTTAATGAGCTACTCATTTAGTGTGGTTACCAGACACATGTTATAACTGGTGTGGTACAAAGGGGACTGTATACGTAGGCACATTTACAGATAAGGAAAATTGAAGGAAATATGTAAAAGGTGGCAAAACTGGTCTTAATACAAGATGGAAGGTAAGTGTGTTCAACCTCTACTATGAAAGACAGAATTTACAAGTCTGTTAGTTATCTACAACTTACAGAGTTGAAAATTAGCTCAGTAAATAAAAAGATAGAATTAAGTTGCTTGGAAGATTTTCCTGTATGGGGCAATGCACAGGTTTCTGTTGAAAAGTGTGCCCCCACCCCCGCTCACCACAGTCTCCATTCAAATAGCATTGTTTCCCTAAATTCTGATCTTTTCTTCTTTCACTCTACTTACATCCTCTGCTTATTCATGCTTAATTTAGATATGTTGATAAATTGCCCAGATTTTTTTAGAAGCACATAGGAACTGGTTTGGTAATCATTCAATTTCTTATGTTAATTCTAATTACAATAATAAGACCTTACGTTGCATAGCAATTTGAGCATTTTCAAATTCTGTCACATCCTTACCTCATTTAGTTCTCACATAAACCTATAATCTATAAGAAGTTAGCACTCTGCAAGTTAGAAAACCCATTTTACAGACTAATGTTTTGCTCAAAATATTAACTGACTTATCCATGATATTAGTTAGTAGTATATTGAGGTTATCTTACTTTTTGTATCTTTTGTTTTCTAATATTCCGGGAAATGAACATTAAGTGGGATTGGGCTGTAGGTATTTAAAGAAATCTTTTATAGATTAACCTAATATAGTTGACAGCTATAGTTGAGAGCTACTTCTCATAAAGTCTTGAGAATTGAGGAGTCTGTGGAAGATTCATAACAACATATTTCACTGAACTGAACCCAGTTCAGTGTTTGTTTCAGTGAACTATTTCATAACAATCCACTGATTTATAATAGTTTTCTGTAGTATTAAACACTGATACCAACAGAGACTATAATTCAAAGAACAACAGTACAGCTATTTCATTAGGAAACTTGAATAAATGAAAGAAGCCAATCACAGTTAGATTAATGTCATATAATCTCACTTATATGTGGAATTTTAAAAAGTTGACGTCATAGAAACAGAGTATAATGGTGGGGTGGGAGTATGGTGTTGGAGAGATGCTGGGGAAAGAATGCGGAACTTCAGTTAGGAAGACTGCGTTCGGTAGATACATTATACAACATGATGGCGATTGTTAGTAGCAATGTATTGTATTCTTGAAAATTGCTAAGAGAGTAAGTTTTGAATGTGCTCACCACACACACACGTACACACACACATACACGCAAAGTATAGAAGATAATGTACATGTAAATTAGCTTAATTTAGCATTCCAGAATATATGCATATTTCAAAATCACATGTTATATGTTAGAAACAAATGCTTGGTGACCAAAAGAAGAATCAGCCCTCGGGTGAAAAGCTTTCTCAGCAAGGCAAGTTTATTTCTATAGAAAGGTGCGTCTTGTGGATGGAGAAATGGTGAGAGCACACTGGACAAGGGAGGGGAAGGAGGTCCTATCCCACAGCAGTCCCTACTGCTGTGTCTTTACTGGCTAGAGTTGGATAGCACAGTCTAAGCTAATTCTGACTGACTATTTTAAAGAGAGCTGGGGTATGAGCTGGAGTGGCGAGGTGAGTAGTTTCCACAGGAAGGACAGTTACAGAGCAGGTGACTGAGGACAGAACAAGTGATAGAGGCTAGGAGGGAGTTGTTACCGAAACTAGGGAAAAGAAGATGTAAAGAATGAGGAAGTCAAACTTTATGTAGGAGAAGAAAGAACAGGGAAGCTGAACATACTGACATAGTGGTTCTTTGAAAAGTTACTCAGAACTCATTGTACTTAACGATTTCCCCCCCTTGAATTTTAAAGGAACTTAACAGGCTAAACCTTTGAAGAGGAATTTACTGTATCCTACATTGTTCATGGTAAATATATGCAATTTTTATTTTTCAATGAAAAATAATTAAATATTATAAAAAGAGTATATACTCTGTAGTTGAGAAAAAGATAGTATTATTCTGCATCTGTGATTTATAGAAGCACAGTAGAAATGTCTGTCTGTATTTTACAAAGCATTGCAAAGCCATTTATACATCAAAATGAAACTACCTAATTATCTTGTATCATTTGTATTCTTAATACCTGTTAATATAGTGGGCTTTGGATGGTAGCCATTAGCCCTACACATTGATGTATTTAAACAGTATTTAAGCAAGAAGAATCATTGCCAGAAAATAAACCTTTCATATATACAGTTTTTAAAAAAGTAATATTCATTTGTTTTCTATCTCTAAATAACCACTACAAGGGGATACGTGTGTTCTGCTTCACCATTTCAATGGTTTAGCATATTAATCTCAAAAACCCAATTATTGCCTTTCATTGTAAATTAGAGGAAGCTTTTAAATAATACCTGATCTGTTTAGTTGCTATTAGAAAGTGTGTTGTACGCACACATATGCTTATTTGTTTTATTTTTTGACAATTCAAAAATAATCTGTATTCAATATTTAAGACAATAATAACATCTCTCCCATTTTTTAGGCATGTGAAGTTGTAATCTTCTATCTTTTCTAAGGTGATGGTATCAGAATGCAGCACCCTCCTTCTGCAAAGTCATGGTATCCTAAAACTTCATGAAAACGCTTTAGAAAAATGCTGCAGTTCTCAACAGCTGCTTGCCTTGTATTCTAAAATGTAATAGTAAGCTGCCCGTTCCCCTCAGGCCAAAGTTGTCATTTGCACTTTCTGGGCTACCACATATCCTCTGGCAAGAGACTTGTCTTCTGTGTACTGGGGACTTCTGTTAATGCCGGTGTGTGCAATTATACTGAATTGGATTTTTGTCACCTATTTGGGGGTTAAATGCATGATATGCCTGGTCATTTTTTTCTTCATCATTACGTTATACCAAATCTGAACTAAAAAGCCTCCACATTGTAATGTGTGAGGCCAAATTATTCAGACATCAAAAAGTAATTATATATAGATGAGATATTGATAAGAAAATGTAAAGTTCAGAGAATTTTCAGGCCAGCTCACAAGTTAATAAATTCCAGGTAATTCAAGATCAATAAGAGATAAATATTTATGTTAATAGTATTGTTTTTGGAAACAAAGATGTTTCACCTTGATTTATACTGCTGAAATGTGCCTTTGGACTGGAAGATTGCACAATGGCTAGGTTGAGTTAGGTGAAGCACCATGCATTTGGTAAAGTATGCTCATCAGTGCCCTCATCCTGAATTGCTTGTAACACTGTCACTCTTGGGACAAGCAAAGGGAAGCAAAGGCAGGCAAGCAATGGCTAAAAACCAGGATGGCCATGTCAAGTTCTCTCTCCATCAAAGTAAAGGGGAAGGAAGTGGTTTAAGTAAGGAGTTCTAATGAAGATACGTTTATTTAAGTGTAAAATGTGAATTTTGAACTAGCTGAACATAAACTCCTGTTCAGCTTAGTCAATCTGTGCTTCTATGATTATCTTAGTTATTAAAAGTAAATTGTGGTGGATCATAATTAATAAAGAGCCATCTGTTACACAAAATCCTGCTTTTCATTTGGGCTGGGTGAGTTACCCGAGACATTTATTTTAGGGGAGATGGGAAATGTGGAAGAAACTGAAAACTGCTCTATCCCCTCTCCAGGCACAGTTTCTCAAACTTACCTACAAATAAAAAATAGAAAACCTGATTTTATTCAGTGCTAAACTAGGGTTTTGGTACAAAATTGAGTGACCAGTATTGCTAAAGTTTGAATAAAGTAAGAGACCTACTAATTGTTTGCTTTATATATTTAACAATCAAATTACCAGGAAGTAATTTTTCTGGAGGAGATTAAAATCTAATTCTATTTGCTATTACTGAAAGAGTGCTGATACAGGCCAATCACTGTTTTAGTATTTTACAAGAATTACTTAATCTTCATAACAATCTGATAGAATAGACATAATTATTATTCCCATTTTATAAATGAGGAAAGTTTTGCCCAGAAAGGTAACATTACTAAGATCGCACAATTAGAAGTGAGAGTAGCCAGGTATTACAAGCAGATGCATTGCTTAAATATTAACTCCCTCCTTCTGACAGATGATCTGATACTTCTGGGATGGCCTAGCATCTGGTGGACCAGGCCTATCAATTCAGCAAGTGCAGTTTTCTGCCTAGATATTGCCTGTAGCATAGAAGAGAAGACAAACGTGCCTGGCGGCTTTCTCCTAGAATCAGTAGCATTTTCTCATCCACAAAAAAAGAGAGACTATTCATTCCTGACCATAGAAGTGAGAAGATGTGCATCATAGCCTCTGTTACTAACAGTAAAAGATAACGCGATATCCAGAAACGTGAGAAAAACAACTTTGAGCATCTTCCCTCATGTACATTTCACAGCCATTAGTTTGAAACTCTTTAAGCTACCTGTGTATTGCCATCACCCCTCCAACCCCAGTTCCTCCACCTTAGTGGGAACTGCACAGTCCATACTCACAGCGTAAAAATCAAACCTTAATAGCAGGTGGAAATGTAGATTCCAGATTTGCCCATCAACTTGCCAGAACTACTAAATAGTGTATGACTCACACTGAGGTACACATCTTGGGCACTGCTTTATTTGTTCTAATCTTGAATCTATCAACTTTCTCTTTTTCTGGACTGGCCTAAAATGCCTGTCACCTGAATTATATTTTTAGGTTCAACGGCAAAGTTTTATTCTGCTAAAAAACACTTATTGAGAGCCCATGGCTTGTGTAAAACAATGTTTAATGAATAGGTATATAAAGATAAATGACTACATTTAGGCTGTCAGTGAATTTACAGTACAAGTCTCATCTCCACTCTACCATTGTTACACACATTCATTATCTGGCGACAATAACAACAGCAGCCACAACACAACAGTAACTCTTAAGTACATACTGACTGTTTACTATGAGCTAGATCTTATTATAAATATTTTGCAAAGTTTATCTTGATACATTTTCACAATAAACAAATAAATATGTTGTATTACCCTGATTTTATAAATAAGGCATCAGAGAGATGTGGCTATAAAAAGTTAAATTTAAATAAATAAAATTTAAATAATAAACGGGGAAACTCGGGAACAGAAAAATTGGATAATTTGGCCAAGATAACCAGCCCAAACTCTTAAACATTAAGGAAAATAATAGCATGGCCAGGGAGAGAGGAGCATCTTTTCATAATCTTATAATCACCTAGACAACAAGATTCAGTTTTTAAATCTGAGAAGTCTCACTTTGGAAATCATAAGAGACTGGTGTACAGGGGCAGAGATACAGCATAACTGTGTCTTAGCTAGGTAAAGGAGTTAGCTGAGATTTGAGTGTCATGATAGGAATAAATTGCAGGGTGCACCGAAGACTTGTCTGTGCGGGCAAGGGGAACGCACACACAGCTAGTTTTGTGGGCAGTCCAAGGCCCCTTAGGATCAATTGACAAAGATTTCTTTTCTATACACACCTAACATTTTAGCTTATTTGTAAGGCCATTTTTTAATGATTCTTCTGCTGCTTCTCAGGATTACTTTTTCAAGTTTAGAAAATAAAATAAATCACCATTCACAGTGAACAGCCCTATAAAATCCACTCTTTGAGTTTACACTTTCCTCTGACTATTCTTGCTGACCTTAGGATACTCTGAGCAGACTAGTTTGAGTTTGATGGTTGGGTCCACATATGTACCAGGAGGTCAGTTCTTGCACATTGCATACATCTTCAAAGAAAATGTTCAGCTCTGCTGAGCATTGCTGTTGTTTTTGGCGTGTTTATCTTCTTCAGCAGGAAA
Organism: Callithrix jacchus; assembly: GCF_049354715.1. Taxonomy (NCBI): domain Eukaryota; kingdom Metazoa; phylum Chordata; class Mammalia; order Primates; family Cebidae; genus Callithrix; species Callithrix jacchus. Next base: position 4,823,353 of record NC_133511.1, on the reverse strand, counting down.
CAGGTGAGTTTGCATTTACCACTAGGTCAAGAATTATATGTGGCTGTTTGAGATAAATAGCACCATAGCTTTGATCTCCAGTCTCTTCCGGTGGCAGACTGAGAAACTGGCTAACCCTTGTCTGCACCCACTTCCTCACCCTGTGTATTTCTAACAATCATGAAAGCCTTATTTGATAGAGGTTCATGTGCTGTGCTTTGTACAACACATATGGTAAATAGATTTTTGTTCAATCTTTACTCAACTTATTAGCTTTAAGTAGATCAAAAGCAACATGTTGATCATGTAGAAATAGTCATGTGATTTACTGATAACTCAATGAGTCAGGTTCACTTACTGAATCTTTTTTTTTTTTAGGATATTTCATTAAATTCTAGTACAAGTGGTTCTCAATTTTCCACTGTTTTGAACACTGTTTTTAATCAGGTCAAAATCCAATATCTTTTAAGAAACACATAAAAAAAAAGTATATACATTTAGTTACCATTTTATGTCACCTGAGACTTGGAATTTTTTACATTTCCCAGTATTCATTGTGTATATCATCACGGAATCATAGCAAACTATTAAATTAAGCTGTTAGTTAAGACAGCGCTCTGGAGTTCGAGGCAAAGGTAATTCTAGGTTTGAAATCACAGCAGTGCTGAGACAGTATTCTTTCTCCTTGAGCTTCATCTGAAAATAGATTGCTTTGGGGGGGTTGAAAAATAAAATATGAAAAAAATGTATTGTGTCGATTTCCACAAGATAAGCAAGGATATTAAATGTAGCCTGATTTGAGTGATAAATCTCTTTTTGTACTCATCGAAATGTATCTTGCTTATTAGGGTTCTTAAGCGTTTCTTCTGGTAATTTCCTAAATCTATTTCTTATAATGTATGAATTGAGAATGCTGAAATCTACAAATAGATCATTAAAAAACATAAATTGAAACTAAATAGCCCTAAAATATTTGGATTAAAACTTAAATCTCTCATAGTAAATTAAATTATTCCTTCGATCTTCATATTGCTTTGGTAATTTAATCTCACACAATAGAAGTTGATTGTGGAAATACATGGGCATTGGAACAATATGTAAAAAGCAGCAAAACTATAAATTAATCCACCCTTATATTTGCAAGTCTGTAGAAACAGACTTGGAGTTCATTAAATCACAAAAATGAACTCAGATTGAATCAGAGACAAATATTATGTTCCAAGCATAATACCATGATACACAGGAAAATAGAGATAGAAACTCTGTCAGAAACAAACTTTAAATTTTTGTTATTTACAGTATTTCCTGTGAACTAAAACTCAAAGATGTCGTGTTTCTAAATCTTCCCCATCCCTCCAGAAACTAATCTTCAGGACTGGGAAGAAGATATGAGAATTCTCAGAAATTGGGAATTTCTGCAACCATGCTATTCTAAAAATACATCCAAGATTCCTCACGTTCTTAAAAATTATTATGAGTATCTTTTAAAAATGTCAAATAAGCACATGATTTTGAGTAGAGTGGTATTTACGACGACGTATAGTACAGAGTGAATTCTTAAATACTGGAAGTCACCAGTGATCCTTATTGGGGAGTATTTGGATAATGTAACATTAGGGTCACCTAAGCAAGTTAAATGGCAGTACACAATATCACGTGTCTAAACTCCCATTTTACGGTCTTATTTTGTTTCCTAAACTTGCTATTTTTGGTCAACTTATGTGCAAGATTTACTCGTTAGCTGAAGATAGGACCATAAACATCTGCTTATAACATGGGAAGAGCTACAAGTGAGACTGACTGTGAAGGTTGTGATCATTTCTCTCCTGCCTGCTCACGAAAATGCTCACTGTAAACTTGGACCTTGCATGTCAACTTTGCTTCCTCCAAAGCAGTTAAGTCTCTATGTTAATATTTAATCTTTAATGCTTGCAGAATAATCATTTTCCTGACTTTTCAACTAATTTTTTCGTGACATAAAAAATTGAGAAGAAAAATATGAATTTCTGAAAAAATAGCATGAAAATCTACATGGAGAAATTAAAAGATAATATATATTTTTAAAAGGTCTAACTGTGATGTTAAGATTGTTCGGATTATGGGTTTAGCTTTTATTTAATATTATTTGGTAATATATCAACTTTGCAATAGTAAAGGCTTGCTCTTACTGAGATACTCTTAAAAATTGTAAAGAAATACTATAAGGCTATTTATTGAGATAATAAACTATAAATATCAATATATGCTGTCTGAAATGAGGTTCGGGCAAAATTTAAGTGAGTGATTACATTACCTCAAACATAGCTCCACTTCTAACATTAAAGATCTCCCAGCCAATCAGTCCTGTGGCTGTGTCCTTTTATCCTTCAAGAATTGCCTTAAAGGATGAGAGGAAGCCCGTATTTACTGCTTCAACCTGTGGTGATTTCTATCCTAAATCTTATATCCTTTTGGGACTCATCTTTAGCCAATTTTTTTAACAACCTCAGAATGTCCACTTTTTCAGATGCTTTTACTAACCAATAACCCACCAAGATATTGCAGAATGGCAGGGACCGACATGAAACTCCTGCCATGTACCGCCTGAGACTTCTGCAGCACGTACCGCAATCCCCTAATGTAGAAGTAAAGTAAAAACTCAGTAAGAGTCACAGAGTCAGACTGTCTAACAAAATAGACTGTAGTTTTCCCTGTAATTTTCAGCCCTTTTCGTGATTTCATATAATTTTGACAAAGGGCTCTACTTACCGAATTAAATGGCATCTCAATTTAATTGGCTGCCCATCAGATGGCCTCTTTCTTAGTCTCATCCTTTTCCCTGTTCTAATATGAAATTCCTGCCAATATTTTCTTGAACATGGTATTTTCTTCCCTTAAAATCTGTATGCCTCCACCTTCAAATTGGAGACCTCAAAAAACGTTTTTCTTTCTTCATTATATTTTTAAGAATTGCAAAGTACCTAGACTGCCTCTATATTAAAGTAGAATATAAATTTTGTATTATAGAGCCATACAAAATGACAGTCATTTAGTTGTTTTGAAGCTCTGACAGCTCACAAGGCATTGATTCTCCCTGTATCTCAAGAGTTACATAGGCTTCCCTTTTTATATATGATTGACTCTGGGGCTGAATAGTGAATAAAACAGCCACTACAGCTGTTTAAAATAGTTAAAATCAAAGGTTTTTACTCTCTGTGGCATGTTACGTGTTAGACCTGAATTTTCACTGGAAGGTAGTATGTCCTCGAAGAGAAATCTTAACCCTGGGTAAAAAGTGGGAAGCAGCACCAATGGATCTATAGCACATTTCTAGCCATAGCAATTCTCTCCTTTTTTTGGAATCAGGATGTAAGTAAGTTGTCAATTTATGTTGTCTAAACTAATGTATCATTCTCTCTCAAACACGTACTCATTTAAAAAATACCCAAGGACATAATGACCAGGGTTTTTTCCACCCATTATGTAAATGTACACATAATTTTTATAGGGAGAACTGGAAGATCACCTTTGTGAGAAAGAGAGAGAGAGACCTTGGAGCAAAACGTCAAGATAATGTTTCTTCAGCAGCACTATAAAACAGCTATATACCTGACCTACTCACAGCAGAGGTCCTTCACCGCATCCTTTACCCAGCTGTATACTCTCACCTGGGTTTTTAAAACTTTCCTGAAATTGATTAGCTACAATTATATTTACACTGTTTATCTCACATTGTTGTTAGAATCAAATCATCCAATAAGCGGGGAAGTGCTTCACGAATAATGTTATCCAAATGTATTATAACAAAGGGGCTCTTAAATGCCACATTTTCCAAAAGAACAGAAAAATTAAAAACCTTTTAAAACACAGGAAATACAGCATCTCATATAAAAACTCCAGGGACATGTAGGAAATGTGATGAGACTATTTCTCTAAGAACAAAACAAAGGTAAGCTAAGCAAACTTAAAAAAACAGGCTCAGATCCACAAAATCTCAATGAAATCATCCTCAGAACCCTGCTATATTTTCCATCTGTCATCTCGGACTACCCAAGTCTCCAACCAGACACCAGCCTCTGTTTCACAGCAGAGCCAAGTTCTACAGTTAGGATGTTTGCTCCAAACATAGCTGGATTAAGGAAGTGTCACAAAATAGCAGATTATTTTAGAACCTTTCCTCTTTACACATAGTAAGAGATTACCCTAGGCTGGGTGCCGTGGCTTATGCCTGTAATCCCAGAAGTTTGGGAGGCTAAGGCAGGTGGATTACTTGATGTTAGGAGTTAGAGACCAGCCTGGCCAACAAGGCAAAATTTCATCTCTACTAAAAATACAAAAAAAAAAAAAATTAGCCAGTGTGGTGGTGGAAGCCTGTAATCCCAGCTACTCAGGACGCTAAGGCACAACAATCACTTGAACCCAGGAAGCAGAGGTTGCAGTAAGCTGAAATCATGCCACTGCACTCAAGTCTGTGTGACAGGCAAGACTCTGTCTCAAAAAAAAAAAAAAATCTGCATATAGCTAACTAGTTTTCCCAGCACCATTTATTAAATAGGGAATCATTTTTCCATTGTTGGTTTTTGTCAGGTTTGTGGAAGATCAGGTGGCTGTAGCTGTGCTGTCTTATTTCCAAGATCTCTATTCTGCTCCATTGGTCTATGTGTCTGTTTTGGTATCAGTACCATGCTGTTTTGTTTACTGTCAACTTGTAGTATAGTTTGAAGTCATGTGGCATGAGACCTACAGCTTTGTTCTTTTTGTTTAGGATTGTCTTAGTTATAGGGACAGTTTTTTTTTCATATGAATTTTAAAGTAGTTTTTACTAATTCTGTGAATAATGTCAGTGGTAATTTAATGGGATAGCATAGAATCTATTAATTACTTTGGGCAGTATGGCCATTTTCTCTATATTGACTTTTTCCTATCCATGAGCATAGAATATTTTTCTATTTATTTGTGTCCTTTCTTATTTCCTTGAGCAGTGGTTTATAGTTCTCCTTGAAGAGGTCCTTCACGTCCCTTGTTAGCTGTATTATTAGGTATTTTAGTCTCTTTTGTAGCAATTGTGAATGGGAGTTCATTCATGATTTGGCTCTCTGCTTGTCTACTGTTGGCATATAGGAATGCTTGCGATTTTTTGCACATTGATTTTGTAGCCCGAGACTTTGCTCAAGTTGCTTATCACCTTGAGGATCTTTTGTGCTAAGTAGATGGGGCTTTCTATATATAGGATCATGTTGTCTGCAAACAGACACAATTTGACTTCCTCTCTTCGTATTTGAATACCCTTTATTTCTTTCTCTAGCCTGATTGCCCTGGCCAGAACTATGTTGAATAGGAATGGTGAGAGAGGGCATCCTTGTCTTGTGCTGGTTTTCAAAGGGAATGCTTCCAACCTTTGTCTATTCAGTGTGGTATTGTCTGTAGTTTGTTATAAATGGCTCTTATTATTTTGAGATATATTCCAACAATACATAGTTTTTTGAGAGTTTTTAAAATAAAAGGAACTGAATGAATTTTGTCAAAGGCCTTTTCTGCATGTATTGAGATAATCACGTGGCTTTTGTCATTAGTTCTGTTTATGTGATAAATTATGTTTACTGATGAATCGTGTTTATTGATTTTTCTATGTTAAATCAGCCTTGACTCTCAGAGATGAAGCCAACCTGAGAAAAAAAAGATTGCCCCTCTGATTCATGGAAATTCAAACAGGAAAGAAGAAAAATAGAGCTTAGTAGTCAATAATTTGAACTCCTTCTCTTGGCAGCATCCCCTGGTCCGCATTATAATTATTATTTAAAAGCAGTGATTCTGAGACATCTTTAAACTGCAAATACTCAGAAATTCTCAGATGATCTGAAACATCTACCATAAGTTCTCAAAACAAACAGAAAAATATTATTGTATTCTTTAAACAGAGTCTATATCTTTGATATAAACCACTGACTATATCCCAGGGATACTTCAAGAAAGAAAAGACCCAAGAACATTTTGGGAAGAGCTGAACAACTAGAAGTTTGAGGAAATTGATTTATTTAGTGGAAATGATTTTTGTTTACTGATAACATGACAACGCATAGAAATTCTGATATTTTTATTATCTAGGAATTGAACCCCACATACTAAATTGGAGAAACACACACATGCAATAGAAAGCCTCAGTTTTGAGAAACCTATGAGATGTAATGTCTTAGAATCCTAGTTTAACACAAATGCCAGTAAAACTTCTGTAATATTTTGAAACTTAAATTTTAAAAAAGATTAAATTCTGAAGACAAGTAAAATTTTTCTGTATCCTAATAATTAACTTGATATAAATGAAAAGATGCAATTTAAAAATGTATATACTGGTATAAATTTTTTATTATATTTTAAGTTCTGGAGCACACGTGCAGATCTTGCAGGATTGCTGCTTAGGTACACACATCCCACTGTGGTTTGCTGCCTGCCTCATCCCTGTCACCCACATCAGGCATTTCTCCCAATGTTATCCCTCCCCAACGTCCCCACTCCCCGCTATCCATCCCCTAACCCTCAACCCTCAACACACCCCAGTATGTGATGTTCCCCTCTCTGTATTCATGTGTTCTCACTGTTCAATACCCACCTGTGAGTGAGAACATGCAATGTTTGGTTTTCTGCTCTTGTGTCAGTTTGATGAGAATGATGGTTTCCAGATTCATCTATGTCCCTACAAAGGCCATGAACTCATCCTTTTTTATGGCTGTATAGTATTCCATGGTGTATATGTGCCACATCTACTTTATCCAGTGTATCATTGATGGGCATTTTCACTGGTTCCAAGTCTTTGCTATTGCAAGCAGTGTCACAATGAACATACATGTGCATGTGTCTTTATAATAGAATGATTTATAATCCTTTGGGTATACACCCAGTAATGGGATTGCTGGGTCAAATGGCATTTCTAGTTCTAGATCCTTGAGGAATCGCCACACTGTCTTCCACAATGCTTGAACTAGTTTACACTCTCACCAACAGTGTAAAAGTGTCCCTATTTCTCCACATTCTCTCCAGCATCTTTTGTCTATAGATTTTTAAATGATTGCCATTTTAACTGGTGTGAGATGGCATCTCAATGTGATTTGCATTTCTCTAATGATGAGTGATCATGAGCATTTTCTTGTATGTTTCTTGGCCTCATTAATGTCTTATTTTGAAAAGTTTCTATTCATATCTTTAACTCACTTTTGGATAAGGTTGGTTTTTTTCTTGTAAATCTGCTTTAGTTCTTTGTGGATTCTGGATATTAGCCCTTTGTCAGATGGGTAGACTGCAAAAATTTTTCTCCTATTCTGTTGGTTGCCAGCTCATTCTAATGATTATTTCTTTTGCTGTGCAGAAGCTCTTAAGTTTAATTAGATCCCATTTGTTTATTTTGGCTTTTGTTGCCATTGCTTTTGGTGTTTTAGTCATGAAGTCCTTGCCTATGCCTATGTCCTGAATGGTACTGCCTAGATTATCTTCTAGGGTTGTTATGGAGTTAGGTCTTATGTTTAAATCCTTAATCCATCTGGAGTTAATTTTTGTGTAAGGTGCAAGAAAGGGGTCCAGTTCCAGCTTTCTGCATATGGGCTAGCCAGTTTTCCCAACACCATTTATTAAACAGGGAATCCTTTCCCCATTGCTTGTTTTTGTCAGGTTTGCCAAAGATCAGATGGTTGCAGATGTGTGGCATTGCCTCCAAGGCCTCTGTTCTGTTCCATTGGTCTATATCTTTGTTTTGGTACGAGTACCATGCTGTTTTGATTACTGTAGCCTGGTCATATAGTTTGAAGTCAAGTAGTGTGATGCCTCCAGCTTTGTTCTTTTTGCTTAGGATTCTCTGGGCTATGGGTTCTTTTATGGTTCCATAGGAAGTTTAACATGGTTTTTTCCAGTTCTGTGAAGAAGGTCAATGGTAGCTGGATGGGGATAACACTGAATCTATAAATTACTTTGGGCAGTATGGCCCACTATATTGATTATTGCTAACCATGAGCATGGAATGTTTTTCCATCTGTGTCTTCTCTTATTTCTTTGAGCAGTGGTTTGTAGCCCTCCTTGAAGAGGTTCTTCACATCCTTTGTTAGTTGTATACCTAGGTGTTTTATTCTCTTTGTAGTTGTATAATGATTTAAATGAATGTTAGTTAATACAGCTTATGAACTGAAAATAAATTTAACATGTTTGAAAACTTAGCAAATATAGAAAGTAACAGAAAGAGAAGAAAAACTTATTCGTAATGTCATCATTCATAGATAACCACAGTAGCTTTGAAGGTACAGTATTCCAGTTTCTTTGTCACATATTTGTTGTCTGACTGTGTGGGTGTACAGTACCATTTACAGTTTGGAATTATTTTCCTCTTAAAGCCACATTGAAACTTTTTCATAAGGTTAAATAATTTTTTCTAAAGCAATAATTTGAATAAATTATCATTATTAATTATACAGTTATCCAATAATGCCATAGTTAATGAATTTTCAATTGTTGAAGTTTTTTTTTTTAAATGTTTTTACTGAATAAACAGTGCTAAAATAAATTCAATTCCAGATTAACATTTGTCAATGTCTGGTCATGTCTTAGAGTATAAATGATTTAAAGATATTAACCACTGAAATCACCCATTAAGATTTTTAATACGTTTTCTTTAAATGGATCTTCAAACGTTTTACCACTTTCAATTCCATCTGACAATGTAAAAGAAAAGTCTATTTTAAAACGTTTTTGCCAGTTTTGAACATAATCAAAAATTGTCATTGTCAATTTGCCAGACATAATTTTTAAGATATCGTATATGCTAATTTATATTTTCTTTTTTTTTTTTGAGACAGAGTTTTGCTCTTGTTACCCAGGCTGGAGGGCAATGGCATGATCTTGGCTCACCGCAACCTCCTCCTCCTGGGTTCAGGCAATTCTCCTGTCTCAGCCTCCCGAGTAGCTGGGATTACAGGCACACGCCACCATGCCCAGCTAATTTTTTGTATTTTTAGTAGAGACGGGGTTTTACCATGTCGACCAGGATGGTCTCGATCTCTTGACCTCGTGATCCACCTGCCTCGGCCTCCCAAAGTGCTGGGATTACTTTATATTTTCTTAGCAAAATGGCTTAAGAACATGCATATAGAAATTGGTTAGCCCCAATCTTGTGATTCAACTCTACTATTAAGCAATTTTGGCAACACAGTTGCCCTTTTTATGTCCCCATTTTCTCATCTGAAAAGCAGGTTTCACAGTAACACTTACTTCCTATATCTGCAATGATATTTAAATGGTTTAATTTAACACAGTGCTTGGCACATGGTAAATGCTTAATAAACAGTAGACAATTCTGTTGTTACTACTAGAAGTACTACTAATCTAAAGTTAATTTGAATTTCTCTTTACATTAATTGGAAATGTTTATTTTACTGGAATTCCACATTTATGTTTAAGACATTTCAAAATTATGGGAATTTTATTTCTATTGGTTTATTAAAGTTCTTTACTTTAAAACTGCATTATTTTGTAAGTGTGTGAGCAAAGGCATAATCAAGTAAAAATATCCATTCAATTTCACTAAAGAAAATAATAAAATTTCAAAGTTCAGAAAATGTCATAAGCCATATTAAAAGGATAAAGACAGTCTTAGGGTGCAGACACAATTCCAGCTTTGAACATGAAATTCAACTATGTAACCTGGGTAAATGCTTCTAGCACTCTTAAAATGTTCACATTTGAAAATGTAAGAAAGAAATGAGGCATCGTTAAGGAAAAGAAAGAACAAGGGAAGACAGATTAGTCGCTTTCCAAAAATTTCTTTCTTCATAAGTTTATGACTAAACCTTGGCATGCAGGGAAACTTGGACTAACACAGTCACCATGCCACAGCAATTTCATGTAACTTTAAAAAAAATCAAGTTCAAATATTATCATTTCTAGTTATTCCCACTTTTATTCAACTTCCTTGGCCTAGGCAGGTGGAAAATGAGGTCAGGAGATCAAGACTATCCTGGCCAACATGGCGAAACCCTGTTTCTAACAAAAATAAAAAATTACCTGGGCATGGTTGCACGTGCCTGTAATCCCAGCTATTCAGAAGGTTGAGGCAGAAGAATCGCTTGAACCAGGGAGGCAGAGGTTGCAGTGAGCTGAGATCATGCCATTGCACTCCAGCCTGGGTGACAAAGCGAGGCTACATCTAAAAAGAAGTATATAAATGTAGACTGTACAGTATTGTGCAATCATACACATTATGAAGAAATGACAAATCCCTAAACCTCTATCTTTCATCCTCAAATCATCATGAGACAGTATCAAAAGGCTTTTATTTCTGAAAATATAAATCTGAACATACTTTTAAAGGTATTTGATTGGCTCTCAAAGAATTATAGGAAAAAATCTGTATCCAGTGACATGGTATAGAAGGATTTTCAATGTACTGTACAATCAAATATTTAAAAGAGTAAAAGAATTCTACTTCTAGCCAATGTGGAGAAACAGGAACCGATTAACCATTCTTCTCAAAACATCCAAAATAAAAAACACATAAAAACATACAACTACATGTTATGATACTACATACCAGGTAATAAAAGATATTTATCTCTGAGAGGTGAGAAATAAACTAGGTGAATCTTAGGATTATTTCACTTTATTGCCTGGAGAGATATTCAAGGCTATAGTACAGCGAGGAAGAGGCTGGGTAGAATCTAGTGATTTCCTTCCAGGAGAAGGAGCTGATAATATGGATCCTTCCACAAGAGAAAGGGTTGGCTAGAATTTACAGAGGTTAGTGCCAGACAGAATAAAGCTGCAGAGTCGGGGCAAGGTGGTTGCAGCGGGAGAACCGATTAACCATTCTGGAGAAATGCAGGTTTCTTCAAGCCTTCACTCATACTGATCAGTGCATGCTCTATGAGGTTACCACCAGAAACCAGAGATTAAACAGCCAAAAGAATTAGAGGAATAATGCCTATTCCCACCAGCCAGAGTGGGAACTTATCATTCATGAAACATTTGGTGCATAGGTAGAGAACTCAGAAGTGAATTGCTTCATAAGGGAAGTTAAGTTGACTGTAAACAAAAAGCTCTCCTGGTTTTGATTAAAACAATCTTAAAAACCAGACCAAAAGGATCGAATTATTTTCACATAAATTAACTGCTCAGGAATATATGTAGAAATACAAAAATATCCAGCACCCAAAAAGTTAAAGTTAGTAGTTTCTGATGTCTAGTATAAATTACCAGATATGAAAATTAACAATAAAATACAATACATACAAGAAAAATTAATCAAACTAACCCTGAAAAAATACAGAAGCTAGAATAATAGATGAAGCTATCATAATATTTATTAAACTTTATTCCATACTTCGAAGTAGCTAAATTGAATTTATCCATCAGAGAAGTGCTAAGACTTAATTCAAACTTCTACAGTTGAAAGCAATGTCAAAAATGCAAAATATATGGGATGGGATTAATAATAGTAGTTTATACCTTATATTAGGAAAGATAAGAGACATGGTAACATGAACAATCCAAAAATTAAACAGAGAAAAATGAAATGTTGAGAAAAACAATAACAGAGCATAAATCAGCTGTGGGACAATTTAAAGAACCTGGTATGGTGTAATTTGAGTCCCTGAAGTATAAAAGAGAAAGAGAAACAGAAAATATATTTGCAAAAAATAATGACAATTTTTTCGAAATTTTTGGTTCATCAAAAATCTCAGTCAAACCCAAGCACAAGCAAATATAAGGAAACTGTAGTAAAGTATATCTTAACTAACTTACTAAAATCCAATGATAAAAAGAGCCAGAGAAAAGGCACATTATATTCAGAGGGAAAAAAGATGAAAAATTATAACAGACTTCTAATCAGAAAACTGAACACCAGAAGCCAGTTGAGGAGTATCTTCAATGTACTAAAGTAAAAATGCTATCACTCCAGAATTCTGTACCCAGAAAAATGTATTTTTAAATGCAGATGAAATAATAGCTGAACATAGAGAAGCTAAAATAGTGCCTCATCATCATCATGTCTGAACTCAAAGAAATGTGTTACAGGAGGAGTAATTGATAACAGATGACAGTATAATCTACACAATTAAATAAAGAGTCCCAGAAACATAACTACATAAAATGTCTTTCTTATTTAAAATTTTTTAAAGAGAATTAACTGTTAAAGTAAAAATAATAACATTTTATTGTTGAATTTAGAGCTCATGTAGAAATAAAACTTCTGACAACACCACCACAAAGCCCAGGAAAGAAAAGATGAAAGTATATGAGGTTTTACACTAAAACAGAAATGGTATTATTTGTAGGATGTAGACTATGATGAGGTAGACATGTATGTTACAACCATTAAAACAACTAAAATAACAAACAATTATAGCTAATAAACAATCACAGAAGAAAAAAAGAAAAATACATAAACTCGTCAACCAATCAAAAAAAGGTAGAAGGAGGAAAAAATAAGTTAAACAGATAGAAAAGGAAGACAAGAAATAGCAGCCGAGTGCAGGGTCTCACACTGCAATCTCAGCACTTTGGAAGGCTGAAGTCGGTGAATCACCTGAGGTCAGGAGATCGAGACCAACCTGGCCAACATGGAGAAACCCCATCTCTACTAAAAATATGAAAATTAGCTGGACTTAATGGCTGGTGCCTGTAATCCCATCTAATTTGGAGGCTGAGGCAGAAGAATCATTTGCACCCAGGAGGTGGAGGGTGCACTGAGCCAAGTTCACACCATGGCCTGGGTGACAGAATTAGCAAGATGGTGTATTTAAACAAAAACATTCCAATAATTATATTAAATGTAAATGATCAAAATGCTCCAATTAAAAGACAGAGACTGTGAGTGTCTAATATTCAAATGGGCAAGCATGAAAATAAAGTAATACTCTTACTCTTCCAAAAAATTCAGTCTAAAAATGAATGGATGAATGAATAAAACATTAGTTGGTGCTAACGAAGCAAGATGTGTATCTCTGGTGGGAGCTGAGGGGCTGTGGTCATGCAGCAAGTCATGTCAGAACCTGGATAGAGAGTGTTTATCACATGTCAAGCCTCATGGTGAGAGTGGGATTCAGGAGGATAGTTGAGTGAAGGATGTTGGAGCCCATAAGGCGTCTGTGCATGGGAGTGACAGTGGTGGCTAAGCACTGAGGGTCAGAGGACTAACCATTATAAAGAGGGCATGGTGGGTGGCTTAATGTTTGGTATGAAGCCCAGGCAAAATGAGAAAGGTAACCAAATGAGGGAGGCTATGGAAGCCCCCATAGCATATCTGAGCTGGAGTAGGGTTAGGAATGTGTTCATAACATTTGAAACGACCAATTCAGTAAATATCTTCAGACTAACGGAAGGCAGGTTTCTCAATGTTGGAAAAGAAAGAAACATTACAGAAAGAGAAAAACCTAGAACAAACCCTCTGGTATTGATTGGTTTGGAGATATTGTGAATGTGTGATTTTTAACCGACAAATGTTATTGGTAGACATGATACAGAGATATTGATATCCTAGCTCTGTCATACGAGAGAAATTTGAACACCATACCTTAATAACAATGACCAAATATAGTTCCCAAATTTTGTTTTCCAAATTTCATTGATAAAATGAACCAGAACTCCTTAGAGCAGGGGTCCCCAAACCCCTAGCCACAGAATAGTACTGGCATATGGCCTGTTAGGAGTCAGGCCACACAGCAGGAGGTGAGCAGCAGGCAAGCATTACCTCTGGAGTTCTGCCTCCCGTAAGATCAGCTGCAGTATTAGATTCTCACAGAAGCGGAAACCCCGTTGTGACCCATGCATGCAAGAGATTTAGACTGCATGCTCCTTATGAGACTCTAATAACTAATGCCTGATGATCTGAGGTGGAACAGTTTCATCCCAAAACCATCCCTCCACCTCCTATCCATGGAAAAATTGTCTTCCACAAAACCCATCCCTGGTGGCAAAAAACGAGGTTTGCTGCATTAGAGAAATGACTGATTCCAGTTCCAGGAGAGAGGAAGTACAAAATTAACCTTTAAATACATTTTTCATGCCAGAGAGTAAAGTGGATTGTTCAAAAACCATAGACATACTCCCAAAAGATGCATAAAATATCTTGAAAGTGCTTCTATTAACCAAATCTTGGGAAATTTGAGATATAAATAATGAGCATAAAGATTTTTAACCCAAATATTAAAGTAAGAATTCATGAGTTCATACTAATATAAATAAATAAGTAAATAAAATTAAAGTTCAAAGAGAAATTTAAAGTTTGAAGTAAACTGAAACCTAGTTTCAAAGTGCCTTCACAAAATTACAATGGGAAAAAAGAGAAACCTTATTCATAGGAGTCTGGCTAACACCTGTTAATTAAAGAATCAAAGTTACTATCACCAATGGTGGAATGAATGGAAACAACATAGTGTCTTATATATAATGTAAGAATGCACATGTAAAAACCACATTCACACTTCTGTGATATCCCTGCAAAAGATGCATAACCTATTCATGAAGAACCATCAAGCAATCAGAAACTTAGGGGCTTTCTAGAAAATAAGTGGCTTCCAATCTTCAAAAGTATCAAAATCACATGGGTTAAAAAAAGACTGAGGAAGTATTTCAAGTTTGAGCAGACTCAAGAATAATCAACTAAATGTAACATACAATTCTAGACTAGAATCTCCTCCTGGAAAGGACATTGTGGGGGGCAACTGGTGAATAGTAAAAATTCTGAGAACTAGTTCCCATAATCTATTAATGTTCATGATCTGATTTTGATGGTTATACTACGTACAAGGACACTGGGATACTGTCTTTGCCTACAGATGGATATCAGACGGTTCATTGATAACTAAACATCAGTTTGTCTGATTAATTTATTTTAAATGCTTCAGGCTGAATAAAAGGATATTTTTGTCCTATATAGGCAACATTTCTTTGAGATTTTTAAATTAAAAAATTCAATTAAAAATATGTGTCAATTATTTATGCATGTAAATACTACAACTTTCTTGAAATTAACAAAATTTAAAAGATAAAAAGTAAATCAGAAAACATGTGAGGCAAATATTAATACATATCACTAAGATTTTCATGTGGGGAAATATAAACGTAGGATTTATTTTTAATTCAGGTACAGTAGGATTTACAAAAAATTTGAGAGGCTAGGAAGTGAAAGTCAGAATTGTATTTAGGAAATATCAGTTTTAATATTAGTTGGTTACAGAATCAAAGTGGGTAATTTGTAAAAGAATATTCAGCAACATTTGGTAACACGTCTTATACGTCGTCTGTCACACCATATTCCTATTATGCTACCAAAGCAGGAGCAGCAATAATTTCTCTTTCTATTCCAATTTCCAAATCTTGTGTGGATGCTTCATATTGCTAGAATCAAATCCTAAAACGTGGTGGCAAGCATCTTGGAAAATGTAATTCCCAGGCTTCCAATTCTCAATGTATAGAAGACCCCATAGAAGAGGGAAAATAGCATTTAGTTGGCAGTAGAAAATTCAGCACATGATAATTGTATTAATATATAAGGATCTTATTCAAAGTTCATGGATTGATTAATTTAGAAAATCTCAAATGAAATGCTACTGCAGGACATAGAAAAATTACAGGAAAAAGGATATATTATTAATAACTATGACAAATATGTAAAATGCACTTATTCTTCCTTATTAAGCAAAATTAAATTTATGTCTATTTTTTCTAGGAAAGATATAGTAAGTCGGGCAATCTCATATCTAAATGATAATAATATACACCACCATTAACTTTAGGACATGGATTTGCAAAATCTATTAAGTGGCCTAAAATATGTAGTCTGCCTCTGTGATTGAATTTCACAGAATGTATTCTTAGAAATTTCAAGCAACAAATACTTATATAAGTGGGTACCTTTTTCTTATTAAAAATTAAATCAACATAAAAGCCAAACAATAGAGGAATTCTTAAAAAAAACAAAAATCTTTTTTTTTTTGTTGTCTAACTATTAAAGATTATGACCTTGAAAAATGTATACTTAAAACCAGAATTAGTAGAAAGAAGGAAATAATAAAGATTAGAGCAGAAATAAGTAAAATAGAGACTAAAATATACAAAAGATCAACAAAATGAAAATTGGGTTTTTTCAAAAGAGACAAAATTGACAAATAATTAGCTAGACTAATTTTAAAACGTAAGAAGATCCAAATAAAATCACAAATGAAAAAGACATTTCATCTAATAACACAGAGATACAAAATATCATTAGATTATATGATGAAAGTGTGTAAGCTAACAGATGTGAAACCTAAAGAAAATGGAAAAATTCCTTGACACATACAAGCTACGAAGAATGAAGCAGGAAGAAATAAAAAACCTAAACAGACCATTAACCATTAAGATTGAAACAGTAATCAAAAGTCTCCCAACAAAGAAAAGCCCAGGACTGGGTAGCTTCACCACTGAATTTTACCTAACACTAAAGAACTAATACCAGCTGGGCACAGTGGCACACGTCTGTAATCCCAATATTTTGGAAGGCTGAGCATGAGGATCACTTGAGGTCAGGATTCGAAACCAGCCTGGTCAACATGGCAAAAGAACTTCTCTACTAAAAATATAAAAATTAGCCAGGCGTGGTGGCACATGCCTGTAATTTCAGCTACTCAGGAGGCTGGGGCATGAGAATCACTTAAATCCAAGAGGCAGAGGTTGCAGTGAGCTGACGTCATGCCACAGCACTCCAATCTGGGTGACAGAATGAGACTCAGTCTCTAAAAAAGAAAAAAAACATTAAAGCCAATTCTATTTGAACTACACTATAAAACTGAAGGGGAGAGAATTTTTCCAAACTCATTCTGTGAAGCCAACATCACTCTGAGGGCATAACAAAAATGAAACGTACAAGCCAATATCCCTGATTAACATAGATGCAAAAATCCTCAAGAAAATACCAGCAAGCTGAATCCAACAGCACATCAAAATTATGCATCGTATTTAAGTGTAATTTATCCAGGGATGCAAGAGTAATCACACATTCACAAATCAAGAAATGTAATAGAGCACATCAATAGAAAAAAGGACAAAAACCATGTGATTATTTCAAGATGCAGAAAGAAGCATTTGATAAAATTCAACATCCCTGCAAGATAAAAGTTTTCAAGAATTAGATTTAGAAGAAACATGTAAACAGAATAAAGACCACATGTAACAAACCCACAGCCAACATCATACTGAATGGGGGGAAACTGAAAACTTTTCTCCAATAACTGGAAAAAGCCAAAGATGCTCACTTTCACCACTTTTATTCAACACAGTACTGGAAGTCCTGGCCAGAGCAAATAGGCAAGAGAAAGAAATAAAAGACATCTGAATTGAAAAGAAAGAAGTCCAGCGGTCCCTCTTTGCAAATGACATAATCTTGTATATCAAACAACTTAAAAACTTTACCAAAAATCTTTTAGAACTGATAAATTCAGTAAAGTTACAGGATAGAGAAATCAATGTATAAAAAGCAATAGCATTTCTATAGACAAATAACAAACTAGTTGAAAAAGAAATAAAGAAAGCGATCTCATTCACAATAGCGAAAAAATAGTGGAAATAAATTTAACCAAACAGGTGAAAGTATGCTCCCTAAAACTATAAAACTCTGGTGAAAGATAATGAAGAGAATATAATCAAATGGGAAGATACCCCATGTTTATGAATCAAACTATTTAATATTGTTAAAATGACCACACTAACCAAAGCAGTGCAAGCATTTCATACAATTCTTATCAATATATGACTTACATTCTTCGCAGATACAGAATAAACAATCCTGAAATTGACATGGAGCCACAAAAGATCCTGAATAGACAAAGCGGTCTTGAGCAAAAAGTACACAGCTGAAATCTTCAGACTGTCTAACTTCAAAATATACTGGAAAGCTAAAAAATATACTATTAATAGAAAGAAAAACAAACAATGTGGTAACTGGCATAAAAATAGACACGATCAATGGAAAAGAATCGGTATTTCAGAAATAAATCCGCATATTTATAGCTAACTGATTTTTCACACCAGTGTCAAGAACATACAATGGGGAAAAGACAGTCTCTTCAATAAATGGTGCTGGAAAAACCGGTTATCATATGCAAAAAAAAAAAAAAAGAAAGAAAAGAAAAGAAAAAGAAACTAAATCCCTATCTCTCACCATATACAAAAATGAACTCAAAATGAGTAAAAGACCTAAGGGTAAGACCAGAAACTACTGGAGGAAAACAAAGGAACATTATTCAAGACATTCATTCAGGCAAAGATTTTATGGATAAGACCACAAAATTATAGGCAACAAAAGCACTAACAGACATATGATATGACATCAAACTCAAAAGCAACTGCACAGGAGAGGAAAACGTCAAAGGAGCGAAGAGATCACTTACAGAATGGTAGATACTATGTACAAATTATTCTTCTAAAAGGAGATTAATATTCAGAATATAAAGGAACTCAAATCCACAGCAAAAATAAAATAGTTCAATTAAAAATGGGCAAATTATCTGAATAGACATTTCTCAAAAGAAGACATATAAATAGATAACACATATGAAAAAGTGCTCAACATCACCAATCAGCAGGGAAATGCAAATCAAAACCACAATGAGACGTCACTGTACCCCAGTTAAAATGGCTACTATCAAATAGACAAAAAAATAACAAATGCTGGTAAGGATGCAGAGAAAAGGAAACTCTCATACTCCGCTGGTGGGTGGAATGCAAATTAGTACAGCCATTACGGAAAACAGCATGCAGATTCCTCAAACACACCACAAACAGGGTTACCATATGATCCAGTAATCCCACAACTGGATATACAGCCAAAAAGAAAGAAAAAGCACATCATTCTGTCTAAGAAATACCTGAACTCCCATTTTGCAGCACTATTCACAATAGCCAAGATATGAAATAAATCTAAGTGTCTATCAACAGATGAGTGGACATAGAAAATGGTATATATTCACAATGGAACACTATTCAGCCATAAAGAAGAAGAAAATACTGCTATTTGTGGCAAAATGGATGAACTTGGAAGACATTATGCTAAGTGAAATAAGCCAGGTGCAAATAGATAAATGCCACATATTCTCATTCATTTGTGGAAACTAAATAATTTGATCTCATAGAAGTAGAGAGTAGGAAGAGAATAATGCTAGCTAGAGGCTGGGAGGGGTAGGGAGGAGTGGGGATAGAGACAGGTTGGTGCTTACAAAAGATGAAATTACAACTAAGTGAGAGGAATCAGTTCTGGTGTTCTATAGCACTGTACAATAAATATAGTCCACAGTAATTTATTTCATATTGTTAGGTATCTAGAAGAGGAAATTTTGAATGTTCCCAACACAAACAGATGATAAATGTTTGAAGTGCTAGATATGCTAATTATCCCAGTTTGTTTATTACACATTGTGTACAGACATAGAAATACTGCACTGTACCTCATAAACATGTACAATTATTATGTATCATTTAAAAGTATAATAAAGTACTAAATTTAGATGGCAAAAATAAATAAGAGGAAAAAATCTTAGTATGCACTTAATTTTTAAAACCATGGTAAATAAAAAACTCTCAGCATAAAATAGGTATATATACATAAAGACTGACAGATATTATTCATACTGTATTTTCTTTTTCCTTATTCTTTTAAAATATTTCCCAGATATTCCACAATTCATTTAGGACAAATAAAATTTTAAAGAAAAACATTTTCATATAAAATAAATTACTAAACTCCTTTTAGGAAAATAACACAAAAACATGCAGATGGGACAGAGAAAGAGATTTAAATATCATATTCATTGGTCTCTAGGAAATAAGTGAAGGCAAGAGTCTACATACATGAAAAGAAGTCCAATGTTAAGACTGGAGAGAACGACCATATTATAGTCCTTGCCCTGTTGTAAATCTTCTACATATCCTAATTTGAAATTATTGATAAAATGGATGTGCTGATACATCATTACATTTACTGTTGAGTGTCAACTCTGTGTTTAGGACCAATATGATTTAATTTAGAAATGCAATTTCATTTCTAACATCTTTTTAATTATCTAAGAGCACAGTTTATTTCAGTTTTAGTGATGAGGTCCAGGGCAATGAGTAGAGCCATTTGTCTGAAGCACTCACTGTTAAACAGTACATACAGAGAGACAGAGATCTTGAATAGCAAATATTGGAAAAAATCTATATTTAGTATTCAATATTTGAAGACTTTTTTCAGATTTATATCAACATTCTTACTTGAGATTTGGCAATCAAAATGGCTTATTTAAATTAATAGTTCAGGTTCAGCACGTCCCCCGGAACAAACACACACCCTTATATCAAAACAGCTTACATAAGATGACTAGTGACATCTGAATGAAAGCCATGCCTATGAATATCAAAATTAAGAGAATCATGGCTGTATGAGCTAAATGCTGCAGCTTCAGACAGTTCAACTAAGGAAATGTTGATATTATTAACCCCTCTAATGGGGAACTTCTGGTCAATGTTTCGCCTCTATTTCTTGACCTTACAGAGAACAAGGCAGCCAGGTCTGCAGGTAATGTTTTCAAAAGTCTAATTTAAACTAAGTCTATGTAATTCCTAAATGTATCCCCTCTCTTCCTCCTGGCCCCTCTCCATCTTGATCCTTTCATGTAAGGCTCAGCCTTTTTCTTTCTCCACTTTTGAACTTTACTCACTTCCAGTTTGTCTAGTATGTATTTTCTTATCTGATTTTGCTCAAATAAAATGCTTTTAGAGGTAGAAAGATGAGTGTTGCAATAACCATATGTGTCATTAGGACAGCTCTGTTATCTCAAACAAAGTATTTCAGATTTACACATTTTATTAAAATTTATTTTTATTTTTTAGCTATCAGGGCACAACTAATTTTGGTTAAAAAATCATTAAAAATTCAGAATTGCAACTTGCTCACAATAGAATTCATTACTGAGATATATTGCACCTACTAAATCTTCTGTGCATTCTGTCTAGGCCCATATTTAGAAGAATAAGTTTAAAGTCTCTTAGGATTAACTTAATGCTAAACAGGCTACTATAAGTTAGTCAGCCAAGACCTGGGATGGAGTACTTTGGAAGTACAAAGGAAGACTTCCTGGTGCCTTCCATCACTTTAGATGACACTTGGTCCAGAAAGAACTGAGTATGAAATATCTAGAAGAGCCAAAAGGAAATTTTATCAGAGAAAATAAAGTCATGTAAAGAAATTGACAGTGAAAAAAAATAAGGCAAATCTAGGGAATTTAAAAATATTTTCGTATGCCTATAATGTAAAAGGTAAGGTATGAATTGAAAAGACTAGGTATGCTGGTGAAATACGTAGGAGTAATTATTTACCCTGGGACAGTGTAAAGCATTTCGGAATATTATTAAACAAGGGAGTTAAAGGTATTCAGATTTATGATGAAGTTTCACTGGCACTAGTAAAGTCGTTGGGAGCCAACGAGCTCCGATGAAGGAGTGATGGTCATGGCATTTTATTACGGTTTATTAAGGCCATGGAGGTTTATTTCAGCAGCTACCAAGTAAAACTGGTCTTACAATAACAACAGTTCATTTCGGCAGCTGGCCTGCAGCATAACCCCTCCGAAGGCAATTGTATCCTGAGTGTTCCCCACCCCACCCCACCGCCACCACCAATTTTCTTGACTCTAATTGAGTTAGGTATGATAAGATAAATTCATATAATAAATTTTCACACAATTTAAACAAACTGGATCATTTTCTTAAAAATACATAAATGACAACAGCTCATTTGATATACAATGGAGTATCTGAGTATCCTTGTAACTATTAATGCAATCAGATTCATAGTTTAGAAAGCCTCAGAAAAAAAACCTAAGAAAAAATATTTTGACTGTACTAATGTCAATATCCCGGTTGTGATACTATATTATACTTTTGCAAAATGTGATCATTAGGAAAGCTGAGTAAAAGATACATAGGATCTCTGTGTTATCTCTGACAAATGCAAGTGAATCTACAATTATTTCAACATAAAAAGGTAAAAATTGTATAACAAATTAACAATGAGAACACGTGGACACAGGGAGGAGAACATCACACACTGGGGCCTGTCAGGGGTGGGGGGCTAGGGGAGGGAGAGCATTAGGAAAAACACCTAATATAGATGACCGGTTGATGGGTGCAGCAAACCACCATGGCACATGTATACCTATGTAGCAAACCTGCACGTTCTGCATGTGTATCCCAGAACTTAAGGTATAATAATAATTATAACAATAATAATGAATGATTGGATAAAAGATAGAGCATTGCATCCCCCCCCCACTGACCTCTTTGAGTAATACTAAAGATCTTTTTAAAAATTAGCATAAAAGTTGATGAAATCAGTATGAAAGATGAAACAGAATGCAGTGGCAAGAGAAAAAATATGTGTAAAACAAACTCAATTATTTAACAGATTGGGGAAGAAAAGGAGCTTGGGGAGAATCTATTTCAACTAAGATAGGATGACAAGTTTAAGAAACTAGAACTTGCTGAAAAATATGCAGAATATAGAACTTGAAACCAAAGGAAAAGAAGGCAGTAATATTGAGAGGCTTGAGGAGTAAGAGACAGGGAAGAAGAAAGCTCTGTCACTGAATCTGATATACTCATCATCCAAATACTACAGGCTAAGAAAAAAGGTTCATATCTCTATTTCCCTTTGCTCTGGGAAGTAGCTTCGTTATAAGGACTGTGAATGCACTAAGCACGTCAGCGTTCACCTTACGGGCATGCTACATAGACTGTTTTTTTCTAGTCTGGCATACTCTGGGGCATAAAATGATTTGGTTGCCCAAGTTTTGACATTTTAAAATATTTCAAGATTAAATGTTTAATTAAGTCGGCGAACCCTGAGGTTACTTGGCAAAGGGTAGGTTTTTTTTGTTTCACTCTGTTTTGATTTTGATTTTGGATCAAATTCATTAAAACACACACACACACACACACACACACACAATTTGAGAAAAGCATGGGTAAATCTGTTAGGAAAAAAAACCTTTTCTAAAAATACTCATTTACTGCTGTTTCTTGAGTTACTCAGAGTTACAAGGAAGTGGTACTTCTACATAGAAATATCTGGGAGTGTTTCATGGGAAAAAAGTTTATTATCCTAGAAAATGATGGAGTAAATAACAAATAATAGGCTGGGCGCAGGGCTCATGCCCATAATCCCAGGACTTTGGGAGGCCAAGGTGGGCAGATAGATCTCTTGAGGCTAGGAACTTGAGACCAGCCTGGCCAACATGGTAAAACCCTATCTCTACTGAAAATACAAAAATTATCCAGGCGTGGCGACACACACCTGTAATCCCAGATTCACAGTGAGTCTGAGACAGGAGAATCGCTTGAACCCAGGAGGCAGAGGTTGCAGTGAGCTGAGATTGTGCCACTGCACTCCAGCCTGGGTGACAGAGTGAGACTCTGCCTCTAAATAAATAAATAAAAATTTAAAACAATATATACATGGGTGGGAAAGTTAACAACTGAAACACATAACACCAAGGAATCCTGTAGCTTTTATACATATCCAACTCTATTCTAACTTAAGATGCAGACTTGGCCTGGACTGATCAAAGGTAGTCAGATTAATAGTGGGGAGTTACGTATATTTCACTGTAGTTTAATAATTTAGTGCTGCATTAAATCCTTTGGGGATTAAGGCATTATATAATTTATTCATAATCCATAAATTAATTAACTGATTCATTGATTCAGGGACATTTGCTAGTTAGTGAGCTCTCCCATTTGCAGGCATTGGTTCAGTTTTTCTGTTGGTGGTGTTTTAGCAAAACTTGGCAAAGCTTCCTGCACATAGTAATACAGCTATTCTTTGGTATCCATGGAGGATTGGCTCCAAAACCCCTGTGAGTACCAGAATCCACAGATGCTTAAGTCCCTTATATAAAATAGTACAGTATTTGCAGATAATCTATATGCAC
Source organism: Callithrix jacchus (assembly GCF_049354715.1). NCBI lineage: Eukaryota > Metazoa > Chordata > Mammalia > Primates > Cebidae > Callithrix > Callithrix jacchus. The sequence continues at coordinate 4,799,420 of NC_133511.1, read as the reverse complement.
TCTTCTATATACTTTAAATCACTTCTAGAGTACTTATATTTAATTCACATGGCAATCTGGATGTTGTATAAATTGTTACACTGTATTATTTTTAAATATTTTTATTGTCATATTATTTTTTATTATGTTTTTAAAACTATTTCAATCCATCATTGGTTGAATTAGAGAACAAGTGTGCAATTAAAAAAATGTGGCATGTATTATCTGTAGCTGCTGAGTGAATTTTTGTATATATTTATCAAGATAATTGAGACAGAGATTTATGTTTTTTATCACATATTGTTTTTTTTTTAAAGGTTCTGTCCCCTTTCTTTGCCCCTTTAAGTAGCTAACCACATTCTACTTTCTTTCCTCAGATGAGATTTGTTTTTGTGCTTCTTGACTTTTGTTTCCAAGTGTATAAACCCACGGAAAATAGTAGAATTTGAAGAAATGTGCTGTATCTCTAGACTAAAAAAAGATTCTTCCAGGCTGAGTGAGGTGTGTGTGTGTGAGTGTGTGTCTGTGTGTATATACGGAGCTGTGAGGGAGGGGCGGGAAGATTCCATGTGGCAGCATCTCCTAGGATGTGGCAGAACCTCAGAAATGAACACACATTATATTGAGAAGACTGGAAGGGTCCAGCATTTCCAACCAACATGGTAATTTCCATTCAGAAGGAAGACACAGAAACAGTGTGCAACTGGTATTGCCAGCTGGATAATGGAATTCTTAAAAGAAACATAATCAGTGATCAATTAGTCATCCCTGATGTTTAGTGTAAGATTTCAAACATTTGGAGTGAGAAAAATAACAAATAGGATTGACATTAAGTTTTTCACAAGGCTGTGGAAATCAAGGGATGAGTTTATTAGTTGAGATTTATACATCATATAAAGAAGTCCCGGGTAGAAAAGGCAATAACAAAAATAATGACCATAATCTTGTATGTATAGGCAGATTGTTTGTGTTTTCCCAGTGAAGCTCATTGAAATCAGCAGAAGTCTTGTATGAGTCATTCATGGGCATGGGAAATCTCTCAGATACAGAAATATATAAACTTTGAAAGCAACTCTGAGAGATTTATTCACTAATTGCTTGAGAGAGGATATTGAAATTTCAAAAGAAATAATAAAATGTGAAAAGTTTTTGGAATTTGCCAGACCTGTATCCAAGTTGCAGTGAAAGTGACATGAAGATTACTGTTGATTCTTATTCTGTGGTGACAGACACACTGGCACCAAATTGTGATGACACCAGAGAATAAAACCAAAAGCCAAAATAATAGAGCACCTCAGATCATAAGTAAGAGAGAAATGGGAGCTAAACGAGATGGACTTGCCATTACTAGACATATAAAATGTTAATATATGATTAAATGTGAATAACACAGTAATACATCCCAGTAACACAAGAATGACCACGCATTATTTGCTAAAATAATGAATTATTAAATGGATATATCATGACAACGCTTTTAATTTTACTTTCTATACTTCATTCTAAATAATTTCCTCAAGCTTAAAATAAATACATTATTTTACCTCTAGTCAAACCTGATTTATAAATTATCTTTCTGGTCCTCTTAAATCCATAAAATGAGGAGTTCGTTATTTTAATTGATCTATTGAGCTTCTTCTAGATCCATAAAATGTCTTAGTGACAATGATAACAGAGTACCAGTTCAGCCAATAGAAGAAAGAAATTTTGGTTCGCTATTTTGTTTATTCAAAAAATCTTAGTTGTCCTAAAATTATAGTAAGTCCTAAAATTGAAAATGCACGTAAGATGAAGATATTTTCCATAAAAAGGCTGAAGACTATAGGGACGGACGTACACAAATAATCACTCAAGATGCAGTACCTCTGCATTACCCAGAAATAAAACCATTTTGACTCAATTTCGGCCGAGCAAGGTGGCTCACGCCTGTAATCCCAGCACTTTGGGAGGCCGAAGCCAGAGGATCACAAGGTCAAGAGATCGAGACCATCCTGGACAACACGGTGAAACCCCGTCTCAACTAAAAATACAAAACTTAGCCGGGCGTGTGGCCTGTAACTGTAGTCCCAGCTACTCGGGAGGCCGAGGCAGGAGAATCGCTTGAACCAGGAAGGCAAATGGTGCAGTGAGCTGAGATCACACCATTGCAGTCCAGCCTGGCAGCAGAGCCAGACTCCGGCTCAATAAATAAGTAAACCTAAACTGACTCAATTTTCTTTTTCGCTGGCTCAGAAAAGCAGATTCTCCCTGTCGTCACATATGACGAGTCAACACTTTAGCCTTATCTGCCAGAATACTTCAGGTCACGGGTATTTTTAAAGAACTGGAGAAGGAAGGCACATTACCCCGTGTTCACACTGCTGGTAAAGACAGACGCAAGGCTGGGAAGGAGAACACGTTTCATCTGACTTACGGTTCCGCATAGCGAGGGAGGCCTCAGGCTCACGGTGGGAGGCCAAAAGCACTTCTTACGTGGCGGCAGCACGAGAAAATGAAGAAGAAGCAAAGGCAGAAAGCCCTGATAAACCCATCAGATCTCGCGAGACTTGCCAACTCCCGCGAGACTTGCCAACTCCCGCGAGAATTGCTCGGGAAAGACTGGCCCTTATGACTTAATTACCTCCCCCTGGGTCCTTCCCACAGTATGTTGGAATTCTAGGAGATACAATTCAAGTTTGGATTTGGATGGAGACACGGCCAAACCATATCAGAAGATAAAGGCAGGCTGCAGAAAAGGCAACCGAATATTGTTTTACTTTCTCTTAAAGATACGGGATTTGCTATACCCATATGTGGCCAACGTAGTGAAACCCCATCTCTATTACAAATTCAAGAGTTAGCCAGGCGTGGAGGCCATGAGAAACAGCCAGAACCATTTGTTCAGTGTGTGCTAAGCACTGTGCTAGGAGCCATCTAGTGCCTCATTTAATTTTTACAGAATTAAATGTCACCAAATTTTATATTTGTGTGTGTGGAGGGTCACATCTCTATCTTAATATCATTTTTGTTTTTCAGATGGAGCCTCACTCTGTTGCCCAGACTGGAGTGCAGTGACATGATCTCGGTTCACTGCAACCTCCACCTCACAAGTTCAAGTGATTCTCCTGCCTCAGTCTCCTGAGTGGCTGGGACTACAGGTGCCTGCCACCACGACCAGCTAATTTTTACATTTTTAATAGACATGGGGTTTCACTATGTTGGACAGGCTGCTCTCAAATTCCTGATCCTCCTGCCTCAGCCTCCCAAAATGCTGGGATTACAGGTATGAGCCACTGCGCCCAGCCAGACATCCTTCTTCTTAATTTAAATCATTATTTCACAGATCACAATCTGTCCTATTCCTTCAGCCATCAATCTTTCCCTAGTTACGACTGAAGGATATTAGCAAATTTATTTTGGAGACAGAAATTTTCTCTGTTTGTAATCATTCTTAAATAATGAAATAGTGTCCTAAGAGAACAGCAGAAGTTCCACTGATTTAGAACATTTTAAATTAGACATAATGACATTGCTAGACATGATCCTGTTAGGATTGTAATAAGGCTGTGTCCCCACCCTTTATATGACTCTGAAATCATTCATTTGGAACGATTCCTGTTTGCATTGAAGACCTCATAGGTTTTTTTTTTTTGTTCAAGTGGAAGGATTCATCTAAAACATATATTCCAGTTCATCTCATTAATAATATGTATTGTAAGGAACAATCTTGTGCCGGCAAGTGTATAGAACTGTTGGCCCAGTAGGTCATTTCAATCTCTTACTCCTACAGTTCTATGAACCTGCTCTGACAATGTGAGCTCTGGAACACCCAATATTCCTAAAAGCTAAATGGCTGTGAATCAGGAATTTTGATGTCTGGCTGGCAGTATTAGCACAAAACTGTCAGAACGAGGAGGGGATCATTTCAACTCCTTAGCAAGATTGAGATAAATCCGGCAGAGCTACTGGACGCAGCATTTGCTAATTAAACTATGGGCTTTTAAATGAAAGGATGAAAAGTGCCAAACAGAGAGAGAAAAATGGGGAAAAAAGATGTCTCTCTATGGAGTTTGGCGGCAGTGTTATTTATGATACGTAAAATTAGAAATATTGTATACCTCTAACAACACAGAAATGATTTTTTCAGACTAAGCTATAGCATGGGATAATCATGCAGCAATTGAAAAAGTTAGCATATTATGCTTGATGTAGAATAGAATCAAAGACTTAGTTTTAAATCAAAAAGGAGGAAAACTGCAGAACAGAATACATAATGTAATGCCGTTTTTTTAAGTTACTAAATTGTTAATTTGTGGGCTTAAATATATTTGTATTTAAACAATACAAGACTCAAAATTCTTAATATTGGTTACTCAGAGGAGAAGAATGGGGTACGAGTAAAAATGAACAGCATTTAGCCACTGGGAACTGCTCATAAATATTATAACAAGACTAGATTTTTATATTACTTTTTAGATAAATATGCATACAAATAAAAGTAAAACACTGCTTGATTTTTCAAAATAAATTTGAAAAGTAGAATAATATAAGGGAAGATGTGTTAATCTGGGGAATTGAAACCAACTAGGCACAGGTCTGGGTTTTACTGAGTCTGCATTTTTTTCATCTGTTAGTTCAGAATAGTTAATAACTAAATCGCAAGTTTAATGTGATCCCCTATATACAGTCGCAAGCACAGAGCCTGCTACAGAGATAAAATGTTCTTAATGGCTACAAAATAATTGTCCTTTCTCTCTTCCTCTTTCACACTCTTAAAACTTAAAAAAGAGACTAGTCTCTTACAGACTTCTGCTCTAGTACTAAGAATGGAAAACTGGTCAAAAGTTTAGTGAAATTTACAGAATTCATAAGAAAACAGCAACAAAACCTTGACATAGTGCCTCAGAATTTGAAAGTATAGCAAACCATATGCTTCCAGACAAATCATTGGGAACAGAGTTCTAACAAGGAAGAAAAAAATGTTGAACAGATGAACTTTGAAATCCAGACAGAGACCAGATCTACATTTAGATACATGTGGCTATTTTAAAAACATACATATGTCAAGAGAGACCGTAGTTGGAAAGAGGAGGTAACTGAATTACTGGTGTCTGTTTTGGCTTTTCCTTTGCCCTGTAAGGAATCTTGGCTGGAAGTTATATGGGAAAATCTAATGAATAAATTGGATATATTCCGTAGTCATTTATCTTCAGCCTCTGGCCCATCAAACGGGTGCTGTGATGCTGAGACTGCTCCCTGCTCAGGCTGTAATTCATCAGTCTCACTATAAAGAGTGTACTTGCCAAGGATGAGAAGCAGGGTATAGAGGAAGTCAGTAAACTTTTAATCATGGGAGAATCCTGCAATGCCATTGGTGAGGCTCTGCACCCCTGAAAAAGCTAGGGTGTTTCTGTTTGCTTGACCGTTTTATGAATTAGGGCTGAGACTCTGCAGCATATATACTCATGTGATTAAGATCCTTAGAAATATAGGACAGATAACACAAATGGGTCACCCATTATAACCTAAAGACGGTAGATACCTGTGTTTCCCACCCGGTTTTTCCTGAATAAAGGAAGTATCTCAGTTTTTTCTGAGGTGTTTTGCTAGAGTAGAGCGGCTGTTATCTAAAAGTTTTTGTCTTGCAACGCTGCCTCTTTTTCTATACTTAGAAGTAAAACAAAAAACAGAAAGATGTACTCCACCTTCCCAGAAGTTCTGTTTGGCTCACAGTCACAAAAGTTTATGTTTTACAAAAATATTTAAATATTTACTTTCATTAAAAGCTGTTTCAACAAAACTAAGCTGCTAAGAAATGTTGTTGTGAATAAATTCTACCGAGAATGGCTATTGCTCAGGCATTTTATAGGTGGGTATGAATGTATTTGACTCTCCTATCCAGAATTAGGGACACATGTTGGAAGCACGATAGGCTTTTGCGGGTTTAATGGCATCATTTATCCTCAGGAGAGATTCAGAGGATGAAAGGAAAAGGAACGATCATTCAGAAGAGAGAAACAGACATCATGGTTAGAATGTTTTCGCAGTTAGAAGGAAAGGGAGGTTCAGCTTCTTTTTCAGAAATAGGAAGGCGTTTATTAAATTCAGTAACCCAATAATATGTACTTGATTCTACAGAAAAAAATGAATTAAAATCCCTGCAGAGATTATACAACTCTAGAGTCCTCAAATTTTATTTTTTTATTTTTATTTTTTTAAATTTTTTTGAGTCCTCAAATTTTAAGCATCCCTTAAAAGAGCTTCCGATCCACTTGTGTCTTACATCACCGTACTTTATTTTTAAGCGTTTGTGTTTTGTTACTTACAAACTTTTGAAGTCTCACCTCCCTATACTTTTTCTCAGATGCCTTAGGCTCCAGTCTTTCTACACTCTCATTAGTGTCCTCAGCCTTCCTGGGACCAGTCAGCTATTATCTCCTCTGACAGAAATGCCCTTTCCTTGCCCACCCCAATCTGTTTTTCTTTGCACACACCACACCCCTGTGACTTTATTAAGTCAGTTTGAAACTATTCTAATTTGAGAGTGCCACTTATTCCCTGTTGCAAGCCTGATTCAACTGCCAAATGCCTTATAATTTTAGTATTTCTACTTACATATCCAATAGTGTGAATGCCAAAAACCCAATTCAGCGGGTCACATCACAGGTTCACAGCCAACCTTCAACTAACTGCTCTTATGTAGGGGGCCCACTGTAGTCCAACTGCGGATGTAGCTTAAGAGGACAGCGATCCCATTGTACCAAACAGAACTGCCTAGCGCTGACCCCTTTTTAAAGAAGAATATTTCATGTAAATAAAATCATATAATACGTGGCCTTTGTATCTGGCTTCTTTCATTCAGCATGTTTTCAAGGTACATTTATCTTGTCCTATGTATTGACTACTTCATGCCTTTTTATGATGGAATGACACTTCTGTGTATAGATATACTACATTTTGATTACTGATGTGTGAGTTTATGGACGTTTGAATTGTTTCACTATTTGTGTCAATCATGAATAATACTTCCATAAATATTTATGCTCAAGCATTTTTGTCATTCATTTTCATTCTTTTGTCTATATGCAAAGTTACAGGTCGCTTAAAGATGAGGATACATTCTTAGAAATGTGTCATTAGGAGATTTCACTGTTGTGCAAAGATCATATAATGTACTTACACAAACTCAAATGGTATAGCCAACAACACACCCACACTGTAAGCTATAGCTTATTGCTCCTCGGCTGTAAACCTGTACAGCATTTTACTGTATTGCATACTGTAGACAACTGTAACACAATGGTGAGTGTTTGTACATCTAAACATACCTACACATAGAAAAGGTACAGTGAAAAATATTATAATTCTATGAGAACACTGTCATATATGTGGTTCTTCATTGACGGAAATTCCATTACACAGTACATGAGTGTATATAAGAATATAATTGCTAGATCACCCAATAACTTTATGTTTAACTGTTTGAGGATCAACTAAACTGTTTTTCAAAGCATTTATATCACTGTACACTCTCACCAACAAAGTATAAGTATTCTATTAGGTTGGTGCAATAGTAATTGTGGTTTTTGTCATTACTTTCAATGGCAAAAACCACAAATACATTTGTACGAACCTAATAATTTCTCAGTATCCTTGCCAACATTTATTATTTTTCATGTTTTATAATTACAAGCATCCAAATGGGAGTGAAGTGGTATCTCACTGTGCTTTTGACTTGCTTTTCCATAGTGATTAATGATGGTGAGTATATTTTTATGTAAGTATCATCTACTTGTATATCTTCTTTGAAGAAATGTTCATTTAAATCCTTTGCCCGTCTTTTCTTGGCTCTTCCTCAGGTGACTACCAGCCTGCTGGTTTTTCCTGTGAGCATCGACTCTTAGTTTTCAAGTGGACCATGGAATTGGAAAGGAGCATTGGGGAAAGCGAAAATTTAAATACCACAAAATTTACAGGTTTTACCAAGATTCAACAATCTTTATTTTTAAAATGCTCCCTAAATTGCTGCCAGCCTTTGGTTAATTTTGAGAGTTATGAAAAAATGTATCCTGTCAATTTTTGACAGCACTCTTATTGCCTCTATGAAAGGGAGAATTTTCGGAGATCTGTATCCTACCATTGCAGAAGTAAGAGACTCTATTATCATTTTAAGGAGTATTCTTTTAATCTTTTTTTATTGTATCTTTCACCTCAAAATAGATATATCATCAACCCCTGTTGGTAATTTTCTCAACTTATATCCAGAATACAATCACTTATAATTCTCTGCCACCATCTTGGGCTAAGCCACCGTCATCTTACATACTGGTTGTTACCGAAGTCTTCCATAAGGTCTGAATCAACTGCTGTCTTTCTGTAAAACACCAACAAGCATCTCGACTAACCTCTTTAACATGTAAGTCAAAGTGTGTCCCTTCCTTATCTAAGTACTCTAAGTAGTTTCTTTTCTCGCATAGAGTAGAATGCAAGTCCCTACAGATGCCTGAACGTCCCTCCGTGATCTGATGCCTACCTTCCCTTCCTTTCTCACCACTTCCCTGCTTCCTCATCTTACTTTTGCTGCAGTGGCCCTTTGCTATTTCTCATGTGTGCTACGTAGCCCTGCGTGAATTCACCTCAGAACCTTTCCATGTTCTTTCCTCCTCTGTGCAGAGGTGTTACTCACTTCCAAGTGTCACCTCAATGTGGATATCTTCCATAATTTTCTTATATAAAACAATAAACCAGACCAGGTACAGTGGCTTACACCTGTAATCTCAGCAATTTGGAAGGCCAAGTCGGGAGGATTGCTTGAGCTGAGGAGTTCGAGACTAGCTTGGGCGACATAGCACAACCCCCATCTCCACAAAAAAGATACAAAAATTAGCCTGGTGTGGTGGCATGCGCCTGTGGTCCCAGCTACTCAGGAGGTTGAGGTGGTAGGATCGATTGAGCCCAGGAAGCAGAGGCTGCAGTGAGCTGAGGTCGCACCAATGCTCAGCCCCGGTGACAGAGTGAGACCTCATCTCAATACAAATAATCATAAATAAATAAATAATAAAACTTTTGCTCCATACGTAGTCTCTTCCCTGTGTTATTAAACTGTGTTATTCTCCATGGCACTTACTATCTAACTTATTATCTTTAAAATTTATTTAGATTATTTCGATTTTTATTTCCTATCTACTAAAATGCAAGTGACATCAGTCGCAAGTGACATCAGTACTAGGGTTTCTACATTTTATTTCTCTGATGGTCTCCAGTTCTTAAATTAGTGCCTGGTATAATGAGTGTGCCACAAATATTTGCTAAAATAAATGAAGGAAGCAGAGATGTGCAAAGCAAATTCAGAGAATTAAGTTTCCTAAAACATCAATAATTTTCTATTCTAAAATAAAAGGACCAAATATCTCGATATATTTTACAATGCCCATCATAAACTGATTTATTTGAGTTGCTCTGCCTCTGTGGATTAATTGCAAATGTGTTCTCCTTTAATAGAATCCAGATCAATAGAAGTGACAGCAATTAATTCAGGGTGATGTTTTCCCCCTCCTAGTTCAGAATCCAAATATCAGAGGAAGCAAAAGAAGCCCGCCCAATTGTTTCACTTCACAAACACAAAATTGTGGAGCACATCTTGGCTCCACCTAGCTTCTGCCTGAATGGTCTCCATCTGTTTGATACCATGTGACACACTAGCATATGCCAAGCAATCAGTCATTCTGCTGTGTGTGAAGGGAGACAATGAAAAGATTAATACAATTCCTTTAACTCTGATGAGGAACACAACGGCTCAGTGGCCTCACACATGCATTCTGGAAATTACTGTGCGACAGAAAACTGTTAAACTCATTTCTGGGCTGAGCAAAATATTAAAAAACAATTTGACAGAGCAAGTGCACTGAACATTGTTCATGACAATCCCAGGTTGACAAGACACACTGAAAAAAACGTACATAGCAGCCTCAGAAGAAGATGTTTCTCCAGCGTTAGAACACCCAGGCAAAGGACCCTCTGTGAGGCATGAAATAGAGCAATACAGCTATCCACCCTAGAAAGCAACATCGCCAATGATTTTCTGTCCCGAAGACCTCCTCACGTTTCTAGGAAGCTGAAAAAAGGACTGCAGAGTAACTTCAAGCTTGGTAGAAAGGCAATTTTAACCGGATTTTCCGAGACACCAGCTTGGAATTTAATAATTGTTCTTAAAGCATTGCAGGAACTTTCCACTCAGTTCAAGCTTCTCTCATAATTATCTTCTCAGCGTTTTTAATATTTCAGGAAATAGACAACATTTACATTCACCAAAAGTGGAGGCCCTGAGTTACAATTTCATTATAACTTTTTCCTTATTAAACATGCAACATATATTCTTTGGCAGATAATGTGGAAAATATAAATAAAGAATACACCTAAATTCCTACAATTGAAATAAGAACATTTAAAGTTTGGGAGTATAATATTCTTGAAATTTACATTTTAAAAATTCTGTGTGTGTGTGTGTGTGTGTGTGTGTACAAAGAATACATACAGATATTTCTCACCTTACAATGGGATTATGTCCAGATAAATGCATCATCAGTTGAAAATATTGTAAGTCTAAAATTCCTTCAATACACCTAACTTAGCAAACAATATAGCTTAGCCTAACCTACCTTAAATGTGCTAAGAACAGTTACATTAGCCTACAGTTGGGCAAAATTATCTAACACAAAGCCACTTTTATAATAAAGTGTGAATATCTCACATAATTTATTGAATACTGTATACTTGCAAATTGGAAACTGTATGTATACAATATATATTATAGTAACATATGTTGAAGGACACATATACATATATATATAAAAAACTCAGGAATGCACAAAGGATGTCCACAATTATTTTATATAGCAGTTTACCTATCTCTGCAATATGCCAAGAAAATTATATTCCCAAAGGACAGTGAGAGACAAAGAAGTTCTTACGAGCTGGAACTTTGGCCTCGAACTTTTGTGGGTCCTCTGCTAAGCGAAGTGAGTGTGTACCAGAAGAACACCTTTTGCTCAGGTTACATAGCCAAAATGGTCATATTTCCTTCAACAGCCATTCTTATCTCACCTTTTCTAACTAAGAAAGACTTTTCTATGACATGAGGATGACACTTCTGTCCAGGCAGGAAAAGACTATAAACATGGTATTCTTACCACTCATACAATATTAAAATTAGAGCATTCATGATTTTCTAATGCACCTCAACTGCTTTCCCAAACAACTAACAAGATAATAAAAAGCTTTTTAAATTACGTAAAGTTACAGAAATAAAGAGAATGTGAAATAAGACAGAAGAAAACACTGTAGAGATGGGTCTCATTCTGTTGCCCAGGCTGGAGTGCAGTTGCACATTTGTAGCTCACTGCAGCCTCATACTCCTGGGCTCAAGCAGTCCTCCTGCCTCAGCCTCTCTAGTAGCTGGAACCTCAGGAATACGCTATCATACTGGATTTTTTGTACTTTTTGTAGAGACAGGTCTTGCTATGTTGCCCAGGCTGATCTCAAACTCCAGGCCTCAAGTGGCCCTCCCACCTCAGCCTCCCAAAGTGCTAGGATTACAAGCATGAGCCACATACCCAGCAAGTTTCTTAATAAGTATACCCAGGAAAAAGAAATAGCTCTATAAGGATTCAGATTTTTTTTTTTTTTTTAGGCAGAATCTGGCTCTCTGGCCAGGCTGGAGTGCAGTGGCATGATCTCAGCTCACTGCAATCTCAGCCTCCTGGGTTCAAGTGATTCTCCTGCCTCAGCCTCCAGAGTAGCTGGGACTACAGGTGTGTGCCATCACGCCCGGCTAATTTTTTGTGTGTTTAGTAGAAACAAGGTTTCACCATGTTAGCCAGGATGGTCTCAATCTCCTGACCTTGTGATCCTGCCTCAGCCTCCCAAAGTGCTGGGATGACAGGCGTGAGCTACTGTGCCCAGCCTCAGACTTTTCATGTTTTTGCTCAGTCATTCTTGATATTCTGTGATGATAGAACGGAGAGTGACATGGACAAACATGACTATCAAATATACAAAATTGAATCTATATTTGAACTACAGAGAATTATAAGATACATACTGACTGTCAATCTCAGACTTGACTGCACATTGAAATTACTTGGGGTACATTGTAAAATCGCAGGATGGCCTAGAACAACCACTGGATTTGAGGCACATGCAACAGTAGTACAAAAGCTTCTCCATGAAAAAACGATTAGCAGACAAATTTGACTACTCATGGTTTAGAATAGTGGTTCAAAAAGACCAGCCCCAAACTAGCAGTATCAGTATCATCTAGGTACCTTTTTTTTCTTTTTTAAACAGGGTCTCTCTCTGTCACCCAGGCTGGGGTGCAATGGCATGATCTCAGCTCACTGCAACCTCTGCCTTCCAGGTTCAAGCGATTCTCCTCCCAAGTAGCTGGGACTAGAGGAGCATACCACCATGCCCAGCTAATTTTTGTATTTTTAGTGGAGATGGGATTTCACCATGTTGGCCAGGGTGGTCTTGAACTCCTGACGTCATGTGATCTGCCCACCTTAGCCTCCCAAAGGGCTAGGATTACAAGCATGAGCCACTGCACCTGGCCTAAGTGTTTTTAATAAATATAAAATCTTAACATTTAACCCAATTGTACAGAAGGAGAAATTCTGGAGGTAGGTAACAGCAGTCTGAGTTTTAGAAAGCACTATGGACGATTATAAAGTATGCGGTAGTTTGAAAACCTCTACTCCAGGACCTTATCATATAAAATGTAGTCCATAGACCAGCAATTAGTTATGGTTGTCCCAGTTTCCCCATAACATTCCCAGATTAGCACTGAAGTAGCATATCCTCCACAAACCTGAATGGTTGGCCACCCTATTCTCAACAGTATCATCAGTTGGACGCTTGTTATCAATGAAAAATGTCAGGCCCTGCTCCAGACATTCCGGGTCAGAATCTGCATTTTCACACGATCACCCGATGATCTGCATGCACTTTACGGATTGAGAATCGCTGCTCTTGGACAGTGGGAGTGAATCTCAAGCCTGCTGCACAATATAATCACCTGGAAGTCTTTTAAAAAGTGGTGGTACCCGGGCTTTTCCCCAAGACTGAACCACAGTCTCTGGGCATGGGCCCCAGGCATCTGTGTGAATCCAAGTTTGGGAATAACTGCACATTCCAAATGTCATGAAGCAAGAATGAAGTCAATCTTACATAAACTCTTAAACTTCTAGACATCTGCAGTCCAAATACATATATATGTATGTATATGTGTCCAAATATATATATATATATACATACTTTATAATCATCCAAATCATCCATAGTGCTTTCTAAAACTCAGGTTGCTGTTACCTACCGCCAGAATTTCTCCTTCTGTACAATTGGGTATATAAATATACATATATGTATATATATATATATATATATATGTGTATATATATGTGTTGATATATATCTTGGAGGTATGTTTTGAGTGCCTACTCAGATGGTAGATGCTGTGCTAGGATCCAGTAGACACAAAGATGAGTAAGACACAGACCTTTATATGAAGTAATCATAACCTAGTGACAGTGTGTCCTTCCTAATCTCTATACTTCATGCATAGAAAAAAATACTGTTCACAATTTAAGTTATTTTAGTGTTTTCCATTTACTTTCTTTTCTACTGTCTTTCATACTTTTGCTCTCAAGTTTGGAGAAATTAAGATGTTTTTAATTCAGGGTTCAAAGAATCATTACTCTTCAATGGATACACAAGTAGAAAACTACAACAAAAAATTATAGTGAAAAATTAGAACTGATATCCCAATGAGGGCAGGTATTTAAAGATCCCATATGTTTTAAACTGAAATGGATCTTGAACCATAATATGTTTTTACTTTTTCAGATAAAAATTTTTGTGCTTCACTTGCATTCAGTAGAACACCTTAGAAAACATTGTTTTGCAGGTATTTTTGAGAAGTAACTATGTAACCAAGAAATTTCTATGACGTATATTAAGCATTAGCTATAAATTGCCTCTCCTTTGAGCACTTAATTAAAATAAGATATACAGAATAGAAATTTGCAATCACCCAGCTTAAGGAAACTTGAGTATTCCCTTTGCCTGCTAATCTCTCAGAGACTGACATGGACATACATTGTGGACATACATTGCGTATTCAGGTGTGTTAGTGAAATGACTCAGTGGCAGAAAGCTTTAGGTTATTAGATAAAAATCAGACTTGGTCTTGTCTTGTAATGAAATCTTCCACGCATTTAAGAAAGAATACTGAGTATAACTCTTTGGGGTTGAAATCACTGCTTCTATTACTTACACACATTACTTAAATTGAATGTGCCACAATCACATTTTACCTTGCTGACACAAAATTTTGAGTACTAGCAATGCTCCTAGATCAAGTAAGGAGGACATGAGATAACATTTTCTCTGTGGACAATGGGAATGAGTTTTTAACCATATAGCATCCATGATTTCTTACCTCAAACTCCGAGAACACAGATCTGCTTGACCATTGGCTAGAATTGAAAGAGTATCCTGAGATGGGAGGTCAAGATATGGAGCAAAGCCTTGTCTATTCAGGGAGCAAGTTCTAAATCTTGGTTTCTGCAGGTTAGGGTGCAAATTTTTTGTTATTACTATTTCAGCAGCTATGAGTCAATTACCCATATCTAGTACATACCCCATCAAAAGGTGGCGGTGCAGGCAGTGTTGCTTTTGTATTAGTGTAATAACTTTTTATTATTGGTAATACTGTCTTGTCGCAAGTGACGAAATCTGGGACTCAGATGAAATTCTAAGATACCACTTTGGAAAGTTTAAATATATGAGGTGTAGAGCAGTCTGGATGCTTGAACCACTGTGACTAGGTCTGATCTGCTTCAGGACTTAAGAAGCCAATCTTACGTCAGTTTTATCGGTCACTGGAATTCCATTTTCTTACTGCTCTCTTTCAGGCATCACTAAAATGTATGCTCTATCCTGGTCAATGGGTGTTCTTACTTTGTGCTTTTAAATAAGCAACTGGAAATCACTTTAAACTCGACCAACAAAAAAATTACCTGCTATTTATATGATGTTGCAAAAATTTAACCACATTTTTTATTACTCTCTTACGTGATGTTTTCTGGTCAGAAGCAAATAATTATCCATGACCATATGTAGCATCTATTCTAATGACTTAGACAAAGAGGTTTGTTTTCTTTTACGGATCTTTGTTTTAGACAATAGCTTTGAAATTTGAAATGACATTGCATTCCAGGATATACAGCCAAAGCCTGCTACCTTTCAAAGGCATATTGTTTCTTCAAATCATGAGAGGAAAACGGTCTCTCAAGAAAGCTAATGGAGTCTGAAGAGCTGTCGTGATTTTCTCAGTCTTCATTGTACTACCAGCTTGCCAGTTTTCTAGAATACTCCAGTCTCTCTACAGTATCAGGCATGTTTTGTATAAGTTCATTAATACTTTAGAGAAGATATCCTTTGCCTAATTTCCTGGGGTAAAAAGGTAATTTCTTAGGTATTTTGGACTATTTACCTAATCTAAGATTCTGAGTTTGAGAATGCCATTGAGATGGGCACTGACAGCTTAAAGGTTCTAAATCTATGGTTCCTGTATTTCTATTCTGATAATGGCTACTGAGATATTTGGCTAATGCATTGCATGCTAGAAAAATGTAATGAATTTCACAATTTCTCATATGCTGGACATTTCTTGAAGTAAAGGTAACCATTATGTTCTGGTGAGCTGAGGTAGGTCAAATACAAGGCCAAATAGGACTCAAATTCACTACCAAAATCCTTTCTCAGATACTCTAGTTATACATTATTAGAATACATTAGTTTTCAGAATTTTAAATCTGGTGCCTTAAGCATATTCTACTCAAATATTCTCAGGGTTGTTTTATTTGTATTGGGACTTTGGCATTATTCATTTTAAGTATCCAAAAGAGTGGATCAGAATAATTCACAACATGAGACTTGCATGTTGAATAAGTTTATGCATTTTTTTCACACAAAAACTGTCTCGGCTACAAATGCCAGCTCTAAAAATTCTTTCATTGAGGATATGACTTTTAAAATATGTAACTCAAAATACAATTTTATAAAATGTTTTAACTACCTTATACAAATAATACTTTAAAGTGCCGGAAAGTCTTCAGTTTGAATAAAAGCAGTGAGGGCCAATATAAAAAAATAACTTTTGAAGAAAATTAAGAGAAGAAAAACAAAGAAAAATCTATATTAGAAGAATTGTTTAACAAATGCCTCCTAAATGTTTATGTTCCCTGAACGTTGGAGTAATTACAAATAAGTGATAATAAAAAGCTTGTTAAAATGGGATATGAGACCTGAATGTCTGCCTTGTTTTCTCATCTTATAAGAAAAACAAAGAAACCAACAAATAAAAATCAAGCAATATTGCCGTTTCTGTCTGTAATTACAAGAAGTCAAGAGAACTAGCTAAAATGTACATCCTCTTACAATTGCTCTCTTTTTTTTTTAAATTTTTTATTGGATTATAGGTTTTGGGGTACATGAGCAGAGCATGCAAGACAGTTGCGCAGGTACACACATGGCAGTGTGCTTTGCTTTTCTTCTCCCCTTCACCCACATTTGGCATTTCTCCCCAGGCTATCCCTCCCCACCTCCCCCTCCCACTGGCCCTCCCCTTTTCCCCCCAATAGACCCCGGTGTTTAGTACTCCCCTTTCTGTGTCCATGTGTTCTCATTTTTCATCACCCACCTACGAGTGAGAATATGCGGTGTTTCATTTTCTGTTCTTGTGTCAGTTTGCTGAGGATGATGTTCTCCAGATTCATCCATGTCCCTACAAACGACACAAACTCATCATTTCTGATTGCTGCATAATATTCCATGGTGTATATGTGCCACATTTTTCCAATCCAGTCTATTATCAATGGGCATTTGGGTTGATTCCAGGTCTTTGCTATTGTAAACAGTGCTGCAATGAACATTTGTGTACATGTCTCCTTATAGTAGAACGATTTATAGTCTTTTGGATATATACCCAGTAATGGGATTGCTGGGTCAAATGGAATTTCTATTTCTAAGGCCTTGAGGAATCGCCACACTGTCTTCCACAATGGTTGAACTAATTTACACTCCCACCAACAGTGTAAAAGTGTTCCTTTTTCTCCACATCCTCTCCAGCATCTGTTGTCTCCAGATTTTTTAATGATCGCCATTCTAACTGGCGTGAGATGGTATCTCAATGTGGTTTTGATTTGCATCTCTCTGATGACCAGTGACGATGAGCATTTTTTCATATGATTGTTGGCCTCATATATGTCTGAAGACAATTGTTTTCTAATGTGCCAGGCCAAACTCCTGAGGGTACTTGATGAATTTCAGTCTGGTTCCCTGCATCTCAGCACCGTAGAGCACTTCCATTTTCACTTTGTGGAAAGACTGGTGAATGGTTGAAACACGGTGGTTTAGGACATAGAGGCTGCTGCCTCTATGACGTGGGTTCTAATGCAAGAAGTTACTCAACCTCCCTATGCTCCATTTAAAAATAATCTGTAAAATAAAAGGCAGTGGTAGTAATAGCCACCTCACAGTGTTGTTGTGACAATTAATGGAACTAATAACTTTTAGAAAACGTGAAACAATGCCCAGAATATAGTGATCATTATCTCTATTAGCTACAGTTTAAGAGCTGTATCCCAAGTAAAGGTAAGCCATTTTTTGGTGATGCAGAGTGAGCTGGCCTTGAAGGCCAACAGAACGTATGTGAGAAATACATCCTCCATACTGCAGGGTCAGGTAAAGAGAACAAAAGAATTGCCAGACCACACTCATAGGTTATCTGATTTTGGGAATGGACTCTGAGCCTGGGGGTGGATTGTCTCTTCTGCTTCTAGAGATGTCTGCCAGTAACATACTTAACTGAGCCCTTTTATTTCCAGGAACATACAGACATCAGGCAAGGCTTTTCATAAAACAACAGAAGATCTTCACCTGACTAAGCCAAGGTGATGCTCTTCTAGGTCTGCCTAAGTCCTAAGAAATGACAGCCTGTTTTCCTACTGTCTATATTATTGATCATATTGGAAAATAGAACAGGTCTCCAGTAAATAATGATCAAACACATGAGTGATAGCTGATGTATATGAATTTATTTTCTTTGGTTTTTGTGCCTAAAGTCAACGTCCAGAGTACAAACATGTACTAAATTGTGTGCCATATTGTAAGCAAATTAAAATAAGGATGTTAATTTATAAGGAAGAAACCCTGAGTGTTACTATTAATATTTTTGAAAATAAAAAGCGTAGTATTATTAAAATAAGTCATATCTCCTAGTACCTTTAAAATGTTTTTCAACATTTAACAACTCTTGGCCCACAATAGTGTCAATAAATGTGTGGTGAATTGCATGTTTGGCTAAGAGACACTAGACATGGACAGAATACTGTGTTGGGATTCAAATCATCTGTTCTTCGAACAAATAATTTACTCAGTTCAATTCCTATTAACATGTATTTGAATCACAACATTAAAATTACTTTCAGTTAGAATGTTACTACTTTTATTGACAGTTTTAAATTAAAATATAAGTGAATTAAAGTATTTAAAAATATGTCATTGATATCCTTTGTACTAAATAACGTGATCCATAAATTACTACACTGCTGCGTGCTATTTAAAAAGAGGAGAAATGGAAATAAACCATTTGGAAGCAAAGTTTAAACTTTTACTCCTTCTGTTTCTTGTTAACAATTATTATTATATTTAAATGTTATTAAAAGAAACAAAGGCCTTCTGAGATATTCAGCTTTTTAATTAAACATACATATATAAGAATATGTATATAATATCCCAAGAATGTAACCTTTAACCATGAGAACTATGACTCTGGAGTTTTCTTTTTAATAGGAGATTGAATTAGTCTATTTGACTGTAGCATAGCCTTTGACTTTACTCTCTGAGAATATGGATGCTGTCTGAATTATGTTTCCATATCCACAGCAGGATGACAGTTTTGTTTGCAAAACTTTTAGTTTATTTTCATATCTAGCCATCTTTATTCATGCAATTATTCAGATCTGAGATGGCACATTCCTCAAATCTCACTTTCTGACCTGCTCTTACCAGAAACAGGTGCAGTTCACAAGAAATAACAGACTTTACTATGCACTGTTACCATGACCCCCTTCAGCTCCCCTCTCTCCTCTGAACCATAATTTTTACAGCTCCCAGGTTGTCATTCCCCACCACAGCTTCCTCCCTAAATCCATGCTGGTTTGTTGTTTTCTGAACATTTCTCTCTCCGGATGGAAATAGGAAGAAAATGATGTTGAGTAAGAACTGAAATGGATGAAGAAAAATTAGTACATACAGGGAAGAACAGTAGCTCATTTTCAAGGTTGACACAAATTTATTTTTCAACTCAGTATTACAAATAATTAGAAAAAAATAAAGGAAAAGAGTATCTCCACCTTTCTAGAGAAAGTTAGGGAATGGTCAGCTACCACTTCTGCTATTTTTAACTTGGCTGAGCATGAGAAATTGTACTTTTAAAATATGATTCTTCTCAAATTGCAATTACAAAAACTTCTCATTTTGACCACAGGGTGACCTTTCCTTCTTGCTTTTATTTTCTCTGTCTTCCAGTATATTTTACTAAGAAAATGGAAGAAAATGTCAGATCAACAACGTGCTGGAGCAACGCATTTTAAAAAAAAACAGTTTGATTGAGATATAATTTACATACCATAAAATCCATCTATTTAAAGTGAACAATTCAGTGATTTTTAGTATGTTCACGGAGTTGTGCCACTATCACCACAATCAAGTTTAGCATATTTAAATCAACATTATAATGAAATCCTGCTTTCAGTAGCAATCACTCACCGTTTCTCCTACAACTGCCCAGACCTAGGCAGCTACTAACATGTATTCTGTCTCTACAGATTTGCTTATCTGGATATTTCATATAAATGAATCACACAATATATCATCCTTTTAAATTGGCTTCTTTCACCTGGGATAGTATGTTCAAGGTTCATCCAGGTTTTAGCATGTATCAGCACTTCATTCTTTTTTATGGTCAAGTGACACTCTACCAGACATTGTGTTTATCTATAAATCAGTTATGGAACATTAGCATTGATTCCATTGTTTGACTATTATAAAAAACGCTGTTCTCAATATTTGTCTACAAGTTTTGTGTAATTTTTATATTTAACATTTTGAGGAAATTCCAAAATGTTTTCCAAACTGGCTGCATCACTTTACATTGAAACCAGCAACAACTCAGGCTTCCAAGTTTTGCACATTCTGGCCAATACTTTTCATCATCTACTACATTATAACTACCCTGGTAGGTCGGAAGTGGTATCTCATTGAGGTTTTGATTTGCATTTCTCTAATGGGTAATTTCTCTAATAATATGGAACACATCAATCCATGTGCTTATTGGCTATTTACAGATCTTTGGGAAATGTGTATTCAGATCATTTGCACATTTTTAATTGGGTCATTTATATTTTTGTTACTGAGTTGTAAGGATTCTTTATGTATTCTGGGTACAACTTCTTTATCAGACATATGATTTGGAAATATCTATTCTATATCTGCGCTGCTTTTTGTCTTTCATAATGGTAGACTTTGTAGTGCAAAGTTTTTAATTTTAAGGTAGCACATTTTTTTCTATTTATTTTTCTTTCATCACTTGTATTTTTAGTATCACTCTCTGCCTCCTATGTTACTCTGTAGGCACCAATCTGATTACAGTAAACTCAGACAGATAAGCTAGGATATTTTTTCCATTGAAATACCCCTGATTTAATGATACCATCAAAGTTTACTTGTCATTTAAGGTCATATATTTACAGCTTCTGAAAATAGGGCCTGAACATCTCTGGGAGTAATTATACTATCTACCTCAATGCTTGAATAATTATTTCATCCTTTTTTTTTGCTATTGCTGTTATACTACTTGTCTTTATATGCTACAAACACAAAAATGTATTATTACAATGATTAATTTAGATCACTTTAAGTTTTTAAAAAGCTGGAAGAAGAAAGGAGAATAAGCATATATTTACAAGGTTTGTTATATTTACATTTTTATTTATGATTATTTGATGTCTTCATTGCTTCCTGTGGATTAATATTATTTTCTGAATTTTTGTATACTCTAATACACCTCTGCCCTCATTCACCTTATTTGTGTTGTTACTAACAAATACATTACATTGCTATGTGTAGCAGGCCCAACAATGCAATTAAATACATATTGTGTTATGCAATTGCTCTTTAAATAGGTGAGAGGATCCTGAAAGAAGTACGCAGTTATACTATCCTTTATGTATCCCCACATAATCACCTTTACAGATACTCTTTTTTGTCTTCTGTACGTTCAAATTACCGTCTGGCATCAGTTGATTTCAATGTAAATAATTTCCTCTGATATTTCTTACAATGCACATTTGTCAGAAAAATACCTCTTGGTTTCTATTAATAGTTTCTTGAAGATAGTATTGCCAGATATAAGAAATCTGACTGAATTTTTTCCCTAGTACTTTGAATATTTCATCCAATTGACCTGTGGACTCCACTGTTTCTGATGAGAAGAGAGTGGTTAACATCACTGGGGTTTTTTAAATCTAAGAAGTAGATTTTTTTCTTGCTACTTTTAATATTTTCTTAATATATTTGTTTTTTGACAGTTTTAATATGATGTGTTTGTGTGTAGATCTCTGCATTTATTCTATTTGTAATCCATTGAGTTTCTTGGATGTGCAATATAATATTTTTAATTGAATTTGGGAAGTGTTTGGATATGATTTCTTCAAGTATTTTTTCTGCTCATTTATCTTTCTTCTCTTTCTCTGATAATCTCAGTAGCTTAATGTTGTCCCACATTTCTCTGAAGGTTTTAAAAAATGTTTCTTCTTTCAAAGGACATGAACTCTTGTTGGGGGTTAGGGGAGCTGGGGGGAGATATCAGAGGGTGGCAGAATTAAAGAGGGATAACATTAGGAGAAATACCTAATGTAGATGATGGGGTGATGGATGCAGCAAACCACAATGGCACGTGTATACCGATGTAACAATCCTGCATGATCTGCACATGTACCCCAGAACTTAAAGTATAATAATTGTTTTTAAAATTTCTTCATTTTTCTTCTCTGCTCTTCGCACTTGGATATAGATATTGATCTAATTTCAAGTTTGCTAATGCTTTCTTCTGTGAGCTTAAATCTACTCTTGAGCTTTTTCAGTAAAATTTGTTTATTTTACACCTTCAGATTTTTAATTTTATAGACAATTTCATATGTCTATACCTTTATTGGTAATTTTTATTTTTATTTGATGAGATAATACCACTAAACCTTTCATTATCATTTCCTTTCATTTTCGGCAAATATTTTTCATAGGTGCTCTGAATTTTTTTGTTGTTGTTGTTGCTAAATCTAACATCCTGGCCCGTTAAAGACAATGCCTGTTAATTACTTATTTTTTTCCTGTGTATCAAACATACATTTATGTTTCCTTTTACATGTCATAATTGCTTTTATGTTAACATACAATTTAGATAATATATTGCAGCAACAGTGGCATCAGAGGCACAAACAGAAGATTGGAAACCTGGTGGAATGAAGCTCAGATTGCTTTTTTTCCTGTTAGCCCCACTACCCGCTTATTCTATAGTTTTTGGTGTGATTTTGTCTCTTTGTAACTTTAGCTCCTACCAGATTACACTCTTTCCTAATTTCAGCACTCACATGGCTCTGGTAACTTTTTCCTCCCCTTCACCCACTGGAGATTTTTCTTACCACTGCTGGTCTCCAGGACCTAATCATCTCTTGCTGGTTCCCTTATCTTTGTCAACTATAAAGTCTCGTTTCAAAATATCAGCTAAGTATGGATTCTATTTCCTAATGGATCCATGACTTGTTAGTTTGGTGAGAATCTTCACTTCCAACTTAGCACCTATAACTACAGACTAGATATTTAGTCTCCTATTTTTGAAAGTTCTCTGATAATGCACGTTTATTGTCTATTCATACATTTTAGGACACTTTGTAGGACCCAGAATCTGTCATTATTTATATTTATTAGCTATAGAAATTGTCCATGCATAAATTTATCCAATATATATTTATCAAAGAAAATATGTATTTATCAAAGTGTATTGAATAACTCAAGAAATTTCTGGAAGGCTAGGGAAACATGCCTAGAAAATGGGACAGGAACAAAGGTGGGCAGTCATCAGATAGGTCTGTAGTTAAAATCAGTAACACTAGTCCAATGAAGAGCCTGCTGCAATTTCCAAAGAATATGAGCAACCTGTTTAAAGTGCCACGAGCACTACTGAACACTAGACACGGTGCCATACTGCCTCTGGGATTTGTCCCTGCTCCTGATGCTGCACACTGGCGGAATGGGTTCTTCGTTCTTATCTCCCAATTTCGAGTCCAGAGTTGGTGACTCAGTTTGACAAAGCCCGTATTTCATGTCATGCCCTGAGAAAACTAGTATCTGGCATTTTCAGCTCACATGGTAGAAAGTAGACTGGATCTCCACCAACACTCCAAGTAAGGAATTGTTCATCCATAAAATGGGAACTGGATGCTTGTCATAGAGGACATGAGAAGTGACCACCACCACATATCTATCTGTCTGCCAAGCATTATTTTTGGCTCTCTAGCAATAAAACCTTTTCACATAGTTCCACTTCAAAAATGAAAATGAAATAAAGCAACCCGAGCCTAATGTAGTACACTATGCCTTGTGAAACCAAAATGCATTCTCACCTTCTGCAAAGAAGAGCAACTCAAAATGTCATCAGTTACTACATTTAGTTAGAACACCAGGATCTCTAGAGACATGTTTATTACTTCTGACCTCAATATGTCTTCATAAATACACACACACATACACACACACTCACACACACCCATGTTTCAGCTACTTATTTTATTTTTGTGCAAAATATTTTCCCAACTTTATTGAAATATCATTAATAAATAAAAATTCTATATATTGAAAGTATACCACATAATATTGTGGAAGGCAGCTATGCTCACCACTATACCACCAATGCCACATAATATTTTGATAAACATATACACTGCAAAATGGTTGCCAAAATCATGTCTTGATATTTTTTAACTATAGAATTATTGCCAACATGCCCTATAGAAAACAGTAGAAGAATTGAAACTGAAAGAATATGGAAGAAGAACGAAAACACATAACTTTGTTTCTCCTCTATTTGGGGTTGTTTACCATCCTTTTTCAGACATGGAAACTGTGCTCCACGTGCCTAATCCTCAAGTCTATGGATTTCTTTCTATACTTTAAATAAAGAATTTTTGTCATCTCCATATCCTATGATGCAAGATGCTATTGAATCTGGTTTCAGTTAACTAAACCAAACACACAAAAGCCCCAGGCTGCCTAATGTGTCATACCAATCTATAATCGTTCATAAACTTGATAAACGTTGGGATGGGAGAAGGTAGATAGAGGTAGGCTTTTCCCACTGCTCACTGAAATTTTGAGAGTGCATTGATAAAAGAGAGGTTAAAACTGCCCAAAGTGTGTACAAGGTCAAATCAAAATGCATCGTGGACATTATTTTCATTTGGCACTTAAAGTAACAGAAGTGTGTTGGCAGAAGGAAAGAAAAAGCACGAATAAATGAAAAATGATTATCAGCTTGCATTATTAATGCTTAATATCAATTATAAAAGCTATCTACATTTACAATTGCTTTTTGAAAAGTGGGTATTATCAAGTGCTCGTGTTATGATCACTTTCAGCAGTACTTATCGCCCTGAATAGTGTAGTTTCTTTTAAAGACATGGCATACAGCTATGGCTTTCTTTTTCTTTCATCCTCAGGCCAGTGATGAGCATCAAATAGAATGTCTTTTCTCATAGTAAGCAATTCACTGTGTGTTGATAACATTTCATCAGCAGATTTCTAGACATCTCACTAAATTTAAGCTTCTTACCAAGATTTATGATGTTCTTACTTTTTGTCAATCATTTTCCCAATGGCTTGAAGTCAGAAACGATGGAATTTTGCAATTCATAAACTATTGCAGCCTCATTATCAGCAGAAACTCCTTGACCTGTAATCTTCAAATTGTGCAGTCTTTCATGATTCTTAAATACCTGAATTCTTCCTGAGTCAGCCTACTTCTCAGCCCCTTCTGCTAAGTCATCATACTCCTAAGTGGCCTTGTTCAGATCTTTGAATACGTTTGGCACTTTCTGCTGTACCAATATGGTGTTCAGGGACAGCCAACACTGATTGTAATTCCCAAGCACTGGGCAAGTTAATTCTCTGATTTTTTTTTTTTTTTTCAAAATCAATATGCCATACGTAGGTAACATGTTGAAATTTTCCAGAAACGGTAAGGCAGGACAATAGGGTCTGGAGGCAGGGAACCTAACACTGAGCTGACTTCCCAGAACTGAATCACAAGGAAAACCCCACCTCTCCACATCGAAGTAACCAAAGGATAAGAGGCTACTCCCTTGCCCAGATAAGAAATGGAAAGTATCTCTGATTGGTCACCTCCCCAAACCAGTCTTCATATATAACTTTGTTACTTTACTTCAGCCTCTGATTGGTCCCTTCCCACGACCAATCAGACTGCTTATGGCCTACTCCTTCTTTTATAGAGGGTGTAACCAATTCACCAATGGGAAAACTCTAGAGGGTGTTTAAACCCCAGAAAGTTTTGTAACCAGAGCCCTTGAGCCACTTGCTCTAGCCCATTACCACTCTGTGGAGTGTACTTTCATTTCATTAAATTTGTGCTTTTGTTGCTTCATTCTTTCACCGTTTTGTGTGTTTTTTTCCAATTCTTTGTTCAAAATCCCAAGAACCCGGATGACTCATAGTCAAGACCCTCCTCCACTGGTAAAAGTAGCAATAGCTGACTTTCATAATTATTATTTGTTTTCTCATCCTGAGGAACAGCTCACTTAAACAATTATTGTGAATATGTGTATTGCAATAATTTTGTCTTTTATGTAGTCACCTCTGTCAAAACACTTTATTACCTCTAGTGTTTTTTCTAATATTTAATTTTTGGTGCCTCTTAGACTCACCCATTTTCTTCACAGGCATTTCTACTTTGTTATAAGACTTTTTAAATGTACTCGTGAACAAAAAAGATGGCAAAAGTAAACAACATATTTTTAAATGCAAATACAAGACAAAACTTCATTGAGGCAAAACTACATCATGCTCTGCATATTTTTACATTAATTTCCATGTGCTATAAATGTTTTCATGGAAACTTGCATGTAGGTTTGCTATACAAGGTTTTCAATTTAGATAGTAAGAATCAGTTAATTTCATTGAAAGTTATAATAACATCTATTCAGATGATTAGAGTATACCTAGCATGGAATATATTCATTTATCCATTGCATGCTAAGGATAAACAGGATTATTTCCCCAAATGCTAGTTGTGTTTTCACATCAACTCTGTCCAGAAAACCCATCTCAGATTGTCTGTATTTTTTGGTCTTCCATAATCACATTTTGTACCAGTTAAATGATTTGTTTTGTGTAACAGGAGCAAACTTGTTAATTTAAACAGAATATTTATGCAGAGGGTAGCAAGCAGTACACAAGAGTCAGGAAAATTGAAGAATCACGTTGAAAAAATGGTGAAGAAGAGGAAAAGCTAGGTTGCAGCTAGCAGCAGACCGGCTGCCATATCAACTAGCAGCTCTGTGAGAACTGTTGGGCTGCTGCTGCTGCACACCACATATGCCAGCTTGCACCTCTGTCACTGTCAGCACCAAATACTGTATTCTCCCTGTGCCCTGCACTGCTTCTGCTATGGCTGCTCCTATTCCTGGGACTTTGGTGATGTTGCTATTATTGCTACAATTGATGTTCTATGGTTTTCTCCCTAAATTCCAATTCAAAGTCTAAGGTGGGGAAGAATGATTTAAAAAACTAGATCACATGCTCTCAATCTAGCTGCAAGAGAGGCTGAAAATCTAACATTTCTCTAGAAAGAAGACTTTTTCTTTATTCCTACTCAAAAGGTCAGAGGAACCCACACATGGGACAAGTTATCAGATGGACAGTTATCCGATATCAACTCACCTCTATTGTTTATCTTATGAATTTTCCATTGTTTCAATGAGTCGAAGGTATTGACTTGTCAGTAAAGTAGAGAATGAGAAACCCTAAATATAAGTTGATGGATCAATGGAATTCTCAATACAGAGACAATGGATAATGGGCATAATAACAGTATCATCGGTTTTAATTTGTGGTTGAAACTACAAATCCAATATTATTATGAATGTGCTTTAAATTTTTCTTTTAATGTGCAGTTAGGACTTCAAGAATTTACCCATTATTAGCGAATTTGAAGGAGCATTTAATGAAATGACTGACCTGGGTTAAATACATACACTGTGGACATGAAAACATGTGAAAATAATAAGCCCATAGGAGACATGAGGTCTTGACCTGAGATTAATCAAGCTCTCTCACCTGCTGAGTTAGCCATCTGTTTATTCTTATTCTTCTTTTCTAACAAGCTTACATGAAACACATACTGAAAGGAATTATAAACTTTCAGGCTGATGCTAGATTTTGTCAAAAGGCTTAGACCAAGTTTATACTTCTTATATTTCTTAGCTCTATTATTTTGCTATCTCAAACCCGTTATCTGCTCTTCTGTCTGAAACATTTGCATTTTTAAAATCTCTTCACCCAGAAGAGGGCATGTAAAAACAGCAGAGGGGCTTGAATAATGTTCACATGTAATATAAAAATAATACAGTGTTTTAGAACACGTTCCCCAAATAAACATTGTTTTCCTTTGGTAACTCTACTGTGCTCTCTATCTTTGTGTGTGTATATATAGTATATATAACATATATAATATGATATATATATCATAGATGTTATATAATGTATATAATACATGTTATATATAATTGTATAATACATATATCCAACATTTGTCCTATTTCCTCAAGCCATATGGTTTCTAACAAAGTACCTAGCTAGATTATTTATGTATAAATGCTGAATATGGGATAGCTAAACAAGTAGTAATGATTATAATAATGGATTGAGTTTTTACTGTGTGCAAAATTGTCAGCTAGGCACTTTTTTGTGTGAATTATTTCTAATTGTTCAAACATCTCCACTAGATTTATACATCCACAGAGAGAAAACATAACTTTTCCAGTGTTACAGAACTCTTAAATGATGGTGCTAGAACTGAGCACACATTGCCCACATTTGAGGTCCCAGAAAACAAATTGAGAACTGATACATAAAGAAAAAGAATCAAGAGTCTGTTCACCTTTCCACCTTTTCCATTGTGAACTGTACTTAAACCAATTAAGTTGTGAAAACTCTCCTCCAGATTATAAATGAAGAATAGTGGGGTCAGAATGTCAGCATTTTGTAAATTCAAGAAAAAGAAAGACCTAGTAACAGCTAAAAACACAAAGGAGAAAACACTAGACTTCATGAGCCTCCTGGTGTTAGCACACAGCAACACATTTCAGAATCTGGTGAAGACTCTTAACAGTAACATGGCGCAGAGAAACATGTTAAATAATACCACAGGGATGAAGTCAACCAAAGGCATACTGTGTATAACGACCTGAACAGTCAATAAATAAACTACAAGAGACAAAGAGAGAGAAAGATTATATAGATTAAAAGAAACTTTAGGAATGTAACACCCAAATGCAATATACAGATTTTGTCAAGATCTTGATTCATTTAAAAATTATCGAATAGAGATATTTAAACACTGCCAAAATATTTAGTGTTATTAAACAATTAACTGTATAAATGTTTTAGGCATAATAAATAACTATATTGTGGTTACGTCTAAAAAGTGTTATATTTTAGATATCTCTAATAAATATTGATTAAAGTGCATATATTTTAAATTTGGATCAATTGTCCTTAAGGAAGAGTTGAAGAAGGTGTACATATATAAGACTGAATTTGGGAGATGAGACAATGAATTTTCTCATACCATTCTTTCAATATTTGTAAATATTGATCCATGATTTTAAAAGAAGTATAATTTTTTAAAAAAATCTAAAATACAAAGAAGAAATTGAGTATTTTTGACTTCTTATAAGTAATATCAAGCACTCCAACATATTAATTTTTTTTTCCAAATTTTTGGCTCTCTATTAGTGAATAGCAACGGTAAATCATGTTTGTGTCATAAAAGATGATTTCTCTACGTTTCAGAAGACTCAGAAAGTGTGCCAGTTGTGTTTGTTGATAGTCAATATCTTGCCTAGACCTGTTGTTTGATGTGGCAGTATAAAGTATTAAATATTGTTTACCATATGCCTTTTCTAATTGCTTTCTATTTTAATTCTTCAATGGAAGGCATTAAGGTGAAATTTGTTAGACTGGGGAGAAGGAGAAGTCATTTAAAGGAAAACCTATTTTTACCCACAGAACATTTCTGACACCAAATGCGTGCGAAGTTTTCCCATACCGACTGACTCACCAACTGTAAGGATACTAATTTGATGTCCTACAGTTTAATTCTGCAACTACCTGGTGTTAGTGCCGATCCATGAGGTTAAGGGCTCAGTCCCACAAGTCTGCTTCCTTCTTCAAATGCCAATCCCAAGTTCCAGGTTGTCACCTATACTTCTGACCAACCAGCTACAAATCAGAGTTCTCACAACCTCTCACCCTCCTCGTGTTAAATAATTTGCTACAACAGCTCATAAAACTCAAGAAAATGTTTACTTAAATTTACCAATTTATTGTAAAGGATATGACAAAGAAAACAGATGAACAGCCAGATGAAGAGGTAGATACATAGAATAAGGTCTGAGGGCTCCTGAGCACAGGAGCTTCTGTGCCCATGGAGATGTGATGTGCCACCCTCCAAGCACAGTGATACATTTGATGCCAGAACATCTCTGAATCCTGTAGTTGAGGGATTTTTTTGGAGGTTTCATTACATAGGCATGATTGATTACTAACTCAATTCCCAGCCTCTTTGGGGCTTAAAGCTCCAAATTTCTAATCATGGCTTGGTCTTCCTGGCAACCAGCCCCCATCTTAAAGCTATTCAGGAGCCCACCAATGAGCCCACCTCATTAGAACAAAAGATATTCTCATCACTCAGAAAATTCCAAGGAATTTAGGAGCTTTGTGTCACAAACCAATTTCAAAGATCAAATTGAACAAAAGATGCTCCTCGCACCCTATCATTCAGGAAATTACAAGGTTTTTCGGAGCTCTGTGTCAAGAGGCAGGTGTAGAAACGAAATATATAGTTTTTATTATGTCACACCATTATTTGCTTGCAACACATGCAAGCATAAATAGCATATATGTGGCTACTGGCAGAGCTCAGAAGCAGGGTTTTGCTTACAGCTTTAGAAGAACTCACTTAGGTATGGAAGCTTTGGTGGCAGCTTCTCTGAAATTCCTCCATGAAACTGTGATGCTGATAATTGCCTATTTATTCATCTGAGTGTTGGTTACCAGGGTGCTTAGTGTGTGAAAATAATTGAGCTCTGTAAGATGATATGTGCACTTTTCTGTGTATGGTCTACTTTTTGCAATACAATGTTAAGACGAAAACCAGAATAGTCAGGCCATGGTAAAAAAAAAAAATCTATATGCCTTTTCACATTTGTTTCAGTTGAACAAGAAAAGAAGGTCTACCCTGTGGTACCGAAAGACAGAAAAGGCCGATCACAGATAAATTCATATCTGCATTATTTATGGATATCCAAACCGCAACTCAACCGATTAAGACCTTAGCTTTAGATTAACCCTATGCCAAACGTAGAGTAATGATAGATCTTTCTTATGTGAATTGAAGCATCCCACGGTTCACATTCAATTTGAACTTTGATAGCAATTTTGAGGACTCTATCAGGGCCTGTAGCTGCATTAGGAATCGTGAAATATTGTGAGAAACATTTCCTGGCTCATTTCAATTTGGTGTATAATAACTCAGCTTCACTGCTAATGGTATCTTAAGGTGGAAGCCATAAAACTTGTGCATGAAAGAATTACAGGGAAAGAAATATGAGCCTGACATTCTGACCTGAGGGTCAGAGAGTGGACTTGTAGATAAAAAACTCAGGGAGACATCTTCTTTAGAGGAAGATTAGGATAGGGAATATGTATATGAGGGAAAGGAATTAGGAGTTGCTCTGTTTGACACATTTAACCCATTTTAGAGCGAGCAAAGTTTAACATAATGTAGACGATAAAATTATATTTTGAGCCATTATTAAACATTGATTTTAAGATACTGATGCATACAATAATATGTATGTTTTTGGAGATAATTAATTTTTAATATTTTAGATGTGGGGAATTATTTGTCGGGTTAATTGGTCATACAAATGTTCAAATAATCACATCAATTCTAACACAATCAATCTTAAGTATTACATGTATAAAATATATAATATATATTTATAAACATATATTATTATATACAGACATAAGTATTATATACAATATAATTAATAATATAAAAATAGAATTAATATAATTAATAATAATATATAAGTATTATATATAATATTTATGTTTATGTGTATATATCCTAATTAAATAGTTGTGTGTGTGTGTGTGTGTGTGTGTGTGTGTGTGTGTGTGTGTGTATCCTAATCAAACTAACATTGTATACTGAGTTCTATTTCACAGAGTATTTTGACTTAGGAATGACATTACATATATCAAACATTGTGCATGCACTACATACAGACCAATAATTCCTAGGAAATTATAGTCAAAACAATCTGTTCATATTTCCCAAAGAAAATGTGATTTTTAATTTTTAAAAATGGTAATATAAGATAATACTATCTTTGTAAGAAACTCAAACATTACCAAACAAAGAAAATACTATCAGAAGTCCTTGATCTCTCCCCTGTTAACCACTTTAGACCAGAGGGGCAAAAAAAACTTATTAACAATTACTACACATTTCAGTAGCTTTTGTGCTTTTCAAGTCAATATGTATTTATCTACCTTTTTCTTCATATATAACAGAATTTTTAAAGCTTAAGTGGATCATTGTTTTCTGTAACTCTTCTTCCCACTTAACAATACATTTTGAAGTTGTCTTCTATGTTAATAGACATATATATACATACCCCAATCTGTTTAACCACTGCGTATTCTTCAACATTATGAACGTATCATAATTTTGCTGACCTATTTCCAAAATGTTCACTATTATAAATAACAATATAAGAACTTACAATTTCACGTAAGATGCTTCTAAGCACAAGCTCTGGGGTCAGACATTTCTGCTATCTAACTAGTGTGAACTCTTGAGTGAGGTATTTAATTATTTTGAGATAAATATTTTTAACCTATAAGAAAACAAATAATAAGTACCAACATCACAGGGCTACTGTGAGTAGTAAGTGAGTAACAGGTCCTTAGCATAGAACCTGGAATCTAGAAAATATTTAGTAAATACTAGATAATGCTATGCATGAAATATATATATTATAAATATGCCTTATGTATTTTATACATATATATATGGTTACAGGGAAAGAAATATGAGCCTCACATTCTCACTAACTATATATAGATTTATATATAGTTAGTTTATAAGGCATATTTATAATATATATACTTTATACATAATGTATAATATCACCTTTATAATGCATATATTTTCTAATGTGTTAAATGCCTCTAACATACTGAGATATAAAATGCTCAATATGTGTTAGTATATTTTTCATGCATTCTTCTCTATTACTAACATTTAATGTTTAGAACACCTGTAAAAGCAGTTCTTATGAACATTTATAGTAGTTTTATAAAAGTAGAACACTGAAAAATACCAATCATTTGTTAATAATGTCATTTGTCAACATTTTCAGCCAACCAAGATATTTTTATTGCTATAATATTTACAAATTTTTATGAGATACATGTCATATTTTGTTACATGTATAGAATGTGTAATGAGCCAAGTCAAGCTATTTAGGGTATCCCTCCTCTCAGGTATTTATTTCCATGCGGTAGGGACATTTCAAGTCCTCCCTTCTAACTATTTTGAAATATACAATACGTTATTGTTAACTATAGTCACCTACTCTGCTATCAAACATGGGGACTTATTCCTTCAGTTTAACTATATGTTTGTACCCATGGACCAACCTCTCTTCATCTCCCACTGCATATAAGCCTCTGTTAACTGTCATTCTCCTCTCTCCCTCTATGAGATCAACTTTTACTTCTCACATAGTGCATATGACATACAGTATTTGTCTTTCTGTGTCTGCCTTATTCCACTCACTTAACATAATGATGCCCAGTTCCCTCCATGCAGCTAAAAACAACAGGAATTTAGGCTTTTTATGGCTGGATAGTATTCAACTGTCTATATGCCACGATTTCTTTCTTTATCTGCTGTGGGACACTTGGATTGACTCCATGTCTTTGCTATGGTGCTATCTTGTGAATAGCACCAGAGTAAACATGTGACTGCAGGTATCCCTTTGATATAATTATTTCCTGTCCTTTGGATAAATACCCTGTAATGCAATTGCTAAATCATTTTTAACTACATATAATCTCTTGTTTTATGAACTGTTTTTTTTTTTTCAATTTTATGAGCTCAAATTACTCAGTCTTTTCCTTATGGTTTTAGGGAATTGTGTCATGCTTAGAAAAACATTTCACAAAAATTAAAACAATATTATCTTATGTTGGCCTATGATTTATGTTTTTTTAATGTTACCTTCTAAATCCTTCTGGAATATGTATTTTTATATCACGTGAAATAGACATCTCGTTTGTATTTTTTTCCAAACGAAAAGTCAATTGCTTTTAAGTCATTTTTTATTACTTTGCTCCATGAATTTGAAATGTCAATTTTGATGATATAACAGATAATTTCATATGCATGAGTCTCTTTATGGGGTCTCTATTTGGTCATTGAAATTAGTTAATTTTTTAAAAAAAAAAACTGTGATACATTTGGCTGCTTTGAGTATGAATGTTAACCTTGCCTTGTGGACACAATTGAAAAGATTTCCAACCACAGATATTTATTCCTTTTTCCAGAATAGGATAACAATCCTCAGTGCATTCATTATTCTACAATATATGGGTTGGGGCCTGGAGGAGAATTAGAAAGATGTCCCCAATCTGTCTCCAAATTGAACTATTTTCTCTTCTCTGCTGGAGCTGACCTTGCCTCCAGTTATTAGAATTTGACATGAAATGCTGCAGGCTGTGTAGTAGATGTTTTCTGTCTACCCTCTACTTTAGTCACCACAGCTTTCCCCCAACCATTAGGGAATTTGCAAATGTTAATTCTTTTTTTCTGTCATCAGCCACGTTGACTAGTCCCTCTGCCTACACATTTTCCTCTCTAGGCCCAAACATGATATCCCTTGCCTTTTGAGACCTCCAAGAGTGTCTCTTCCCATTATATTTTCCAAATAGACTCTACTTTTTTGCAGTAATTTCCATTATCTTTTTCACAGAGGAGAATGATGGCGAGGCTCAAAGAGCTTCAATGACTTCCTCAGAGATGAGGGATGAACCTTATGTAGCCCCGTGACGTCTTCATAATCCACCACTGCCAAGCTGACACTCCATTATCACCTTAGTAAACTGTTGTAAATGTGTGTGTGTCATGGTAGATTAGAGAATTATTGAAGGATTCTTTCTAAAATGATTTAAGGACTTGGCACACCCTAAGGCCTGGCTATCTACCTTTGAGGTGCTCGTAGTAGTGTAGGAAAAATGCACTACTTTCTTCTCCTCCAGCATAACGTCTCAGTGTATGAAGGTGTGTGACAGTGCATGCGTCTTCTGTTACAGTGTGTGTCATGATCAATCAACTCAAAATAAAGCTCTGGCCCTTTAAGTTAAATATTAGTGTGAATGGGTATTAAAAAGTGTTGAAAATTAGGACATTGATCTAGAAAGACTGAGGTACTTGCTTTAAAGGGGCAGTATAGCTCTATAATCTATAATTTAACTGTACACAT
The DNA here is from genome assembly GCF_049354715.1 of Callithrix jacchus. Classification (NCBI taxonomy): domain Eukaryota; kingdom Metazoa; phylum Chordata; class Mammalia; order Primates; family Cebidae; genus Callithrix; species Callithrix jacchus. The sequence continues at coordinate 4,764,432 of NC_133511.1, read as the reverse complement.
TTGCATGCCTCTTTATCTCATTCTGAAAAGTTAATGTAATTGGAATCAACAGTTTATATGAAAATAATTATCATTATGGCAAACCATGGGACATAAATGGTAACTATGTTATTCATTAACATATTCTTTAGCTAAGGTGAAGATTAATAATTTTCCTTCATCTATTGTAAGGATGTGAAATGTTTATTTCATTAACAAGTTCAAACCACAGAGGTTAGCTGAGCCTCTAAAATACCACCAAATTTAAGTCTATAAAAATTTTATATTATAATTTGAACTGTAAAAACAAACATTTTATTTGAAAGGGTAAATTTTAGGACATCAAAATTAAATTAGAAAAAAATTGCTATTCTGTGTTACTGTACTTAATTTTATCTAAAATGGACATAAAACAAAAATATATATGTATATATTTGAGGGTTCAAATTTAGTTTATTTTTGAAAACCAATATAGTTAAATCATCTTACAGGCATATTGTAACAAGCTAAGTGGTAAGAATTTAGTATAGTTTAAACAGAAATACTGAAAAGAAATGGAGTTGCAGAATTCATTAGTGTAGTATTTATAAGATGCTTGGAACTAGAAGTCTGCAGGGATTTAGACTAAATGTGATGGAAGCCAACTCTCTAACAGGGGAAAGCCAATGACTACTCTGCAGCTTACACAAATGGAGAAACTTGGAATCAAAGTCTTGAAGTTCTCTTCCTGAAATAAAAAATGAGGAAGTCCATGAATTTCTAAATGCAGTCTCAATATGATAGCATAGCTGTTATCACATATATTTATTTTTGCTAGCTTAATGTTGAATCTATTGTAATCCATCTTGCTTAAATGAGAAAAAAAATCATTTCTTGCAGTAACACAAAGGGTTAACAGAAAGACTAAAATTAACCTTTCTTTTATTTGTCTCTTTTAGAGTTCTGATCGCCTTTGATATGTCATGACCCAACAGGTGATGTACATCCATTCATTATTTATACATGTATTTCTTTATTAGCAACTCATAAGCTAAGTAATTTCAAGAACCCAGTTACTTGAAAAAGAATGTGATGATTACTAAAATTTAACAAATTCCATCATTAGATAATAAACAACATAATGTACATAAAATAGTATTATTAAATGTAAATCTTAAGTGTCCAAATTATAGAGACATCGATGAAGAACATATTTCAGATTATTTTTTCACTTATTATTGAAATATAAATTGTTATTAACAAGAAAGTTTCATTATTTCATCTGATCAAAACAAATGTCTGTTTTGAGTATAACACTAGTCCCAGTAATATCAATATTATTATAAACAAAATTTTTATCCCTTCTTATCATTTGTTAAGCCCTTAAGTTGTCTTGACAATGTAGAAAGTTTAAATCAATATTGTTTGTGAGATTGGTTGTGTGGTGGCTCATGCCTATAATCCCAGAACTTTGGGGAACTGAGGCAGGAGGATTGCTCCAGCGTAAGAGTTTGAGACCCACCTGAGCAACAGAGTGGTACCCTGTCTCCACAAAAAATAAAGTTAATAAAAAATTAGTGACATGATGTGCCATGCACCTGTAGTCTCAGCTACATGGGAGTCATGGGAGGTCAAGGCAAGAGGATGGCTTGATTCCAGGAGGTTGATGGTGCAGTGATGCCTGAGTCACAGAGTAAGACCCTGACTCAAAAAAAATAAAAAATAAAAAGAACTGGTGGTGAGAATTTCTTGTTAACAAATTTAAAAATTCTATTTCAAAAGCTAGAGTTGTCTTAAAAGGAAAATTCATCAAAACCAAGTGATTATTATGGTGTCAAACACCAGAAACAATTATTTTAATTATTTCCTTTAAAATAATATTAATTTGAAGCCTAGCATTTAAGATGATCCAGGTTGAGGAAAGCTGCCTGGGGCAGATAAAGTCTTATCTGTGCATGCCCCACCTGCACCATAGCTCAGAGACTCTGCAAAGCGGCTCACCTCCTTGGGTTTTATAACAAGACATGCTGGTTTGAAATGTTGAAGGACATCCTATTTCTAAGGAGGGCTGAAAACAAGTCAGATGTTTTTTAGTTAGCCCTTTCTCTTTCAGCATGTTTTATTCCCAGAACATTCTGCAGTTATTCTGAAGCACTACCTAGAATAGGGTAGATCTGGATTGGCCCAAAGTCACTTAAAAGACTGTCCTACAAGAGTATGCACCATGGACCAACAGCACAGCATCACCTGGACACTCACGGAAACGCGGAATCTCTCTTTCTTCCCTCAGGGACTGAAACAGACTCTGCATTTTTAATTGACTTCATTTAAGAAGTCCTGCAGGTGATTCATATGCGTATTAAATGTGAGGCGCTCAGCTTCCACCAACCTTCCACTAGTCTCCAGCCTGACTCTTAACAGACTCCAGTAGCCAATGCAATCGCCTAGATCTTAGATTCCTCTCCATTATGCTGAAGTGTCAGGTCTGAAAGGGTCTGTAAAGGGATCTTCTACATTTTTGAAGAAAGTTAAGCAAGTAAGAAACATCTCTGTCCAGGGTGCATATTTTCACTCTTAACAGCCTGTGATATGTAAGTATGCAATGTAAAATCCACTCGCTTATGTCAACCGAAGAAAATGACTAGACAAGTCTCAATCATTTTAGGAGATTTATTTGCCAAAGTTAAAGACGCGCCCAGGGAGACAGGTCTATGCCTTTCTTAGAAGTTGATTTGAGGGCTCCAGATTTAAAGGGGAAAGGGTGGGATATTGAGAAGCACAGTGTTCACACAAACAAATGGGGGCAGAGGAACAACGTCGGGAATCTGCCTTTTTCGTAAGAAAACACAGACAAAATTTGGTAGGGGAACAATCGTATATGCATTTGCGTCTGGCAGACTGAAGGGACTGCACCTGTGAAGATAAGCTACCCATTTTCATTGCTATGGTGAAGTTTTAACAGCTCACCAGGAATTTCCTAATGGGCAAAATACGAGAGAGGTATATAACCTTCATCTGGTAGCCATCTCATTTAGGAACCAAAGTACGGATGCGAGTTTGTGTAACCCAGTTCCCAGCCTGACTTTTCCCTCTGGCTAAATGAGTCTGGGGTCCCACAGTTTAATTTTCTTTCACACTTACAAAAGCAGTAAGAGCACCAAAGGGTACGTAGGTCCAAGTGAGAACTTAAATGGAGAAACCACTAAGGAGCTTTTATTAGTGACTAATTAATGCTTTGGGTGATGTCAACTCACTGAAGAAACAGGCCCGGCTCGGTGGCTCACGCCTATAATCCCAGCACTTTGGGAGGCCGAGGCGGGTGGATCACGAGGTCAAGAGATCAAGACCATCCTGGTCAACAAGGTGAAACCCTGTCTCTACTAAAAACACAAAAATTAGCTGGGCACGGTGGCGCGCGCCTGTAGTCCCAGCTACTAGGGAGGCTGAGGCAGGAGAATTGCTTGAACCCAGGAGGTGGAGGTTGCAGTGAGCCGAGATTGTGCCATTGCAGTCCAGTCTGGGTAACAAGAGCGGAACTCCGTCTCAAAGAAAAAAAAAATGGTCTTGTTTCAAGAAATAATTTTATGGGAACATTTTATCAGCCAAGTTGAGTTTCAGTTTTACAAAATTACTAACTGGAACTTAATAAACAATTTTAAAGTTGCCTCAAAAAAAGTATAAAATATTTTCATTTTTGTTCAAAATGGAGAATATTTAACTCTGTAAGCCCCAAACAACTGAATGGATCCTTCTTTTGGCCAAGGGCATTGCAAAGTGAATCTGAAAAACTAGATCAAGCCAAGCTGGAAAGAGGGGGTCAGACATGCCTCATTTTACCTTCCTCCCTTTGGAATTCAGGTACGGCTGATCAGCATTAACATTAAAACAGAGAGCCTAAGATTGACAAAACAGACAGTTTGCAGCAATAAGAAACAAAATTCCAACCTGACTCTAGTATAAGATCCCTTAACACATAGAGGGACATGAAAGAAATCGAAGTATTTTACCCCATAAAATATCTGTTGACATATTTTGAAACAGCCCTGCAAAGTTGTCTCTTGTGGGGATATCTACATTCCATAGAGAGCCCTTCTCTTTTTCCAGGCAGTTTTTAGGATGTAATAAGAGACATTTACTTCTTACTCTCTGAAGCCTGCTACTTGGAGACTTCATCTACATAATAAGAACCTTGGGGCTTTCACAACCGCCTGTATTTTGACTACAAACATTTCTTTCTGTTGACTTCAGCTTTTTAGGCAGAGCTTTCCCTTTCAACCAGTTGCCTTCAGGACACTTTTGAATCTACCTATAACCTGGAAGCTCCCAAGCCACCCTTTTTAACCCCCTCCCTTGCTTCAAATTTTCCTTCCTTTCCAGACCAATCCAATGTACACCTTGCATGTATTGATTGATATTTGCCTATACCTTCTGTCCCCCTAAAATGTATAACATCAAGCTGTAATTCACCCACTTTGGGCACATGTTCTCAGACTCTCTTGAGGCTGTCTGTGCCTCAGGCCTTAATCATATGTGGCTCAGAACAAATTTCTTCAAATATTTTAGAGAATTTAATTCTTTTGTTGTTGACAATCGATACATTTGTCATGCCAGGTTTTCTTCCCATCCTGGATATTTATGCTCACTAATCAATATTTAAAAATCTAATTTCTAGAATGATCTAATTTTTTAAAAATTCAGGTCAGGCATAGTGGCTCATACCTGTAATCCCAGCGCTTTGGGAAGCCAAAACAGGTGGATCACCTGAGGTCAGGAGTTCAAGACCAGCCTGACCAACATGGTGAAACTCCATCTCTACTAAAAATACAAAAAATTAGCCAGGCGTGGTGGCAGGTGCCTGTAATCCCAGCTATTCAGGAGGCTGAGGCAAGAAAATCACTTGTACCCAGGAGGTGGAGGTTGCAGTGAGCCAAGATTGCACCGTTGTACTTCAACATGGGTGACAGAGTGAGACTCCATCTCAACAACAACAGCAAATTCAACAGCAATATTTGCAGTTATTATGTCTATATCCTTAGTAGCCCCAAAGAAATAAGAAAATGTTGGTTGGTTGCCAGATCTTTTCCCTAGATGAAAGGCTATTTTTCTAATTTTGTAACACTGTGTATTAGTCTACGTTTGCATTGCTATGAAGAAATACTTGAGTCTGGGTAATTCACAAAGAAAAAGAGTTTAATTGGCTCATGATTCTGCAGGCTTTACAGTAAGCATGATACATCTTCTCAGCTTCTGGGGAGGACTCAGGGAGCTTTTACTCATGGCAGAAGGAAAAGTAGGAGCAGGCACTTAAAATGGCAAAAGCAGGAGCAAGAGTGAGAGCAACGGGGGAAATGCCACACTTTACAACAACCAGCTTTTACAAGAACTGACTCACTACCACCAGTACAGCACCAACCTGTAAGGAATGTGCCCCCATAACCCAAAAACCTCGCACCGGACCCTACCTTCAACATTGGAGATTACAATTCAACTTAAGTTTTGGGTGTAAAATATTCAAATGATATCACATAGTATTCTGATACTTTTCTTTGTCTTGATTAGGGTGGCATTTATTAAAAGTAATTTAAGAACAGTATTAAAAAAATCGGTTTCCATATAATCTTTGTCTATGAATAAATAGTAAATGTAATGTTATTTTTAACAATCTCAATCGCACTTAAATAACAATACACATTTTTAACTTTTAATTCTGAAAAAAATAAACTTGCAAAAAATGTATACGTAGTACAATCTACTCTTATATGAGCTCCACCTAGATTTGTAGTTTGTTGACATAGTGCTCCATTAGCTTTGCTGGGCTCAGAAAACAATACCCTAAAATGAAGTCTTCAGCAGCAGTCCCAGATGCAACAAGTTTTCCTCCGACCTCCTGCTGCCCTCCTGTCTCTCAGTTCTATTCCCCACCACCAAGGTTATCCATAGAAACTAAGATCCTTCCCCCGCCAAGGTGGGTCATAGAAACCAGAACCTCTTTTTTCCAAAGCCAGTCATAAAACCTAAAAATACTACTCTAATTTTCCCTTTTTCTTTTCTGTAAAAATTGGTCATAAAGAAATTATCTGACCTAACTGACGGTAGGTCATAAGTCCCCATTCCAGAAAGCATCTTGCCCCACACCCAAAAGAAAGGAATGCACGCTGAGAGACACCAAGAAGAATCTAGGCAGGGAGGACTGGCCGGATTTCTGCACTCAATCTATTAACATTAGAAAATACCCCTTTTGCCCAAATGTTTATAGCAACCAAAAGAATAAAGGTGGACCTGCAGGCTTATGGCATGTGGGACGATTTTTTTGTGTTCTTATTGTGCTGTATGTGTGTGTGTTTACATTTAATAGACATCTATACTTGCATGTTGCTCTAGATTTTTTTGAGTATGATGAGTGAAAGAGAAATATTTAAAACTAGTCATTAGTAGAAGAAAGAATCCTATATATACACTAGGGCCAATATATTATTGGGGATCAAATTTTGTTGTGACACAGATTTCTAAGGGTAATTTATAAATACAGGGACTAAACAATGTACTTTTAGCTATTTGTGCTCCATGTTTTATAATTATACATATGGGTGTTGATAGAAATTAAAGTGGTAGAATTATCTTCTCCTGAATCAAATTACCCAGTTAGTGGCTGTGAGATAGTAGCAGAAGGAAGGACATGTGAGAGTTATTCATTCATTCACTTCAGTGAAGTACTAACGTCAAGTCAATCGTTGAAACATGAAGACTGAAACAAGTTATCACAAGGAAATAATATGAAAATATAAAGCATGTTGCCAAAATAATCATTGTGTCCAACTGTCCGAAAGAATGAGTAACTGCCATGTGCAGACACTCATATACTATCTGTTGCATTTGATTTAATTTTATCCCTGCCATCCATGGAGGTGACGAGGTGCAGGCACAGTGCACTCTTTCAGAAAATTGAGTTTTCATGGTAGGGCTGATCTGTGGATTTCAGTTGTTTTAGAAACCAATTCATCCAAAGTCATCACTACTCATTGTGAAGAAAACAGAAAGAAACTTGAATTGAATAAGAAAGATAAACAACCTGTCTATTTCTAAAGAAATTAATTAAAAATAATTATTGAATACCACTACATATGAGGCAATGGTCTCCTCACTGAGAGCACAGCAGTTAAAACATATGGAAGATTCTCTCCTAATGGACATAGTATCCTGTCACGTGAGAAAGGATGTAAACAAACATTAGCTTCTGCCTATTGGACATTTAAAGTGTGGCTGGGCATTTTTCTAAGAACATTGCACGTATTCCATCCTCTAATACTCATAGAAACTTAAATGAGTAGCATTGTTACTTCTGATTTACAAATAAAGATAGTGAAGAAAAGACAAGTTGAGTTATTTACACAGTAATTCGCAGAGTATTGATTCTGAAATTTGAAGCCAGGTAATATAGATCCCATATATACTAAGCAGTAAGAATCTTGAAGACAAATGAGCAGGAAAAGGTCACCTAATGTCAAAAAGTAGTCATGGTGGTGATGGATGGTATATAATTTGAGAAATGGTAGTCAGGGAAAGCTTTTCCTCTAGCGGTTGATTTCAAGCAGAGGAGGTATCTAGGGAACAAGCATTCTAAGCAAAGGGAATAGCAAAATCAAACATATCTGAGGACAGTGCATTTAAAAAGCAATGAGAAGGCAAATATGTGTGAAGTGCAGTGAGGGAGTGAGGGAGAGAATGGTAACAGATCAGGGCAGAGGATGTTGAGGGGACACGGTCAGGGAGGCAGTGGTAGGACACAGCTCATGACCTGCGTTATGCGTTCCAGTCACTGTCGGTGCTAAGCTCAGGTAGCACTGGTACACTTAGGTACCCTCGGATCCTTTTTTACTATTCCTATCTTCCCTTCTTAGACTTGAGTGTGCTTTTTTTTTTTTTTTAAAATAAATGATCCATTTTATTGTAAGTAATGAGCAACACTGGCCTGGCTTTGCACTGCAAGCCCTCGGTCAAGATATAATCGAATAACTATGGCTGCAGGTTCTTCTGCATGATCCACAATTCAGACACAGACGCAGAGCTAGGGTGGAAGGGAGGGGCAGGAGGGCGGCAGAGTCCCCAGCCCTGGCCTCTGCATGCGAAGTTGGCCCAGGCAGACACACCCCATGGAGTGTGCTTGCTTTTATCACTCATCTCAGAAGAATTTTTCTCAGGTTTCTAGATCTCCTTTCTCAAAGCATAAAAAGCTACTAGGGCCTGAGAGGTATGTCTCTCCATAGCAAATGACTGACGGGTGCAGCACAAAGAAAACCAGCTCCCTTGCCTTGGGCCTTGAAGAACTCCAAGGAGTGACTTACACTTCTGAGTCTCCTTCTAGAATAAAATTAAAGCTACCTTCCCTGGAACTTTGCCTGAAATTGCCCCCTGGCTTTGCTCTTCCACTCTACTCTTCTACTTCCCTCATTTCTGTGCCGGCTTTTCCCGAAAACATGTAATAAATCACTTGCACGTGGATCTTCACGTCAGGTTATCTTTCTGAAGAACCTAACCTCAGGAAAATGAGACTGAGTAACTTAAACTAGTTCATCAGAGGAAGGAATCTGGAGTTGAATTCCTCTATGGTCAGGTGGTGCCACGACCTCATCACTGGTGGTAAGAGAACTGTTTATGTACTATGCTAGCTGGAGCACTGAAATTACCACAATTTTCAACCATCACAAACTGGAATGTTTCCAAGTGGAAGGAGATAAGCCGTTATGTGGAATCCCTCCTACACTGGACAGAGAAGATGGCTGCTGTAACTGTAAGTGTTCTCATATTAATTGTTGGATGTAACTGATGCACTGAAGATGGAAAATGAAAGTCCCCAAACAGATAAATACTGATTCAAGATATAAGGCAGTGCTTAAAAAGAAACTCCTTTCCTATGGCTAGAGGGTTGACTATGCTGAAGATCAGGCCTAGGACATAGTGATAAGAAAATCAGCACATTACGGGAAGAGAATCAGCACTTCAAAGGAAGCTGGATTTGCCATCTCAGCAAGTATCCATCAGATAGGGGAGGACATCTGACTGGACTTTGTAGCAGGCTTAAAAATGGCTCTTCAAAAGATGTTCATACCCTAATCCCTGGAACCCACGAATGGTACTTTATATAGCAATAATAAGCAATAATAAAAGGGATTTTTGCAGATGTGATTAATTTAAGGATCTTGAGATGGAGAGATTATCCTAGATTACCTGGTTGGGTCTTAAACGCAATTACATGAATCCCTATGAAAAGGAGGGAGATTGCTTAAAGACAGGGAAAAAGCAATAGAAAGATGGAGCAGAGAAAGATTTTAAGAATTTGGCCATGAAGATTGGAGTTATTAATAATTTATGTCTGTTATAATTATGTATTTCTCCTTATGTCTAAATTTTCACTTTATAATTTTGAAAACTGTTATTGAAAAACATAGAATTCTGATACATTCTATTGAATCATTCCCATTACCATTATGGTATGTCTTATCTTTATCTCCAGCAATATTTCCCTTGTAAATCTAGTGCCCCTGAAGTTAGTATGGCTCTCCCAGCTTTTGGTTCGTGATTATATGATATCTCACTTTCCGTCCTTCTTTCAAAGCTGTACATCCTTTTATTTAATGTGTGTCTCTTTCAAGAGGCAGTGCTTTTTCATTAAATCTAATGTGATAACTTAATGTTTTACTTGGATTGTTTAGTCCATTTATAGTTAATATAATTACTGATATGAGTGGTTTTAACCTACCACTATTTAACTTTCTGTATTTGGTCCATCTGTATGCGATTTGATCTTCTTTTATTGCTGCTTTCTTCTGAATAAATTGGATAATTTTATCATTCACTCTTATCAAGTTCTACAGGTAACTTATTAGAAATTCATATTTTATTCTTTAATTGTTACACTAGAGATTATAATATTCATCTTTAACCCATCACAATCCAAATTCTGATACTACTGCAATAATATAAACTTTACACTGCATTTACCACCTCTTTTTTTTTTTGGTAAATCTCCATTTTAATTATCCACACAATTTAAAGTTAATTACATTTTAAAATTTTGTTATATTTTAATTTTTTGAGTAATTTTTCTCCTGCCTGAAGAAATCCTCCCTTTCTTCCTTTCCATTTAGTGAAAGTCTTCTGGGATAAACTTTCTCAGCCTTTGTCTGAAAAATCTTTATTTTACTTTATTTTTAAAGAATATATTCACCAGGTGTAACATTCTCGTCTGCAGTTGTTTTCTTCCAGCTCTGTTAAGATCTCATTCCTTTGCTTTCTTGCTTTGAGGGCTTTTGTTGGGAAGTCATATGTCACTCTCACTCTTGCCCTTTAAATGTACTGTGTTGTTGCTTTCCCTCAGGCTGCTATGGGTCTTATTCCTTTGTCTTTGTTTTTCAGCAGTATTACTATGATGCGACTTGGTGTATATTTATTTGGATTTATTTTGTTGGCAATTTGTTTCACTTCTGGAATATATGTGGTAATCACTGATTTTTTTTTTTTTTTTTTTTTTTTTTTTTGAGAAGGAATCACCCAGGCTGGAGTGCAATGGCAGAATCTCGGCTCACTGCAACCTCCACCTCCTGCGTTCAAGTCATTCCCCTGCCTCAACCTCCCCAAGTGGCTGGGATTACAGGTGCCTGCCACCATGCCCAACTAATTTTTAGTAGAGACGAGGTTTCACTATGTTGGCCAGGCTTGTCTCAAACTCCTGGCTTCAGGGGATCCACCTGTCTCAGCTTCCAAAGTCCTGGGATTACAGGCATGAGCCACCACGCCCAGCCCTACAAAACTATCATGTTATGTCTCTTCAAATATTAATTTTGATCTATTGGCCCAATTTTTTTCTTTCTGATACTCCAATAGTGCATAGATTAAACATTGTAAGCAGAATCTATTTGTCTCTTACACTCTGTTTTGTTTCATCCATCTCTTATTCTGTGATTTGAGGCATTTTATATTAAGCCATCTTCTAATTCATGTGTGTGTGTGTGTGCAGAAAAATGTATTCATATATATGGCATCTTGAATGAGTGATTTCAGTGATCATTACTTAAGAAAAATAAGGCTAAGGCTGGGCATGGTGGCTCACGTCTATAATCTCAGCATTTTGAGAGGCCAAGGCTGGTGGATCACCTGAGGTCAGGAGTTCAAGGGCAGCCTGATCAATGTGGTGAAACCCCATCTCTACTAAAAATACAAAAATTAGCCAGGCATGGTGGCAGGCACCTGTAAGCCAGCTACTCGGGAGGCTGAGGCAGGGGAATCACTTGAACCAGGGAGGCGAAGGTTGTAGTGAGCCAAGATTGTGCCACTGCACTCCAGCTTGGGTGACAAAGCGAGACTCCATCTCAAAAGAAAAAGAAGGCTGAAAAAAACGGTAGGGTATTATATATTTATAATTAGATTTCTAAATAGTTTCATTTAGGGTTTAAAATTCTGTTAATTGTGAGTGATAATTTTGATGATATAAACTAGACTGATGCCGATTCTTTACGGATTGTTTATATACCACCAAAAATAAAGAATCCTGAAAATATAATAAAATAATATGATCTTTAGACGACAGAAGGAAAATTATATTGAAAGCATATTCTTTGGCAACAGAAATACTTATTTTGGGCTCACAATATTTAATTACCAGCAAGTTGAATGTCATCTATTGCTAACATTTTATTCTGCAGATTCAGCTTTTTATTTCCTTATTTGCATGATTTATGTCATTTCTCTAGTCTATTAATAGCATGTTTAATACTTAAAGAAAAGTCATCATCAGTTTATATAATTCTCATTAACCTCCCAAATGAGACAAATGAAAAAAATAACCAATATTTAAAAGTGCATAGAGGGAGGAATAATACTGAGTGGATGTGACTGGATTAGGGTGTGTCCTGTTGATTTCTAGAAGCAGCAGCTTGTATTAGTCATCTGTCCCTGCTTTAGTCATAATCCAGCTGCAAGTCGTACACCAGTCAGATGGATAACTTAAGCTGGCAGGAATGTGGAAAGCCATACCCGTTTTTCATATTAGTTTCACAAGATGCAGCTTTAAGCATTTGCAGGAATATTAGCTTGTGTGAAAAGGCCATTAATCTGTCATTTCTATACACCTCTGGGTATCTCAAGATCCTTTTCAATTACAATCAGGTGACTCTGTAAACAAAGTTGCTACAGTTGTGTGAAAGCCTGAAGTCACTGAATGATGGGCACTTCCTCTTTGCTTAGCAAGCTGCTTTTGATCAGCCGGATGCTAACCCCAGCAATTCATACTTATGCTCATGAACAGAGCATTGTTCATATTTTCGAGTGTGCTCCATATTCAAATGTGCTGTTGTTCTCCTAGCAATAATTCTTTCCTACTGGCTTACTATATAAATTGAAATGCACATGCTCTTCGGTTGAAACAGTCTTTTAATCTCCAATAAGCATTCTTTGTTAGTTTGTTTTTCTCCATCCCCTTATGTAAGCAAAGTAATTTTATTGCTTGTGAGAAAGCAACGATTATTTTATCTAAGATATAAATATATCACTCAGCAGTAGGCCCATGGTTTCTGCATAGTAGAGTAGGCGGTGCAAACAGAATAGGCAGTATTCTTGCTGGAGTGCATTTATACAAGATGTAGCTCAGCCTAAGAGAAACAGACACAATTAAATATTGGAATGTAATAGCGTTGTCCCTGAACACAAAAGAGTAAGCAGAGAATGTGTTTTGTTATAAATGCCATGCCAATAATATCCGGGCATATGGTAATAACTTGTTGAACACTTTTGTACATTCTATGTTAGCAGTCACTTGTTACCTAGGACAATTTCCCTTGGATTCCAAGCCTCTGTTATGTTAAAATGAAAAATGATTATGGTCATTAGAATAACAATTCTGGTATTCATTCAGCTTTATTCAAGTGGCCAACTCTGCCCCTTCCTCCCCTTGGTAACGGTTTCCTTTCCAGGAATGGCACATTGAAGAGAGGAGAGAATCACAGACTTCCTTTTTATCCTGCCAACGTCCAACAGAACAGACTGCGGTAGGGGAGGAATGCATGTAACCTCTAACAGTAAAGAACTGGGCTCCAGGAAGCATTTCCAAAGAACTCCATCATGCCTTTGCTCTTGCAAAACACCCTCACTCTTCTGGTTTGCTTTGCAAAGCAACAGGAAGCATGTACACAACAAACGTCACCCAGGAAATAGGCAGGAAAGAGAAATCCGGTAAGTGTCACGGATTCCTCTATTTGCTCAGTTCTTACACAAAACCTTGTGTAGTAAACTGCACAAGGAAATTACTTGTGTTGCCCAAACCCTGCAGCTGATGTTGTCTTTTTTCTCCTGGTGGGGGGCCGATGTCCTAGGGTCCACCCATACAGCTTTTTCTCCTCCCATGAGCTTTCCCTGTTCTGTTTCTACTAGTACTTCCTGAGCCAAACTGTGTCCCTTACTACTGGTGAGCTCTAACTAAATTAGGGACTCCATGATAACAACATGGGCTAGTTACAGAATCTAAGGAAGGACAAAAACAACTTTTTGAAATGAGATTCGTAACTAAAGATCCATTTTGATGACTTCTCCTGCTTTCACCACCACATACAAGGCAGATTCAGTTACATCATAATTCCTCAGGTAAAAGCAGACTCACATTTTGACTGCTTGTTAGCTACAACCATAGAGACCTGAACTATGATTTTCTTTATAAAGTGCTACATTCACTATCTGTTTTAATTCTCAATTTAATTTGAGCTGAAATCACATATGATATTAAATAAAAGTCAGGCGCAGTGGCTCACACCTGTATTCCCAGGACTTTGGGAGTCTGAGACGGGGGGAATACCTGAGGTCAGGTGTTCCTGACAAGCTTGGGCAACATGGCAAAAACCCATCTCTACTAAAAACACAAAAATTAGATGGCTGTGGTGGCATATGCCTGCAGGAGAATTGCTTGTACCTGGGAGACAGAGGTTGCAATGAGCCATGATCACCTCACTGTCCAGCAGCCTGGGCAACAGACCAAGGCTCCGTCTCAAAAAAAAAAAAAAAAAAAAAAGCAGCAAAAATGATTCAGGAAGAGCAACAAAGAATTAAATTTATAGTCCAGGATTAGTTTCCCAGTAAAATAGTACAAGCTATTCTATGATGGCATACCTGGAAAGCCGTGGACCTAGACACAGGGACACTGTATAAACTCAGTGCGCCCTTGTGGAGAGCCGTGGACCTAGACACGGGGACACTGTATAAACTCAGTGCGCCCTTGTGGAAGCCGTGGACCTAGACACAGGGACACTGTATAAACTCAGTGCGCCCTTGTGGAAGCCGTGGACCTAGACAGGGGGACACTGTATAAACTCAGTGTGCCCTTGTGGAAGCCGTGGACCTAGACAGGGGGACACTGTATAAACTCAGTGCGCCCTTGTGGAGAGCCGTGGACCTAGACACGGGGACACTGTATAAACTCAGTGCGCCCTTGTGGAAGCCGTGGACCTAGACACAGGGACACTGTATAAACTCAGTGCGCCCTTGTGGAAGCCGTGGACCTAGACACGGGGACACTGTATAAACTCAGTGCGCCCTTGTGGAAGCCGTGGACCTAGACACAGGGACACTGTATAAACTCAGTGCGCCCTTGTGGAAGCCGTGGACCTAGACAGGGGGACACTGTATAAACTCAGTGTGCCCTTGTGGAAGCCGTGGACCTAGACAGGGGGACACTGTATAAACTCAGTGCACCCTTGGGGAGAGCCGTGGACCTAGACACGGGGACACTGTATAAACTCAGTGCGCCCTTGTGGAGAGCCGTGGACCTAGACAGGGGGACACTGTATAAACTCAGTGCGCCCTTGGGGAGAGCCGTGGACCTAGACACGGGGACACTGTATAAACTCAGTGCGCCCTTGTGGATAGCCATGGACCTAGACACGGGGACACTGTATAAACTCAGTGCGCCCTTGTGGAAGCCGTGGACCTAGACACGGGGACACTGTATAAACTCAGTGCGCCCTTGTGGAGAGCCGTGGACCTAGACACGGGGACACTGTATAAACTCAGTGCGCCCTTGTGGAGAGCCGTGGACCTAGAGACGGGGACACTGTATAAACTCAGTGCGCCCTTGTGGAGAGCCGTGGACCTAGACACGGGGACACTGTATAAACTCAGTGCGCCCTTGTGGAGAGCCGTGGACCTAGACACGGGGACACTGTATAAACTCAGTGCGCCCTTGTGGAAGCCGTGGACCTAGACACGGGGACACTGTATAAACTCAGTGCGCCCTTGTGGAGAGCCGTGGACCTAGACACGGGGACACTGTATAAACTCAGTGCGCCCTTGTGGAGAGCCGTGGACCTAGACACGGGGACACTGTATAAACTCAGTGCGCCCTTGTGGAGAGCCGTGGACCTAGACAGGGGGACACTGTATAAACTCAGTGTTCCCTTGGGGAGAGCCGTGGACCTAGACACAGGGACACTGTATAAACTCAGTGTGCCCTTGTGGAGAGCCATGGACCTAGACACAGGGACACTGTATAAACTCAGTGCGCCCTGGCAAAAAGATGCCAAAACGGAAAGTAAAGAGGTTTGGACTAACTGACCTCACTTGTATAAGTGATGAGGATAACCAAATACATGGGATCTAACAAATGAAATAGAATTCGGGAATCTGGTATGAAAAGAAAAGAAATCTTGGGGCCCCCAAATAACTAAGCTAAAGGGAAAATCAAGCTGGGAAGTGTTTAGGGCAAATCTGCCTCATATTCTATTCACTGAGATTAATGCATATCTAATTGCCTCCTTTGGAGAAGCTAATCAGAAACTCAAAAGGATGCAACCATTTGTTTCTTTTCTACCTATGACCTGGAAGCCCCCTTCCCGCTTTGAGATGTTTCTCCTTTGCTTCAAGTTGTCTCACCTTTCAGGACCGAACCAATGTTCATCTTACATATGTTGATTGACGTCTCATGTCTCCCTAAAATGTATATAACCAAACTGTGCTCTGACCACCGTGGGGACACGTCATCAGGACCTCCTGAGGCTGTCACAGGTGCGTATCCTCAACCCTGTCAAAATAAACTTTCTGCATTAACTGAAACCTGTCTCAGGTATTTGGGGTTCACACCGGCTTTTCTTTGTTCTGACTCTTAATTGCATTATTTTTGGGCAGTGCAATTTATGCATTTCCTATGGAGCCTTCATACTACTCTATTTCTTGTAGTATGATTAAAAGTAATTGAAATCACTTCCACGTGGAAAATGGAATCTTGACACCTATGAGTAAAATATATGCAAGCACCTTTCATCTCTGAGTGTCAATGAGGAGATGAGAAAAGACTCTCTAGCCCAGAGAGAATGAGGGTTAGAGTATTAGCCTGCGGGAATCAAGTGGGGAGTCAAGAACCTTGTGTTTCCAGGTAGCCTGCACCACTTCCCCCTTCTCCTCTTCTCAAAGGAGATCTGGGTTAGTCTTACCTAGTTAGGAGACGGACAGCAATTTCATCAAGCAATTCTTATCGCTATAATAGCAAAAGGACAGAATACAGTGGTTACCTATTATCTCAGGTTGCCCTAGAGAGGAGCTTCAAGGACTGTCTCTTTTATGAATCATAGACAGGTGGCTGTGGGTATCATTGAAAACAGCCTTCCATTAACTACTCGAGGGAGTTATGCGTAAGTAACAACTAACCACTTTAACGAGAGCATCCTGAACAGGTGACACCCTTACATTTTAAATCTATTTTGCCCTTAATCCAAACTGATTATAAAATCACATCATTCTGTTTATATCTTTAGGCTACAGATTTCAGCTCATTTCAGAAATAATTTGGTTAAAAAGAGAGAATTGTTGATTGAAGTGAAAAAGGCAATTTTGGTGGGTGGTTCTCATGCACCTAAAGGGGATTTTGGGGAGATCATCCTACCAATATGGAAATTTGGAAAAGGAAAGAAGAAAACTCACACATTAATATTTTGAAACATTAGTCTTGTACAGATTTCCAAAGGCAGAGAATATGATTTGTGTGCATGTGCCTACCTCTAGATGCAAAGTACAATGCTCAACACAAGTAATTACAAGTGGAATCACAAAAAAAGGATGACAATACTCACGCCGTGGAAGATTTCCCTTTCTTTCCTGGTTCTCCTACTCTAACTTCTCTCCTGCCTTCCCTTTGTATGATGGAAAATCTCTCATCCTGTACCCTTCCATTCTACCGCAGACCTAAATGTGCCTTACTTTTGAGAAGATCTGTCAGAGGTGTGTGAACCAGAACAACTCTATCTTGAATAGAAGTTAGGTAAACTAACGCTGAGACCTACTGGGCTGCATTCCCAGATGGTTAAGGCATTCCAAGTCACAGGATGAGATGGGAGGTCAGCACAAGATACAGGTCATAAAGAGCTTGCTGATAAAAGAGATTACAGTAAAGAGGCTGGCTAAAATCTCCAAAACCAAAAAGGCCATGAGAGTGACTGCTACACTCCAACCAGAGCCATGGCAATTTACAAACGCCATGGCAAAGTCAGGAAGTTACCCTAGATGGTCTAAAAGGTTATTTCTTGATGATATGTTAATCCACCCCTTGTTTAACATATCATCAAGAAATAACCATAAAAATGGGCAACCAGCAGTTCTCCAGGCTGCTCTATGGAAAAGCCATTCTTTTATTTCTTTACTTTCCTAATAAACTTGCTGTCCTTTTACGGAGTCGCCTTGACTTCTTTCTTGTGCGAGATCCAAGAACCCTCTCTTGGGGTCTCCCTTTCCTGTAACAGATCCAGAAGCTGCAAGGTAAGGATGAAATAGCATTAAGAGCTTTGGAAGTTAGAGAAACAGGGCCTTGACTCTTGTTTTAAAGATAGGGGCTCACCAAGAGAAAGCTACGTCAGAAAGGCGACGAATGCAAAATCATTCACAGGAGAACTTCCTACGTGAAATCAAAAGACAACAAATAATGTTGGGCAGGAGGAAGTGCCTGAGAATCCGAGTGAGCGGAGGGACAGAACGTGGACGAGGTCACAAATCTGCCTTGGGCCGGTTGTGAGAAACAGCAACAACAGCAACGACGAAGGATCTTCTAAGCAAGAATAGAGCCTCAAGAGAGAGGGGGGATACATCTTCCTCTGTGAAGATGAAACCTGTCAGCAGTGGGTAGAGGCTAATGGGAAAACACACCTTCCTGGGAAGCTTGTCTCTGCACTCTTCAAGGGTTATTTTGCGCTGGGCATCTGTAGTGGCTTCAATCCATTTTCCCCAGTGAAGTCCGGTTTCCTAACCAATTCTCACGTCAGTCCTCTATCTTTTCCAACTGTTTTGGGGATTCCTTAAATGAGTGAGCTGGAAAGTCTGAGTTTCTTTAACACAGTCAACTAACAAATGGGAAAATAAGAGTCAGGTCAAATACGTGACTTATTGTCACTAGAAATAGTTGTGGGCAAACATTTGTAACAAATCTACCTTTTCTTAGTCTCATTCCAGTTTTCTTTTTAGCATGCCAGGCTGCCTCCAGTTATTTCTTGTCTCCTCTTTCTGAGAACTGTGTGTGTGTGTGCACATGTGCATTTGTACGTGCTTGTCTCTTGTGTGTGTGTTAATAACGATGGGTTATCTAAGAGACGGAATTACTGGGGAAGGTATGAAAATGCTTCTGAGATATGCTTTGAAGGTTAATGTAACTGCCAAATCTGTTCAAATGGATTTTAATTCACTCTTTCACGATGTATTTTCCTTTGTCAGTCCCCTTGGAGCAAGGCTGTCAAACAGAAATATTATGACAGTCACAAATACAAGCTGCACATGTAATTTTAAATTTTCTATTAGTTATATTTTAAAAGAAAAATGAGCAAAATCGATTTTAATAATTTATTTTTCTTCGCTTAATATACCCAAAATATTATCATTTTAACCTGTATTCAATATAGAAATTATTGTGAGAGTTTTGTATTTTTTCACAATGAATCTTCAAAGCCAGTGTGTATTTTACTTTTACAGCTCATCTAAATTTAGAATAGCCACATTTAAAGTGCTTGATAGCCTCATGTCATCAGTACCTACCATATCAGCCACCATGGCCTTAGAGTATAATCTTTTAGGCATAGTCCTTATGCAGTCACAAAAATCGCAGCCATTGCCCATTTAGTAGCTATTATTCTGGTGTAAGATTTCAACCATATCCCATCAGTGATTATCAGCAATCAAAACTGTCAACTTCTTAGCACCTTTGCACATCTTCCAAAATATTTTTGTTCCTAGAACTTCAATTTGCACAAGGATTTGTCATGTTTTAATTGGATGCAAGAGCTTTATAGTCAAAACATTACTTAAAATGTCCTTTAAAATTAAATTAGGCTGAGGTATGGTGGAAATGAGCAGAAAGTCACATAGCAACCTAGTGAATTTTCTGTCATTTTTTGCATGCAAAAGGTGCTTTCATCTCTGAAGTGCTAAAAATATTGTATGATCTTCTGTTTAAAATGCAGAGCAATCTAAAGTAACTACCAGTTGTTCTAGGAAATTGTCTGTCTAGGGCACAACCATGCCTGACATCTGAAGTGTTCAGTAGAAATTCAAACCTTTCAAACTGATTACATATTCCTTCTCTGCACTTTAGTATTATTGATTCCTACTTAGGTTTCATTTTATGACTTAATTTATTGAATAAAAGTATGAATGAAAGTCAGGCTTTGGTAACCACTGGTCTAGCTAGACTGACTGATACGTGAAATGAAAATTTCCAGCCATTTATGAAATTGTATCTACCAAATGTTGCACTGACTTTACTGATGCTGAACATGTAACACTTGTCTGACCAAATGCAAATACTAAGTATTAAATCATAATGGATAAAATTAAGGAAATAATTACCAAATGAGTAAATAGGTGGGTTCATGTGTGGAGAACTTAATTCTATTGATGAGATATGAAGGTGAAATCCATCAGAAAACGATCATTTTCTTGATTAATACAAAATTGGAAATAATCCTTCAGTGCCCCCTCAACGAAGAAAAAAACGAAAAGGACACAGAATACAGACACAGACAGTAAAAATATCAATAAAATATATATATTTTTTTTTTTTGAGATGGAGTCTAGCTCTGTCACCAGACTAGAGTGCAGTGGCACGATCCTGGCTCACTGGAACCTCCACTTCCTGTGCTTCCCGGGTGCAAGCAAATCTCCTGCCTCAGCCTCCCGAGTAGCTGGGATTACAGGCACATATCATCACACCCATCTAATTTTTGTATTTTTAGTACAGATGGGGTTTTGCCTTGTTGACCAGCCTGGTCTCAAACTCATGACCTCAGGTGATCTGCCCACCTTGGCCTCCCACAGTGCTGGGATTACAAGTGTCCAGGCAGAGCTTCTTTTTTTTGTGTTACTATTTGCTTATTGTGGATCTGACTACCTCTGGCGTGGATCCAGTTCTACCATCTTATACATAGACCTAAAAGGTCTTCAGTCACTGTCTGTTTTCTTTCAAAGACAAAGCATCTTCAGATGGCTCATCTCTGAGGTCTACTTTTTAGAGTCATTAGGTTGGCCTGATGAGCCTCTAGAAGGAAAGTGTTTGGCTGTATTAAACCAGAGTTATTTCAGAGGATCTGCCAAGGGCTATCATTCACTCTTTAATTATAAGCTCTAAACAGAAGCCTGTAGAGAAGATTAGGCAAATATCTCATACCTCGAAAAAACTACCCAGTTAATTTACATAAAGGAGACCCAGAAAAGAAATGCGGGCCTAAAATGGTCTTAAAGAGGATAGAGGACTCTATTTTTAATAGATTAAAGGACTTTTAGGAGATGAGTCAAATTCTCATAGTAGAGATTCTTATTCATTCGATATGATTTAGCACTTAAATGTATGCCAAGAATTTCTGATCCAGAGTCAATGTTGGAGCAGAGGAAAATAAACTAGAAAAAAGTAAAAGAAATCATGTATATGAAAAATCTGAACAATGCCTAGCACACAAATTGTTTAAGGGTTTGTATTTACCCATATCCTGAAGTGTATTGTGACAGAAAAACATCTGTTGTACGAAATACTATTTTAGGAGTATATCAACATTGTGCTTGAACTTCATGACACAGGAGTTTAAATCTAATTTTCTATTTTTTGAAAATATTTCCTTTGAATAAGCCATTTAAAAATAGTATTACATTTGCAAAAAGCCACACTCTAATTTAAACTGCAAAGGAACACCTTTTCTTTACTGAGCTAACAAAACATTTAAACATTTTCTCAATTTAAAAGGATAGTCTATTTTTCCCCATAGAAAAATTTAGAGCACAGACAAGAGGTTTCCAATAATACTCATCCAAATGGTGCAAACACTCCCTTTAATCTCAGGGATATTGAAGTGATCAGACTCCGGCTATGAGGGAATAGGGGAACTACAGTTTGCAGAAGAGGTTTCAAGTAATAGAGACCTGGGTTTGAACCCACTTCATCCAAATCTAACCTCCTGGCCTTCAGTACGCTAATTAATTTTTCCACGTTTTGGTTTCCACGCTGCAAATTAGAGGTAATGACACTATTTCAATAGGTTGCTAAGAGAACTACATAAAAAAGCATTTGTGTGGTGATTAGTATCTTGCCTGGAATATAATCTACACCCACAAAACAATTGTTGCTGTCAATATTTTAAATATCCACATAGATGAAATAATCATGTTTACAATTTTAAAATAAGCTACCTGCAATAATAACAAGGTTAAGACTCCTTACCATGTGTGAGGTCCCTGCTCTCAGATCTCACTTACTAAGGTTTTCTGCTTTGCTCAACTCTTAGCCACATCAATCTTTCAGCTCCTGGCATTTGCTCAACACATTCCCAGCACCTGCCCTGCTGTTTAGATACTGAATCAATAGTTGTTGAATAAATAAATCTTTCAACCTCCTCAAGTGAAGTATTTAATAGATGAGGAAACTAAGACTGAAAAAGTAGTCCTCATCACTGATGTCTTAATGAAGCTGAGATTTTAAACCAAATCTGTCTAAAGTCCTAGTTTTCCTTACACTATATACAGAGGCAGGTTTACCATGAAGCCAATAAAATTTTCTGCTTCAGAAAAGATCAAAGCAATGTGGGCATATGTTCTTTTTTTAAAAAGTAAGATATTATAACTGAAATTGGTCATATAGTTCCATTCTGAATTTTCCATCATTACACTTTCAGCCTCAGCTTCCAAATTTATTAACAGTAATGCCATGTAAATGTTAGTACTGTCAAATTTTTAAAAACCTCTATACAATGTTTTTCATATATTTTCTGTACGACATAAAAGGCACTGTGATTGTGATTTTGTGCAGTGGCTAACCTATAACAGAGGTTGAGGAATCCAAGATTTCCTAAAAGCATTCAGTTTGGAGGACATATTGTTTCAAATGCTTGGGATTATTTTGAGAAATCAGTATTAACAAATACCTGGCACAGCCATCAACCTAGCAATGATGTTTGAAAAACCCTGCTGGTGAATACTTTAAGTGATACTTCTGCATAATTATACGAATTAATATCAGACCTCATCATTCAGACTAAAGTTAACCACCCAAGAGTGTGGAAAAGTTTAATTTTTTAAAAAGCACTTGTGTATTATATAAATAATGCAGAAATGGTGTGAATGTCTAAAAATTTCACGGAACATGGCGAGAAAATGTCTGATCAATTAAGTTCTGCCCTAAATAATATGCATTTGTCTGTGAGCCAGAGACTACAACTATTAGAAACCCTTCTGAGACAGAAGACACCAGAAATTTTAAATAAAGCCATTAATAATGAGTTTTAATAATGCTGTGGTATGACTGTCATTTGAGAAACTTGCTCCACATCTACCCTGAGACATGTAACTTCACCTTGATTACAATGATCAGACCAACGTGTCTACTTTTCCAGGGCATGCTAGTATAGCAAAACTTCGGTGTATGTAAATGTACAGGCTTTACGTTTAGCTTAAACTTTTGTTAAATATTATTCATAGAAAGAAAAAGCACAGAATGTTTATTGTCAATATTGACATTTTCTAAATGGCACCATTAGAACCAACAGTATCAGCAAAAGGCAATAAAACTTCATAAAAAGGTAAATCACAAGGTCATACACACCTAGTGAATCATGCACTGTGAAGTGGAGACCTAGCACTTTGTCTTTCACGAGGCTTTGGGTGACCCTGATGTATGCTCGTGTTTGCAAACCACTGGCCTATGTTTATGGCACTATTTCAAAAATCAGTGACTACCATTTAAAAAGCCATTATGTAGAGGCTGGGAGTGGTAGCTCATGCCTGTAATCTCAGCAGTTTGGGAGGCCGAGGCAGGCAGATCACAAGGTCAGAAGTTTGAGCCCAGCCTGGCCAAAATGGTAAAACCCTGTCTCTACTAAAAATACAAAAATTAGCCAGATGCGGTGGCAGGCGCCTGTAATCCCAGCTACTTGAGAGGCTGAGGCAGGAGAATCACTTGAATTCAGGAGACAGAGATTGCAGTGAGTTGAGATCATGCCATTGCACTCCAGCTTGGGCAACAAGAGCAAAGCTCTGTCTAAAAAAAAAAAATATGTAGACAGTAATACTATTTATGTTTTTGTTTATTCTACTTGGTGTGAATAATGTGAATATACATTTCACTGCAAAAATGGTAGTGATTTAGATATGGGGTCCTGCCCTGAATCCTAATGAAGGTGCTGTGTTGTAGATTCTACCTAAAAATAAACACAAAATTTGTGTTTGATAACACACTTATTCCAAAGGTTCAGATAAAGGATTTTGCACCTGTTTGGTAATACATCAATAGATAACACTTTCACATACATACTAGTATAACTTTGGGAATGACTAGAAATGAAATTTCTTTGTTAAAGGGTATATATATTTGTGATTTTAATAGATAATGTCCAACTTCCATATCTATCTACCTATCAGTTGCTTTTTCTGTGTTTATACCCAGAAGTAGAATTGCTGAATTACAGCGAAGCTCATACACCTTCTGATTTAACAAATACTGGTTAGAGTTAGTGAAAGTCACTGTGTCATTTCCACCTTGGAATAGCAGAGCATAAGGATTCTGGTTGCTCCAACTCTTCCCATTTCCATATTATTTGTCTGTTGAGTTTTATTCATTTACTGATTTTTAATAGCATTCTACTATAATTTTAATCAACATTCTTTTGATTATCAATGAGGTTGATTATCTCTTCACATATTTACTTGCCATGTAGACATGTTGTTTTGTAACATGTCTGTCCCATTGTCATTTATTGGATTTTCTGTATGGATTTGTAGAAGCTTTTTCTACATTTAGAAATGTCTACAGGTCCTTTGTTAATTATAGGTATTAGAATTATTTTGTCTACTCCATGGATTACCATTTCACTCTTATTTTGAATTTACAGAAAATATTTTATTTTAATGTAGTCTAATTCATTAAATTACATTTATAAGAGTTGCTTTATGTGTTCTCTTTTTGGAAATTTCCCTGCATACCTCAAGATCATGTCAGTAGTTTCAGATTATTTTCTAAAAGCTTTGCTCTTTTTTCTTTCCCATAAATATCTTTGAATTCTTTTTGGAGTCAACTTTTGAGAACAGTTTGAAGTAGAGAACAAGTTTTATATTTTTAAAAAGATGAATCTCAAGTTCTTAGTTCTACTTTTGTCATTAATTACATATTTGTTTAAGATAAGATCTTTGTCTGCACTACCAATGTTATTCTGGTGTTTATCAATTTATCCTTATGATAGCTACTCTTGACTCTCCAAATTGCTATAAACTTAGAATTAACTGGTCAGAAACAAATAAAATTGCTAGAACTTTTATTGTAATTGCCTTAAATATATAGGCCAATTTTGGGAGAACTGGCATCTTTTTAGTATGGATCATTTCAATTATTTTATATAATACATCTAATTATTATCATCCTCTATAAATGTTTTTAAAAATATAATTTCCATACAGTGGTTATAAAATACATGCTGCATTAATGACTTGGTATTTTATATTTGTGATGCTATTTGAAATAGGATCTTAAATTGTTAAATTTTCACTTTCTTTTTCCTTGCATATGTTCTTTAAATTTAACTTTATGCAGCAAGCTTTTAAACCAAATTATTCTTTCTAATATCAATTAATAAATCCTCCTTGAAGCTTCTACAAATATGTCCTCTATGAATACATTCTTTCTTTCCAGGGTTTATAATGAATAGTCCCACAACTACTTAAGAATTTAAATTCATTTAAAAAAATCTTTCCTACAAAGGCAAATGCAACCCCAAATAGTCATCAGACAGACCCTTGCTTCATTTGTTCTATGAGATAGCCCGGCCGTCATAATAGTACCTGACTTTAAAATTACAGCTAAAAATATCAAAGGCCAATCTCATGAATATAAATGCAAAAAAACTTGACTAAAATAGGAGAAAAGCAACTCAAGAAATAAATAAAAAGAATGATACAATATTACTAGGTTGGGGTTATTCAATGACTGTAATAGACCTATAACAATTGAAAATTAATACGTTCAACATTGCATGAGACATTTTAGCAAGTGCAATAAAAAAGCAAGATATAACATCAACTTGATATTATGTGAGTATCTTGTAAAGTCTGTGTATATTTTGACATCCAAACAAACAAATGGTAAATATATACAGGTATGTTTCTTATTATATTATATAACAAACACTTATTGAATACCTACAATATACAAAATACACTGTACTAGGTGTAGTGGAACATACATGGAAAAGGTAGATTTTACTCCTACCATAAAGGATTACTCAATCTCAGCATAGAGGTAAACAAGGAATTATTTATAAATGCAACACAATGTACAATAAGGTGCCCCATTTCTAGTAATGAACACAAGATGCATATTAACCCACTCAGTTCGAAGGCCCAAACTATGATATAATTACAGTCTGCATAATTAGTATTCTCTAAACTATGGCCACCATCTAAGAATAACTTTTCCTGTACTGTCTACTATTTTTTTCAATTTATTTTATTATACTGGTTGATATGTTGCCAGTTAAATCTGAGTGGCTTAAATACACATTAATCGGCCGGGCGCGGTGGCTCAAGCCTGTAATCCCAGCACTTTGGGAGGCTGAGGCGGGTGGATCACGAGGTCAACAGATCGAGACCATCCTGGTCAACATGGTGAAACCCTGTCTCTACTAAAAATACAAAAAATTAGCCGGGCGTGGTGGCACGTGCCTGTAATCCCAGCTACTCAGGAGGCTGAGGCAGGAGAATTGCCTGAACCCAGGAGGCGGAGGTTGTGGTGAGCCGAGATCGTGCCATTGCACTCCAGCCTGGGTAACAAGAGCGAAACTCCATCTCAAAAAAATAAATAAATAAATAAATAAAATAAATACACATTAATCATTCAAGCCTTGGTAAGAATTACTTCAGCCAAATTGCTTCCTTCTAACAAATAATTAGCCCATCTTCTCAAAAAGAAGGTGAACATTGATCTGGGGAAATACTTGGGAGGTGGCTTTGTTGAGAGGGCACTCCCTTTGTGGAGGTGTGTATAAAACACTCTTAGAGAAACAGCAAGCCCGATTCATGTGTAGATGCTTACAAGACTGGTGCCTAAACCACCCAAAACTTCTGGGTATAAAAACACATAATGTTTTCCTTATTAACCTGTCGTTTGTGCAAGGGGAATTAATCACTGGTCTCTTTGCATCAGCTTGATTGGAGCTAAATGATGTTTTTTCCGAGATGAGCTAACTCCTACAGCTGCCAAATCGGTACTGGATGTCAGCTGGGAGTGCAGCTGAGACTGTCAGACATCTTAGTTCTTTTCTATAAGGGCTTCACAGAACTGGTTACCCTGACGTGGAGTGAGCAGCTGAGTTCCAAGAGTAAGTATTCAAGGGACGAGGAATGGAAGCTGCCTAAGTCTCTCAAACCTAGGTCTTAAAATCAGTATGGCATTAACAGAATAATTACTTCTACATCATTCCATTGGACAATCCCTGCCCAGGATAGAGGGAAGAGAATTACATCCCACCTATGAATGCAAGGAGTATAAAAAGATTTGGGGCCGGCCCACTTTTAACGTATCACAGTCATTAAAACCTTTGACCTCTGAATGAAGGGTTTTCAGAAGAAAGTAAAGCTGATGTAAAATGACAAATTTCCCTACTTTGGAAATTATGCTATCTTCTTTAAAACTAGAAATGAGGAAGAAGACAAACTCATTCCTTGCAATTTCTCCTCCTTTTGTTTATGTGTGTTTTTCTTACTACACAAAATAACTCTCTCTGCCCTAGGACTGAAATTTTAGGATGGTGCCATCAGTATTATAGCAAAACAACATTATGAATAAAATTGCCTTTTTATAGAATAACCAAATAAATTACCATAATTTGTCACCTTTTTTTCTTGCAAGAACACTCACAAACTTTTGTTTTAAAGACCTGTTATGAAAGGAGCTAGATTGTCAACAACAAAAAAATACATTGATTGATTATCTGCAGACAGATACTGCCATTCATGCCAAGATCGCTTAGCAGTATGGGGGCAGAGACACACGGTGACTTTTTTTGAGAAGAGCAGAACAAGAAGAATGGCAGGCAAGAGTTACACCTGAATCACAGTACCCTGTGAGCACCAACCCCCCAGTCCAGGGGTGGTCGTTGGGAAGCAAGGGATTAATAATGGACCACTAGCAGGGGCACATAATTCTAAGAGCCCTGCTGGGGAAAGATGTTCTACAGCACATTCACAAGATTCAAATAAAGACCAAAGAGATAGAAAATGGCAAAATGATTCACCTTTTTTGAACTGAAAAATAAGCAAAAGGTCAGCCTTGGTCATCTCACATGTTCCTGGAGAGTTAATGGGAGCATATTGAGCAATGTTTTTTTGAAAGTGGACACAGAATTTTTCAAAAATAAGATTCTCTTTTTCCTAGAGTTAAAAAAATATTTTTACGTTACTCATATTGGGATCCAAGTTTAAAGCAGTTTTACTGTGTAAAAGTGGAATTTTTTCCCCTCAATAAAATATATGTGGCATTTCGTGGAGAAATAAAAAAGACTCTGAATTGTCATGCCATTTTGAACAAGGCTCGTAAATCATGCAGCTCACTGCACTTGGAACTGAACTAGATGCTATATCAGGACAACCCGAGACCTTTTACCTACCAGTTAGAGATCACAGAAGAACGCACCATCTGAGGTGGAGAGGCCCTAATTTCTAGTTCCAGCCCAGTTCTGCCAACAGTTTTCTTTCTCCTAACTTAATTTTCTCACTGATAAATTGAGGTGGTTGAACTGAGTCCTTTTTAAGGTCTTCGGCTTTAATGTATAGCATTTTATTCTTTGGGGCATATTTATTCCAGGATGAAAGCAGTTTTCTAAACTTGTAGATACACCAATGCATCTAGCTGCGGTTATTTTAACCTAACTTGATTAAACATATAATGTTGAGTAGTGGCCAGGCAAGGACTCTTCCCTCTGCCCAGGCACGTCTCCTACCAGATACCTGCAGCGCTCCGTTACTTTATCAAGGGCTTTGTTCAAATGCCACCTCTGTCCAGGTCCCTTTCCTCACATATGATTTAAAACATCTCCCATACTCTTTATTCTCTAACACTACTATTTTTTTTTTTCCTTTATACATCTTATTTCCACCAGATACTATAATTACTTATTTTTACTTATTTATTGTCACAATCACTTCCAAAGCCAGCAGGGTCCAATCTTCTGGCTTCCCTGGGCCACAACGGATTGAGTCTAGAAACCCTTCACCTTCCCTTCCCGACAGTCCTGCTTTTTGCTTGACTAACAGTATCTCTTTATTTCTCAGACCTACAGTGGTCTCCGGTCTGGGTGATAACTGGATACTACGCCTGGGAGTTTGGGATCCTTGGTTGCTGTCATGTGTCTTACAGTGAACTGTGCACATTTCCCTGCTTTCTTTCTGCTGAGTGGCATACTCCTTTACTTACTGAAGCTATTTCCTGGCATCTCTATGCTATGAGTTAGTATTTGAAGCTGTGATTTTCCATAACCTAAGGCAGCTCAACAACGCCACGTATGATCTTACTTGTTCCAGGTCTCTCCCCAAAGCCATGTTGCTCTAACTTTGTCTTCCATTCTACCACCAATTAAGGTGAGATAACTGTACTGCCTTCCTCCAGTCATAGCAGATGATTTCAAAACTAATTGAATTTAATCCTTCAAAGAGAATGGTACATTGACCACTTTGGACTCCATTTTGATGTTTTCAATCAGCTATTATGATGAGAAGAGCTTTCCCAAATGTTCACTAATTTGGTTTTTTGGAAGCCAAAACAATGCATGCTAATCTGATTTTTTTTTCTCATTAGCTACCTGCAGAGGCCTAAAAGCAGTAAGAACACTTACGGTTCACAGGATAAATTCCAAAGCGCTTTGACCGTCAGTATACACCCAGGCTTCACTTTCCTCATGATGACTCACGTCTTCCAAGCGTGACCACTTTGTTCCACCAGGCTTTATCTCCTGCTCACAAACATGCCTTGCTTACGTTGTTCATGCCACCTCTGCTCCTAATAGAAATGCGTAGTTCTCATACAACCCAAGCCAGTATTTGCAGTACAACTCACTGCCACCGCTGCCCCGACCTACCCTGTTCCCACTGGATCATAACCCAATTCACTCACACATCATGTATTTTACTGTCAGATTTCATCTCCGTGTTGGTGGTTTTAGGCTACTGCCTTCCCTTTGTTTATCTATCCAGATGAAGATGTAAACTAAGCACTGATACATGTTGTATTCTAATGATTTGTAGGGACCGTGGCTCTAAAATAAGGCCTGCCACCAAATTGCATAGCTGAGGGTTACTGCACAAGTTTAGCAGCTGTGTATTAATCCATGGCAAAAGCCCATGGAGAACTAATCAGCGCGATCTAGAGATTATGTCTATATTAAGCTCTCAGTCATCACTCTTGCTTATACCTCTTGAAATACAAATGAATCTCTCTGCCTAAAAACCAATTCGGGAAGTCAATTATTTAGTAGAAAATAAATACATTTTTTTTCCCGCAGTAAACACATGTGAAAACCCCATGCATCTCTAAAGTGCTTTTTTACTTTCTCAACTGATTTCAAACAAACAAGCAAACATGTCAAACCTCGTTTCCTAGGGTACCATTCATCAGAAATGCAGGGGTTTGGAGGTCACAGACAGACAGAAAACTGTTGTCACAGGATTAGTTTTTGTGCCGGCAACCTGAGAATAACAGTATCATTGATTTTGACCCTGATGCTCCCCTTGGGGATTGAAAAAGGAAATTGTCTATAACATAAAAAGACTTTTCAGTATGTGCCTAATACTGGGAATACGGCATTTCTAAACTCTGGTGACCTACAAAATGTTGAGCAGCATATTGGAATTATCTAGTTAACTAAACAAACTCATAAATCCGTAAGATTAAATATTTTCATGGTATATACATGGAAGGTGAGGAGAAAAGAGGATGAAACAGGGTAAGTACTCGGGGATTATATTTTTTAAGTTGGCTGCATGCCTGTGAATATGTGGCCAAAATGTAGTTGCTGTTCTTTGCTCTACATCAAGCATCAGATAAAAACTAAAATGTTGAGTATAAAAGTGTGTGGTATCAAAATTCTGGTTTCATATAGACATAATAAACATCCAGAATTCTTTTTAATATTGTAATAATTTATTTTTATAATACGTTCAGTTTGAACATTGCCAACGAAATTGTATCAGTTAGGACGCATTTACCGGTAAATCCAGAAAACTCAAACCAAACTCGACTTCAGGACCAAGGGATATGCTAACTTCAGACGTGGTTAATCAGGGGCTCTGTCAAAACAATTCAGTTGTGCTCCCTCTCTCCCATCATCCTTCCTCCAGTTTTCGTTTTATTATTAACAAGGTTCTCTTCTCTTTGTCACAAGCAGGCTTTTGCTGCTCCAGAACTGCATTCTTTCTGCTCCATGTCCAGGTTGTTGATTCTGATTGGTTTGATGTAGGTGATGGTTCATCTTGGAACCAATTACTGTGGTCTGACCCTGAATGTATAGCCGGCAGACCCTTCAGTTCATATCTGCTTCGGGAGGTGACTTGTATTGGACATCATTCTCTATATGTGGGTTATATGATTGGAACCCAAACTAGATATTAAGTTCTACTACCAGAAGAACCTGAAGTATATTCTGAGTGGCAAATACATAAATAAATGCTCTAAGAAAATATAAAACTATTTATTCTAAATAAACATTATTTCTCATAAAAATTTCTTTCCGAAACACTTAACAATCCAACAGTTCCTCCAAATGGATAAACATATATCTAGATGGAACAATGCCAGCTAGAGTAAACCTGAACTATGATCCCTAATAACTGTAATACATGTAAAGGCTGAAAAAAAAAAAAACTCTTGAAGCATTCTTGCCTTTTGCTAAAATCGACATAACTTCATTAATTCATACTAGAGCTTGCTTTAATAATTACGAAAAGAAATCAATCAACTAAGATAACCATATATGAACAAGCATGTTTATATATCATTCATTAAAATAATAGATGGAGCACTGAAAACTATCAATTAAAACCCTTGGTGAGAATTTTTTTTAGTGCAGCCTTGACTAAGCAGAATGTATTTAAAATGCAGTGAAAAACATAGATACAGCTTCCAATAATCGAATGAATTTT
This sequence comes from Callithrix jacchus, assembly GCF_049354715.1. Classification (NCBI taxonomy): domain Eukaryota; kingdom Metazoa; phylum Chordata; class Mammalia; order Primates; family Cebidae; genus Callithrix; species Callithrix jacchus. The sequence goes on along the minus strand of NC_133511.1, from coordinate 4,732,803 downwards.
TCCTGGCTAACTGCAGCCAGTGCTGCTGCAGTCCAGGGGCCACATTATCTAGTCTGTATATTGTTGGCTTCATTCCCTAAATTATTTCAACCAATATAACATTAATAACTGCAAAGGGGACTTAATATCCTCAAAGGAAGAGAAGTGTTTGGGTATATGAGAAAGAGGATATTAAACAGATAAAGAGCAGAGAAACAGGAAGTGAAGATATTTGTAATCGACAGGCGTAACATATCATTAACACATTCTGTACACCCCTATACATCATTAACTGAAACTTGAAACTAAATGATCACACAGATTTGTTAAAGACTTGTCATTTCTTAGTGCTAGCTAACCATAATTAAATTATAATTTTAGAAATTGTTATAAAGCTTTTAGACATACAGATAAGCATGAAGGATAATACAAGGAACAATCATGTATCTACCCCCAGCCATAGAAATAAAGTTTGAGCACCTGTATATCCCTTCTTGCATTTTTCTTACTTATTTGAAACAAACAGACAAAAAACAGGCTCAGCACGGTGGTTCATGCCTGTAATCCCAGCACTTTGGGAGGCCAAGGTGGGTTGATCAACTGAGGTTAGGAGTTCAAGACCAGCCTGAACAACATGGTGAAACCTCGTCTCTACTAAATATACAAAAATTAGCCGGGTGTGGTAGCAGGCACCTGTAATTCCACCTACTCAGGTGGCTGAGACAGAATTGCTTGAACCCAGGAGGCAGAGGTTGCAGTGAGCTGTGAAAGTGCCATTACACTCCAGCCTGGGTGCCAAGAGTGAAATTCCATCTCAACTCAAACAAACAAACAAAATTTTTTTTACAAAGCCAGAAACCTTCTAACTCAGTTAGCTAGAAAATAATTGTAAAGAAAATAAATTATTCAGATAATTTATTTCAAATATTGGGTTTACTGTGATGAGAGTCACTTCAGCCCCTCACATACACACAGGTAAATAAACATAAATGAAAGCTGAAATCCAGGTTCATTTCGTTTATATTTCCTTAGCATAGTCTCTCCCCTCTAAGCCCATTCATCAATTTGTGGTACCTATGACACTTATTAAGCAACGTACTGATTTCTATCTTTTAATCTTTACAACACCTTCATGAGGTAGACATTTTTATAACCATTTGAAAGATAAGGAAAATTAAGAATCAGCCGATGTAACTACCACAAGCTATACAGAAAGAAAATGGTGAAGTGGAGATTTGACCTTGGTGCAGTTGCCCCAAACCAAAGCTTTAAACTGTATAATTTCTTTTTGTTTGTTTGTTTCTCCAGCACAGGTTATTCATTTTAATATTTCACACAAGCTATTAACACCACTAAACATTTCATCTCCATTCTTCTTTCAAAGAAGAATGCATAATGCAGTTTACGTATTCATTGTGACATCAGCTATCATTTTTATTCTTATCATCCTATAAAATACATGACTTTTATTCTCTAGCTGCTTTCGCACTTTGTATTTGGTTTTCAGTAATTTGACTATGATGTACTTATATGTGATTTTATATACATGGACAGTGATACCCACAAAAAAAATTTGCCTCATACCAAGCCATTCCTTCTCAGAGTCAGGATTTAATCTCTGATCTGGCCTTTGCTCTAGTGTTCCACACAAACTTCGGGAGAATACTTTCTCTGCCCCCTTCCTTCATCTGTTCTTATTCTGGAAAAAATACTCTTAGCAACAGACAACTTAGGCAATTGCATTTTTGTCATTACTGACAATCAGCAAAAAGCAATTTCTGTGTTGAGATCTTTCTAGGAGAGTGACTTAGTTTTCTCAAAACAACAACAAAATGACAAAAAAACAGAGAGAAAGATTGGGAAGAATAACTAGCAAATGAAAAAACAGACAAGCAACTTGTCAACCAGTGGGAATACATAGACTGCATTTGAATTTTCAAATATTTCTGAATACATAATGAATATATTGAATAGATCACATACTTATGTAACTGGTAAATATATAGCATGTATTTTATTATACATAAATACATAACTATATATATGATAATCTGGGAAATGTGAACTGACTAGGCATTTAGTTAAAAAAGAAATTAATTGAAGTAGAGACGGGGTTTCACCACATTGACCAGACTTGTCTCCAACTCCTGCCCTCAAGTGATCCACCTGCCTTGGCCTCCCAAAGTACTCAGATTACAGGCATGAGCCACCATGCCCCACACATTGTGGTGTTCTTCTTAAGCGCCATTATATTTTATAGATACATACTCAAATATTCATTTCTAAATTTTTTAATGTATGAAACTCATTTCAATTTTTGGTTTTTTTTTTAGAGATGGGGGTCTGGCTCTGTCACCCAGGCTGGAGTACAGTGACATATTTGTGGCTCACCATAGCCTTGAACTCTTGTGCTCAGGTGCTCCTCTTGCCTTACCTTCCTCAGTAGCTAGGAACACAGGCAAAAACCACCATGCCTGACAAATTTTTGTTTTTAATTTTTTGTAGAAATGGGGTCTTGCTATGTTACCCAGGCTCTCACTTTTAAATAATCAAGCAAAAGGGGCGTGAGTGGAGTTATGGGTCAAAAAGAAAAGGATTTGTCATTACTGAATACTCTTGAGGCTATAATGGGTACATGGAGGATCATCATGCAATTCTGCCTACTTATATTGATGTGTAAAGTTTCTATTAAATGAGATTTTAAAAGTATTTCTTAAGCTTATCAAGTTTTCCACCATATATCCTTGAGTTGTAACTGACGCTCAGATTTACTCCATACATCATTATTTAAATAGCATTTTCTTCGCTGCCATGGGAAGAACAAGGAAATTATTCAATCTGTTCATGACTTCTCAGTAACCTTTCGGAGAATAAATAAAGTGATACTGAACCAAAATAATGTAGATCAGCATTTCAGATACAGAAAGATGCATGCTTCTTTCATAAATCTGTAGTTAACAAGAAATTTTTTACTTTGAAATTAGATTTTGAGTGTCTTGTCACTGTTTTGCTTTAATTTTTAGCTTCGGTTAATTTGTAAAATGTTGAGGACCCTAATATATACAAAGTTCCGCAATTTAGTGTCTAGTGATTTGTTTTTCAGATCATTAAGATGAAAAATATTTGGGCACAAAACTGCTCTGACCAATGGTTTTCAGAAAAAATGAGAAGTGTAACCATAGCCACTGCTAGTTGAAAAGCAAAAGGCTTAGTACATTCTAATAAAAATGACATTAAGGTCAGACATTCTATTCAGCTGTGCACACTCTGAAACTTCTTCTTTGATTCTAGCAAGTATGCAAAATGAGGCATGATGTTGCAAAGTTTTCCTTTTTGCCACGTCTCATCAAAGGAACAAAAGACTAGATGGGGAAGAAATTCCAACTCCCTTTTGTGCAGCCAGCTTATTAGCAGACCATGTTGAGCAAAGGTGAAAATTATCTTTTTTAACTTAAATCTTCTGTTGGACTGGAATAATATGTAAGTTTGGGTGACAGTGGAAAAATAATTGTTTTTGTTTTTTATGAGACAGAGTCTCACTCTGTCGCACAGGCTGGAATGCAGTGGCCCAATCTTGGCTTGCTGCAACCTCCTTATCCTTGGTTCAAGTGATTCCCTTGCCTCACCCTCCTGAGTAGCTGGATTTACAGAGGTGTGTATCTCATGCCTGGCTAATTTTCGTATTTTTAGTAGAGACAGGTTTCATCATGTTGGCCAGGTTGGTCTCGAACTCCCGACCTCAGGTGATCCCCCTTTCCTGCTGCCTCAGCCTCCAAAAGTGCTAGGATTACAGGCACAAACCACTGCACCCATCCCAATATATTGTTCTAATATGGTAGAGTAGAATTATTTTTATTCCACTGATATTGTATCATGGGCTGAATTGTGTCCTCCAAGAAAGTCTGTATGTTGAAGTCCTAACCTCTAGTCCTTCAGAATTCAACTATAGAGGAGTAGAGTCTTTAAAGAGATAATTAAATTAAAATTAAGTCATTGGTCCTAATCTAGTATGACTGATGTTTTCATAAGAAAATAAAATCTGGACACAGACATATACAGAGAGAAGACCATCTGAAGACACAGGGAGAAGACAGTCATGTAGCAGCCAAGGAGAGAAGAAAACCAACCCTGCTGACACTTTGATCTTGGACTTTTAACCTCCAAAATTTTCAGAAAAAAAAAATCCATTGTTGAAGCTACCCAGTTGGTGGTATTTCAATATGGAAACCCTAGCAAACTAATATATGACCTCAAAGGATTAACAGCTATTTATTATTAGAGAAAACATCTAATGTCTGAAAGTAGGTTTTCAAATGACCTCAAATATGTGTGACTATAAAATAATTTAATCCTTTTGGGTGGATCCTAGTGTAATCCCCCTTGGGCTGCCGAGATCAAGTTGACAGTTGGTGTGTTAGGCCCTTTCAACCTTGGCACCCTTATTCCTCACCAGTCGATTCTCATAATCATGTGGCGAGCCACTCGCCATTGTTAGATGCTATGCAGGTACATAACCACAGCTCCCACTCTTGCCATTGGCCAGGTAAGCCATAAAGGAGCTTGGACTGAGTGGAGAAAACCCAAAACCCCTGTTTCATTTTCACTGCTTGTGAATATTATCAGGAGGTGAGGTTGTAAACAGTCTAACAGCGTAAACAGGGACAGACTATAGTCGAAGTGGTGAGCCACTGGAATCAGAAAACTTCTTTCCCTTGAGTTGACTTAATAATAACAGGTTTACTTACCAGTGTTTTTAACCATGTTTGCGCAGTGGACACATATAAGCAGATACACTATAACACAGTAATACAGTATAATATATAAGCAAATAGACTTTAACACAGTATAATACAGTATAATATATAAGCAGATACACTAAAACACAGTATAATACAGTATAATATATAAGCAGATACACTAAAACACAGTATAATACAGTATAATATATAAGCAGATACACTAAAACACAGTATACTATTTAAAGTCCCAAGCTCTGCAGCCACGGTGCCTGGGATGGTATCTGGCCTCTGTGATTTGACAATAGGAAAGTTACTAGAAACTCTCTTATCATATATTTTCTTCCCCTTGAGATGAGACTCACATGTACCTGATAACGGTTTTGGGGAAGGTTAATTTGGTCTATGAATATAAAGTGTTTAGAGCAGTATCAGGCAAACAGTGAGAAAATTAATAAATGTTAAGAAACATTAGAGGTCTCAACCCATGACCCGATCAAACTACTGAATGTGTATTACTAAGGAGCTTCTCAAAATAATAATAAAAACTATTAAGAAGAAATATGTCAAGTCTTTTAGCTTTCTTAAATTTCAGGTAACTCAGTTTTACTAAACGTAATTGACTCTACTCATTAAATCCTTACTCATTATATTCCCCACATCCACATTTACTATGGTTCTAATACATTTCTGTTCTAAAGACATATTTCTTCTCATGACAGCAATTAATACTAATAATAATAGTTGTCATTTATGGAATAATTAAAATATGCAATTCACTAAAATAAGCTCTAAACAGTCACTGGTGTCCTGTGAGGTAATTACAAATAATACAGATGTGGAAACTGAGTCCAGAGTTCAAGTAAGTTGTTTGGACTCAGGTTGTAAGTAGTGGAGTGTTTGCGCCACACACCCAGATGCCACAGCCAGTTAACATTCACTACTTTATGATATGAAATCTACAATACATTTTCCTCCACTAAGCATCCTTTGGAATTTTCTCTGCTCTGGCAAGTTTATAAGATGCAGTCACTCCCACACAACACCATTTACAAGAAGACTTAAACGTTGGTATTAAATATAAGTTCTGGTGTATCTACTTAGGTAATTTTACAACACAGAGCAGCCTACAGTGATCGCACAACTGAAACTCATTCTAAAAAATAGATTTCACAGCCATTCATATGCATTTATAAATTAAAATATCAACATCTTATTTAATTATAGGTTATGAATTAATTTTATTCTTAGAGAATATTTCAGGTGATATCTCATTTTTAAAAAATATTTGCCATTTCTTTGAAAAATGGTAGCTTCCTTACAGGCCTCCTTTGTGATTCTATTTCTTGGCCTCTAAGAAATTTTTGCTTTCTTGCTTGGAGTTTCACCAAGGAGTTTTAACAAAATAAAAACACATTTCTCTGTCTCTCCTTGCAGGTTTAACATTCTGATGACTTTTACAGCTTTTATTGAAGCTGTGAAATTACGAATTCTCATTATGCTGGCTCCTGGCTTTTCCATATTATTTTGGTGAAATAGTGGCAGACCCCATGGGTGGAATGAGCTTTAATTCTATCTTCTGTAATTTGTCTGCTACACCTCTGAAAGGGGGCCCAGGGAAAAGAAAGCGGAAGCAGGTCTCTCTCTTTAATCCTCTCTGGCACACTCACTTTGGGGATGCTGACTTCACTGTTCTGATTTCTGGGACCAATATTCTTTTTTTCAGAGCCTCTAACACTTTTCTTTTGCAATTAATCTTCTAAATTGCCTCTAAATGCTTTTCAATTACTAACTCTGTACTTGAGTTACTTCGCTGAATTGTGAGAGTCTGGGTGGAGGAGACACCAAATGAAAGGTGTCAGGCTTATATCCTTTAAGATTGTTTTATATATAGTGTATATAACATGGATACATTATTATAGAAATATAATGAATGATACAAATTATCTGCTTTATGATCTCCTTAAGGTGGACTATTTCACCTGTGTATTTGACTTTAAAACTAATGAATATTTTCTCTACAGAGGAAAATTCTGGGGATAAACTAGTGAATGGGATTTATAAAGATGTTCGTAATGGATGCTATGGCCACACAGTCAGGCCAGACACCTTCTTCCTTATCCCTGGTATTTATTTCCCTAGTGACTATTGATCACTCACAGATGAGTCCCTCCCTGAAATGCCAGGCACCTACAAAACAATCAAATCTTATGAGAACTCATTGATGAGAGCGTCATAGGGGAAACTGCCCCATGATTCAGTTACCTCCCAGCCTAACCCCTTCCAAGCAGCCTAGGGTCTGCCTTTGCTATTTCATGTTGGGACAATGATTGATACTTGATGGCCCCAGTTTACTCAGGCTTTTGTCCTTCTCAGGAGCTAGCCCCTGATCGATTTGTCCAAATATTTTACACATTTATTCTCTGTGACAAACATAGTCCTACTTAACATTCTGCTAACATTTAATTGGATAAAAAATAATCACCCTCTATTTTTGCTGATGTACCAACATCCAGCATCCCTTCTAGCCTACTTCAACAGCTTAACGTGGTATTCACCTGTGGTCCCCTTCCCAGGCCCTTAGTAGCAAAGATAATTATATTCTCCCATGCTTACCTTGCAGGTTCTCTTGCAAGTAAGTGAGTAAAGCTACAAGGTGTGTGACCCCTGGACTTACTGAAGGGCATTGTGCATTAGAGAGCACAGCTCCAACAGAGACCCACTTGGGAAGGAGACAGGAAGAGAATCCCAGCAGCTTCCTGAGCCTTACAGATGCTCACAGTAGGGTGGTGGTTGTCACAGAGAAACCATTTCCACATGTTAGAACATTTTCTGTTGTCTCAACAACACTTTTAAGTTAGCCGTTCTCTGTTTCACTCAAAATGATTTCCTTATTAACTCAACACTCTTCCTTCTCACACAGGTTTTTCTGTGTCAGATATTTTAAACAAACTACAAACTTCCTGTTTTCTCATTTCCTCTTACAGGTGGTTCTGTGGTAGGTCATCTAGCTTTTCTCTTTTCTGATCTCAAAACAACCAGTAACACACAATTTTTGCTAAAGTGGGTCACTTTAAACAATTTAATACATATTTATTGAAATAAGCCCTAATACCATTTGACAATTTCCTCCCCTGCATTAGTAAGGCCATTTTGGACCACTGCTTTTTGGGTTACACTAGTGCACACTAGGGCATGGTTGATCACAATCCTAACTACTGACTTGTGAGAGGAAACCAAATAATTTTGATTTAGGACAACCTCTGTCGGTGAATTCTATTAGAGCCACTGATATTTCTAAGAGATAATTTTTAACAACCACATATGAAATACACACACACACACACACACACACACACACACACACACACCACACAGGCATGCTAATGCATTTATATACCACACACATTTAACTTCCTTGGCAGCTACAGCTGATTTGTTTTGAGTTGGTATTCAACTAAAATCCTGAAGTCTTTTTCACGCAAATTGCTGTCAAGATCTTTTCAAATATTGATTGTTATGCAGCACATTAGCTATTTCTCTCAGCTTTTTGTTACCTAAAAATTTTATAAGCATACATTTTTTACTTTATCCAAGTCAATGATAAAAATGTTAGAGAGGACAAGGCCTAAGACAGAATCCCATGTGATGACCCTTGGGGAAACATCATTCAATCTCTTGAATCTACTCTCATCCAATTCTGACAATACTTGATTTTCCTGACATCTGGCCTACATTTCTCCAGCTGGTAAACAAATAAATCATGAAAGACTTTAACACATTGCTGGAATCCAAATAAGCTTTATCTATGGCTTTCCTGTGCTTGGCCAATCTAACTAGATACCAACTGATTAAAAGAGCCAATGCAGTTGGGCTGTCTTCTTTTACTCACTGTGCATCTGTGCTAATTCCTAGTCATGATCTCTTATCTTTTCGGTTTTGCAACCCAACACTACTTTAGTTTTACAAATATGTATTATGTGTTATATTTATTACATGCTATGTATTATGTTCCCCAGTTCTAAGAGATCTACTCTGTAACTCCTGTTCGCAGTAAGCTTTATGCTCTAAAATACATTACAGACTATTTCTAGAACATGATATCAAGCTTATGCATTTGCAGTTCCTGACATTGTTTCTCTGAAACACTGGGAGCATGGTTGATGATCCTGTCATGATCACAGCAATTCTGGCACTGATTTTCTCTAATATATCAAAACTTATCAAGGGTGGTATTCATGACGTAACAGTATTGATATACTAGTTACTTCAGTACATTGGAACTGAAGCCTTAAATTTACCTGTAATGATTCTTCCTATTTATTCTGTGTCACAGGTTCCCAAGACAATTCTCAGCTTGCAGATTACCTAGAAGGATTCACAGAACTCAGAAAAGCTGCTATACTCATAGATTATTATATAACTTTGCAGATGCAGATCGAAATCAGCAAAGGAATAGGTCACTTGGTCTAAAGCCCAGGAGGAAACAGGCACAAGCTTTGATGCATTCCCTCCCAATGGAGTCACATGGAGACATATTTAATTCTTCCAGCAATGATATGTGACAACACATTAAAAATGGTGCCAGGCAAGGACGTTCCCCTAAGCCTTTGTGTCCAGTGTGTTTATTGAGGCACAATCATGTAGTCATACAGTGGCCGTGTGACAGACTTCAGCAAACCAGGTTCTACCACTCCCAAAGCAAAAACAAGCACTAACCAAAAATTGCATTGTTAGGGTAAACTTATCTGATCAAACAAATACAGCATGGCCCAAGACCTCAAGAATATGAGCTGTTATCAGGCAGAACAGTCTAAGTCACCAAAGGTTGTCTCCTAGAAGCCTGGTTTAGGCAAGTCCTGAAGACAGATCTTTATGTGGAAAACCTGAGGGTTTAAGCAGCCCAGGCCTTCAGAGTTACGTTTCCCTGCACAGCTCCCTCTATGTTTTAAATTCTTTATTAATCATGTGCTTTTCTAGTCTTTTATACCTTGGAAGACATTCTCTTTTTCAATTATATGAAAGCAAAATCAACAGAGTACTATGTTCTCAATGATTCTTTAAGATTATACATTTCCACTGTTTCCCCTTGAAATACATCAAAGAGATTCCTTTAGTTTAAAATTCAGATTTTATTGTTATAATGAAATATAGTCTTTAGTACGGGTTATAAATAATTGTTCCTTGATTTTTTATTGTAATGTGTATTAGACTTTTTTACCGTTTTCACAAACACTTTCTTTTTCCTATGCTTTTCCTTCTTCCATTAGTGGCTATGTCTTAAGAGTCATAAATTGAAGATTTTAGATAAATTATAAAAAGTAAAGAAAGGCTTTCCACCACTGGCAAAGAAAAAATATATATAGTGACTGAGATCTAGTTGACTCAGATTCCTAAACATTGCCTTATCAAAAAAATCAAGAATGCTGTTTTTAAATAAATTATATTTAATGAACTATCATTCTATTACTTATCTAGAGCTTCATAGTAAATTACTTTAAAACACTGCATTTTAAAACAATAAACACCTTCTAAACCATTAACAGATGTTTCTGTCACAAAATCTGGCTTAAAATTAGAATTGTTTAATCCATGCTTGCATCTTTGCATCATCTGTATTTTCTCTTTTAATACGGATGCTTGAACCACATCCTTAAGCCAATTAAATTAGTCACTCTGGAGGGGAGACATAAGTTCTGTGATAGCTGTAAAGAGTCAAGTTCAGTGGTTGTAAGAACCACTAAAGCAGAGGTCCTGCAGAAATTATTTAATCCATCCAGGTGACCTGCTAATACTGGATGTGAGGCTGTTGAAATAAAGCTCTTTTTGAAATCTCTGCTACAGATTAGCACTGTCACAGAAATGTACATATTCTAACAGTGAATTGCTAAATCTGAGTGATTTATTCCATGAAGTCATCAAACTATGGCCAGTGGGTGAAATCCTTCTTTCTGCTTTTGTAAATAAAGTTTTATTAAAACACCACCATGTCATTTATTTTTGTATTGTTCATGGCTGCTTTTGAGCTGAAGTAGCAGACTTAATCCTTTGCAACAGAGACTACATGACCCACAAGGCCTTAATTATTGAATATCAGTTCCATTATAGGAGTTTGCAAAGCTGTTACGGCTTCTAATGTCAATAATTTATTTTTATTGAACTTAGTATTTATCATTAGTCATTTACAGTCCCTTTTAAAATGGTGCCTTTTAACATGAAGAATTTGAGAGGAGACAAACAGAAAATTATAAAATAAACAGTTTTCTTTGTCTTCATTTATGTTACTTTTATATATTATAAAGGTAATAGTAGGTTATATATTGGCTAAAGATGATCTCTCTGGAACAATTTTCCATTTTCTTGGAAAAATTGGTAATTCTAGACTGTTTCTTTTTCCATTAAGTGAGTTGAGTCAGTGATTAAAGATAATAGCATTAATTGTTTATTAAAATTTACCTAAGGTTACATAGTAATATGAATGTATTCCAGCTGATTCAATTACAGAAAGTCTATCTTTAGAGTCTGAGCTCTAATTCATAAGACAAAATATGCTTCTGCTTACAGTATAGTCATTTATTTTAGCATCCATATTCCAAAATTCCTCAAAATCTTAAAGTAGACAACTCATATTCTTGAAGATGGCTAAATACCTGCAAATATAATTAAAGTTTTAAAAATATACTTAAAAAAATCACATGATATGTTTTACATACAAAAAGATAGACAAATATAGTAGCTTTAATGAAGGCACTTTGGGTTGCAAGGACAGTGAGTTCTGCTATCGCACTTGTTTTGAAAACACAAGTTTGTTCCAATGTAATTTATTTATTGGAGAATAATTTGAGAGTAATGCCAACTTCACATTTGTTCACATGAAATTTCACCTGCAAGAAATTCAAAGTTCATACAGAAATGAACCTGTATCCAGGTGAATTGAACCACATAGGAATACACGAAATGCACACACACACGACACCGTGAATATCTTCTCTGTCAACTCACTTTGTTCACTGCACATGTTATCCTAAAAGGCTGTGGTTTGCTAATATTTTGCCTTTGTGACATGCATTCAACAACATCCCCAAAATACAAGCGTCCTTGGTTGAAAACACCAAACAGTACATCAGAAATGAAAGCTTTAAATATTGAGAAGAAACTTGAAATAACAAAATGTTTTGAAAGAAATGGAAGCGCATGTGACAGCTCTCAAGCAACAGACTTACAGGAATCCACACTGTGGACCACCGGAGACAATGCTCGGGGGGAAAAAAAAATCTTTGATTAGAAAAACTTCATGTGCTTCAAAGTCAATGAAAACTGAAAATAAGGCCCTCAAAATTTAATGTAATGGAAAGATTGTTGAGCTTATGTATAGCAGAAGAAAGAGTCAAAAAGTCATAAATGTCCTTTCTTACAATCAAATCTAAAGCACTATCTGTAAACTAATACTTTAAATAGACATTGTCAAATCCTGCAGAAACAGCTCTTGTCAGTACAAGTAGTGGCTGGTTTGGCTCTTTTCAAATACCACTAAAATTTTCAAAGCCTTCAGCTTTTAAGCAAAGCCATGAGTGAAGATTAGAAAGCAGTAAATGTGTTTCCAGCAGTGATACAAAAGTTAATTAAAGGTTATACATCATATCAAATTTTCAAATTTTGATGAAATAGGTATCTAGCATAAACACATGCCTTAAAGGACTTACATTGTAAATAGCAAGAAAAAACATGCCCCAGGATTTATGGCTACAAACGATTACAAATGTGGTAACCTCTTTTCTACCATTTCGTGATAACTCAGAAGCTTCAATCTATCTGAGGTCTGCTTACAGAAACAAATTGCCCTACGCCAAGACAAAGTATAATTTTTATTACAGCATTTATGTTTTTCTTGACCATTGTATATTTATGTAACTGGGCTATCATTTTCATTATTTTCCTATTTTTTCTTTGTATACGTCACTGATAAAATTTTTGAAGATTTTGCTCCTAACTTGGTATTTGCTAGCAACTATTTGTCTTTATTGCATGATTTTACATAATGCCATAAATTTTAGAAATGTACGTGTTTATGACAGCAAAACTGGGTGCAATAGAAAACCATTTATGTTAGATTATACAAAAATGAAATTAATTAAGTGGCTCTGCATACAACCAAAGACAAGAAGGGTAATTGCAACTCATGAGAGATCTGAATTGGGTTCTAAAAATTTCTGATAAACCAAGAGAGCTCTTTGTGTCATCTTTTCAGGGTCAAATAATCTCTTTTCTCTTGATTTTGAAAGTCTGTTTATTGTTTAGTTGCTTATAAGGACCAATTCATGAGTTTTCCTAACAAGTAGATGGAAAAGATGACCATTCCACCACGTCTCAGAGTAGGCAATGGTTTGAATGTAATCCCTAAAGTTTATGTGTGGATACTCAATGTCGCAATGTTGGGAGGTGTGATTGGATACTCAGTGTTGCAGTGTTGGGAGGTGTGGCTTTTAAGAGGTATTCAGGCCATGAGATCTGCACTCTCATGAATGGATTAATGCCATTACTGTAGGAGTGTTTTGTTTTATTTTAATAAAAGGCTGAGTTTGGTCTCCTCTTGCTCACTCTCTGCCTCTTTTTCCCCTTCTACTGTGAGATGCCTTCCACCACGTCGTGAGGCAGAAAGAAAGTGCTCATCAGATACGGGACCCTCAGTCTTGAACTTCCCAGACTCCAAAAGTGTGAGCCGAGCTATTTTTGTTCATGGTAAATTACCAATTCTGTGGTATTCTGTTCTAGCAGCACAAAATAGACTTAGACACAAGCAGAAGACATTAACTACTGTGTAACCAAAAGCTTTCTTAAATTCTTGTGAGAGATAACCAACTTAACTAGTTTCAGACTGGAAAATACTCCAAACTTGTCAGGAGGTTTCATGTTTATTTACATTGTAACTACATTGAGTTCAATTATTAAATGAGATACTTATGAATAAGTTGTGAAATGCATGATAAAAGATTGAGGTGAGTATTTGGAACTTGAAACACATTTTTGTTCTTCACAGTAATAATTCTAGGAGTGGTGAACAAACTTTTTGTTTTGTTTTATCTCATTATGCTTAAAATGAGCCTGTCTCTATATTTAAAAAGTCATAAAATTTTAGGTACAGGGGATCCTGATCATCTAAGTAACGATTTATCTCCCAGGATTAAAACATTGTGCCCCAGAGAGGTTGTGAACTGCCTAAGGCAATGTTTGAGTGACACTGTAGCTGAAGTGGCAAGGCTAATATTATCCTGGGTTATGGTTTCTGGCATCTGGTAACCAGGTAGTGTGATAAAAAAATAAAAATAGGAAAATGTGTCCTGATCTTATTTTGGATTTCTGGCCTTAGAGAGTATCAACAATAAGCATTAAGCATATGTTACTGGCTGTTAGAAAAAATATGAATACTTCCATGTTTCTGCATGATGAAGATGTTTGAGCAACAACCCAAGTTAACTTGGGTTGAAACACAAGCACGAGTTGTTAAAAAGATGACAGAATAGAGAGGGACAGGACTCCAGAAAAGTTTACCTTCTTGGAGATATGTATTTTTATTCCTATGGGGAGAAAACCCAGAAAGGTGGAGACTTTTTAGTGACTGTAAACAGGAGACATTTCTATTATCAATCCTACTGCAGAGATTTATTCTTATTCCAAAGGGCATGATCCAAGTATCTTTACCCTTTATTTTAGGCTTTATTATTTAAGGAGAATATCTTCAGGGAGACTATTATTTTCTCTCTCTCTTACGAAGAAAAAAAAGAAACTGCTATGTGAGCCATATGATATAAATTTCTAGATTCATAATTTTTGGTTTCTTTCCCTTGATTTGCTTATTGCTATAAGTAATAATATTTTTCCTTGATTCAGAATCTTATATTTGCCTTCAGGGAAATATAAATGTTAATATTTAAAATGTGTCACTGTAGAATACAATGAGGTGATCTCTAGACCTTCCTCGCAGTGAAAAAACCATAACAGGTGAAAATTATTACAGCAAAGAAACAAATCATAAACAAAAACTAGGTTAATTCCTAGCAGTCACTATATAAAAAATACATCCTATGAGAAATAAAAAAGAGTCCTTCAAAGAGAAAGCAGTTTTCACCAGAAAGTAATTTGAATCCACATGTAAGGAAAAAAGCTTTGGTAAAGGTAATTAGGTAATTATGAAAGATATAATTAAATATATTTTACTTCCTTTTGCTGTTGATTTATAAAACAACTATATATCACAGTATCCACATAATTTATCATAAAAAATATAATATGTATAACAATAACAGCTCAAAATGGAGAAAGAGGAATTAGAATTATATACAAATAACATTTCTATATCTTGCCAGAATTAAGTGAGTGCAAATATTAAGCAGATTCTGGTAAGTCAAACTGTACATAGCAAGTCCAAAAGCAATGGCTAAGGAAATGCCCAAAAAGTAAAAATAATTAGAGAAATTGAAATATTACACTATAAAATGTTCACTTAATTTAAAAATTACTAAAGGATGAATAAAGATATAAAACTTATAGAAAACAAAAGATAAAATGGTAAGCATAAATTCACACATATATCTAATGTAGATGAATTCGTCCAATCAAAAGGGAGAGACTGTCAGGTAAGTTAAAAAAGCAAACAACAGTATTTACTTACATGCTGTCTATAGGACACATACTTTAAATTCAAAAATAATTTATATATTAAATATACTGTACGTTGAAATTAAGAGGAAAGGAAAAATAAATAAACCATGCAAACAAGCACATGAAAGCCTGAGTAGCTATAACAGTGCCAGACAAAATGGACTGTAAAACAAAACAACAATAAAAGATACTTACCAGAGACAAGAAGAGATGTATTATAATGAAAAAATGACCCATCTATTAAGAAGATAAGTATAAACATATATTCACCTAACAACAGAGATCAAAACACCTGATGCAAAAACTGACATAATTCAAGAGAGAATGCAAAAATAGACGTAATTTAAGAGAGACACACATAATTCCACCATAATAGCTGGATACTTCACTACCCCATTTTCAGTAATAGACAGAACAACTAAAAAGACAGTCAACAAGACAATAGAAGACTTTCATAAGATATAAACCAACTAGTCCTAGTGGATAGTTTTAAAACACTTCACCTAACCACAGCAAGATACACATGCTTCTCAAGTGCATATAAAACACATGGATTATTGTCAGCCTATAAAACAAATCTAATAAATTTTAAAGTGTTGACATCATAAAAAATATGTTCTCTGCCAAGAAGGTGAAAGATCATTACAAGGAGAACTACGAAACACTGCTTAAAAAAAAAAAAAATAGAAGACACAAACAAATGGACAGACATTCCATGCGTTTTAATTAAAAGAATCAGTGTCATTAGAATGGTCATACTGCCCAAAACAATCTACAAATTCAACACTATTCCCACACTCTACAAATGTCATTTTTCACATAATTAAAAAAAGACTGCTGTAAAATTATGGAGCCAAAAAGGGCCTGAACACCCAAAATAATTCTAAGCAAAAAAGGACAAAGCTAGAAGCCTCGCATTATCCAACTTTATACTATAAAACTATAATAACCTAAACAGTGTGGTACTGGTATAAAAGTAAATATATAGATCAATGGAACAAAATAGAAAACCCGGAAATAAAGCCACATACCTACAGCCACCTAGTCTTTCACAAATTGACAAAAATAAGCAATGGAAAAAGCATTCCCCATTCAAGCAATGGTGCTGGGTTAGTTCAGTAGCCACATGCAGAAAAACAAAACTGGGCCTGTACCTTTCGCCACATACAAAAATTAAAATGGAGTAAAGATTTAACTGTAAGACCTCAACCTATAAAAATTCTAGAAGAAAATCTAGGAAGCACCATTCAGGACATGGACCTCGGAAAAGAATTTATGATCAAGTCCTCAAATGCAATTGCCACAATAACAAAAAGTTGACTAAGTTGGACTTAGATAAACTATCAATAAAGGAAACAGACAACCTACAGAATGGAGAAAATGTTCACAAACTGTGCATCTAACAAATATCTAATATCCATAATCTATAAAAAACTTAAAAAGTTCACAAGAAAGAAACAAATAACCACTTTAAAAAATGGGCAAAAAACATGAACAGACACTTCTTCAAAGAAGAACTACAAATGGCCAAAAAACATTAGAGAATGCTTATTATCACTAATCATTAGAGAAATGCAAACTAAAACCACAATGACATATTGTTGTATAACAGTCAGAATGGCTATTATTAAAGTAGAAAAACAACAGATGCTGGCAAGGCTACAGAACAAAATGAGCATTTGTATACCATTGGTGGGAATGTAAATTAATTCAGCCACTGTGGAAAGCAATTTGGAAATTTCTCAAAAAACTTAGAACTGCCATTTGACTCAGCCTTCCCATCACTAGTTATACATCCAAAAGAAAACAAACCGGTCTACCAAAAAGACACATGCGTTTGTATGTTCATCATAGCACTGTTCACATTTGCAAAGACAAGGAATCAACATAGTTGCCATTAAGGGTGGATTCAACAATCAATATGTGGAATGTAAACACCATGGAATACTATGCAGCCCTAAAAATTAACAAAATTATATCCTTTACAGCAACACATTTGCAGCTGGAAGCCACTATCTTGAGTAAATTAATGCAGGAACAGAAAACTGCATGTTCTCACTTACAAGTGGGAGCTAAACTTTAGGTTCTTGTTGACATAAGGAGGCAACAATAGATACTAGAGCCTACTAGAGGCAGGGTAGGGGTGAGAGAGAGGCTAGAGTTACAAAACTAACTATTCAGTACTATGCTCAGCACCTGGATGATGGGATCATTCATGCTCCAAACCTCAGCATCTGCGATATACCCAGGTAACAAACACATACATGTATCCCTTGGATCTAAAATAAAAGTTGAAAAAAAAAAAGTATGTTCTTTGACCACAATAGAATAAAATGAGAAATCAATGACAAAAATAAATTGTATATATATGGAAATTTTAAAAAACTCAAAAAATAAATGGACCAAAGGAAAAAAAGAGAAATAGGAAAATACCTTTAGACAAATAAAAATAAAAACTCCAACATACCAAAACTTATAGAGTACAGTTAAAATAGTCCTTGGTGGAGAATGTCAATCTGCAAATGCCTAAACTTAAAAAATAATACGTCAACTATGAAAGCTAACTTCCATCTTAAAAAATTGTTTAAAAGGCAAAACAATGTAAAGTAAAGGAAATAATAAATATTGAGTGGTAATTAACATAATAGACAATAGAAAAATTATGGAGAAAATTAATGAAATCACAAGTTGGTTCCTTGATCAACAAAATTTACAATCCTTTAGCTAGACTGACAAAAAAGAAGAGGAGATTCAAATTATTAGCACTGAAAGGAGGAACATTTCAGTCATTATCAAAATTGAAAGAATTAAAAAGGAATACTATGAGCAACTATATGTCAACAAATTAGGTAATTTAGATGAAAAACATGAGTTCCAGAAAAGACACAAACTACTAAAACTAACTCAAGGAAATAAAAATTCTGGACAGAGCAATAATGACCAATGAGAGGAAATAGGTAAGTGTAAAACTTCCCACTAAGGAAAGCCTAGCTTACTTAATTGGTAAATTCTATCACTTAAGAAAAAATTAATGCCAATCCTCAAAACCTCATCTAAAACACAGAAAACAAAGGAGCACTTCCTAACTCATGTGATGAGGGTAGTAGCAATACCCAGAAGTCAAATGCATCACAAGAAAAGAAAACTATATAGCAATTAATTATCTATTACAAATATGGACACAAAAATTCTTTTAAAAATGTTAACAAACAAAATCAAGCCAACATATAAAAAAGAATTATAGACCACAATCAAACGAGATTTATTTCAAGAATTTAAGACTGGTTTAAGGTGGAAAATTAACTAATGTAGTCCACCGTGTTAATAGAGTAAATAGTAAAAATCCACATAATTACATCAATAGACACAGAAAAAGCACTTGACTAAATCCAGTGCCCACTCATGATTAAAAGCAAACAAAACCTAACAAAACTAGACACAGAGTCTACTTCCTCAACTTGAAAGAGGGTATCTAAGAAAACCCCCCAGGTAATATCATATTTAATGGTGAAAAACTAAAGGTTTTCAAACTGAGAACCTAAGAACAGGAATAAGACAAGGATATTGGTCTGGGTGGTGGGAAAAATTGTAGGAAAGATGCAAACCTTCTTGGAAGGCTGGAAGGTTTTGCAAAAGCTTTGGGGAAGGATTATGGCTGTAGGCAGCCCAATCCTCCTACCTTGAGCTAACAACAAAGAGTAGATAACAAAGGAATGTGGAGGAGTTTATCTAAATAGCTTGTTTATGCACGTTGTCCTAAAACTGACCTTTGATTATTTGCTTGCAGGACTGCTCTCTATTCAGGGGTTAACAATGTTTATTACCCACAAATGGTGTTTGCTCTAGGCCTTTGTCTCAAATCTGTACTAAATAAATGTAGGTGTTGCCAGCTTGTCAAGGCTGCTGCTGACTTTGGCAGGGTCCCCCTAGCCACACTGACAAGCAAGACTGCGTTTGTTTACTCCATTCATCTGTCACCTGGCCAGAGTCTGTGGGACAGACATGGCAGCTGGTGCACCTGCATGATGAATGCTGCAATGGATCACAACAAAAACCTCGAAAGTGAAGAAGAGACTGCACAGTCAGCAAGTCAGCAAGTCACTGGTGCCCACTTGATATTTCCAACTTCGAGGGAACTGTTCAAACTAGGGTTTCATCATGGGACACCAGTTATCAGCACAACAGAAACAGTATATAAAAGGATTGAAACAGCTGATTAAAGCTAGCAGAGCCTCACTTTCACAGGCTCAACTGAGCGATCTAATGCAAACTGTTGTTTCCCATAACCCTGTTCATGGAAGAAGAAATGTGAGACGTAGAGCTCTGGGAACAAGTGGGGAGAAATCTTAAATGTATTAATGCACAAGGGCAATGGGTCCCATTAACATCTTTAATGTTATGGGCCTTGCTTTGGGCATGCTCTACACAGAAGAGCCCAAAAAGGCAAGGGAAGAGGAACCATCACCTACCTTACCACCTCATCCCCCTCACTCAGCCATTATTCCTGAATAAAAGTGTCACATAAGAAACAACAATATCCCCTGAGCCCCCTCCCCAAGTAAATTGGAAAAATACAAGGGATATGTTACAGCTATGGGACCCTGTCTTAGGCAAGCAGAATTAGAAAGGGAACTCTTGGCCTGCCCAGTAGTGGAAAACAGACAAGGCAATCATGCATATGAACCCATTACTTTTGAAACTTATAAAGAGGTAAGAAAAAGCATTGGAGAAAACAGAGCCACTAGCCTATTTACAAAAGGGTTAACTGAGGTCAGAGCAGACAACTTCCATATGAGCCCATGGGACTGGTCAGTGCTAATGCCAGTCAATGCCTCCTCTGGAGGGCAGAATTTGATGCATTATGTGAAAAGCAGACATTTTTCTAATAACGGCCACTGTTATTCCTCCCCTACCCCTGATGTGGCTCTCTCAAAATCCTATTTGGGTAGAACAGTAGCCTTTAAAGGAAGAGAGATTACTACAAGCCTAAAATTAGTTGAGGAGCAATTAACAGCTGTCATATAGAACCATCTAACAGCCCTTGGAATTCCCATTTTTGTCATTCCCAAAAAGTCGGGCAAATGGAGACTTTTGCATGACTTACAGGCTATCAATGCTAATTTGCTACCTATGAGGCCCCTCCAATAGGGGCTCCTTTCTCCTGCAGCAATTCCTCAAAATTGGCTTATAGTCATTATTGACTTAAAAGACTGCTTTTATACTATTCCCCTAGCAGAACAGGACAGAGAAAAATTTGTGTTTATAGTACCAGCTGTCAATCATGAAAGGCCACCTCGCCGATTATTTGGAAAGCGCTTCCTCAAAAAATGCCAAACAGTCCTACCATGTGTCAGTATTACGTAAATCAGGCTTTGTTCCCCAGGAGAGAGCAATTTCCTAGTTGCAAGATTATTTATTTTATGGATGATACTTTATTAGCAGAATCAACGAAGCCAGTACTTTCATGTTTACATGCCTCTATCCAAAGGAATACACAGTTAAGAGATTTAATCATACCACCTGAAAAAGTACGAATGTCTTCTTCTTGGAAATATCTTAGACACATACTAACTTCCTGGTCAGTAAGATATCAGAAGGTTAAATTAAATATTAGCAACTTACATATCTTAAATGATCATCGAAAATTACTGGGCAATATTAACTATCTTTGCCCCACCTTTGGCATAACTACGGATAAGTGGCAAAACTGTTTTCTATCTTAAAAGGAAATACAGCCTTAGATTCTCCCAGGTATTTAACCCCAGCAGCAAAAAAGGAAATTGAGGAAGTAGAGCAAGCTATGTCTCAGAGGCACCAAGATTGCAGAGACCCGAAATATTCAGTTCCATTGTTTGTTTTTCCTACTCATTCCCCAGCAGGATTACTAGGACAGATGTCTCCAGGGCTGTGCTTCCTGGAATGGGTGTTTTGCTCACATACGAGGACTAAGGCACTATCTCCCTATATCCAGCTCGTTAGTAAAGTCATCTATATGGGCCACAGACAATGCAATCTGTTGCTAGGTTATGACCCTGATGTCGTAAGAATTCCCTTGAGTAAAAGGCAATTCAAAGTAGTCTTGCCCCTATCTCTAGATTTTCAGAAAGCACCCTCTGTTATGCAGGCCATACAGAGCTTGTCCTTCATGCTGACAAACTACTTCCGTTCTTACCTCGGACTCCTGTATTTTTTTCTACAAAAGTAGTTCACTCCACTCTTAAAAATATGCTCAGGAAACAAAAAAAGGGGGAATGTGAGTAAAGACCCTGACCCTGCAACACTACTAGCACAAGCCTTATCTACCCTTAATTTCTTAAATTTAGATGGTGAATTTCAAGCAGCTACAGAAAAGCACTTCGCTAAAACCTCTCAAGAAATAAAACCCACAGTTTTATGGAAAGATGTAAATAGTAATGTATGGTGTGATCCAAATGATTTGCTTACATGGGGAAGAGGTCATGCTTGTGTTCACACCCCCTCAGATTCTCTTTGGATTCCAGCATGATGCATCAAACCATACTATGGCGTGGCTAGGACAAAATTTGGTTCCAGAAATGAAGGAAATGACCCTGCAGGACCTGCGACTCCAGATGACACAAGCCCCAACATCACCTGTGGGATGCTGAAGAAGATGACTCAGGAGGCTAAGTGAATCCTGCTCTGGACACAGACACTGTTAACTCCAGATAATCTGCTCCTTTTTTATTCTCTCACTTTGCCTGCTATACTCTATTGGGCGCATCTTCCAAATCTAGTAGTTTATCTAAGTAGCTTGTTTACTTATGTTGTCCTAAAACCGATCTTTGATCATCCACACACATGACTGCTCTCTACTCGGGAGGTCGACACTGTTTATTACCCATAAATCGTGTTTGCTCTAGCTCTTTGTCATGACATCTGTACTAAATAAATGCAAGTGTCACCAGCTTATTGGGGCTGCTGCAGACTCTGGCAGGGGTCCCCTAGTCCTGTTGACAGGCAAGTCTGTGTCTGCATACTCTGTTCATTTGTCACTCGGCCGGAGACTGTGGGACAGACTCAGCATCTTCCTATTCTATTTAACCTTGTACTGGGGGTTCCAGCCAGGACTTAGACAAATAAGTGAAATAGAAGACATCCAGATTGAAAAGAGAAAAGTAAATGAAATGGGAAAAGTAAAAATTGAAGGGAGAAGACGATGGAATATTATTCAATGCCAAAAATAAAGGAACTATGAAAAGACACAGAGGAAACATAAGTAAACATTACTTACTATGTGAAAGAAACCAATCTGGAGAGGCTACATACTATATAATTCCAACTATATAAGTCTCTTGAAAAGTCAAAACCACGAGACAGTAAAACAATCAGTGATGGCAAGGATATAGAGTGAACAGGGATAAACAGGCAGACCACAGAGAATTTTTTGGTCATTGAAACCACTCTATATACTCTAATGGTAAATACACATAATTATATATTTCCAAACCCATAGAATGTACAACCCCAAGAGTGAACGCTAAGGTTCTGGGGATAATGATGTGTCAATGTAGGTTCAAGTTGCAATAAATGTACCACTTTGATAAGGGATATTGAAAGTGGGGAAGGCCATGCATGTGTAGGGGCAGGGGTTACATAAAATATCTCTTCACCTTCCACACAGTTTTGCAGCAAACATGAACTGCTCTAAAAGTTGTCTTATTTTAAAAAACATAAAAAAAGATTTGAATAGATGCTTCTCCAAAAAGTTATACAAATGTCTAATAACCAGAAGAAAAGATACTCAACATCATTAGTCATTAGAGAAATGTCAATCAAAACTATAGTGAAATACCAGTTGACAGCCAGTCGGATGACTATCATAAAAATGACAGATAACAGCAGTTGTTGTCAAGAAGTCAGTGAAGAAATTGGAACCCTCACACACTGTGGAAAGTAAAATGCTGTAGCCAATACGGAACTACAGTTCTGTAGTGCCTTACACAGTTAAACAGATTTACCATATAACCAGCAATTCCATTTCTAGGTACATATCCAAGATAACTGAAACCATATGTCTGCACAAATACTTGTACATGGTTGTTCACTGTAGAATTCATAATAGCCAAATAGTGAAAGAAACTCAAATGTCCAGGGATAAATGAAATATGATATATCCATACAATGGTATTTTTTTCAGGCCTCTGAAGGAATAAAGCACTGACACACACTATGACATGGATCAACCTTAAGTCTGTTATGCCACCTGAAAGAATGTCATCACAAAAATCCCTGTCGTGTGAGTCCGTTAATATACAGCTGGGGACTGGGGGGGAAATGAGGAGGCTCTGTTAATGGACACAGGAGATGAGGTACCCCGAGTTAACTTCAGCCAGTCAGCTAATTTCACAGACCACAAGGCTGAGAATAGGGGAAAGGTGGTTCCCAAAAAGAAAACTTAAGTGTGTTTTGTGGCAGGAAACAGAACGACTAAAGCTAAGCAGGAATTAGCTAGGCAAACAGAACGGGAGAAATGAAATTTAAAAACTTGGCAGAGTCTATTTTATACAAGTCCTGGTTAGGTATGTTAATTGGCTTAGGTTTTATCCTAAAAAATATTTTCTATAAATAGTTGTCAATATGAAAATGGAGTGTTCAGATTTGTATTTCTTTATTTTGGCTACTCCTTAACCTTCCAAAGTTCCATTCCCACTCTTTAAAATCCCTGTTATTTTACAATAACTCATAAGCTACTAATAACAGAGATGGAATTCAGGCTAAAGATAGAAAAGGATCACATAGTGGGATAAGAATAAGCCAGTACATCAGGGGCCACCTGTGCTTCCAAAGGTACTCAAATGAAATGGAGCATGTTTTCTCCAAACAGTAAGATCAATTTATCAATCATCCATCTACTACATGCCAGACACTGTCCTAAGCACTGTGAGGATACAAAGATGAACAGAACACTATTCCCAGTTTCAGAAAGTTAATGCACTTGGAAGGGAGAAAAACACATAAAACTCTAATAAATGTTAGTCTCTGAATGCTACTAGCAGAGGCTTCATGTTTCCATGAGGTCACAATCTGACCTTGTTCAGCAGTTGTCCCTAGTACCTAAATGTTTCCTAGCACATAGTAGGCATTCAGCAATTATACTTTTAATGGATGTCTGAGAAGGTGATATAAATTCAGGGCAATGGTAGTTTAGAGATGATTATTTCTGGCTGCAGAGGCAAAGGTATTCGGGAATAGGTAGCTTTTGCCTAGATCTTGAAAGATTGGTATTAATATCGTTTAACAAGAGAAGAAGCTAGATGAAGAATGTGTGAGATCCTTCCAGGAAGAAGCAGCAAGAAAATTACAACCAAAGACAAGGTGGCAGGAAAATAAAATGATACGGACTTAACAGAGAATTGGCTGGACGTGGTGGCTCAAGCCTGTAATCCCAGCACTTTGGGAGGCCGAGACGGGTGGATCACGAGGTCAAGAGATCGAGACCATCCTGGTCAACATGGTGAAACCCCATCTCTACTAAAAATACAAAAAATTAGCTGGGCATGGTGGCGTGTGCCTGTAATCCCAGCTACTCAGGAGGCTGAGGCAGGAGAATTGACTGAACCCAGGAGGCGGAGGTTGCGGTGAGCCGAGATCACGCCATTGCACTCCAGCCTGGGTAACAAGAGCGAAACTCTGTCTCAAAAACAAAACAAAACAAAAAAAAAAAAAACAGAGAATTGAACAGTCTAGATTAGGATCGATAGAAAGCACTGGAGAAAGGGCTACAGAGGTCAAACACTGGCTTTTCTTTTTAAAACAAGTTCTTGGTGTGTTGTCCAGTTGCTATGCAGAGGTGTGGTCACAATACACCACTACTGGTCTCACGCAGTCCTCCGGCCTCAGCCTCTGGAGCGATGGCACTACAGGTATACACCACTTTGTCTCGCCATGGGTCTTTCTGTGGGGGACGGAAGCAATAATGCACTACCCGGCTAAAACAGGAGGTAGGTATGGATCAAGCAAAACAGTATGTTTCCTCTTCTGTATTATTCTGGGGGGACCGTGGTTGCAGGGGGTTGGCACTGGGAATAGGAAACAGAAAAAGAGCTAAGCTAACGAAAAATAACTATAACCTACAGGTATTATATCATGTTTTCCTTAAACTACAGGTGTTTGTCTTAATGAAAATCAATAACAATTGATATTTTTCTACAGACCAGACATGCTAAACATTTTCCTATTCCAATAAGCTTTGTAAAAAAATCATTATACCAAATAAAAACAAAAAGTGTGTTATTGAGAGCTTTTTTCCCAAGATTTAATAATATATTAACCTGTGAATAAAACATGTTTATTATTTTTTTTATTTTTATTTTTTTTGAGAAGGAGTTTCGCCCTTGTTACCCAGGCTGGAGTGCAATGGTGCGATCTCGGCTCACCGCAACCTCCTCCTCCTGGGTTCAGGCAATTCTCCTGCCTCAGCCTCCCGAGTAGCTGGGATTACAGACACGCGCCACCATGCCCAGCTAATTTTTTGTGTTTTTAGTAGAGACGGGGTTTCACCATGTTGACCAGGATGGTCTCGATCTCTTGAACTCGTGATCCACCCGAGTTGGCCTCCCAAAGTGCTGGGATTACAGGCTTGAGCCACCGCGCCCGGCCAACATGTTTCTAAAGAAGAAAATATAATCACTTTTATTTTGAAAGAACTTAAAGCATTATCTCTTTACCTTAAATATTTATGTTAATTTAGCTTATTACCTTATTAAATGTTTTAACAAATTCCTCAATGCAGGTTAACTCTAAAGCTACAGCTGTACAATTTAAATAACTAAAAGAGCTATTGTCACTTACGCTGATTATAAGTAGATGTCACCATTTTTAAATGAACGCTTTAATCATCATAATTGTGTTAGTGATTTTGCTACTTATTGCCTGAGGTGCTTAAGTTGAAGATAGTTAGCCAAGCCTTAGGGGTCTAGTGTAGTGCTATAAAGGGGAAAAAGACTGAAAGGCTGATTACTAGAGGAAGTCAGGGACTTGCTTATGTATCGAACATAGCAGTATGTCACAGATATATTTCAAATTTAACCATCAACTTTCACTAGTTTTAGTCTTCTTGGCTTACAAATTAAATATAATAGTGATGAGATATTTTAAAAATTAGTGTCTTATTCAAAGTACGCTTAAACTACATCATTGTGGTGCATTTTGTATGAGTCTAGTGTGGGGATGCCCTGAATTACTGATGCCATGATAATCACTCAGTTATAGGACAGGGAATACCTCATCTCCCAAAATAAAAATGGTGACTCTAGGCATAATTAGAAATTATTAATTGTTTTGGATAAACAAGTACCCTAAGGCTGACCCAAACGCCATTAAGCAAATTCAAAAGCAATTATGTGAGGTTATTATTTCATTGAGGTTGTGTAGTCATAGTCATTATTATTATTTTTTTTTTTTAATTTTTTATTGGATTATAGGTTTTGGGGTACATGAGCAGAGCATGCAAGACAGTTGCGTAGATACACACATGGCAGTGTGCTTTGCTTTTCTTCTCCCCTTCACCCACATTTGGCATTTCTCCCCAGGCTATCCCTCCCCACCTCCCCCATAGTCATTATTTCATTGACGTTTCTTAAGGAGTGGCAAGGGATAGCAATAACAATTGATATTTTTCTATAGACCAGACATGCTAAACAGCAATTATGTTTAGCCTTGACAGAAGTTGATAAGAAGGAAACTATTTGAACTATTTGAACTGAATCTCAGGTCTTTTTAATTGGTTTCTATGACCAACGATCTTAAAATCCCACATTTTTTTTTTTTTTTTTTTTTTGAGACGGAGTCTTGCTCCTGTTGCCCTGGCAGGCCTGCAGTGCATGATCTCTGGTCACTGCAACCTCTGCCTCCTGGGTTCAAGTGACTCCGGACTCAGCCTCCAGAATAGCTGGGATTACAGGTGCCCACCACCTTGCCCAGCTAATTTTTGCATTTTTAGTAGAGATGGTATTTCTTCATGTTGGCCAGGCTGTCTTGCATTTCTAACCTCAGGTGATCCGCCCACCTCAACCTCTCGAAGTGCTAGGATTACAGATGTAAGCCACCATGCTGGCCAAAATCTGCATTTTTTCTTTAAGTTTCCTAATTCCCTAAAACTGGTTAATGGAATCACTACACAAATGCCAGTAACTGTCATTGTCAAGGAGAATTATTTTTAAAATGTCATCCTAAGTTACTTCATTTGGAGGGTGCACATTCAGGTGAACTTTGTCGGGTACTTTTGTATAAATAAAAATTAAAAATAAGAGACTTAATTTCTCCATTGAGATAAAGAAAGAGACTTCTTCATCCTCGTTTTTCTTAGAGCATTTGCTTCAGAACCTTATCACTGTAAGTACATTCTCCTCGCTTTGCAATGTATAGAAATTATTTTGAAAACTAGATAGGTGCATTGTGAACTTTGTGACTCAGGAATATCCTTCAGAGCCTGGAAGCCATCTTTCTGAAATGTTGGTTTGGTTTGGCTCTGTGTCCCCACTCAAATAGCACCTTGAATTGTAATTGCCATAATCCCCACCTATCAAGGGTGGGACCAGGTGGAGGTAATTTGTTCATGGGGGTGGTTTTTCCCGCCATGCTGTTCTCATAATAATGAGTGGGTTTCAGGAGATCTGATGGTTTTGTAAGGATCTGGCATATCCGCTGCTTGCACTCAGTCCATCCTGCCGCCCCGTGAAGAAGGTACCTGCTTCTCCTTTGCCTTCCACCATGATATTAACTTTCCTGAGGCCTCCCTAACAATGCAGAACTGTGAATTAATTAAACCTCTTTCCTTTATAAATGACCCAGCGTCGGGTATTTCTCCGTAGCAGCATGAGAACAGACTAATATAAATGGTAACATCAAGGAAGATAGTGCTCCTGCCTCCCAGTTTCTGTGGAAGGACAGGAGTCTAACTTTTGTGGGCACCTTGCTCCCATTTGCAAACCTATGTACTGTCATAAAGGTATATGGTTTTGTTTGTTCGTTTGTTTCTCTAGATATTGCCAATATGTTAACACAGATGGTCACCCCAATTACAAGGTAAATTTAGAATGAACTGTGTGACAGAAGGTGCTGTCAGTCTTCTTACTTGACAACTAGTTATTGTTCATTTTGAAAATGTGTGTAATGGGCTACTTGATTATATAAAAGGTAGCGATTCCTTTCTGTCTCTGCAATCTCTTAATGGATTGCCTGTGATGTGCATCATATTCTGGTGTAATGTTTTTTCAGAATACAAATGTTCTCTTTCTCTACTGTCTTTGTGGAGAGAATTTCTGGTTTGAGAGACAATTTTGTTTTTAATTATATTTCTTCAACACTTTGGGCTTCAAGCCCAAAGCCTTTCCAAGTAACATGGATATGTGAAATACACTGGTATAAGGATGTGTCAATGGCAGTGTCTATGGGAAATGTGTCACTGTTAATGGCATGAAAATTCCATTTTTTAACACTAGCCAATATAAACAAAATTTTAATTATAGACTTACAGTTATGTATGTCAAGTATAGACTGACGGTTTGCAATACTGCTTTATGTGCGAGCTGTGTTTTTTAAAAATTTATATGTATATACAAATATAAAAACCCATAAACTGTTTTTTTACATACATATACATATTTTATTGCATTTTAGGTTTTGGGGTATATGTGAAGAACATGTAGGGTTTTTGCATAGGTACATACATGGCAATGTGGTTTGTGGCCATCACCTATATCTGGCATTTCTCCCATGTTATCCCTCCCTACCCCCCACTATCCCTCCCCTAGTTCCCCCCAACATACCTCAGTATGTGATGCTTCCCTCCCTGTGTCCATGTGCTCTCATTGTTCAACACCCGCCTATGAGTGAGAATATGCGGTGTTTGATTTTCTGTTCTTGTGTCAGTTTGCTGAGAATGATGGTTTCCAGATTCATTCATGTCCCTACAAAGGACACGAACTCATCATTTCTTATGGCTGCATAGTATTCCATGGTGTATATCTGCCACATTTTCCCTGTCCAGTCTATCATCGACGGGCCTTTGGGTTGGTTCCAGGTCTTTGCTATTGTAAACAGTGCTGCAATGAACATTCGTGTGCATGTGTCCTTATAGTAGAATGATTTATACTCCTTTGGATATACACCCAGTAATGGGATTGCTGGGTCAAATGGAATTTCTATTTCTAGGTCCTTGAGGAATCGTCACACCATCTTCCACAATGGTTGAACTAATTTACACTCCCACCACCAGTGTAAAAGTGTTCCTATTTCTCCACATCCTCTCCAGCATCTGTTGTCTCCAGATTTTTTAATGATCGCCATTCTAACTGGCATGAGATGGTATCTCAATGTAGTTTTGATTTGCATTTCTCTAATGACCAGTGATGTTGAGCATTTTTTCATATGTTTGTTGGCCTCATATATGTCTTCTTTTGTAAAGTGTCTGTTCATATCCTTTGCCCACTTTTGAATGGGTTTGTTTGTTTTTTTCTTGTAAATCTGTTTTAGTTCTTTGTAGATTCTGGATATTAGCCCTTTGTCAGATGAATAGATTGCAAAAAATTTTTTCCCATTCTGTTGGTTGCCGATTCACTCTAATGACTGTTTCTTTTGCTGTGCAGAAGCTCTGGAGTTTAATTAGGTCCCATTTGTCTATTTTGGCTTTTCTTGCCAGTGCTTTTGGTATTTTAGTCATGAAGTCCTTGCCTATGCCTATGTCCTGAATGGCTCATGAACTGTTTTTAATTTAAATAAATTGGTGTTCAGATATGTTGGGGGCAGCCACTTTTACTGTTTCATCTTTTTGTAATGGCAATTCAGCAGTACCAAAATTATCTCATCTGTAAATTCAGATTTCTCTCTCTATATAAAACTATTAGAAACTCATTATTTAGCATACAGTGGTAAGAAACTTCCTGTCCTACCATATCCTCTGCCTTCAATAAGGACCATTATGATAGACACACCACACGAAAGCACCCTGTCAACTAGACTTGTTCCAGGATATGGCCAGCCAAAGAAAATCTTCAGTCTCTAACATTGAATAAGACTTCCTATTTTGAAATACTCTTAAAATACCAGCTCACCCACTTCTGGAAATAACAGCTAATCTCAAATATACATGAATAAGTCTGCTTCCAAATCTGACTTTAATATAATGCTCACCAATTAGAGACTCTTTCAGTGTGTTTTTCTTTTTTACCATGTAAAATTTACTCTCTCACATCCTTGAGTCTCCGCTGAAATGAGAGCGATGACAGATAGGTTCTCTAGCCGCACGTTTATGAATAATCAGCTTGTGTTAAGCTCAGTTTTGTATTTGATAGGGTCTGATGTATGTTTACTTGTTTCTATCCTACATAATATAAAGGCTTTCGATAGGTAAGAGTGTATGTGCTTACATTTTTACTCCCTGACACTGTCTGCCATACTGTGGGGTCCAAATTATATTGACTGGACAGATTCATGTATCTTAATAAAGCTGTTAGTTAAAAAAGAATCTTCAATTTCAATGGTAGTGTGTTTTATGGAAGTAAACAAAGACCATCTGAATGAGAACAAGCAAAGTTTATTTACTCAGGTTTTTAATAGCAAAGGAGTCAGCCATCATTGCTTGCATTTTGGCAGATTCAAAGTGTGGCAGAGAAGTGGAAGCTTGGTAGTTGAAAAAAGGGAAGGCTTCAGCTATTATTCCCTGATTGGAGGTTGTTGTAAGGAAGCTGTAGGTGGCTAACTAGAAGTGAAGCCTCCAGTGGCGTTGGTTAGAGGTGCATAACTGGCTTTCTCTAGTTGGTCCTAAGTTGGAAGCAGGGACAAAAATTATTTGTCAGTTATTACTCAAGGCCTGGTCATTTTGGATCAATTGTAACAGGAATTATTCTTTGACTTCCTGGATTAATTGTTAGAGATAACAGTCTGACATCCCACAAGTCAGATGTACAGAATGCTGTGCTGGCAGCTACAAGTTGTGGATTAGGGTTCTGTTTTTCTGTATGGTCTGGCTCTTGGTCATTTGTATATTCTGTCTCTCAATTGCTTCAATAGCATCCTAGAAAAGACGTTATTGTTAGTTCATTCTTCTTAGTGAGCAGATCTAATCTTCCTTATCCAACTCTAAAAGCATTAGGGATCCTTATTACCTAACAAGAAAAGTCAAAACCCCTTAGCATGGCACAATCCAGATTCAAACCATCTTGTCGGCCTTTATAGCCTGCTCTTTTCTTCCACGCTTCCAGCACTGTAAGCAAACTAGAGTCCTTTCTATTGCAAAATATAACCATGCTTTCTGGCTTGTGTGCCTTCACAGCAGCTCTTTTCTTATTTTCTGATCTCTGCTCCATCCACTTTCCATCTCTGCCAGTTCCTAGCCTACGATGATCCCTGAAGGTCAAATAGAAACATATTTTCCTTTTCTGAACATTCCATAAAACTTCACTTTACATGCTTTTCAGAGTATAGCACTATGTAACTATAATATGTATACATTGCTTTTATCTATGTTAGAAAAATTATCTAAACGTTGAAAATAAGGAAAAATATGAATAGCACATTTTTTCAATGTCGTATGAAAGCAAATCATTATTCATGGGAATGCACATGATTACCTCACTATTTAAGACTTAAGAAAGGGAAGTTAGATCTTTAAACTGAATTTTAAAAAGGTAGACTTTAACTTGTAGACTTTTTTTTAGAAAGATGAAAATAATTTCTCTCTGGTATGATATATAATCCCCAAATTTTATTTCTCTTTCTGCGAGTTTTGTCTCTAACCTGGTGATCTCAACATAATACTACTTAGAAACAATTACTTTCAAATGTTCTTTGTATCAGTGAAAACTTCTTACTTGTTCCGTCATTAATTAAGTACTAGAATACAAATTTTGTCATGTGTACATTTTATATATTCATGAGTCATGCTTTTACCCATTTGGGTAAAAAAAGTGTGTTAGGAGAGTGAACTATTCTGCATGTAACTAGAATGGTGGCTACATGTCCACCATTTGTCCAAACTCACAGAATGTACGACACCAAGTGTCAACTCTAATGTGAACTATGGAGTCTGGGGGATATGGTATGTCACTGTTGACTCATCAATTGTAACAATGGACCACTCTGGTGGGAGATATTGATAACGGGAAAGACTACACATGCATAGTTACGACGGTTGTATAAAAATCCTGTGCCTTCTGCTTCATTTTGTTGTAAACCTAAAACTGCTCTGAAAAAATAATTAATTAAAAGCAAAACAAAACACAACACCTTTAGGTGAGCTTTAACTGTTTTCCATTGTGTATTTCCTCAGAGGTCTCATTCCATTGCATTATATGTAGTATATGTTCCATACGTGTTTGATAAACAGCCTCTCCAATTCTGGTTAATAATGAACCCAAAGAAACATTTGTTTTTTAATAACCAGAACATAATCTTATATCTTTAGTGAAAACTAATGTTTTGGTGAGGTTTTTTTTCAGTAAGTAATAATTGGTATTTGGCTCACCACATAAGTTGATGGAAATGTGTAAGTGAACTGTATGTTTACTTATATCATCAGATGACAATAAATTATTTGTATCATTAATAAAAAATGTAAAGCACAAAAATAAGCCTTAACCTCAATGAAAAAGTCAAACAACATCTTAAAACTCCACATTATCAGGTGGCATTACTCAGCCATGGATATCTTTATAAACTCACCTGTCATTTGGCCTGCAGTAGCACTTGACAGGGATTTAATTCCTTGATGCCAACACAAAGAATTTCAAAGTGAAGTTTTCTTCCTATGCAGAAAGTTATATATGGAAGTTCTTAAATTACCTGGCAGAAACAAAGCCATGTCCTAGATAAAATGTCAGTGGGCTTTAAGAAGAAAAAGACAAAACTGCTAACAGATTACATGAGAGACAGAGAGACAATGAGTTATCTCAAGCTTTAAAATTAACACATAATCTGTAGCAAATAAATATACTTGTGAAATAGCTCAATCCAAAAGAAAATCCATCTCAAGCAAATTGCAGAAGTAATATACGAAAAGGATAACACATCATTCCCAGCAGGCTTTAT
Organism: Callithrix jacchus; assembly: GCF_049354715.1. NCBI lineage: Eukaryota > Metazoa > Chordata > Mammalia > Primates > Cebidae > Callithrix > Callithrix jacchus. The sequence continues at coordinate 4,699,381 of NC_133511.1, read as the reverse complement.
CTAAAGATCAAAAAGCTGTTTTAACACTAAAAAAGCAGTGTAATTAGCCATATTAATAAAATAAAAAAGATAAGCTGCATGATTATCCTAATAGATGCATAAAAGGCAACCAACAAAATTCCAAACCCATACCTAAGAAGAATTTTGTCTAGAGTAAGATTAGAGGGGGCCTTCTTCAATCTGATAAGGGGAATCTATGAAAAACCTACAGTTAACAGCCTACTTAATGCCAAAATATTGAACTCTTTCCCAATGAGATCAGAAACAAATCAATGCTTGCCATTCTCACTACTTCTGTTCAATATCATACTAGAAGTTTTTTTATGTAATAAAAATCCTAAACTATCTAAAAACAGCTACTAGGCCTAATAAATAGATAAGCAGGGTCACAAGAGACAAGGTTAACATGCAAAAACCAACTGTATTTTTTATATACTAGCAGAAAACAGGAAAAAAAGTTAAAAATTTGAGATCTGTGATAGCATTAAAAAACAAGTTATTTAACATTCTAAATTTATGAATGTTTCGGAGAATTTTGTCTTAATGATCTACATGTATGATATACGTTGGGCGGTATATTTTATACACTATCTACTTTAATCTTCAAAACAACTTTATGAGGTGGATGATGTTTTTCCTACAGTACCTGTCAAAATGACACAGCTATAAAGAGACAGAGATAGGGTTTAACTCTGTGTTCAGGAAGTGACTCTAAATCCTTCATATTCCTGTTACACACACCTTAGAAAAAAGCATAAAATATTATATTAGTCCATCAATATTCTAATGAAACACTTTCCCATAGATATCAGTAGGCTTAAAGTGGCTTTGATAAAATGCGTATATATCAAAGTACTTCTATTCATTACAAATAAACGTTGTTATGGGCTAAGAGAGACTGGTTCAGAAAAACAGTAAAACAATTAAAAAAATGAAAATGGTAGCAATTACTATAAAATTACATCCAAATATTGGGTTAAAAAGATATAGATCTTCAATACGCTTCGTTTTTTAATGTCTTGAAATATTAAAAATGTCCAGTCACCTGGAATTAAAAAGAAACATTAAAAAATACATGTGGAAAAAAATAACTATTGCTGCCTTGGCAGTTTCACCTACTACTTTGGTAAATTTCTAGAAGGACTCACACAACTCAACATAAAGTTATACTCATGGCTAAGATTTATTGCCGTAGAGACTGCAGGGCAAGAACAGCAGGAAAAGGATGCACATAGATAAGTCACAAAGATAAGCTTTCTTGTCCTCCCTCTGCATGGACTGCACAGAAACAACCTTCTCCTCAGCTGTGAATTGCAGGAACAAGTGAGAGATGCCCTTGCCCAGTAAAACCTTTTCAAGGTCGCTGGTCACATGGCTACCACATGACCAAGCATCGTGCAGACTCCAAAACAGGTGCATATCATGAATCTTCACTGTCAATGTGCTGACAAGCTCCTTCATCACGACCCACTGCTTCCACATTTATAAAATGACATCACTACACAGTAACGATGTGAACAGTCCAGCACTTTAGTTCTCAGGACCTGACCACGTATCATGACCATGGCTGCAGTAATAATTAAGAACGGAATGAAATAGACTGCTACATTAATTCTTTCCATGCTATTGCATACGCTCATTAATAAGAAGGTTGGGAGGACTTGGCCTGGAATTCTGTTAAAGGCCTTTCTTGAAAGAGAAGAAAGTTCAGCAAAGAACAGATCAGGCTAACAGACTAGCCTATTCAAGATTCTAAGGTTATGAAACAACCTTTATTGTGGTTTTCCTGATTCAGCAACATGACAAGCAGTAATGAGACTTCTAAGTAAAATAAACCTGTCTCCACTAAGGGTGAAGATACAGAGAGAAACACCGGCTCATGAATAAAGTACAACAAAAAAGGCTAAGTTCCTATTTTTTTTCCTAGTGATCAGCTAGCTAGCCCGATAGATTGACAAATAAATAAATAGTCCATGTTGGTCACCCTGTGAAATTATGAAAGAAATGTGTGTGTTATAAGAATCAAAATAGTGTATCACTATATTTGATATATTCTTATATACCTTACAGTAATTAAATATTACCTTACACTAATTCAATATTAATAATATTAAGGAATTAGTGAATTACCTTACACTAATTCAACATATTTGGTAAACTGATGCATTCTGAGCAAATGAATATGTTAATCTACATATGTTTTTCAAAAATTAGCTTGTTTCTGTATTTATAAAAATGTAAACAGCTCTTAAAATTTTTATTTATTATGAAGAAGGCCATTCATTATATGGCCCATCCATATGCATTCATTGTGTGCTCTAGAGAACGCCATGATCCAAACACTGCCATTTAGGGAAGAGGACCAAGTTCCACTGCAGATGATGGTTAATGAGCAACAGCTGCAGACAGCAGTCTGAAGCTGCATCCGAGTGAGGAGCGAAGGAGCGAAAGAAGGGCCCTGACCAGAGCATCCGAGCGAGGAGCGAAGGAGCGGAAGAAGGACCCTGACCACTGCATTCCAGCGAGGAGCGAAGGAGCGGAAGGGCTCTGACCACTGCATCGGAGCGAGGAGCGAAGGAGCGGAAGAAGGGCTCTGACCACTGCATCCGAGCGAGGAGCGAAGGAGCGGAAGAAGGGCCCTGACCACTGCATTCCAGCGAGGAGCGAAGGAGCGGAAGGACTCTGACCACTGCATCCGAGCGAGGAGCGAAGGAGCGGAAGAAGGGCTCTGACCACTGCATCCCAGCGAGGAGCGAGGGAGCGGAAGAAGGGCTCTGACCACTGCATCCGAGCGAGGGGCGAGGGAGCGGAAGAAGGACTCTGACCACTGCATCCCAGCGAGGAGCGAGGGAGCAGAAGAAGGGCTCTGACCACTGCATCCGAGCGAGGGGCGAGGGAGCGGAAGAAGGACTCTGACCACTGCATCCCAGCGAGGAGCGAGGGAGCGGAAGAAGGGCTCTGACCACTGCATCCCAGCGAGGAGCAAGGGAGTGGAAGAAGGGCTCTGACCACTGCATCGAGTGAGGAGCGAGGGAGCGGAAGAAGGACTCTGACCACTGCATCCCAGCGAGGAGCGAGGGAGCGGAAGAAGGGCTCTGACCACTGCATCCGAGCGAGGAGCTAAGGAGCGGAAGAAGGACCCTGACTACATGACCAACTTGCTGCTAAAAACAAAGCTAAGATAAAAACGCGGAATGTTCCATTTCACACAACTAAAGAAATTCTTAAAGCATGTATACGCTTGATATTTACTAACAAGTACATATGACTTTAGCACTAGAGGAAGTATAATCAATTCGAGCTGTTTGCTTGAATTAAATTGGTTATATTCATTAGTCATGGTCTAGCGAGAGATAATATTATTTCACATTAAATGTAGGCACGTGTAAAAAAATAGCACATTTCAAATAGTTAATATACTTTATTGAATAAAGATAATATAAAATAAAAAGGAAACAAAATAAATGTAACCAATAAAATAACTTTTAATAAGTGTTTTATGAATATGAATATATTGAGATAAAACTGTAAGTAACTTGGAATATGTTGATTGGAAGCAATTATATCACATAAAGAAAATGGGGCTGGGCGTGCTGGCTCACACTTGTAATCTCAATACTTTGGGAGGCTGAGGTGGGCAGATTGCTTCAGCCAAGGAGTTTGAAACAAGCCCGGGCAACGTAACAAGACCTCGTCTCCATTTTCAAAAATAAGAAATAATTTTTTAAGACATGAATCAAAAATTTATTAATTTATGTGATAAATATTCACTCAGTGCTTAATATAAGGTCCTATGCTAGATTCTGTGAAGAATGAAAGGATGCCATCGTTTCTGTTCCCAAGAGAGATGTATGTAATTTTAATATATGATACAATACAATACAAGAGGATTAACAAAGTTCCATGAGTTTTTGAAAAGAAAGGAGTCGTTTTTAGAGATGGGAAGGAAAGTTTTATGAAGGTGATAGCCGTAAAGCAGGGTCTTAAAGGATTAATAAAGTCATTTCATTTCACAGATACTTACGGAATGTCAATTTTTCATTGGATGAATAAACTTGATTTTCTGTAGACTGAGTTCATGATCGATAAGCAAAAGACTGAACAATTTGTTCAAAGCCATCAAACAACCGAAGAGTAAAGGAAAGATTTGAGGCTGAAGGCAATCTTGCATGTGGAGTGCCTACTTTAGTCTCCCCAACAATAGCTGTAATTAATTGAGAGAGAACATATAGATGCACAAAAGAGGACACCAGTTACTCCTAGAGAAAGTAAAAAACAACAACAAAAAAAAAAAACAGAAAAAAAGCCCCACGACTATTTTAAATATAATATGGAATAAAAAGTTCATATATGATTAGAGACATAAAATCTGATAACAAAATTATATGAATAATCTATTAAAATTTAGAAATGGACATCAGGATACACAGAGATGGTATGTAACTTTTTCTTTCCTTTTTTTTTTTGCACCATGATCAAATCTACAGGGACAATATGTATTTATGGATTATATTTTTTCATTTAAAATGGAAACAGTTTGGTTGAGTGGAATAAAATATTTATACTTGTTATTTAAATTACCTGTTTTATTAAAAACAAGAATGCCAATGAGAAAATTGGTTCAAGACAAATGTTAATATTAAAGAATATTTTGAAAATAGAAATGAAGAGGTAGCTTTCTAATTTTGAGTGTGGAAATATAATTTCTGCCTACATCATCTTCTGGGTCTATCTCATGTGGCATTTGCCATGGTTGTGTGAAGACCAGATTGGGGGACCATCAAGAGAGAATTCTGATGAACCAAGATTGAGAGGTTGAGCGGTTGGTGGGACTCAGCAACAGATTATGAGAACTGATAGACTAGAGGTTCCAGCAACCCTAGGATAATATTTACAGAAAAAGGAAGTGAAGGGTGAAAAAGGCTGCACAGAAGTATAGTGAGTGGGGAGCAGGAAGATGTTTGACTTCTAGTTTACGTTGTTATTGATGCCTTTGGGGAAAGCACATCTGATGAAAAGTAAAGTTGAATGCATTTTTAAAAGTTATCTATTACTGCATAGCCAACTACCCTACAACTTAGTAGCTTAAATCAGCTATTTTATTCTTCCTGTCATCTTATGGGTCAGGAGTTCAAACAAGGCTCAACTGTGTGTTTCTCTCCGATCCATCCAACAGGGCATCAGCAGGGTCGGGAAGATCCATTTCTAAGAGGACTTCTTCACTGTCTGGTGATTTGGTTATTCATTCTCTCTCTCTCTCTCTCTCTCTCTCTCTCTCTCTCTCCTGTCTCTCTCTCTCCTCTCTCTCTCTCACTCTCTCCTCTCTCTCTCACACTCTCTCCTCTCTCTCTGTCTCTCTCTCCCCCCCCCTCTCTCTCACTCTCTCTGTCTCTCTCTCTCTCACACTCTCTCTCTCTCACTCTCTCTGTCTCTCTCTCTCTCTCTCTCCCCCCTCTCTCTCACTCTCTCCTCTCTCTCTCTCTCTCTCACTCTCTGTCTCTGTCTCTCTCTCTCACTCTCTCCTCTCTCTCTCTCTCTCTCTGTCTCTCTCTCTCCTCTCTCTCTGTCTCTCTCTCTCCCCTCTCTCTCTCTCACTCTCTCCTCTCTCTCTCTGTCTGTCTCTCTCTCTCTCTCTCTCTCTCTCTCTCTCCTCTCTCTCTCCTTACATAGAGGCTGGGTACCAAAAGCCAGAAAGCAGATGTTCTGGGCCAGTTACATCCTATGCATGAAACTAGCACAGAATCATTTTTGTCATGTTCTATTTGTCAAAACTGTTAAAACTTTGACTGTGTTCTAGGAGGTGATGAAATAGACTCCAGTGCTGGGTGGAGGAGATGCAAGAACACCTTGCAGGAAAGCATAGAGGTTGTTGAGACCATCTTTGGAAAATACAATCAGTCATAGTGGGACTAAGGAAATTCTAGGTGGAGAGAAGGCTATTAGGAATGGTAAGGAGAGCTCAATATGTTTAATTAACATTGAGTTGTTATTGGCCACAATAGAGTATATGGTTAAGGGAGTAATAGGGGATTAGACAGAACTGAAATGCTAACCCTAGAGCTTGGACGACCACCTGAGAAGTTACGTTTAATTCAATAGACCGGTCAATTGCAGGAGTGGAATGACATGATCAGAAATTATCTTATCATATTTGATACTTTTCTTACTGTTTAGACTATTCACTTGAGCTAATGAAAGTAGTATGAGGAGACTAGTGGTGGGAGTCTAAGAGGAGTCTACTGTGGTAATTCACGTGAAGGGGTAATTTGAAATGGGATTGAAGCAATAGAAATAGACAAAAGCAAACATTCAAAGAATGATTCAGATGTAGAGAATAGAAGTGTCATCAACATATAAGAAAGGGCCATAAAAAATTGAAGGAAATCTTTCCGGCTGTAGGCAGGGCTGAAGAGAATATTATGTCTTTTCCTTAACTGTCTGCTGAAAAGATATTTTAGAAGTTTTTCAAAAGGTTTCATTTGAGTTTACATAATCTCCATTGTAACTGCTGAATATCTACACTTCCATGAGGCAGCAGAAGAGGGTCACAATTGTAGATGGTGAGAGATCATCTTTTTATGGAGAAGACTCAGGCAGAAAAGGCCAGGTCTCCCTGTAGGAGATCTTTTTCTTCATATCTACTGATTGACTCTGGTGAGGATGAAAGGGAAGTGGAGTGCATAATATAAATATTTAAGTATGATATTTATGTAACTATGTGTCATTTATTATTTTATTTCATCCACGAGTTGGTTTTCAAGTATATATTCTTTGTATTTTTCTAGATTTCAATTTATGTCGACATTGCTGGTCTTAACAACAAAATCCCATGCTTATATAAAATGCGTAATATATTTTTACTAGTGGCTAGCAGAGTGTGTGACACAGAGTAAATACTCAATACTTTTGTTGAATAAGCAAGTGAATAAATGACTGTTCAGATAATTTTAAGTCCTCTGTATCTTCTAGGAAACTTCTGCTTCATTCTGTGTGTTAATATGAACAGCAATCCTACAGCCCTATTGGGATCCGTTATCTAATAATGCAGGAAATGGTATCAAGAGAAGTATATAAGCAAAGATAATTATAATTTTGACATCAACTTTCTGGTCCCCAGAATATTCTACTTACCTTTATCATCTCCTATAGCTAGGTAAAGAAAAAACAAAAGCAAAACGCCAAACAACAAAAATATCTAACTTCTCCTTTAAAATTGGAGCTCCTCTTAGGATAATAAATTTCTTAGCGGGCTATCCATTGTATTAAAAAGTGGTTTATTTGCTTTCAAATTCATATGAGTTGTTTCAGGAGTGAGGGATGAATGGCGATGATGGAGACTCCTTTTGAGTTTATCATGAAGCGGCCTTATTTCAGTTCTGTTCCCTTAATTCAAAGCTTTTCAAAAGTAAAGATGGTAAAAGGGATACAGCCCTTTTAGGAAGTAGGGCAGCAGCTTTCTAAAATCTGGCATCAGTTAGAATGCTACTGCATTTCCTCCCCATGACCCAGCCATTTCTTAGCTTCTGTCCAGCAACCCCAGACTGTATCAAGGTCCTTACAAAAGTCTTTAGCCCATGAAAATTCTACTGTAGTCTTTACACTAAATAAGTGGGAGTTGTAGGATGTCAAAATTAGGTTGGTTTTCTTCCACTGATCATTGAAATCTACTCTACAGCGATAGGGCAGGTTTCATAGTTTCTCTGGGATCTTTTGAATATTAAAAAGTCCTCCAGACACATTTTCTCAGTCTGTTTTGAGAAATACCCATTCTCGTGTAATAGTATCCATGAGTTCTGTGGAAACCTCATTGATATTACCTTTGGAAAACTATGACAATAAGAGAAATATGACATAGCTGACTTTATCTTGCTTCTGACTTCCAAGCTGTCCCTGGCCATTCCTGGTCATAGGGCAATCTAACTTTGGGAAGGATTTAGATTATAGTTTTACTTAAAAGCAAAAATGGTAATAGTCTCTCCCTAAAACTAACTCCCACCTTGCTCAGGGACTAAAACCACCTTTATAAGATTAAGAAAAGACCACAAGAATAAGATCATGGAAGGGACCCAAACTGCTAAAATATTTCTGTAGTTTCTATCATCCCTCACTGCTCAGGAGTCATGTCGCCAAAGGTCACAAGATTTGTGACTTCCTTAATTACTTCTATTGCTGACATCACTATTATAACACCTAAGATTTTTTTAAAGATACTTTTCAGACTGACCCCACTCAGAACCCTGACTCACGGCTCAACTGGTTCTGTGGCCTTATGCAGAGGCAGACTCAGCACATGAGGACTGTTTTCCACGCTCCTATAATTTCATCTCTAATCAATCAGAAGCACCCATTTCCTAACCCCCTAACCCCCAAATTGTCCATAAAAAAACCTGAGCTCAAAGCCTTTGGGTAGACTGATTTGAGTAAAGTAACTAATTCTCCTGTGTGGCCAGTCTCATGTCAAACTCTCTGCAGCAATGCCACGGTCTCAGTGCATCTGTCTGCAGTGCGCAGAAAAACCCATTGACAACAGCATTCTCAGTAGCCATCTCTCATCTGTCCTTCAAATAGGCCATAGTTCACCTCTGGTTAGTCAGTTAGGGTTGCTCATTCATTTGTGGAGCTCCTGGTGGCCTGGCCTGAGACTCTTTCAATGGACCTCCTTTAACTCAGTGGCCCTCTTGATTCTCAAAAACATTCTTCTTGAACCTACGTGTTCCCTGCCTCAATCTGTATTGGCTAATTTCTAGACCTGTTAAATAGCTGTCCATCTTGACTTCTTCATAATTACCATCTAGAAATGCCGTTTGCCCCTCTCTTTTGTCATATATCTCCTGCTTCCTGGATTCTGGGAAGTTTATGCTTTGGGTGGCAAATATCCATTGGAGAAAAAATACACAAAACTTATTTAAATTCTTTACTCCATAATATTTGCATGCCATGCCTATATAAAGACGTAATTATTCTTCTGTCATACTGGATTGTAAATCAGGCTACATACAGGTGGCTTTCAGTGCCAGATTTCAAAACACAGCTGTAATATCTGCTATCTGGCTATTTGATTTTTTTAGAAGTTTGCTGTGAGGCGCATGTGTGTGTCTGTGCACATGTATGTGTTTGTGTGTGTGTGAGGTTTATGTGACTGATTGAATTCTGGAAGTTTTTATGATCTTTTTATCGCTACATAGTATTCTGAATATCTTTTATTACATGTCTTGGTGTAGATAACTTTTCACTTACTGTGCTGGACACTTAGTGACTTTTTCATTTGGAAATTCATATTCTGGAAATGGTTTCTTTGTCTTAAAAAAATTGTTTTCCTCCCCAATTCCCCCTTTCTTTCTCTTTCTGGATGTGCTCTTGGACAGGTATAAAATCCTCTAAATTGATAACTTATTTTGTCTCTTAAATTTTTTTCCATTTTGCTTACTCGATACCCTACCGAGCCTTTCTTCTCAGAGTGCCTGAAGCTGGCAACATTAGCATCATCTGCAAACTTGGTGGCAATGTACAGTTTCAGGTCCCAATCCAGAAATAGTGAATCAGAATTTGCCTTTAATCAAAGTCTCCAAGTGATTTGATGCACAATGCAATTTGAGAAGCGCATCTCTAGAATTACTGTGCATTTGTGCTTCAGTCATTATGTTGAATTTTTAAATTTCTACTGTCATATTTTTCACGTCCCTATGTTCCTTTTTGGTCTCTGAGTATTACTTTTCATAACAGTATTTTCTCCTTGTTGTATGAATAAAATATTTTCTCTCTCTTAGGATATAGCAACACCTATTGAAGTTTTTTTTTTTTTCCCTACACTTGTGCCTGATCTCTGTTTCTCTAAATCATTTTAGTCTTTTTACTTGTTTTGCTCTTAGTCATTCATGTTAGAGCTGTTTTTTAAATACCTGATAATTTTGACTGCTTATTTTAAAAATGAGACACTAGAAATATGAGTAGTATCTTCATGTATGGTTTGTGTTTGTTGAAATGAGTACACGACTTTGTCTTATCTATCAATATATTAAGGTTTCTTTCTGTTAGATGGATGACTTTTTACAAAAATTACAAGTCTGAATATTATTAGCATCCTCACAAATTAGGGGAAGACAGCTGAGAGGTGACCATCATTCAGAATTCAATATTTACTTAAGCCTGTTTGTAGTCAGTAAAACTTATACCCATGTTGTCTGCCTAGTATCCTTAAGCTCAAAGGCTATTGCATCAACATATATAAAGATTGCCTATCAACAGTGGCTTGGATACAGAAAATGTGGTACATATTCAACATGGAATGAGGAGGGAAGCGGGGCATGGGATGAAATAAATCTATTATGTATTATGCTCGCTACCTGGGTGATGGGACCATCTTTATTCCAAACCTCAGTAGCACACAATATACACTTATAATAAACCTGCGGCCGGGCGCGGTGGCTCAAGCCTGTAATCCCAGCACTTTGGGAGGCCGAGGCGGGTGGATCATGAGGTCAAGAGATCGAGACCATCTGGTCAACATGGTGAAACCCCGTCTCTACTAAAGATACAAAAAATTAGCTGGGCATGGTGGCGCGTGCCTGTAATCCCAGCTACTCAGGAGGCTGAGGCGGGAGAATTGCCTGAACCCAGGAGGTGGAGGTTGCGGTGAGCCGGGATCGCGCCATTGCACTCCAGCCTGGGTAACAAGAGTGAAACTCCGTCTCAAAAAATAAATGAATAAATAAATAAATAAATAAAATAAACCTGCACAAGTACCCTCTGAATCTAAAACAAAAGTTTAAATTATTATTTTTTATTTTATTGTTATTGTTTTTTGAGACAGAGTTTTGCTCTTGCTGCCCAGGCTGGGGTGCAATGGCATGATCTCGACTCACTGCAACTTCCTTCTCACAGGATCAAGCGATTCTCCTTCCTCAGCCTCCCAAGTAGCTCAGATTACAGGCAACCACCATCACATCAGGCTTTACTTTTTAAAAATATTTTTTAGTAGAGATAGGGTTTCACCATGTTAGCCAGACTAATCTCGAACTCCTGACCTCAAGTGATCCTCCCACCTTCGGCCTCCCTAAGTGCTAGGATTACAAGTGTGAGTCACCACGCCAAGCTGAAATTATTTTTTTTTTTTTAAACTATAGAGAAGCAATAGAAAATGGTAGTTCTGCTGTCTGGTATGTAGAATCTGGCAGTTTAAATGCCTCATGTACAAATTTTTCTGGGTTTAGCATCAGCTAACACCCTCACCTGAAATGGATTATCTGCCATCAATTCTAAAATCTTTCTGAAGTTTTGGGAGGACAACTCAACTTGCTTCTTATCAGTTTTGCTTCTGAGATACTTAATGTTCAGCTTTCTGAACTTTAATAAAGCAGTGTCTACCCACAGCTCAGCTTTCCAAATTCGAAACTTTTGTTGGTGTGTCTTGTATCAGGTATCTTCTCTATTCCCATTTTTGACGTTGAGAGTTTATATTTTCCTCTCTATCTCCTGTCATTTTAGTGAAGTGTGTGATGAAATGAAATTTGTTAAACTGTTTTTGCCAGGATGTCTATGTCATCTCACTTTATCTTTACCGCAATCCTGTCCTCTAGTGACTATATTGCAATGAGTTAAGAAGAGAGTTTCAGAACGATAACATGCCTGGCTGTTATTTATTCATGAGAAATAAAAATAAAAATAAAAAGCCTACTAAAGAGTATGTGCTTGTAACAATATTATCTGACTTTGAGGTCTCTGGTGTTTCTACTATTATGCATTATAGGGCTGAGTCAGCAAACTATAGTCTATATTCCAAAAATGTCACACTGAGTGTTTTTGTCAATAAAGTTTTATTGAAACACAGTCATGATTATTTGTGTACTATTTGTGGCTGTTTCCACACTTTGATGGCAAGAGTTGATAATTTTTTTTTTTTTGAAACAGGGTCTTTCTCTGTCACCCAGGATGGAGTGCAGTGCAATCTTGGCTCACTGCAGCCTCCACCTCTCAGGCTCAGGTGATTCTCCTGCCTCAGTCTCCCGAGTAGCTGGGATTACAGGCACGCACCAACCACTACCCCGACAAATTTTTGTATTTTAGTAGAGATGGGGTTTCATCATGTTGGCCTCTTGAACTCCTGGCCTCAAGTGATCCACCCACCTTGTCCTCCCAAAGTGCTGGGATTACAGATATACGCCACCACGCCTGGCTAGACAACCTTTTTTTAAAAAGACTGCAATGCCTAAAGTATTTATTTTCTTATCTATTCAGAAAAAGTTTGCCAGTCTCTACTTTAGATCCTTTTATGGTAGCCACCTCGAATCACCCAATTCTAGTAACCCTGTCTTCATCTTTGCACATAGGTCCACCTCTGGAAAATGTACGTCTCTTTATCTTACTGTACTGTACCTTTGTTTAAGAAGACTGTGTGTGATTTAACCGGGTTTTTAAATAATTGTGTAAGTCATATCATCTCTGACTTTTTATATTCCCCAATTTGCTCAGAAGCAATTTTTTATCACTTTGTAATTCATTTTGGTTCATAAAAATATTTATAACTGTCTAGGCACCTGGTAGATTTTGGGGGAAGAACATTTGGACACTGTCTTTATGTACTTGGTCCAAAACTGTAAGTTAATTGGTGACTTTAGAATTTGACTGCAAGCTATGTGAACACATCTGGATTTGGTCAGAGAGCATCACATGTCTTTGTTAAACAAATAGAAGCATCTGCTGCGCCTTTGTATCTTATTAAATCCTGATGTTAGTAACACTGATCTTGTGAAGCATGGAAATTTCAGCACATTCTTAGGCTCTATCTCATTTGTCTGATAATACGTGTGTGTGGATGTTTTCTATTTCTGTACCCACAAAACAAGTAAATCTGGAACGGGAATCTTTTGGCACAACTAGGCAATTCTCCAGTACAAATATAGCTACTTTAATATTTTTATTATATTTTAAATGTGTGTCTCAATAAGCACAATATTTTCAATTTAAGACATGGCTATGATAAATATTTTTTATGCATATAGTTCAAACCACAAAAATCATAATATCCAGCATGATGGAATTGATTTACTGTTTGCCATAAAATACACATTCTTTGGAGATTAACTAGCAAATAATAAAACCTTACATTCCAAAATAAAAAAAATAAAAAGTGAAAACAAGCCAGCAATTTAAGAAAAAAAAGTGAAAGAATAACCAAATATCATTGACATAATTCTGTTTGGTAGAATGTGATCAGAAAGACATTTAAGCAGATTTGGAAGGAGTAGGCAGATGGTGCTATACATGGTATTCTGCGGTTAAAGATAGGATGACAGAGTCCAAAGTGACTGAAGTTGACATCTAGGAACCTGAATTATATTCTCTTCTCTGCGCTAATTGCTCTGTGACATTTGCTCTGTTCTAGGTATCAACTTAGTCCTGAAAAGCTAGAACACAAAGGTACAGAAACTAGTGGTTGAATTTGGTGATTTTTTTCATAGCTCATTCAAATTTTAACTCTCCACAATACAATTGGAATTTACTGATACTTATCTTACATACAATGTATTAATAATTTTACAAGTTTAGTGCACTAATAAAATTCTCACTTTATATTTTAGTTTAAAAATGAGTGAGGACCTCCTGCGGTGGCTCACGCCCGTAATCCAGGCACTATGGGGATGCTGAGGCAGGCAATTGAGGTCAAGAGATTGAGACCATACTGGTTAACATGGTGAAACCCCGTCTATACTAAAATTACAAAAAATAAGCTGGCCATGGTAGCATGCACCTGTGGTCCCAGCTACTTGGGAAGCTGAGGCAGGGAGGTTGCAGACTCCATCGCAAAAAAAAAAAAAAAAAAAAGTGAGAACATTTTTCTCAGTCTAAAAATTTCTGATCAGATTTTGCCTAGTGCTGAACACCCTGAACATTAGTAAATCTACCAGGGTGTTTTGCTTATGGTTGACTCCACTGAAATAAAATTGTATTTTCTAATATCTCTCCTGAAAATTCAGATATGCCAGACATTATGCATATTCTGTTGATATTTGCATACCTGCACCCTTTGGAGTAACAAGCCTAAGCAGCATTTAAATACTTAACACTTTCATGCTTAGACTTCATGCTAAGTCTAAGAAGAAATATTGAAATGCAACATTAAAAAATGAAGCTCCTCAAAACATCCCAAGATCATCATGTGAATTAGCACCTTGTTGAGATAACTGTACATATTTTAATAAAGGTTCTGTAATGACTGCCTATTATGAAGAAAAGTAAATTTGGATAATAGGTAACACTTGGCAAGGGGATGATAAGTTAAAAGACAATTACTAACTCACACACAAAAAACGTAAGATGTTTGTTACATCTTCAAGAGAAAATTCTAGTATCTTCTCTTATACACTGCTTAATGGGAACCAGAGAAAAGTAACCCAAATGGCAGGCTAATGTTGCAACATCGCCCTAGAAATATTTTCAGTTTCCTCATGTCTCAAAGGGAACTTTCAGCAGAGCACAATCCTTACATTTAAACTCCCGCGAAGAATAGAGAACATTTCCTAGGTGAAGTGAAATTAGTGAGCAGCTACAAGTTCCCTTTTGAACAGAGACCTGAGGAATCGGCTCTGTGATACCGAAATGCCAAGTAAATACAGTAAACTGAATGCAGTGAACCTAACTAGTAAACCAAACCTCCTGTCTGAAACAAGGGTGTTCTGATGGGCGGTATATGATTCAATAGTACATGTGTGTACTAAAATGCACTGGAAATCAGTTTAAATTGTGATTAAAAGATATTTTATACAAAATTCTGGAGTTATACATTGTCATTGCAAGATACTTAATTCATCCTAAATACCTGATTATCAGCATTAAGGCATTCATTTCAAGAAGAAAAAAAAAATGGGTCGACTATTATTGTGGGTTGAATTGTGTCCACCAAAAAGATATGTTGAAGTTGTAAATGTGACCCCAATGCCTGTAAATGTGACCTTATTTAAAAATAGGATCTTTGGAGATGTAATTATGTTAAGACGAGGTCATATTCAATTAGGGTGGTTCCTAATGCAGTGATTATTGCCCTTAAAAGAGAAAACAGATAGAGACATAGATGCACAGGTAGGATGCTGTGTAAAGACAGAGGAAGAGAAAGGTATTACATGCAAGCCAAGAAACAGCAAGGATTACCAGAAGCTAGGAAGGGGCAAGGAAAGGTTTTACCCAGACTCTTATAGGAAACAGTCTTTCTGACACCTTGACATCAGACTTCTGACCTTCAAACTGTGAGAGTATAAATTTCTCTTGTTTTAAGCCATCCACTTTATGGTATTTTGTTATGTATGTAGTTCCTATGGTAGCCCTAGGAACTTAATATAAATGTGAAAGTGCACTTAGGAACATTCACATTATCGAACCTGTTTTCCACGTAACAAGTTGTTGATTACTAATGACTCCCTGTACTGCAAAGAAAATAAGGTGACATATTTGAGGGGAACAAATCTTAAGAGTAATTTCTTCTATCTCATTTTTTTTTCCTACGATCTAAACATTTGGTTTCCATAGAGAATATGTAAGAATCCAAACTGCAAATAATCAGCTGTGTTTTTCCCTTTTATAGGTCTAATAAGCAAGCATATTGATTAGTCTTATTTTAAGTCCAGGCCTTCCTGACTGGAATATGCCTGGGTTTCACAGGTGAATCTATTTAGGAATTTCTTTCAGATTGTTTTTGTCTGCCTTCTGGAAAACACAAGTATAAAATATTTTTGAGTTTATGTGGGGACTAAAATTCATTATATGAAGAACAGTAAAAAAATTGGAGGTTGGGAAACATTTTGCTGGCAACAGGTTTAAAGAAGTGTTTTGTTAGACATGCTTGGTTGCCTATACATATAGCTAGATGCATTTTAATATCGATGTTCTGCAAATTTAAGATTTTGAAATCCTTCTGAAAAATCATTACCAAAACTAGGATAAGTGATACCAGCAGTATACAGCGAATGCATAAGAATAAATATGAATAAAATAGAGTTGCTTGGTAGTCAAGCATCTGGAGCTCTGTTATTTGCGGAACATAATACTTGGGCCTTTAAACAACTGGGATTTTTAAGATTTAAATTGGAATGAGGTTACTGGTTTTAAAGCTTTGATACTTCCAGGCTATTGTGAAAACTCCTGAACCTTTGAATGGCACAATGCAAAGAACAATTGCCCAGAGAATTTTACTTAGCAAAGTGAACCCCGCATAAGTTACTGCATGGAGAGTGGCAGAGAATTACTTTTTGCTGAATAATGATAGCCAATATCATTGACTGATTAGTCACTAAATACAAGGACTACAATGATCACTACACACATCTTTTCTCCTCTAATTTAATCTCCATAAGAACATAATGAGATATTTATTCAAACACGTTACGGATGAAGAAGTGAAGCTGAAGACTGTCACCAGTCCCTAAGATACGGTAGGGACACAATGAATGTTTGTGAAAGAAGGAAAGGTTGAAAAGAAGGAAGTAAATAAAGAAAGGAGAAAGGAAAGAAGATAGGAAGAGTGGAAGCAAGGGAGGTTTATCGTTCTGGACTCTCAATATAATACTACTAGAAATTATAGTTACAAGATTTAGAGTTAGGCAACTTCCCAAATTCTTGTTCTTTGCACTCAACACATTCGTGTCTTTGGCATTGTCTATGTTTAACATCCTACCAATCTATATTCTGAGAAAGAGATACTCCCTTTTTTTTCAGGTACAAGATGAATACTAAGAGCAGAGAATGAATGTTGGCATCTTTGTTTGGCTATATATATATTTTTATTCCCCAATTCTGCAGCTATTTTTTTATTAAAAAAAATGAAACACAG
This sequence comes from Callithrix jacchus, assembly GCF_049354715.1. Lineage (NCBI taxonomy): Eukaryota > Metazoa > Chordata > Mammalia > Primates > Cebidae > Callithrix > Callithrix jacchus. Next base: position 4,682,562 of record NC_133511.1, on the reverse strand, counting down.
AAATAGAAGGAAAATTGCCAAAGAAACTAAGTAATATAAATGACAGAACTAACACAAAGGATAGTAAATAGGATTAATCCGTTACTAGCTTTACATGAGGTAATACAATGTAATATCTCAGTAGATGATGATACATTAAGGACTTTTATTTTAATCCTTAGAGCAACTATTTTAAAAGAAAATGCAAAGCGCTATATTTGAAAAAACAATAGAGAAATAAAAATAAAATAATATAAAATCATTCAGTTAATGAAGAAGAAGACACAAATAGAAGGCCAAATTGAAGACCATATAGGGTCACTTAAAAAAACTAAGAATTATAGTGGTATTTTAAATTACACTTATGTACATCACACTAATGTAAATGCATTTAGCCACCCAAATTTAAAAGAACTATTCCAGCCTGGGTGACAGAGTAAGACACTGTCTAAAAAAAAAAAAAATAACCTTATATTTTCTGTGAGATAAGTTTTATACATAAATACAATTTCTGTTTAAAGTAAAAATAAGCAAAGAGATATAATAATATAAGCAAATAAGAATAAAAAATGTCGATGCCTATATAAACATTATAAAATTAAACTAACAGAACTAACGTGAGAAAAAAGAAATCCGATATAGAGAATTTATCACTCCTCTTCCAGAGGAAGAAAACAGATCACCAATATCAGGAATGAAGGAGGAGATGTTACTGCAGTTTCTATTATCTTAGAGTAAGAATGGTAAAAGCGATTTTATGTCAATGAATTGAGTCACTAAAATTATATAAACAAATTATTTTTAAAACCAACTTGAAAAGCTATAATAGTTGGCATAGGCTTACGTATATAAAACACACACACATACACACACACACACACACACACATTAAATTATCAAAAACCTTCCCAAAAAGAAAACGATAAGCTTAACTGGTTTTACTAGTGAATTTTAACCTTAAAAAATATACCAACTAGACATAATATTCCTTCACATCTATTCTTTCAGAATATACAGATATAGGAGAGGAAAAATCATTTTCCCTATACTCAGTTCTTAGCTGTAACAGACTCCTCAAAGAAAAGACAGATTAATAAGAGAAAAACAATTATGAGTGTAACATGTATATCTCATGTATACATGGGAGACAGCCAAAGAATGAGTAAGATCACTTTGAATTCATGCTGATATAGCATCTTCAATAAAGAACAGTGCATTTTTAGAGAAATGACAAGGAGAAGGAAAAGGACTTTGGGTCTCCAAGGCATGGCAAATTGTGGGAAGGCAAATAAATGGCAGAGTTAGTAAAGTTTGTCTTGTATATTCCTCTTCCTCTCCAGTGGGATAAGCATCTAAAGTTGTCTTCAGGCTCAACTTTTGTACTTGAGAGAGAAGGCTGGAGGGACACTTTTGTCTTTGTAAATTTATGTTCCGCTTTTAGTCAATTGGGGGGTTGGCGGTGGACAGAGAGCTTTGCTTGTAATCTGCTTCGTTTCAATCACCTTCAGCTTAAAAGAACCCTCACGAGAAGACGGCATGATTTGAGGTGGCATATTCTGGTCGACAAAGGAAAAAGGAATACATCCTAACTGGTCATGTATGACTGGCATAAGCCGGGTACTGAAACCTGATAAGACATTAAAATAAATTAAAAATTTGGACCAAATTCTCTAAAAAAATAGATTTTAACATTCTTAAGAAAATATTAAAAACGACATGTAATAAATGCAATAGTATATAAAGGTAGTTCATTAGAAGGCAGAGTTTGTAAGAAATTCTAAAAAATGCAGAATTTGTTTAACACTGAAAACCATTCAAAGTAAATCAGACATTGACAGAATAGGAGTGAAGAACACATGATCAACTCAATAGGGTCAAAAAAGAAGAGTCGGACAAAATGCAATATTCAAGATTAAAAAAATGAAAGGTAAAAGACTTTTTAAGAAACTAGGAAGGAAGAAAGAAGTTTGAGGTTCGATAAAGGGAACTAAAAAAGTACAACTAAAAGAAGTAACTACTTTGAACACACCCCACTAATACCTGGAATAAAGTTAGGGTGTTTGCACTCAGTGATTCTGTTCAGCATTGAACTGGGGCATTTTATCTAGTGTAATTGGTCAAGAAAAAGAAATTAAAGGCTTAAAGTTTATTTAAGAAGAAATAACATTTTCCTATTTACAAATGACAGGATTGATAATACGATAAATACTAAGGAATGTATAATACAACTACTTGGGTCAATAAATGAATTTCACATATTACAGAAAAAAATCAACTTATTTCTAATTTCTAGCAGCAAATTAATAAAACGTAAAATTAATTTTATTCATGATAGCTTCAAAAACAATCTACAATTAATGAGATGTTCAAGATTTGTACACTGTGTAAATCATCAAAATAAAATGAAGAAAAACTAATGGAGAGATACTATATTTTTGGATCAGAATATTCAATATTGTTAAGATATTAATTTTCCCAAATCAATCTATAGATTCAAGATAATCTCAATTATAATAATAGCAGGATTTTGTAAAAAAAAAATGAACAGATTGACTTAAATATTTGTGTGAAAGTACAAAAAATTTAGAGTAGATTAAAAAAAAAACCTGGAACAAATTAATAAAAGTGGAGTACTTACAATATATGACTTTGCATCATAATCAGAGAAGCAATAATAAAGAAAATGTGATATTGGTATAAAGAGACTAAAATTGATGAATTAAACAAAACCATGATTCTGAAATACACCAACATATGTGTGGATATGTGATTGTTAGCAAAGGCATTTGGTCCACTGAGTTATGAAAGAAAATTACTTTTAATAAACAGTGCTGGAACATCTGGATAGCCATATATGAAAAAGAAAAGGAAAGAAAACCTTGACCCTATCACATACCACATATAAAATTAATTTAAAATGGAACATAGATTTAAATACAACAGCCCAAACAATAATGACTCTAAAGAAAAACACAGAAGAGTATTTTTGCTACCTTGGGTTAACAAATGTTTTTAGATAAGACACAGAAACCAATAATTAAAAAAAAAATGATAAAATTGACTTTGTTATAATGAAATACTTCTCATCAAAACATATGAATAACAGATAAGAACAAGACTTGGAGAGAATATTGTTCAGTCATATCTCATAAGAAACTTGAGTGTACAATTTAAACTATTCCTACAATTTAGAACAAAAATAAGAAAAAGACAAAAGACTTGAACAAATACTATGCAAAGAAAGATATAAAAATGGCCACTGACATATAAAGAAGTTCTTAGTATTATTAGTTTTCAGGGAAATTTAAAGTACATACACTAGAAAGATTAAAATCAGGATTTCCATGATTACTGGTGATAGTATCAAATAATACAAACACTATGGGAAATGGTAGTTTCTTATAAAGTTAAATATTTATCTGATTATGATCCAATAATTACAACTATAGATATTTACAAAGGAAAATACAAATTTCTTTACAAAAAACTTTCTTAAGGCCAGGTGTGGTGGTTCTCACCTGTAATGCCAGCAATTTGGGAGGCTGAGGTGAGAGGATCACTTGAGTCTAGGTTCAAGACCAGCCTGGGCGATACAGACAGACTCTGTCTCTCTCTCAAAAAAAAAAAAAAAAAAAAATAGCTGGGGATGGTAATGCATGCCTGTGGTCCCAGCTACTCTACTTGGGAAGATGGAACAACAGAAGAGTAATTACTTTTAGGAGGAAGTAAATAAAAAAATATACAAGGGGTCTTTCTGAATGATAAAATTATTCTGTATTTTGGCTTGGATGTGGGCTACAGAGGTGCAATTTACCTCTAAACTCTAAAATTCTAACTAAAAAATTTACTGAATTAAATTTAAGATTTGTACATTTCACTGTTTGTCAACTTTACCTGATAAAATGAGTTGTATACAAACACGTATTTTTGTTAACAAGTTTGTTTTCCGCAGTAATGTGGGTTAGAAAAGCCACACCTAACCCCTGTGGGTAAATGAACAAATGCATTGAGAATAATGAAAGCCAATCTTCTCACTGTTGAGGAGGAAGAAATATAGAAATAGCAATGACTAGAATGTACACTGAATCAAAATTAGAACTATCACTATATATCTTTATGAAATTATGAATATATGTGAAGGCATAGAAATAACTCTAGATATGTATGTATGTGTATGTGTATGCGTATGCGTATATGTATATGTATATGTATATGTATATGTATATGTATATGTATACATGCATCAGAAGGCTCAGAAGCACACCCATAGTTATGAGCACACTTAGGAATCAGATATTGTTTTATACATACCATTCAACATGAAATAGAACCAAAGCTCTATGAAGAAGTGCCTGATTCCAGGACTGGGGAAGGAAAAGTTCTACATGAGCCTGGATCATCTCATGCAAGAAAGTAAGGTAATGAGATAGTGCACAAAGAATCCAGGGTCATGGCAAAAAGACACTGAAACCATCTTAAAAAGACTTCTACTGAAGAAATTTGGGTTAATTTTGGCAATAAAATAAGTAATGAGAGTAACAGGTTATAAACTGTTGAATAAAAAATTGAGTCCATACTGATATAAAAATTAATTAATTAATTAACAGAGGGGAAGGGAAAGCTCTTCCTTATAATAGGATGTCAACTAAGAAATACAGAAAAAAAAAGTAGTGGAATTTAAAATATGTCAATTGATACTGAACCTTGTGGGAGGAAATTTAATGAGAATCAGAAATTTCTATTATATGAAACCCTCTTCCCATGTTTTTGTTAGTGTGGTAACATCACTATAACTAAAATGACCAAAGCTAGCATGGCCATAATGGGATGAACTGACATCATGCTGCTGATATGAGTTTTCCTCATAATGTAATTATGATCAGCAATTCCGAAGTAAGAACATTCTTCCAAAAAGAAAATAAAACACATTCTTCAAAAAATTCAGATCAAGGAACAAAAACAAAGCTCAAGAATTTCTCCAGAGGTAAAAGCACTAAAGATAATGAAATCCTCAGGGTGATCATAGATGTATCTCAGTAACAAATTCCTGTTACTTTTCCTTTTGAATCTTTACTCTACTTTTCATTTCCTCTTGAAACTTTTTCTATTTGTTTACAGCTGTATTTTAGATGACTTCTAAAATTTAAAAAATAGGGAATAACAAAAGCTCACTTGAATAGATTGTTTCTTTGAATGACTTTTTTTTGTACCTCCTCTGTTCAGCACTATAACCTCCTCACTCCCAATTAAGTAGTTTTTTAGCCATTGTGTTTGCTAGGTGCTAACACGATTTCCTATTTTAATTGATTTAATAGTCACCATACATCTTACAGAAAAAAAGTGAAGCTATAAACAACAGCATTGTGATAACCAATAAAATTTATATATGGAATGTTGAGATAATGTATCCATGTTAAATTTCCTAATTTTGATAACTGTTTTTTAGTTTTCTAAGGCTGTTTCTTTAATCTTAGGAAATAGATGCAAACACTTTTGCATCTAAATGTAAGGGCCGTTATATCTCCAACTTCCTCTAACTCTGAAATTGTTTTTAAAATTCTTATATATACATACCTTGTGTGAAATAAAAGAGAAAACGAGAAGGAAAACAAATGACAAAATGTAAATCGCTGGTGAATCTCGGCAGGTGTATAGGAATTTTTTGTTTCATTCCTGCAACTTCTTTATAGTTTTGAAATATCAAATTAGAAAAAAACAAAGAAATGAAAACTTAGAAGACTTCCACAAAAGTGGATGTTAAGTTTAAGGCTACAACTGGGAAACAGATGGGGCTGGTTCCTCAGGAGAACAGATTTTTATAGAAGGGCTATTTTTTGTAGATCAGTTACTTCTGTGTGATCCAATGAAAGCAGTTTTAAGGAAGCTGCTAATGAGGATCCCAAAGCTACCTGGAGTTCTATTCCTGATAACCACAAATTGACTGTCACTGCAAACAGAAGAAGCTTTTATTCAAAAGACTGCTCCAAAGCAATTCTTCACACCCAGCTGATTATCCCACAGCCCACTTTCCTAAAATAACTAGGTTATTTGCAAGCTTAGCTCTGTTATTTGCCCTGAATTATCCATATGTCTATATTATATTCAAAACCCTCTGAGCCATTAACTATCCTAAATTTTTTCCTGTTTCAGAAAAAAAAAAGCTGTTTATTTTTTCAAATTCAACTTCCATCTTTCCAAGAACAATTCTTTTACTGGGCCATTGATCTCATACTCTTAGGCCTCCTCAATAAAGATTGCTCTCTGTTTCATCATCCACAAATTCCTGTTACTCCTCCTTTTGAATCTGTACTTTTTATTTTCTATTGATATGTTTTCTATTTGTTTACAGTTATATTTTAGATGATTTCTATACTTTAAATATAGCCAGTAACAAAAACTCAATTGAATACATTGTCTCTTTGAATGGTCTTGTTCTGGCTGAAAAGACCCTCCTCTTTTCAGCATTGTAACCTCCTCACTCGCAAATAAGTGGTTTTCAAGTCACTGGGTTTGCTAAGTGCCAGCATGATTTTCCTGTTTTAATTGATTTCGTAGTCATCATACATCTTACAGTTTTATGCTGCCAATTAATTTTACAGAGGAGAAATTTAAAGAAAATTAAAGACATTAATTTGTCCAAAGTCATGTGATTAATCAGTGGGCGAGGCGGATTTTGAACCAGGGTATGATTGCAGAGCATACTGTTTCACTCAGAATATTAAGTTCTACAATACTGAATTATTTAATCTGGTTTCTTTCCTCAGTGCTAACTTGAGAAAAACTCTCTTGAAGTTGACTGTAGGTTTTCTCAGTGTGAGAAACAGCATAGCATTGTAGTTTTAAAGCTTAGCCACTACAGCAGGAAAAATAATGGGTTTAAATCCTAATTTTCTTACTTCCTATTGGTGTGATTTTATCATTGACCATCAATGGTGGATTGGATAAAGCAAATGTGATACATAGACAACAAGGAATACTATGCAGCCATAAAAAAGAACAAAATCTTTTGCAGACATGTTTCTTTAGAGGCCATACTCCTAAGGGAATTAACACAGAAAAAGAAAACTAAAGAACGCATGTTGTCACTTATAAGTGGGAGGTAAACACTGAGCACACATGTACATAAACATGGGAATAATAGCCACTGTAGACTACCTGGGGTGGGAGAGGGGGAGAGGGGGACTTGTGTTAAAAAACTACCTATTGGGAACTATGCTCCCTACCTGGTGGATGAGATCCATACCCCAGACCTTAGCATCATGCAATATACTCATGTAATAAACCAGCACACATAACCCATATCTAAAATAAAATTTGAAAACTTAAAAAATAAAACAAAATTTAAAAATATGAAAAACATATGTACATTGTATAACAGAGATGCAGACTGAACAACATGTGAAGAAGGTGGAGAGCCAAATGGCCTGGCAGAAAGACGGCATCCAAGAGCTCAAAAGTAACTTGGAAAGAAACAAAATGATCTTTTGTGTAGTGTGTTAAGTAGCAATTTTTTTAAATTTTAGTTTTCTTTTTGGAGATGTTTTATTCTCTAATCTCTCCTCAATTGACTATATGTCAGATTTTGATTGATTTAGTTTTCTAGAGGATTGATAATTTGTCCTGATAGGTCACTATAGACCTGGGGAAGTACTACGTCCTTTCTGTATTCTCACTCTGAGAAGTGCAGTTTTTCAACCCTGATTTAAACTTCTTCTGTTCTATATAATTGCATATGCGTGTATATATGGATGAATGGATGGACAGAAAAGTATGTTTGTATCTTCCTATGAGTGTACTTAAACATATGACATTTAATTTAAATCAAATTGGAAAAGGTTTATTAAACTTCAGATATAGACTTTTCTACTATAAGTGATATGTATTCATTAAATATCTTAAGATTTAAATATATACACAGACCTATATGAAAAATCAGTTAGAGGATTTTTTTTTTTTCTCTTTTGAGACGGAGTTTCGCTCTTGTTACCCAGGCTGGAGTGCAATGGCGCGATCTCGGCTCACCGCAACCTCCGCCTCCTGGGTTCAGGCAATTCTCCTGCCTCAGCCTCCTGAGTAGCTGGGATTACAGGCACGCGCCACCATGCCCAGCTAATTTTCTGTATCTTTAGTAGAGACAGGGTTTCACCATGTTGCCCAGGATGGTCTCGATCTGCCGACCTCGTGATCCACTCGCCTCGGCCTCCCAAAGTGCTGGGACTACAGGCATGAGCCACCGCGCCCGGCCCGGATTTTTGTTATATTTTAATTGTATGTTTCAAATTTAGATATCATAAAATAAATTCCTGCTATGGAAAGTGATATAATATTAACATACTCTCACTTCACACATACCAATGTTGTTAGTTGCATTATTAACTCTACCTTGACAAATTTTGAAACATTTATATTTTTAATACTATACCTTTTATAATTGTTCACTTATAGATCTACATTTTAAAGGTTTCAGTATTTACTGCTATAGTAGTATCTATATTATGGCATATTTTGTTTAACGGAATGTCATTAAAATTAATTTTGTTTTTATTTGGTTATTTTTCACAAAGGAAAGCTTCTCAAATCCATTATTTTTTTTCTCTGCAAACCGAGAATAATTTTCTCCTGAATCTACACTTGAAATTAATACAAAATTATATATCTTTTACATAATTATGTATCTGTATCATGCATCGATTCATCCATATATACATGCATATATATTATAAATATATATTCAGAAATCTGCAGAAATTTTCTTCTGGCATTAAGTCTTACTATGTAGCTGTCAGGAGCCGACTGATTATTCTTCCTTGTACATCATTCAGTTTTTTTCATCTGCATGGCAGCATATCTAACTATTTCTAAGATTAAGAAATGTTATCCATGTATATCTTTGCTTGTTCTTAAGTATCATGAGGTATGTTTTCAATTAGAAGATATAATATTTACTTCAGAATCTTTAAATTACATAATTGAACATGTTTGCCATCATCTCTCTGTAACTGGCATGAAGTTTTATTAATTTCATCTCTGAGCAAATACTCACTTCACCCATGCTCCTCCCAGGCTGCTACCTGTGATTTACTTAACTTCACAAATACAATCATATATACTATCAAGTGAATGGTACCTTTTACTTGTACAACATACTGAGTTTGATGTCTCTATGCCCATAGAAATAGTCATCCTGATTAAATATGTGTAGGAATGAACTTTCAGATCTCTGACGCTTACTTTTCCTGAAGCTGACTTATTCATGGAGGTTAGAAGTCTATGTTTCTTTCTAGTGCTTTGACTCTAGTTGTTTTTCTTTCAATCTCTGAAGACGTGTATATATTTTTTCCTTTAGCCTCTGCTTTGGTGAATTACATGGATTCATTTTTGAATGTGGGAGCAAGTTTGCATTCCCAAATTAAACTGCCCTTGTTTACCATGTATTACCAACTTTATATGTTGGATTCTATTTGCTAATATTTCGTCAAGGAATTTCGAGAATGTTTTATGAAAAAAAGCCAATTATTCTATGGTTTTATATATTTTGTTTGTCTTATAAAATGAGTTTTGTTTTGTCTCATAAAATGAGTTAAAATGTTCAATGTCTCATTTTCTGCAAGAGTTTGTATATGATTGGTCTTAATATTTTTATAACCATGTGAAATACATCACAGTGAATCCACCAGTCCTGAAGTTTCTTTCTTGGAATAATTTTTGCCAGCAAACTTAATTTATTTAATTGATAAAAGATTATTTTTATAACTGATAAAAGTATCTTTTTTTTAGCAGAATTTGGCCTCTGCTTTCCAAGTAATTTACGTATTTTATCAAAATTGTCAAATTTTCTGGAATGCAATTTTTTACAACTTTCACTTAGTACCATTTTAAATTTTTTAAAAAATTTTAATTCTTGTGGGTACATGGTTAGTACATACATTTACGGGGTACACAAGATGTTTTGATATAGGCATGCAATGATGAATAAGCACATTGTAAAGAATGTGGTGTCCATCCCCTCAAGCATTTATCTTTGACTTACAAACAATCCAATTATACTCTTCCTTAGCATAATTTTAATGTCAGTAGTAATATTCTATTTCATTCCTAATAATGTTTGTTTTGCCTTCTCTTTTTTCAGTTTGGTTACAAATGAACAAAGGTCACTGCTTCTATCAGAACCTACATTTTGATTTATTGATTTGCTCCACTGTTTTTTATTTTCTATTTCACCGACTCTTGTATTTATCTGTATTTTTTTCTTATGGTTCCTTTCCACCAAGGCTTCACTTCTTTTCCACTTTATCAGGGTGAAAGTTTAGAACACTCTCTTTCTTGCTTTCTGATATAGAATTCAATGGTTTATTTCCTTCTTGGCACTGTTTTGAGTATGTGCTGTAATTTTTTACATATTTCATTTCCAATATAATTGAATCTAAAATATTTTTCTTTTTCCTTTTGATTTTCTCTATGACTCACAGGCTATGTAAAAATGTTGTTTAATTTCCAAATATTTGAAAGTTATCAATATATGTTTTTACTAATTCCTATCTTAATTCCATTTTGCTCACAAAAGTACTTTGAATCAAATTTCTTATATGCAAAGATTTATTTTGTGAACAAGGATATAGCCCGTCTAAATGAATATTCCATGTGTGCTTGGAAAGAAAATATTTTCTACTGTTTGTGGGTGAACTATTCTATAAATGTCAATTAGGTAAAGGTATTTGATAGTATTGTTCAATTTTCTATATGCTCAGTGATTTTTCTCTTTGCTTGTTTTATTAACTACTGAGAAATTAATGTTGAAATATACAACAGTAATTGAGGGATTGTAGAGTTTTTCTGTCAGTTCTAATAGTTTTGCTGCATGCACTTTGATGTGCAATTGTTACATGCACAGGCGTTTAGGGTTGTTATATGATTCTTAGTAAATTAATTAATTTATCATTATATACTATAACTTTTCTCCTTGGCAGAATTACTTCTTCCAAAGTCTACTTGGTTCAATATTAATATTTTTCAAGGTGTATCTTTCCTCATTATTCTACCTTTCAAATGTCTTTATATCTAAAATATTTAAAGCACATTTCTTATAGTTAGCATACAATTTTTTTTTATTAAAAATTATCTTTTGATACCATTTACATTTAATATCATAACTGATGTAATTTTTATTAAAATCTACTAACCCCTAGTTTTTAATATTTGTTCCCTTCTGCCCTTTGTTCTTTATTCATTTTTTAATAATTTGCAATTAATGTAAATTTATTTAGTGATTCCATTTTATGTTCACATTTAGCTTGTTATATCACATTTTCTTTTTCCTTTTTTTTAATTTTAATGATATTTCTATGGTATCCAATAAACATATGTAACTCACCACAGGTTCATGCTGTCTGAAGAAATACCTTGAACATTTTTTCTTACAGCATAATACATTTTCTCAGCTCTTGTTTGTCTGAATAAATTTTAATTTCCCCTTTAATGTTTCAAAGATATCGTCAGTGGTGTAGAATTGTAGATTAACAGGTTTTGCGTATTTGTTTGTTTTGTATGTTTGCTTTTTCCTTTCAACTGTTTAAAGGTGTCACCCCATCGTCTTCTGTCTTGCATAGTTTCTGACAGTCTGCTGTTACAATTTTGACGTGAGTTCGTCTGTTTGGTAGTGTCTATTTTCAGACTGCCTTCTCAGCACTGTTTTATAGATCCATACACTATGGCCAATTTTAACAAGATTTCTTTTTATATTTCAGCTTTGTTGATTTTTAAAGAAAACCTCTTCAAGCTTATTAATTTCTTCTTCAGTTCTGCTGAATCTACTAATGAGCCTGTCTACGAGTTTTGGCATCTGTGATTCTTTTTAATGTTTCTTATAATTCGACCTAGTCTAATTGGTTCTATTATTATACAGAAAATTGCACTCTATCCATATATGTTGTCTTTTAACTAAATCCTTTAAAAATATTAGCTATAGGAAGTATAAAACGTCTATTTGTAGCCACCATAATATACTCTCTGAGTTTTTCTATTTTTTTGTCTACAAAAAATAGATAATTTCTTTATCTTCCTTTATTTGAATTTTATAATTTTTGAAATCAAATACCTTATATAATGTGTAGAAGAATACAGACTGAAGCAAACGGTATCAACACCTGCAAATACTATTCTACAGGCAGTTTGTAGGAGTAGTGCGCCAATGTTCTCAGAACTTGAGCTGAGTTTGGGTTTGTGATTGCCATGGCTACCTTCAGTGCGAAGTAGGCTTCAAATTTCACTAAAGATGTTCTTGTGCCAGGAGCTGGGGAGCTGACAGGTTTGTTTTTGTTTGTGGTCCACCTTCAGCTTTTAGCTAGCCTTGAACATCTGTGCCACATAAGATTCTCTCTTGAAACTCTGTCCCTCCAAGAGCAATAGATTCCATTTACTACATAATAAAAGCTTGGAAGGTTAGTGGTGAGAGGCTGAAGGGTTGTTTGTTCTTGTGAAACCACAATATTAAATGAATTCCATGTGTCTCGGTCTTAGGAATAGGGAATTATTAGAATTCTTGCTGCTTTTCCCCAAGGCAGGCAAATCTTGTTTTGTATCTGTGGTGGAGGTTTTCTGAAAGAGTTTTCTATTTCTCCCCAACAGGAGAGCTCAGAGGGAGGTTCTTTACCATACCTTGTCCTTAGCAGCAATAGCCATTTTTTTTCCTATATATGACATGGTTTTGTGCCCCTCCCTTAGTTCCATATGAGAGAATAGAATGTGCAAGGAATGCAGTTTCATGCCTTTCCTGAAATACAGGGAATGATCCCTCCTGTATCTATCAGGGTTCAAACAGGGAAAGAGAACCACTAACACGTAAACACAGATTCACTACAGGAATGTGATCTCAATCTATTCTGGGAAATTTTGTCTTTGCATCAAATGCTGGAGCTGGAAATCTATAGGCCAAGCAGTTGGGAAAAGAAGATGGATGAAAAGTAGAGGGATCAAGAACATGTTGGAATCCCAACCACAGGCCAGAGTGTCAATAGGATAAACTAAAATCCTGTTCATTTTTGTTGCTTTTGAACTTTATTTGAATATTCTTCAGAAGCTGGGCCATTCTTCTCAGAGCTAAGTATACACCTGGCCCAGGGTCAGAGAAGCTGAAGGATCCAGGGAAAAATAAGGAAGCTTCCTGTTGCAAAGGTTAATTAGCTTAATAATAATGTGGGTGAGCTGCAAAATGACTGCTGACTTTCCTCCTCTCTCTTAATATCCCAATAATACCTCATGCCACCTTCTTAACTAGAAACAGTGACAGTAACTCAAGGACATGTAATTTGCCCTGGCTCAGGTGATACAATATAAAGCCTCCGCATCCTCCTTTACTTCTGCACCTCTCTGATCTCCCACCTTACTTTAAATCTTATTGTATGTACTCAGTGTCATTTCTCAGGGTCATAGAAAAGACATTGGAAGTAAGTATAAACGTCATTTGTGTCAGGAGATCCCGGGAGTTCTATACTGCCATGCTAGCTAACATTGCCTTTGTGATTCTGCAGCTCATATAGGTTTTCTATTTATGAGGCTGAGAGTGGTACTGTTTCAAAATTTCCATACACTAGGCAGAAGCAAAACATCCGGTCTCCAGATATAGTCTCATTAGTTCCCAAATTTAACTGTTTTGGATACGGTAGGTGTCAAATTATTTAAAATACATTTCCCTCTCCCACTTTTATCTCACATGTAGGGAACTCCCTGGAGTATCTTTTCTATTGGATACAAATTTGGGCTTGAAACATTTGTCAAAGTGGTGTAGGACTTAAACCTGCCAGGCTGGTCGCGGTGGCTCACGCCTGTAATCCCAACACTTTGGGAGGCTGGGCGGATCACCTGAGGTCAGGAGTTCGAGACCAGCCTGACCAACATGATGAAACCCTGTCTCTACTAAAAATACAAAATTAGCCAGCTGTCGTGGCACATGCCTGTAATCCCAGCTACTCAGGAGGCTGAGGCAGGAGAATCACTTGAACCCAGGAGGCTGAGGTTGCAGTGAGCAGAGATTGTGCCATTGCACTGCAGCCTGGGCAACAAGAGAAGGAGACAAGAAAGTGGTCAAGAAAGACAGAAAGAGAAAGAGAGAGAGAAGGAGGGAGGGGAGGGGAGGGGGGTAAGGGGGGGAAGGGAGGGAGGAAGGATCTTTTAATATATAAGAGGGTACAGTAAAGACTTGAATTAATGACAGTTCAACAGCTTATATAAGGAAAAAGAAAGCTGGGAGTTTAAGTTGAATACAAATTCAGCTGATGTGACTGTGAAAATAAGTCAGTGTGTGTTCCAGTCACCTTAACAGAAGAATATTGTCAGGAATATATACTGAAAATTGGGAGTGAGTTAAAGAGCAGGGAAGTAGGAGGTCTATAAACAATGCCTTAGGAAAAATAATTATGGTAATTAAGAATATTATACTTGGAGAAAAAGAGGCTTGGGAGAATTTCAAATATATGAAGCCTGTCATAAGAAAGCCAGTCTGTTCTATCTAACCTTACGGGAGAGAAACGTGACTAAAGAATAGTATTTACAATGAGGCGAATGTTGATTCAGTATCAGAACTAAAAATATCAACTAAAATAGGCTAACTTGTGACATAGTGTTCAGGCAAAATTTGAATGCTTCCTCCTTCACTTATTCAACCTAGAGCAGCAGCTTAATAGATATTTATATAAGAATCATCTGGAAAATGTTTAGAAATACACAAACCTGAATCCCTAAAAAGAGATACTGATTTAACTAAGTCTAGGGAGGCTACCAAAAACTGTATCTTAAAATTTGTTGTGAGATTCTGAGAGTCTTTCCTTGAGAATCTCTGGAATATGGATCTAGAAGAAATAGGTGAGAAATGGGTTTGTGGTTCTAGAATTTGTCTTCACAATAAGATAAATCAGAAAGTTAATGAAATATGCTGCCAGGGCTTTATATCCCAGATATTTTGATTTAATAGAGATGGGATTGGGCTTGGACATCAGTTTTTTTATTTTGTTTTGTTTTCTTGAGGCAGACTTTTTGCTTTTGTTGCCCAGGCTGAAGTATAATGTCGTGATCTTGGCTCACTGCAACCTCTGCATCCTGGGTTCAAGTGATTCTCCTGCCTCAGCCTCCCGAGTAGTTAGAATTACAGGTGCCTGCCACCAAGCTTGGCTAATTTTTTTTTTTTTTTTGTATTTTTAGTACATATGGGGTTTCACCATGTTGATCAGGCTGGTCTCAAACTCCTGACCTCAGGAAACTCACCTCCCTCAGCCTCTCAAAGTGCTAAGATTACAGGCATAAGACACCATGCCCAGTGGGCATCAGTATTTTTAAAAATCCTTCTAGATGAATCTAACATACTGCCAAGGTCAAGAATCAGCAGACCAGATGATCTGCAGAATCAAATAGAACTCTTTACTTATAGGATATTTCAGCTAAACTGAATTTTTGTTTTTAAAATGCAAAGATATAGTAGAACTGCATTCTGTTCAACATAGTACTCTTCTGAGGTTGGCAAACATCAATCAATAAAACCATCTTGCTTTGACCCATTTTCTGCCGTTGTTCTTTTAGAAACTTGCTCTTCCATCTACTTAGCTGAGTTACAATTACTGCCCCAATTCGTCCAATTCCGTAGCTCTTAATGGCTGCTCTAATCCTGACTTTTCTTTATCCCTGTGATCTTCAGCCATGCACCTTCTTGCTTTGTATATTCTTTTGAAGCATACTCTTTCTCTGGTTGAATGTACCAATAGTAACAGCATTCTGTGTGACTGAGTCATTAACCACTAAGCATTTCCAAACTTTCATTCATGTGTCAGTCATAAACCTTTTTATCTTGAGCAAACAGGGATACTTCTAGAAGATACACTTCGTAATAAAGACGTATTTCCCATCTATAATAAAGACCCACCAGTGGATTTCTAATTTTTACCCAAATTCCTAACATTTCAACTGTCACTTACAAGTGGCTAATGATCTACGATCCCCCTTATTCTCCGTAGTTAACCTCCTGCTACTCTCCCCTGCTAATGATCTACGATCTACAATCCCCTTATTCTCCGTAGTTAACCTCCTGCTACTCTCCCCATCATTTATTCTATTCCAGGTCCATAGACATTCTTGCAGTTCCTTCCTCTTGTTTACCCAGAACACTCTTCCTCTGAAGTCTTTGCTCATGTGGTTCTTTCTGCCTGCTTTATTTTTATTAAAGAACTATGTAACAGCTTTCTATCTAAGTATATGGGACCCAGTTAGCGATGACTTCCATGAGCAACCTATGTAAAACATAATTCTCTTTTCTCCGTCTCTCTTACTCTCTATATTTTCCTTCATAGCACACATAACTTATGCTGTAACTTTAATTAATTAATTAATTTATCTCTATTGTCCCCTAATTAGTAGATAAGCTCCAATGAAGGCAGGGATTCTGTAGGTTTTGATTACGGTTGATCCCCAGTGCTCACATCAGTGCTTTACATGTAGTAAATGCTCAGTAATATTTGTAGGATTAATGAATAAGTGAGACAATGAGCAATGAAAAATTTCAGTCTTGGAGTGTATGATTTGCCAGGCCATCTAGGACTAATATTTGAGCTAAGTCTGTAGTGTTCAGGACTCCTTTCCTCTGTACCAGTGTCACTGGTTGCTGAGAGAAGAGTCAGTATGAGGAGTGGTAAAGGGATTTGAAAGTTAGAGATTTAGATTTTCAATATTTTAGTAATGGTTGTGAAGCTGTGTACTAGTTAATTTAACTCATAACAGAATCCACAAGAGAGTCATAGTGGAAAAAGATGGAGGCATGCAAAACTACAAGTAATAGGAGATGTAATTTTCAGACCACGAACAAGAAAGGTGCATGCTGTGCAGTGCTAGATTTTTGAAGTAGAATATTATCTTGGTTTTCACAAAGTATTTCCCCAAAGCAATAAACATAGTAACTCAATTATCTGTTCCATTTAATTACTGGGTAATATGCTTAATTGATATGCTATAATTCCAGTCCTGTTAAATGTAACAAATCTCTGGTGTAAAATAATTTTAACAATCAACATAAAAATAGCGAGCACATTAGTGTAATTTTATATTCTGCATAGACCTTTCAGTTTAGCTAAACCGATAATTAAAGCTTACATTACAAATATGAATGGTTTGTATACATAAGTGGTTTCCACTGAAACAGCTACCCTTACAAATACATTGTAAAGATACATTTATCAGGTAAATGAACTTGACTTCAAGTTTCTCTGCAGAACACATTTCAAATAAAACTGTTTGAGCCAGGGTGTCTCTATTTGTTTATGGATTTCTTTTTAACTTTGCTACTGTACCTGTAACGTATTTACCAATGCTAGTTAACCCTTGTTAGTTTCTAGCCTCTCTCCTAATTCTTTCCATACCCCTACATTGAGAGCATTGGCCTTAGTCAAAGGCTTTGCCATTCTCTATATGGCAAACTCATATATCACCTCTTATAAAAGTCTATATAAATCTGAATTTATTGTTTTGACTCATTACCAAACTTTGTTTCAATTAGACTCATATAAAAATTGTATATACATAAAGACACTTGACATGGACAAGTAAATATATAATGAAATATTCCTGAGCATATCTACGCCAAGCATACATGAAATGCAATGCACTGGTGTAGATAAATAAAAGTAGAAATATGTTGGACCTTTCTTTGTGAACTAAATTGAAAATCATTTTTGTAGTCAAGTCAAGCACATTAATATTTATTGATATGAGTTATATGGTTGGTCTCAATTCTGTCATATTTAAAAATCACCATTATTGTATTTAAAAGAAGAAAAAGAGGAGGAAGAAGAAGACCTTGAAAATGTGAATTCCCATTATATATTAGAGCAAAGGTGAGAAGATAATAAATTATAATACAATATCCAGGACAAAAATATTAAAGCTCATGACTAATTTTTAAATAATGAAATATACATTTTTCAAAACTTTATTTTATAATAGCTTTTTCCCAAAATGTGTAGCTGGAGACAAAGAAAGAGATAAAGATCCGCAGGTATATACACATTATATAGATAACAGGGGAGAGATGAGTCAGCTGGATGACATGGAAACTAGAAAAGCTATTTTAAGTCCTACAATCTTAATTTTTCTAAGCCTCAGTCTCTCCATCTGTAAAATGGTGTTAATAATATTTGTCCTACATACAGCCTAAGGTTATTTTTAGAGTTTAGTAGGAATTTATGGCTATAAATCATGGGAAGGCTACTGAATTAGCTGTTTGAAGTAGCTGTTTGATGAATTATCTCCCTCAGAATTCATCTCAATTTAACTAGTCCTTCGACAGGCACAGAGAATCAAATTTTCAAAAGATGGACTGTGTCATAGCAACATACATGGCTTTAACCATAACCTTGTCTTCCCTCGTGATGCGTGACTGTTCCCTGCACTCACATTGCAAACTGCAGCCAGTCTCAAGCCATACATCTCTCCAGTATACACACATCAGATATTTTTCTTCAAGTCATTTTCTAAGCCTATTTTCAGAGTCTTCAAGAAGATACCTAATGTCCCATAAATTACAGGAATTAATTTTAGTTAATACAGCTGATTTTTTGAGAGAAGTTGTAGTCTACAGAAGAACTAAGCAGAAAGCACAGAGTTTTTATAACCTCCACCACCCCATAACACACAGTTTTCCCTATTATTAATCTCTTTCATTAGTGTGTTGCATTTGTTATAAGTGATGAAACAATATTGATGTATTTTATTAATTAAGTTCTATAGTTTGCCTCAGAAGTCACTAGTGGTGTACATTCTATGGGTTTTGACAAATGTATAATGACATGTGTACGCCCTTATAGTATCACAGAGAATAACTTCACTTTCTCCCAATCCTCTGTGTTCCACCTACTTATTTCTGCCTTTCTCTCTCCCCACAGCCCCACATGCCTGACAACCAATCATTATTTTTGTTTTTACTGTCTCTATACAGTTTTCCCTTTCCCAGAGTATCACATAATTACAGTCATATAGTATGTATAGTTTTTACATTGTCTTCTTTCACGTAGTAATAGACACTTGGGTTTTCTCTATGTCCTTTTATGGCTTGGTAACTCCTTTCTTTTCAGTGCTCATAACAGTCCATTGCCTGTATATATAACAGGTTATTTATTCACTGAATTATTGAAGGACATCTTGGTTGCTTCTATTTTTTTGTCAATTATAAATAAAGCTGCTATAAATGTTCATGTGCAGGTTATTGTGTGGGCGTAAATTTTAAGTCGTTTGGGTAAATACCAAGGAGTGAATTGCTATATCATCTGGTAAAACTTTGTTTAGCTTTGTAAGAAGCTTCCAAACTGTCTTCCAAAGCTGTACTATTTTGCAATCACCAGCAATGAGTGGAAGTTCCTTTCGCTCTACATTCTTGTCAACATTTGGTGTTGTCGGTGTTCTGGATCTGAGTCATTCTAATAGGTGTGTAGAGGTGTCTCACTGTTGTTTGAGTTTTCAGTTTTCTAATGGCGTATAAAGTGGAACATCTATTTATCCTTGTTTTGTTTGCCATCTGCTTATCTTCTTTGATGAGATGCCTCCTCAGATCTTTTGCCCATTTATTTATTGGGGTGTTTGTTTACTGTTGTTCAATTTTAAGAGTTATTTGTACATTTTGGGTAATAGTCCTTTTTCAGGTACTGTGTTTTGCAAATATTTTCTTATTCTGTGCCTTCTTTTTCTAAATCTCTCAATTCATTGAATTTTTACTCAGGAAAAGCATTTAGCCATTAACTGAAACATCAAATACAAACATACATTGAATGTATCAGGCATAATGCTGAATAAGACAAACCTTTTACTCAAGGAGCTCAGAAAACAAAGAGGTAGAAAAACAAAGATGAGTACTCCATAAAGTGTGTTATAACAAGGATGATAAAGACGGTATTCCAGGTGAACGTAACAGCCTATGGAGAATCAGGCAAGCCTTCCTGGAGGAGGTGCCTTCTGATCTGAAATTTAAAATATGTTTAATAGTGGGTAAGGAGTAGACTTGGCAGAAAATGCCTGTGTTATGAGGCAAGACATTAAACAGAGAAATAACATGGCTTGCAAAGGATGCCACTAGCCTTTTGGTATTTGATTCAGGGAAAGACAAGCAATGATATTGGAGGGCTGAGATGAAAATAGATTTTAGGGCCCCTCATATTCCCAATTAGAGAGATTGTACTTTAAGTGGTATTCAGGAGCATTTAGAGAAAATTAAACCCTAACTAAAATTGGGAGTTCTCTTATCAAGAAAGAAAGGCAGAGAGAATAAAACATACATCATGCCCTCATCTGTTTATGCTGCTATACAGGAAAATTGAAAGCTGGGTAATTTATAATGAAAAGAGGTTTATTTGTCTCATGATTCTGCAGACTGTACAGGAAGTATGGCACCAGCATCTGCTTCTGATGATGGTCTCAGACTACTTCTGTTTATAGTACGAGATGAAGGAGAGCCAACGTGTAAAGACCACATGGCAAGTGAGAGGAAAAGTGGGGATCCATCCCCATGACCCAAACACCTTTCAACAAGCCCCATCTCCAACTTTGGGGATCAAATTTTAATGTGAGATTTGGTGGAGACAAATGTCGAAACCATACCAGGTAACTCATAACATCTGCCGCTATGCTTCTGGTTAAGGAAAAATGCAGGATTAAAAAAAAATAGTTTGTGTCTTAAGGAATATGGATAAGTTCACCAGCAGGGCATGGATGCCTAATCTGGTAAGCAGTAATAAAAGGAAAGGAAAAGTAAGCATTCATATGCAACTGGTAACTTGAGGGAAAGGCACCAAGTTAGGTAAAAAGAAGGCTTTTCCTCTCTAGCATTCATATGCAACTGGTAACTTGAGGGAAAGGCACCAAGTTAGGTAAAAAGAAGGCTTTTCCTCTCTTTCTGAAAAGAGCCTACTGGCTAATTAGAACAATCATGGATTTATTTAATATGCAGCTCTGTCCATGATTTGAATATGTAATGATCATAGTAGCAATTCTTCTTTCCTTACCATTTTATTTTATTTTACAAACTCAAAGTTAACGCCAGAGGATATTTTGTCAGGATCCTACAACGGCTAAAATGGAAGAGACAAATCTGCATTTAAAAATTTGAAGACATTTCTGCCAAAGCCCACCTTCACTGAGTAGCTCATTTACCTCAAGATTGTTTATTTAAAGGCAATTGCGCTTGAGAGCATCAGAAATTGTAATTCGGTCTCGTTAAAAACCTCAGCATAGCTAAACTCCCACTGAGGATGGTACAAACTGGAAGAGGCATTGCTTTTATTTTAACCACAAGAAAACAACAAAATCAGGAGTTTTCTTGAACCCATCCAAAAACTGGTGTTCCACGGCAATCAAATAGACTAAAATCTGAAGAAGAACTGGAGGTCCTTGGATGAGATAGGACATGAGCCCAGGATGACCTGGCAGAAAATAAGAGGAAGACATGCCAGCAGGTTCCTAAAGGGTAAGGAGGGGCTCATTAGGAGCATGACGCCGTGAGGCTCTGGGAGCCGTAGACACAGGGGACGTTACTCACTTTCACAAGCTCTTCATGAACCTTCACTAAGGGCTCACCACAAAAACTGGGACCAGGCAAACAGGCTGCGGTGGTACATGCCTAGCAAGACTCTTTGGCAGTTTTTTGTAAAGTTAAAAGTATACCTGAAATACAACTGAGTAATCCAACTTCTATAAGTATTTACCCAAGAGAAACACTTTTCTTAACACCCTATCTTATATGTGAATGTTTACAGTGGTGTTAGTCATAACTACCCCAAACCAGAACACTCTTAATATCATAAATAGTGAATCAGTAAACAAATGGATACATCCATACAACGGGATACTAGGCAGCAATGAAAAGAACTAAACTTCTGTTGTACTCTACGGCATGGATAAATCTTACATTCATAATCCTAAGTACAAGAAGGCAGAATGGAAAGGCTACACACTAAGATACTTACATTTACATTACATACTGGAAAAGACAAAAGTATAGGAATGAAAAAAATAAACCAGTGCATTCCATAGACTGTGGTGGGTTTATGATTTGGTTGCAAAAAAGCATGAATGAATTTTTGGGTGATGAAATTAAACTATTCTGTATTTTGACTGTGTTGGTAGTTACACAAATGTATGCAATTGTCAAAATCAAGAACTGTGCCCCAGATGAGTGAATTTTACTGTATGTAAGTTATGCAAAATAGAAATAATATAATAAAGACTCATCTTCTTTGAAAGAAAATTGTAACTGTACTGAGTTTGATTAATGGAAAGAGAAGCATGCAAAGTAATTTTAGTTTTAGAGGTCAACCAAGATCCAAATTTACAGTTCTCATCATCATTCTTCTCTTTTCTTTAAAAGTGAGCCATGAGTGGCTTAAGTCTATTTGGAAAACTCAAAACAGCAAGTTGAATTGATTGGGAATGCAATTTGGGACTGTAAGTTGATATCTGCAGCAATACTCTAGAAAAATGTACAAAATACCATGAACAAAATATTACATATTACTTTTAGTAAAAGCAATCATAATTCTATACTAGTTTTCAATCAGCTTCTTATTTTCAGGACAAATGAAGAGCTGCAATAAACACTGCTCCCATGTAATTAAAAAAAGTGTTAACTGCAGTAAGATCACATACAATCCAAGCCAGATAGGTTATATTTGTGTGTGCACGTGTGTGAGAGTTTGTGATTAGTTTACTTATTCATGAACTGTTAACTGTGACAATATCTCTATTAGAGGTTAAATTTGCTGGGAAATGCAAAACTAGGCAGTGCTCTTGGTCACCTCAAAAAGGGACACATACGCCATCTATAATTTTCTCTTCATTGTTATTTGTATGTAGGCAATGCAACTGGGCCTGCTGTTTTGAATGACAAAAAAATAAAGATTTAAATTATGTGTTTTTTGTTCAAACACTGCAGAAAATAATAAATATCTTTGTTTCTAGTCTGGCACAAGGAAACACTATTGAGCACCTGAAATCACAGATGTCATATGGGGCCCAATTGCTTTCTCCACAGTGCATGGGCTACTTGGCAGGTTCTCTCAGAAGCAGTTGGTGAAACTAGAAGCTCTCGCACTGCCTTGAGGGCCATCATATGCCTTGGTGGTTGTTGATTTAATGGTCCTCTCAGCTCTCCTGACCCCAAATTCTCTCCTAAGTTTATCAAGCTAAATAAATAAAGGAGCATACAATGAATGTAAACTCATTTTATAATTTCAGTGGTCTCATGAACTTAAATGGCAATTATTTCCAGATTCAATATTTCATTATTGAATAAAATAAAGTTGAGTAACTGAAAGTGAACAGTTAACTTGCTATTTAATTTAATCTGGACAATTTCTTGGTTGCTCGTTTATTATATGCCAGATATTTTAGTGGGCACTGAGTATACATCAATGAACAAGGTACAGACTTTGCACTCGGGAACTCAAAGTCTGATATGCAAGACAGACATGTATCAAGATGGCACATTGCCATCCAGTAGTTTTAGAGGTGTGTGAACAAGAAATGATGAAATACGAGAAAGAAGCAATTTAATCTGCTTCAAGGCATTGACTAAAGTTTAAAGTTTCACAGAGGTTGAATACAGTTGATCTAAGTTTTAAAGAATACATGTAAATTTGCTACATGGAGAAAAATAAAAAAGGCATTTCAAGACAAATACTGTAGCAGGTATAAAAATAAGTATACGGGAGAGGACACCGTGTTCAAGGAAAATGGTGTGCTATTAGGAATAGCACAGAAGAATGAATCGTAGAAGGTTACAAGATTTAAGAACAAAGAGCTACACGTGGATAAAACTGAGACATGTGAGACACGCTGTGTATACTTATTCTAAACATGACCTGTTTTTTTTGTAAGACGCAGAGAATCCTAAATCGTGAAACTGAAGTAAAGATAAATCTGTCTTTTTTAGAGATGGAGTTTTGCTCTTGTTGCCCAGGCTGGAGTGCAATGGCACGATCTCGGCTCACCGCAACCTCCGCCTCCTGGATTCAGGCAATTCTCCTGCCTCAGCCTCCTGAGTAGCTGGGATTACAGGCACGCACCACCATGCCCAGCTAATTTTTTGTGTTTTTAGTAGAGACGGGGTTTCACCATGTTGACCAGGATGGTCTTGATCTCTTGACCTCGTGATCCACCCTCCTCAGCCTCCCAAAGTGATGGGATTACAGGCTTGAGCCACCGCTCCTGGCAAAGATAAATCTCTTAAGAGAGAAGGATAGAAGACCGCAGAGCTAGTGCTCACGTGTACTGGAAATCCCACAGGAATCTGGATGTTCTTTTCCTTTCTCAGTGACCACAGTTCCTCATCTGTTTTTCTCTGGGTACATTCTATTATTCTCCTCTAATAGACACACTTCCTTTGTGTTTTCATCATTTTATTTGACATGATCTTAAAAGTAGCAGCTCAATTCTGGAATCTAAATGAACCTTGATCTCAGGTCTAGCCAGGTGGGTGACTTTTCCTTTTACCCCATTATTTGTTTCCTGTAGGAGGCAATATATACAATGTAGTTGTCATTTCCCTTTGATGTGAAATCCTTAAGGTAGTCTGCAGCTCATAAATTTACTTCTGTTTCCTTTGGCTGTGTCCATCTCCATTCTCTCTCCTGAATGCCCATTAGACATGCTGGAAATGCTGAGTAAATTAGATGTCCATATTAGCTCCTTTTTCTTGACATCATATATTTTGTCCTTTGCATTTTATTTTGAGATGATTGCTTAGGCCAGTTTCCTATTGCCTGCTTTACTATTTTTGCTGTGATCATTCTGTTATTTTTGCTGTGACCTACTGAGGTGAGACACGACCCCTTTTTAAAAAAGCGTAGTAGTCAGGTTAGACTATGTTATTCTGTGGCAATAAATCAACCCTAGAATGTATAATTTATTGTTGACTCAATAATTTGATACCAGTCAGGAAAACTTCCTCCACTCTTTGGGCTATGAAACAAGAAGCTGTAGCTTTCAAGGGCAAAATGGAGCAGACATGCTGAATGAAAGCAATATTAAGGGCCAGGTGTACGTCACCTTCACTCACCTCCTATTGTCTATAACTCAGTCACTCAACCTAACTGCCAGGAAATTTAGAGAATTAGTTCAGAAAAAGAAAAAAGAAAACAATATTTGATTAAAAACCACATAGTGTTTTCTCTCTGCCAAAATTTTAATCTCCAAGATGTCCATATGTGATGCCACTGGGAATACTGCTTAGATATTACCTACATTTATCTAACATTCTGTTTTCTTGTATTGAATATTATAGTACCTACTATAGCAATTGGTCCCCAAACCATAATTGATATTCACAGTCTCCCCTTTCTAGTGCCTATTCTAGATTGCCCTCATCCTCAGCCAATGAATCTGCTGATCTAAGGGCCAGATTTTCATCTTTTGTGGGATAACTCACATCTTTGTCCTGCTCACCTTGACCTTTCTAACCATGCTTGCCACAATTCCTTATCTATATTTATCACATGCATGAGAGAATGAAGAGGAATCTCAGTAAATCCTTGAGTTTCAGACACATTCCTCCCTACCCCAGAAATATAGAAGCAGTCCTATTGCCTCTGTATAATGAGTCAATTACTTCTGCTAGAACAGAAAGGTGTTTCTTTGCCTGCATAAGAGTGGACAAAATGGCCCACGGCAGATAGACCTGGAGACTTAATGGAGCCACTTCGTGTTCACTGGTAGAGGCACACTTCCTCTAGAGCTAGGAGTCTGTTCATACAGAGCCCGATCTTTGGAAGAAAGGAAGTACATACTATCTAAATGGGTCAACGGCAGTGGTGAAACTGGTATACTCCCATCTTCTTCTCTGAGACATCTATTCTACCTATTGAGAGGATTCAGCACCAATAGCTGTTGGCCTAAAATATATGCTGTATCTTATAGAAACTTGCTCTAGTTCTACAAGCATTCGTCCCCCAAAGCTTAATTCAGATGTAACTTTTATAAGATTGTTCTAACGTACTAACAGAAAACAGTTTCTAGACAATGCAGCATAACACAGAATCAGTGGTCTGGTGACCCTGTATTATTATACTTTCCTCAAATAGGCCCATTAGCCCAAGGCCATATTATAAAATCCCATGTTCAGTGTGTGAACCTGGCACAGTGATGCTGGCTAATACAGGGAGGACAAACCCACACCAAGACAGCAAACCAATCTCAGTAAAGACAAAGCACGTCCTACTTTTAAGCCAAGACATCTGATATCATCAACTTGCCACCAACAGCCGGTTACTGTACTCAAGGAACAACGCCATATTGAGGGCCCAGTGTTGGTCTCCGATGCTGACAGGACGTGTGTTCATATTAACCACAGCTGTCCCAACCTTGGTAAGAGGAAGCCCATGCTGCTGTGCCAATGCATGGTCTTGATCCCTGCCACCATAACTAGCCCGTGCATTGAACCAGTTTGAAGGGGGTGGACTAGCCAAGGACAAATGCTGCCTAACTGTAACTGGAAAATTCATCACACCCATGTGGTTCTTTGGTGTTTCCTCCACAGTTCTGGCTTTCTTTCAAGTGTTATGTTAGTTATCTTGCGTTGTATCACAGATTATCCTCAAAACTTAGCTGCTTAAAACACCGTTTGTTGTTTGAAGCTTATGTGGGGCAAGTAAGCTGCCATGTTGAGTTTTCCTACTGAGAGGCCCATGTGGCAAGGAACTGATGGCCCCGGCCAGCAGCCAGCAAGTATCCAAGGCCTGCCAGCAGCCACATGGCCTCTCCTTCCTGCAGACCTAGACGTTTTAGTGGGATGTGGATGTCTGAGGTTTTAAAGAATATCCACTCTTATGTTCCTATCTCATATTTTAGTGTCTCACTCTTTATCACATCTTTACATTTAATGTGAGACTTGTTTGGGCTATGAATTCAACTCTGTGTCTATCACATCAGATTCCAGCCTAATTTGTAGCTCAGTCTCCCTTCTACCTGCAGGAGACAATGGTTCTGTTGTATTTTTAAAAATGACATAGATATCTGCGGTTTTCACACCTTACACTAAGTTGCTCATTATCTGACCCAAGCCTAGCCTTTTTTTCTTTAATGCTTTGATGGCAGTTAATTCACAAACCACACAGGCTTTAGGTACCACAGTCCCCATTTCTCTTAAATGCTTGATAGTTTTTATAAGCCAGTTGGGGTGGGCACAATAATATTCCTCCAAAGATGTTCACATATTAACCCCTAGAACCTATGAATATGTTAGTTCATATGGCAAAAGTGAATATGTGTGTGTGTGTGTGTGTGTAAATGGTAAAATTGGCTGGGTGCAGTGGCTCACACCTGTAATCCCAACACTTTGGGAGGCCAAAGTGGGCTAACCACCTGAGATCAGGAGTTCAAGATCAGCCTGGCCAACATGATGAAACCCCTTCTCTACTAAAAATACAAAAATTAGCCAGCTACTTGGGAGGCTGAGGCAGAAAAAGAGCTTGAACCCAGGAGGCGGAGGTTTCAGTGAGCTGAAATTGCACCACTGCACTCTAGCCTGGGGACAAGAGTGAGACTTACATAGGTCCTTAAAAGTCAATAATCCTTCCCAGTTGTGGTTAGACAGAAATGTGTGTATGGGAGAGTGCTCTGAGACAGACAACATTACTCATCTTAAAGACAGAAGAAGCCACATACCAGGAAATACAGGTGGCCTTTAAAAGATGAAAATAAATAATCCCCAAGAGATTTCAGAGTGAACAAAGACCTCTCAACTGACAGGAGTCTAATGAGACCTGTGCTGAATTTCTAACCTACTGAACACTAAGATAATACATTAATGTTGTTCTAAGCCACTAAATTTGTGGTAATGTGTTGTGGCAGAAGGAGAAAACTAATAATTCTGGTGCCATTTCATACTGTTTTTGCCCCAATTTTCCTCAGGTAAGAGCATTAGTAATTCTCTAACCACCTCAGTAGAATCAGTGGTGATACATCCTTAGAAACTGGTTCACTGTTAATATCTCACTGGACCACTTCTAGTGTAAAACTACTGTAATTTCCGTTTTCCTAGAAGCAGATCTTTAAAAAAATAGCATGCAAAAATGTACTTGGGAAGTGATTCCAGGAAACATCATTGGAGAGAAGGTAAGTAATATAAGAAATGGAAGAAAGCCAATAAAAAATATTTACAACTGTGGGCACCTGAAGCTTAATCCAATGGAAGAATTCAGGAAAACAGGTGCATTACACACACTTGAGAATTATCCCACCTAAGTGACAAGGGAAATGGAGCAAGGATCCATACAGTCTCATCATCTGAGGGATGATGATCCCAAGGGCCACTCCTTCAGCAGCACTTCTGGCCTATCCCCTGAGAAGGCACAGCAGGCTCTGGTGGTCACAGAGTACCCCGTGCAAAGTATCGGAGGTCCTGGCAGTGGGAAATTGGGCCAGAGTGCAGGGAAATGGTAAGTGCCAAGGAGAGATGGATGGATCACTTAGAGTATCTGTTGTGATCATCAATTCATATTTGTTCTACTAGATATCTACCGCATTTGTTATGTAATACCCATGCCCTTTGCTACCAGCCTACTTAGTATGCTTGTCACATCTCATCTGGCCTCCTCTAATAAATTAGTAATCCTTTACCCTGATTCTACTGTCTATCTTCTCCCCTCCTTCACTGCAGTTTTACATGACAGAAATCTAATTATGCTGTTTTTATTCTCACATTTGTAAAATTTAACCTCAATTTGTATTATTCCATTCAAGGTTTAATAATCTGGCTTGAAAACTTGAGATCTTACAATACTTCTTTCTCTATTTCTTTTGTTTCAGGTACATCTATATATTTACAGATCATGTCAAACACTAGATGCACAATATGGCATCAAGCTTATTTTTCTGGTCCAGTGTTCTATCCCTGAGTGAGTCTCCTTTTCCCCAGTACACCACAGGCTTTCACTCCCCCATCTCTCTGTTACTCTTGCTTGGTGTGCCTCAATTCATCTCATACTTCAAGGCCCAGCTCACCTGTCATCTTTCTGGTAATAATTTTCTATTTCCTAGACAGAATGAATTATTCTCATGCCAGTGCTTCCATAGTATTATTTCTTCTTCTACGTGTCTGACTTATATTAAGCCGATGTCTCTTATCTCTCCCAATAAATTATGGGCTTTTTTCAGTCACGATTCCAACTAAATGTTTTATACATGGTAGGCATCTAGCAAATAGTTTTTTGGCAGAAATCAATCAGAATCAAATTAACTGGTGCACAGAAAGGGGTGAGAGGTGATGTTAGGGTATATGATTGTTGTTCCATATGAATAATATCCAATCGACCACTCTCAGCAATAAGTATATTTATCTTTACTAATTTTTTAAAACGTGGTACCAAAGACAATAAATTAAAATAAAGATTAGGATGATCATTTTTCTCATGACCTAATTCTTATTTTCTTTCTTAATCTTATTTTGGGCACTGCATTTTGATTTACCTTATTCTTAAATCGTTAAAGAAAGAGAACTTTCTGAGTATGATACAAATAGGAGCCAATTATGCTACTGCAAAAAAAAAAAAAAAAAAAAAAAAAGTTACTGAATTGCTCCTAAAGTGTTGGCTGACATCCAATGGCTCGAATACTGCATAGTCCATATTCTGTCTTACAGTTTGAAATGGCATTAGAAAATAAGACAGAGCAAACACCTAGAAGGGACTGGCGACAAGTAACAAAAATAATTTAATGAATAGAATTAAGCCTATGTGGGAAACGGTTAATGGATTAAGAGTTGTTTATTAAAAAAAAAAATGAAGGAAAGGTCCAACGTGACTAATTAACTATCTACAAGTATATTAAGGCATATTTATTAAGTGAGAATGCTGACCAACTGCACTCTATTTGAATAACATAAAATGGGAAGTAAATTTCTCTGATGTTCTTAGTTATAAGTTGAATATAATTGATTGCTAGAATAATTCATTCTTCAGATAAACAGAAATGCACATTTAGGCATCTGATGCCTAGAGAACTTTCAATATTGCTTTTCAATGAATAGTTTAGACATTTACCTGACTAGAGACATAAGAATGGACCCAATGTATTTCAAAGTTTAAATTTTGTTTTTATAAAAGGTAATTTCGATCTAATATCAGATCTCCAAAGTCACAGTGACATGAAGCATTGAGCCACTAATAATTTCATAAATTATTTGGTACAACCAATGATAGTAAAAACATCAGGACACACTGGCCAACACTCCAGTTTTAGATTGCCTCTTTGTAGAACTTCTAAGCAGAGTTTAGGGTATTCTGAGGCTGTTTACATCATAAATGCAAACAGGTGGTTTATTTATTAATAATCTGTGTATTTTATGTGCATAGATATTAAATAGTTCAGATGTAAATGTGAAGATAATACCCTGTTGAAAGATAAGAAGTTGCCAGGGCAGGGTACCTGCTGGATGCTAAGTATGTAGGAAACTGCCAACAAGAGTAAATCACTCATCTCCAATTTATTTTGAGCTGTGATTATTTAGACAGTAGAGAAAGGCAGGAGATAAAAGACCCCACAGCAAGAGGAAAGCCACTAGAATACTAGCAGAGTGATTATATCAGCAAAATTTGGTAAACATTCCTTACAAGTGTAGTTTATTTGAAAATATTCTTTAAACAACAGGGACAATGAGTATCATGGGGGCACTAGAAACTGCTGAATAACTGTAGGATAATGTGATATTGTAAGTTATTGTAATTTGCATATTGCATAAGAATGTGTATATGTATGGGTGTGCATTATTTTTATGTGACAAAAGGAAGGAGAGATTTATATCCATGCTATGTTTATTATATAAACCACTTTCTATTTTCCACTTTGAATGAATCCTTTACCCATGCTGATTTCGTAATAGCATGCATAAGTCATTTGGAAATATTGGTAACTGAATTAAGATCTTGCATAGCTTGATATATTCTATTATATAATACAAAAAACCACACTTATTAATATTACCGCAAATATCAACGGAAACATCTCCAAGTCCTGGGAAGCTCTCAAATTCCTGATGGCAATAAAAATTTTCCAAAATTTTACTTTTACTTGAAAGCTTAAATTGTATTCCATTATTATACTACTAGGCTTTTTTAAGTGACATATTTGCTTTTATTTTCTTAAAGAAAATATTGGCAAAACATCCAAGTTTGAATATCCACAGTGTGTGAGTCAGTTGAAATTTCAAGTGGAGTTTCATGAATAGAAGAACTAGTTCAGCTAGCAAATGAAACAATCACACGAGGGCTTTCCCAGAGACAAATACACTTTGGTGTGCAGCAGAAGATCTTTACACACATTTCACATCCTGCTATAGAATATTAAAATGGCATACACTCAAGCATCAAGATTTAATATGATTAATCAATTTTATTGCTTTATCAAGGACATTCATAAGTAAAATGGGCATTTGTGTGTGTACGTGTGTGTGTGTGTGTTACATGACAGTGAAGAATGCAGTGACCATAAATGCAATTTGTTGCCACTACCTCGATTTGTGGTAAGTCCCCAGCAGTTTTCCTCACCACAGTTTTTGCACTGTCAGTGAATGTGACAGCACAGTAAAAAGGCCGGGCACGGTGGCTCACACCTGTAATCCCAGCACTTTGGGAGGTTGAGGCGGGTGGATCACGAGGTCGAGAGATCGAGACCAACCTGGTCAACATGGTGAAACCCCGTCTCTACTAAAAATACAAAAAATTAGCTGGGCATGGTGGCGCGTGCCTGTAGTTCCAGCTACTCGGGAGGCTGAGGCAGCAGAATTGCCTGAACCCAGGAGGCGGAGGTTGCGGTGAGCTGAGATCGCGCCATTGCACTCCAGCCTGGGTAACAAGAGTGAAATTCCATCTCAAAAAAAAAAAAAAAAAGACAATGTCTTAATGATATCAAGACTCTGACCTTGCAGAGTCCCTGAATGACCGCCAAGGTTCTAGGGAGCCTCTGAAGTAGAGGAAGATGGTATATTCAGATTTGACCCATTAGTAAGTGTTGCTGGTTCAACATGTTAGTTCATGTGTTAAAAGCCACCTGGAGAAGCATTAATGTAAATACTAAACAATATCAAACTGAGACGTAGCTTACTCTGTTCTTTCAGTGTCTTTGGCTGGTAAAACCTGTATTCTTTCTCGGTTTATATTCAGGCTCTCTAGATTGAATACCTAGTCTGTTCATTCCGCACCTCCGATCCCAGCTCTTTTTCATGGTTACCCTCCTTAACTTTCTCTTTCTGCCTGGCTGTCACATGAAGAATCTTTTGAGTAAATTTCTAGTACATCCTTAAACTGAGATTTCTCTCAGCAGTGCACATTCTTCACGAGCTATCCCCTGTTGAAGAATGACCTAGATTTGTGAACAGAAGACAGAATAAAATGTCCACAGTTTACTAGTAGTAATTTTCCTTCAGAGGAAAACTTAACCTTATTCAATACCTTTAAGAAACATGGTTTTTGTAAGTGATTAGTTCACCTAACAAATATTTCAGAGATTAAAGTCTTGTTGAAATTCCAATATATTACCTAGGTAGCATTTTCTAACCCCTGAGTACAAGAATACTGTCAATAATTAAAAAACAAACATATATATTACCTATGATAACTGTTGGTTATCACTGATTCTCTTTCTAAGGAAAAAGACCACTATTTTTCAAGGTCCATTTTCTCTCATATACATAATAACTTTGTTTAACTCTTTTAAAAGCCAGGAAAACAGTTCCTTAGGTCTAAAATTCTAATATTTTTCTTATATTCTATAATTTTGAGACATTAATTCACTGAGATTATATCTGAATTTTCTCCGTATGATACAAACGTATTCTTTGGACCAGATGATTAGATTGTCAGAATCCATCCATGAATTATCCTGTCACCTTCTTAAAGTCTTAAAATCCTATTTATTTTTAACCATTTCTTATTGTTTTATCATTATTTGTGGTATAAAAAATGTCCACGGGTTATTTACACATACGTTTTACTTGTGGCTTACTAATTTGAAGCCTGGTATTCTTAATCTGTTCTTCAGTTTTGTTATTGTAAAAACAGAAAGAAAAAAATACAAAAACCACCAATGTTACACAGTTGTTGATGGAACTCTGCTAGCAGGGAGCCAGGCCTACACCAAGAATGCCACTCTGTTGGTCTAAGCTTTTTCAGACTCGGGACAATATAAAGAAGATTTTAAATAAAGTATTAGAATTTTTTCAGACTCTTCACTAGTCTCCAACACTAAGAATTATGTTTAATGATCTTTGTATCTTTAGCAATGCGAGCAGTGCTAGGTAAGTAACTACTAATTTAAAACAAAGTTTTGTTGGCCTGAACTATAACTTTAAGTAAAATTGAAACAGTACTTTCTTTCTCATCATCATGTGTGTACATTGATCATCTGCCTCAAACATCAGGGTCATGCCTTCACTGAAACTCATATTGCACATAGTAAATTTTATAAATGCCTTTTTGAAAATTTTATACTTTGGCCAGGCTTACCTCACTCTGAGGGTTAGAATTCCTAATATATTTTACCAGTATCATCCAGTGTCTGGTGTTTAACTGTGTGTGTTTCTCCTTTTCTCCTTTTTCATTTTTATCCGCCTCATCAGCGGGGGAAAAAATTAAAGAGATAGGGAAGGCAGATCTTGACATTCCTTCAATGGCTAATGCATTTGATAATTTGGTCTTAGCAGTTTCATTTATATAAAAGTAAAAATGATAATATCATATATACTTAACACAGATAATCTACTTAGATCTCTTAGTCAAATATGGATAAATTATTTTTAAAAATATGATCATCCAACTAGTTCTGAACATTGGTTATGCTTTCATTCTAATCACAGACTTCCCTTACTCTGGATGCTTGTGTGAAAGGAGGGAAATTCTGTGGCTGAACTTTCAACAGTATTCCACTGCTGACTGAATGAAGGAAGACTTTCCATCTGATTTATAATCTGTTCTTAAAATACTCATCAAACATTGTGTCCCACCAGAAGCACTCTGGGGAGCTGGTAGAAACCAGGCTCCACTACGTTCTCATCCTCCAGCATGCTTCAGCCCTTAAGAGCATTCATTCCACTTGCCCTAAATTGGTAGACTCTGACAAAACGCTCATGAAATAGTGACTCTGATCTGTACACATCCCTATGGTGTTGAGTCAATGATCAGCTCCACAAAAGACATAATGAGAAGACTGCCACTGTTTCCTCCCAAAATTTCATAACCTTAGGGTTTAGACCTTAACATTTTTATTTGAATAATGACAGTTTGGATCCTTTTTAAAGAAATTGTTTGCAGGAAATGGAAATGCAGGCTAAATTTCTCAAACCATGGTCCTTGAATTATCTGTACCAAAATCACATGGAATACTTTTTAAAAAAAATACAGATTCCTGAGGCCACTCAGCTTCATGAAATCAGTGTCTTTGAGGATATCTCTGAAGAATGTCCACCTTTCACAGGAAACTGACTGTCAGGTTCAACCTGAACTGGGGTTCAAGGGGAGCTGGTGGGCGGGTGGCGGGCAGCTGAAAGAACACTTGAGGGACCACAGGCAGCTGGGACATGGCTTTATTCTCTCCCTACTCTCCCCTACACAGTCAGCAGTGCAGTTACATTTTTCATAGACAACAGTGGCTCAAAGCCCAGATATGAGCTCCCACAAACAGGTTACATTAAAATGGCTACATAATGTGATTACTGCACAGAATTGTGCACCTGTGCTCCAAACCCTCTGAGTCATGCTGTACCAGATTTCTACCTTGTGATTATTTTTCTAACCTAAAGGTTGAAGACTACTGCCCTGGCTTGTGTTCCTGAGGCTGAGGATTTTGTGATTTATAGGCAGAGGGAGGTTAGATGTCTCTTTTACAGGAAAAATCAAGGGTACATCTTTATGAAAATCTATTAAGGGATGTTTCATATGTGTTTTGAAAGTAAAAACAGCAGTCTTAGGCAATATCCTACACTTGGACAATCTTGACACATGGAAAAGAGAGAGGAAATGGAATTCATCTACCTTGTTCATCCTAATTGTATTTCGTCACTGAGATCTATTATTTTTTTGTTAAGTTCATGTGCACCCCTGAACCCACTCATCCCGGGAGAGACAGGAAAGAGGAAAAGACTGAAGAAAGAAGTAAAATAAAAAGCAGAAAGGCTGCATCTGAGACGTTTCTCCCACTCAAGAGTAAAGTGCTGAGTTGACAGGCTCAGAAAAGAATACTTATTGCTCAAAAGGAATATTAGTAATATGATAAATCAAGTCAAATAACAAAATTAAAAACTTTCATATCAACACAAGAGCAATCTTGTCTGATGTCCTTATATATATCAGAAGTCATAATGTAATTCTGGCAAAAAGGTAATGAAATCTCTCAGTAATGACTAAATGTAGAAAATACAAAGGAAAAGGAAAATTATGTCAAAAACTATATGGAACATTCTAATGTGCCACCCAGCAGGCAATTTTAAGCAGATTCATAAATATTTTGAACTCATATTAAAGTAATAGACAAGAAGATATGCCTTTACATAAAAAGAATGGGGCAATGTTATAAAAGCAACAACATTTATTGCAATGTATTTCCCAGAGTATCTTCTATGTATTAAAATATAGATTCACATTGTTTCCAAAATTACTATATACAATAAACCCATTGCAGATTAGCTCACATGATAGGAGACTTGGTTTTCTTTTCTTCTGTTAGCTTCTGAGGATAGAAAACCATGATTCCCCTCACTCCAAGCTGAACTTCCTGTTTTCACATTTGTACACATTTTCAATAGTGGTTCGAACAGTGAACACATTACTATTTCCTATGCCAAATGCTTGTGATGCTAAGAATCCTCTCCTCCCCAAAAGTTATTCTCAGGGAAGTGTAGGATAGAGGATTCTCAGTTTCAGTATAACTTCAAGTCAATATATACTTCTCTAAACCGAAACTACTCATTTTAGGGTTGAACTTACATTATAAAGAAGTCTTCAGGTAAGGTGAAGGGGCTCGCACCTTAACCCCAGCACTTTGGAAAGCTGAGGTGGGAGGATCACTTGAGCCCAGGAGTTCGAAGTTACATTGACCTGGGAATGCACCACTGCACTCCAGCCTGGATGACAGAGTGAGACCCTATCTCAACAAAAATAAAGTAAATAAATAAAAGTCTTCATATTTTTCATATACTGATAACTTAATTTCAGAGACTTTGGGACAAAAGGATAAAATGGTATTAAATATTAACCAAGGTGAACCTCAGACTTTAAAACTATTAATTTTAGCGATTTGAAGGGATTTCTGCATTGCAACAGGAAATTGTGGATCTTATTTTGCGTAAATATCAGAGGCTGAGGTGGGAAGATCGCTTGAGTCCACGAGTTTGACGCTGCTGCCATCATGCCCCTGAACTCCAGCCTCGGCAGTAGAGCGAGACTGTCTCCATGAAACAAAAATAAAACAAATTAAACCAATTAAGCTGCATATTTACAATCTTAAAAGTTTCAAACGCTTGAATTCTGGTGGCACCAGTTAAATTTCAGAATGGATTTTGTTAATGTTGCTATGTGTTTTTTTTTTTGTTTGTTTGTTTGTTTGTTTGAGACGGAGTTTCGCTCTTGTCACCCAGGCTGGAGTGCAATGGCGTGATCTCGGCTCACCGCAACCTCCGCCTCCTGAGTTCAGGCAATTCTCCTGCCTCGGCCTCCTGAGTAGCTGGGATTACAGGCACGCGCCACCATGCCCAGCTAATTTTTGTATTTTTAGTAGAGACGGGGTTTCACCATGTTGACCAGGATGGTCTCGATCTCTTGACCTCGTGATCCACCCGCCTCAGCCTCCCAAGGTGCTGGGATTACAGGCCTGAGCCACCGTAATGTTGCTATGTTAATACCTATTACATGATGTGTTTTATTCACTATTGTATTTCCAGGTAGTTGGTACAGTTTCCAGTACTTAATGGATATTCAAGTATTTGTTAAGTATTGAATCAAAACATGCGTATCTATTATCTTTTAGTTTCACATACATTATTCTATTTGTTAGTCAAAAACTTTGTGAGATGCAGTGAAGCCCATTGCTTATGACATAGCACTGATTTTCAAAAACAGCTCTATATTTAACTTTATTGTGTGGGAATTTTCTTTTGGATTTGGCTTAATTTGAAGAGACCCAGTAGTTTAATGAGATTTAGAAAACTCTTAGTGGCAGTGATTGACAGATTCCCTGCTCTAAAGATAAGACCTTGGCCTAAATGAAGACACTTAAGCATGCAGAGGTGAGGCAATTTGTGCTAGGTCAAGCAGGAGCTGATGATAGAGCAAGGATTTGATTGATCTAGGTAGTCAGAATTTGATGCCTGCCCGTAAGAAGAAAACCAGAACAATACAGCTGCATGCAATTTAGAGAAGGAAAACTTTCCACAAAAGAAAGAGAAAGGGGATTATAGTTACAACAAAGGAAATTCAACAGAGTATTTATTCGAGGACAGGGAAGGTTAAGAAAAGTCCTCATGGAGATTGGATATGAAGTCACATTTCGGGAAGTGAAGGTGAGAGACAAAGGAAAAGGAAGACCATGAGAGGAAATGACTTTTTCCCATTCCGTGGCAATAAAAGAAAGAGAATGGCTACTTAATGAGATCACAGGTGTATCTTTTTTTTTTTAAATTGTACTTTAGGTTCTGGGGTACATGTGCAGATCATGCATGGTTGTTGCATAAGTGCATACATAACCAGGTGCTTTGCTGCCTGCATTCTCCCTTCATCTATACCCTACATTTCTCCCCATGTTATCCTTCCCCACCCTCCCCACCCCCCACTGTCAACTGACCCCAGTGTGTGATGCTCCTCTCCCTGAGTCCACGTGTTCTCATCGTTCAATACCCACCTATGAGTGAGAACATGTGGTGTTTGGTTTCCAGATTCATTCATGTCCCTAAAAAGGACACAGACTCATCGCTTTTTATGGCTGTGTAGTATTCCATGGTGTATATGTGCTGCATTTTCTTTGTCTAGTCTATCATTGATGAGCATATGGGTTGGTTCCAGGTCTTTGCTATTGTAAACAGTGCCGCAGTGAACATATGTGTACATGTGCCTTTATAATAGAACAATTTATAATCCTTTGGGTATATACCCAGTAATGGGATTGCTGGGTGAAGTGGAATTTCTATTTCTAGATCCTGGAGGAATCGCCACACTGAGGTAGAACTTTTTTAAGAAGAGAAAATCATACGTGTAGGGAAGGAAAATCTTTGAGTAGAGAGGGAGAGATTAACTGATACAAGCAAGAAAAAAAGATCCAAGAGGAGGAAAGCATCAATTAAGAAGTTCTCAGAGGAAGGAACAAAGGTACAAGTGAAGTAGGTGGTCTTGGAAGAGACCATTTTTGTGAATCTGCCATTTAATCATCAGAATAGAACTGGTCACTGCAGCTTTTGAAACCGTAGATATTTTAAAATACAACTGTCTGTGTTTATATTTCTTGTTGGTTTCAGAACATCTTGATACATCTCCTAGTTATATTTCCAAGGGTAAGATTCCGTTTTTAAGCATTTCATCTACAATATTTGACAGTACCTATAAACTTTATTTATGTACCATGGAGTTAGAAAAAGAGTCATAAATATCAATATGAATAAAGTGTTGATTTGATAGAGTGGTAGAGGCATGAAAAATCAACCTATTTAAATGTGACCCTAAACATTTATCTCAGAGAATGGAACGCGTACTGAAATCTTTTTTTAGCTTAATGTCTTTTTGATGGCTTTTATGGGGCAGGAATACTCAGTCTGTTATCAACATAGAAAATTGGATGACGCAGTTTTCCCAAAATGTATTACTAAGACCCACACGACACACAGTGAGTGTGTATGTTTAACCTTTTCAAAAGAAGCTTAAGGGAAATGCTTTTTTAAAAAGACGTCAGTTAAAAATCATTTGAAAATGTACCTTTCCCAAAAAGAAATGGATTCAAGTATTATTGCTGAGCTAGAGTGACGACATACAGATTTACAACAGAGTGAATTATCTGTGTTTTGTATAATTATTGAATTTTTTAAATAAGATTAAGAGTAAATACAAGGAAATTAAGTGAACTTAAATTAATATTTGTCCTTGTATCATAAATGCCCTAAGAGATTTAGAAGTATTGGGAACGAAGAACATTATACAATATTTATATGCTGTTAAACATTAGAAGAGAATATTACATTTGCTCTGCCTTATGAATAAGTAGTTGTATTTTATAATGGACAGAAATTTTCTAACAAAGAGACTCAAACTGGAAAGGGATGAATTTTTCAGACTGTGGTTCTGAAATGATATCATCAAGAAGTAAGTGATGTAAAAGTCTTTCAGTTGGAAAGGACATTAGAAACCATCTAGCGTAACTTTTCACTAATACGGAATATCTCTACAGTTGTCCGTTGCAATGCCTATTAAGCACCTACTCTGCAACAGCCACCAGGTTTGTAATGATAAGATATGCTTCCTAATTCAGAAAAAGATAATATACAAGGAGTAAAGAACAGATAAATAAATGAATCATAAGTAAATAACTAAAAGCTAAGAATTCTTTTTTAGTAATGTAGAAAGAGCAACATAGAGAAGAGAGTAAATAATCGATATGTTATTGGGCCAACGAAAGCTTCAAGGGAAAGTAACACTAGTTGAGTATAAAGTATTATATGAGTTTACATGGAAGACGTAAGAAAAAGTGGTGAGTTTACATGGAAGACATAAGAAAAAGTGGGGATCAGCAAATACTGGAGGCATGACATAGAATGCTATGTTCCTGGAAAGTGTTTTAGAGCTTCTGAATGGTAACACTCTTACATGTGTCTACAGCAATGGGGACAAGAAGAAAATTGATGGGAAATGAGACTGGAAAGATGGAGAAAAACCAGATCATCTGAGTTCTTATTTATTGTATCAAAATATTCCAACCTGAAAGCATTGAGAGGGAGAGGAGAGGATTTAGAGGTGAGTAACATGATCAGATTCACTTTCAGTGAAGTAGGTAGAGTGGGGCCAGATTAAAAGCAAGGTGGTTAGAGGGGAAGTCATTATCATAGAAGAAGGGTGGAGTTAGGAGACAAGCAGGAGATAAGATTCCCCAGATGCGCCTTTGATCAGATATGGGTGTTAAAGGAGTAGCTGAAGATAGTACTTAGATGGGTGAAACAGGCTAATTTAATTGATACTAATATTTATTTATGTTATGCTTTACCCCTGGATGAAATAAATGCTTTTAGCCATTGGTGCTCAGGTTTCTGAAAAAGACAGTGAGCTGCCACTAATGAGTATAAACCCTCCTGTGACAGTTTTCAGACACTCAGATGTCACTTACTTTCTGGTGATAATGTCCCAGGTGCCCGTGATTAGTGAGCATTGTCTTCTTCGTAGCCTTTTAGCTGCCACATAAATCAGCAGTGTATGTGCTTCAGTGAGCACTTGTAAATAACTTACAAATTAATTGCTCCTAGTTGTTCAGATAACTCTGCAGAAGGATAAATTAAATTAAAGTTGCTCTGTGGCTTATTTGAAAGAATGCAGGGAAACTAAACTTCCTATTAACGTATGCAAAGCGGGACGTGTATGTAACAGTTGGGGTTATCATCATCATCGTAATGAAGGAAAATCCCTTTGATGTTTTGGCATACAGCATTTTTACAAAGTTAACTCTAATATCAAAAGTGTGACCTTGAACCATGTTACAGATGAAGATGTTGTATAGAACGAGGGATACCTTTGCTGATACTGCTTTCACTGAGGGATCAGCACCAGTTTATTCTACACTTAGCCGAGGCTTGCTTGGAACGCTTTGTAGAAAACAATTATTTGGTTCTAACGTTAAACTTTGTGTAACTGTCCTAGGATCCGTCTGTACTCACAGCTTGGGCCAGGAATTTAAGTAGCTAAGAAAAAAAGGAAATAAGCTTTGAAATTTTATCAGTGATATTTTCTGCATTTGAAAGCTCCAACTCAGTTTTAGTAATGGAAAGTTGTCTCATCTTAATTTCTGTTAATGTATTTGCATTTCTGATTTTCTGATGACCTTTAACTGATACTTATATGCATTATGTCATGAAAAATGTAGAAATCATTCTTCTAATGTCTAAGTTGACAAGGTTTGTCACTGACAAATGTAATCACTGGAAAATGAAGGATTTTACATAAAAGCCAAAAATCATAAAATAACCTGGATAGCCTATCAACAGTTTCCCAAATGTATCGAGGTATAATTTACATAAAATTAAACCTTCTTAAGTATACAGCTTTTTGATGAGTTGTTACAATTTTATAATGTTATATAAGCATTACCATAATTGATGTGTAGAACATTTACCTCGTTGTAAAAATGTCTCTCCTGTCCATTTGCCCTCACTTCAGTAAACTCTTGGCCTTAGGCAAACACTGATTTGAGTTTTCCCATAATAGTTTGACTTTTCCAGAGTTTTATACATGCAGTATGTAATATTTTATATTTGACTTCTCAAACGTAGCATTACATATTCAAGATTTATCCTCATTATGGTTTTATTATCTATTGCTGCATAGTATCATATTATCGATATACTGTAATTTGTTTACTCATTCACTGGTTGATTAATATCTGGATTTTTTAAAATAGTTGGAGTATTATGAATAGCATTGCTATGGTTTAACAGGGGCTGACACTGAAAACAAGGGGTAAGAGTGATGTCAGAGAGAGGCTGTGAGCCAAGAAATGTGGGTGGCTTTGAAAAGATGAAAAAGACAAGGAAATGAATTTTGCTCTGAAGCCTCTGGACGGAATGGAGCCCAACAAACACTGTGACCTGCACAGTGAAGAGGATAAATTTGTGTTGACTTAAACCACCAGGCTGTGGTAATTTGTTAAAACAGAAATAGAAACCGATACAGATTTTGATTTGTGAACCTATGGTATAGAAAGATGTTTTCACTTTTCTTGGATAAATATGTAGGGGTGGGATGGCTAAGTGGTATGGTAAGCACAAAGGTATCCTTTTGAATAACCAGATCACCTTAAAACCTACCTCATACCCAGGAAAGGAAAATGTTATGTCCAGCTTCCAAGATTGTTGCCGTATGTGACTTGCTGCGGATATTTATTAGTACTGAATAAATTCATTAATTTCTGTTGCTAAAACTATAATCACAAAAGTCAGAAAGAAGTTTTAATACTTATGTAACCTTGGAAAGTTGCATATCTTCTTTGTTATTCCGTTTCTATATGTGTATGACAGGAGTATTAACATAAGTTAGAAGATACATATGAATTGAATAGTAGAATCAAGCATGAAGTTCATATTAAATATTGTGATTATCAATGTTTGGCAATTTCCACAACACTCCTTA
The DNA here is from genome assembly GCF_049354715.1 of Callithrix jacchus. NCBI lineage: Eukaryota > Metazoa > Chordata > Mammalia > Primates > Cebidae > Callithrix > Callithrix jacchus. The sequence continues at coordinate 4,640,215 of NC_133511.1, read as the reverse complement.
ACACAATATATATGTGTACATCTCTTTTAGTGTGTGAAATAGTCAACTAAAATCACAACAGATGGGACTGTGAACAGAGTAAGTCATAAGAAAAAGGCATGTTTAAATTCATACATGTTATGTCCAGCTCAGGTAAAATCATTAATAATGCAACTTTTAAGTATGTATTTTAAAGTTTTATTGCTCAGTATATAAAGAACATTTGCAGTAAATACAGAGGAATTAGATATTTTTCTTTATCTATCTATCACAAGACACAAAACTCCTTCATAGATGGTGCTGGATGCCTTCATAATGTCTGCATCACAAACACAAAACTACTCCATAGATGGTGCTGGATGCCTTCATAATGTCCTCATCACAAGACACAAAACTACTTCATAGATGGTGCTGGATGTCTCCATAATGTCCTCATCACAAGACACAAAACTACTTCATAGATGGTGCTGGATGTCTCCATAATGTCTCCATCAAAAGACACAAAACTCCTTCATAGATGGTGCTGGATGCCTTCATAATGTCTGGGTTTTTTTGACGTCATTAAGTATTGATCATTATTGTCTAAATGCACTAATTCCTTAGAGGCTGAAATATGGTCATGTTCTAATTCTATCATTCTGCCCTCCTTTAGTGTTATGAATATTAGCATAAGGGTTAAATATGCTTTATCAACTATTTGGTTTCCCTGAGGTAATTTTGTATATAAATGTCAAAAGAAACATTTCATAGTTTTTCAAATATCCAGGTGAGTTCCTAGCATCTTTTTAAAGTTACACTCCCACCTCCCCACCCCACTGGATCTGTGTGCCTAATGTGAAACCAGCATGCCATTATTTGGGTGGTGTCTGGCATAAATGTATGAAAGAAACTATCTTAAAGAGAAAATAAAACACAACTTCCATTAAAATTTGAAAGTGCTAAGGTTAATTTTATTAAGCAGTTAGTTAATTTAAATAGTAATAAATTATAAAATGTTTTACATACTGCATTATCTATTTTAGTGGTAAGATAAGTATTTTGAAAGATGACTCAATTATTTTAAAAATTTTCTTCATAAGTCTGCCTTTTGTTATATAATCATTAATAATTGAAAACAATAAAACAATAACAACCCTAAACAGCCATAAAATTTTCAGTACTTGTATCTAATAACTAAGGATGCTTAATGTGATACATACACACAATGGACAATTATTCAGCCATAATAAATGAAATTCTGTCATTTGCAACAACATGGATGTAACTGGAGGACATTTTGTTTATTGAAACAAGCCAGTCACGGAAAGATACATATTGTATCTTCTCAGTAATGTTCAGGAGCTAAAAAGTAAAAATGAACTCATGGAGCTAAAGAGTAGAATGATGGCCTCCAGAGGCTTGGAATGACAGTGGGAAGGGGAGAAAAAGATGGGATGGTTAATGGGTATAAAAATACAGTTAGATAGAAGGAATAAGATCTAGTGTTTGGTAGCATAATAGAGTGACCAGAGTAAACAATATTTTAGTGTATATTTCCAAATAACTAGAAGAGTGAAACTAACATGTTCCTAACACAAGGAAATGATAAATGTTTGAGGTGATGAATACCCCAACTACTCTGATTTATTACATATTGTGTGCTTGTGTCAAAATATGACATGTACCCTGAAAATATATATAACTAGTATATTATTTATAGTAATTAAAAATAAAAATAAATTGCTGTTATTAGATCCCCTTTCTTAGATGCATTTTATTATAAACATAGAGAATAGACTGGGGCTTACATAAGGCTGGGGAGTATTTTAAAATAATAAAAGATGTATAACTGTCATAAGGCTAAACAAAATTAATAATAATCTCTTAATACCATCTAATATTCCGTCAACATCAACATTGAAACAGGATAAATTAAGGCTTGAAAGTTTTCTGTGTTGAGGATTTTGATGTTTGGTATTTATTTTATACTAATTCTTGGCTTAAGTAAAAACATGGGAGATGCAGATAAAACAATATCAACAAATATTGCTATTTGTGATCTATTATGTGATAGGCTCATAAGCTTTCTGTGTACTACTGATAATTTTGTGTGTGTTTGAAAACTTTCAAAGTAAATGTAGAAAATGATGATTGTGGACTGGTTTCAGCTCTGCCGTGGGAAGAGCTTGGGTGCCGTCATTTCTCTCCTCACAACAAAAACAAAGCGGAGCTAAGTGAAAATCAGCAACCTCTCCCGCACCCGTCAAGGAGTTGAGGCTACAAAGCAAACCAGAGCTACAAAATCTGAAGAGAGGGAGAGTCATAGCTGAGATCTGCTTTTTGAAGCAAAGGCCACTGGAGCTTTATATTGGCAGATGTACCTACATGGTGATGTTGATGCTTTGCTGAGGCTGAGTGTGGATTGACTTGAGAGTGAAAACTCCCAAGGGTTGAGTCTTAGGACAACCACACATTCTTGGGTCTTATCTCTAGAAATCCCATGAATTCAGAGAAATTCTCATATTTCTGGTGTGACATGGTAAAAGCCCGTAAAACTGCATACCTCAGCTTTCTATTGAAACTGCTCTCTTTAACCCAAATGTGACAGGCAAGCAGTGCAAACCCATGCCATCTTGGCCACTGCAACTTGTAATACGAGTAACTAAGGTCTGTGATCGCTGCCCTACCCAGACAATGTGTAAACAAAGGCTTATCTTAACTTTCGTGAACTGCTTAAGTAACAATCAGAATGTCCAAAGTCCCCTGGCCCTCGGAATGTCCAGAGCCCCTCACCCTCATCTCCGCCCAGGAGGTGATTCACAGAATCTACTAGCCCTCGGAATGTCTGAAGTCCCTCACCCCCACCCCTGCCCCGCACCCTCACTCCCGAGGTGGTTATACTGGTATAAAAGGTCTTGACACCCTCCTTTCAGGGCCACGGGTTGGAGAGACACGAGTCCTCCGTGGCCACCGGCAATAAAGACCCTGCAATTTGGCATACTTTTGTCTTGGTGTTGACTTTCTATGCTCGGGCCAGTACAACGCTGGCAAGAGGAGGAGAAAACTAACCATTTTGAAATACTCTCAGAGCATTTTCCATTTTAAGAAAGATCTTCCCTGCAAAGAGAAAGACCACCAAATCCTTATACAGCTTGGAAAAAAGAAATTATCCAACTCCAGTCCTATCTAGCCTTCTTGTCTCACCTAAGGGGAGGGGAAAATTGATAAGAAATCTTTGTGAAGGTCACTTCCTCAGAATCCAGGCCCACTCAAAATAACCGACATTAATTACAAAATTATAGAATATTTCCTCTGTCCCATATTTGATCAAAACATCATTAAACATCAGTATAACAATAATAGGTTACAGCTAAAAGAGCTGCAAGACACAGACTCTACTTAAGAAGCTCTTTGGTCCCCTTTGCCAAAGACAATGAGACAAACACAAGGACGCTAAAAAATCCTGAACCTCTGACACTAACTACAGCAAACAGTAAACACGGTGCAACTCCTAGCAGGGATTAACGTAAGAACTCACACTAAAGACTTATTTTCCATAGTTCCTGACTCATTATGCCTACCTGTCAACCAAAAAATTACAAGGCAGGCAAAAAAAAGGCAAGAAAGAACAAAATTTGAAGACTTTGACCCAGCACAAAATAAAGGGTTTATATTAAATTAAACCCTTTAACAAATTTGTAACAAAAGCCATAAATAATAAATATTTGCAACATTCTAAGTGATAATATATATATATATTTTTCTTTTAATCACAAAGCATTTCTAGGACTTTTTTGCTAACATCCATAAGAATATGTAAGAGCACATTTTGTAGTTAAATAGCCCCAATAAAAAAAAAAGCATTCATTTCATATAACTGTAGTAATTATATCTAAGACCATATCAATTAAATTCATTCTTCAATACTCTCAGGAAAAAAATTTGAACCCATAATTCCAAAGAATTTTTTTTTTGTAAATAAAAACAAAGAGAAACCAAAGGCCATAGCTATACAGTTCATTCAGTGGCAAACCTCTTATTGATTGGTTTTAGAAAATAACATCAGACAAGGTTAATACAAGCAATTTATTCCAAAGACGAATGTTATCTCAGTAACTGTAGAAATGTTCCAAAGGAAAAAGTAGAAAATAAGAGCCACTATGGATGAATCAACAACCTTAACTGCCATGAATAAAAAGCAGCCGCAGAATATATATATAGAGAGAAATTGCATATGTAGAAGGAACCAATGAGACGTTGAAACAAGAGCTAAATTAGAGAAGGCTGAACTATGGGAAAAAAGTAGTAGTTTATGAAATGCAAAGCTCAATGCATTAAAGTAAATTTATTGGAGTGATTTAATTATTACATAGTTCTTGAATTTGCACTAGGTTTAATTATTAATAAAAAAACAACATGTTTAGAGAACAACAACATTTACTCCAGGAATATCATCAGGAGAGAAATCAGAAGCTAGTACGGGTATAGATGAAACAGGATTGGCTATGGGTTGGTAAATATGAAAGCCATGTGATGGATATCTGAGATTCCATAACACTCTGTTTCCTACACTTGTATTTCTCAAAGTTTTTCTCAATAATGTTTCACTTTTTTTTTTTCTGACATTGAAAAGGTAAATGCATTCTATTATCAGAATGTCAAGATTTTCATTCATGTATTTATTGTTTATTTATTCAGCATCAACCATGTACCTGGTGGAAAGCCCAGGACTTATCATGCTTTTCCCCATTCCAACCAAGAACTTGCAGAGGAAGTAAAAGGACTGATAGAGTTCATCATCAGACTCTAAAGAACACCAGAACAATTACAGTGATGCAGAATTTGTAACAATTACACAATATTCCCCAAACTTAATAGAGAACAAATGAATGAGCCCAAAGTAATCAGTAAACTGGCAGAATAATCAACACTTTGTTTTCAAAAATTTTCCCAACCAAAGCCACCTGCATCCAGCCTGTGCTGTTCAATGACAGGGATCATTTCACACATTGGAATATTTATCTCATCCGAAGGTCAGAAGATTTATAATTTTTGCTAGATAAAACTACTCAACTTCCTTCAAGTTGTATAAAATTTTCCCTTCATTGCTGATGTTTTATATTGAAAAGAACAACAAATATAATCCGCTTTATTGTTGGCAAATAAAGGAAGGTAAGAAACTCAACAATGAGTTGCTGCTTTGCTCCCTCAGCCCAACTTGCAAATCTGCATTATCAAAATCATCAGTCAGCATTTCCTGTTTTTTGTTTCTGTGTTTTTTGAGCATCAGTGTTCTCAGTAACACATTTCAAGCAGAAAACTTTAAAAGCTACAATATACAGGTTGATCATTGATAAGTTTAATGCCACAAAATCTTCCTCTCTTAAAATTGAACGTAGATATCCGCTTGTTGGGTTTAGACTCCCTCATTGTCTAAAACAGACCCACTCTCCACACTGGTCTCACCATAAGCCCCTAACTAGAACTACTCTGGAAGTGATAGCTTTCTGTTTTGCAAAATATGTAATTTATTTATGAGTCATCTCATTTTCTCAGTATCACCTCAAATCCAACTACTTTTCACGAGCGGTTGAACTTGTTGATTCTTTTACAATATTGTTTATGTCTCTGCGTTGGCTGTAGGCCCACATTGTGTCTCACGTGGATTATGGCAATAGCCATGGGTTTGTCTCTTTTATTCCAGCAGTGACCCCACATGTCCATCATACAAGCATTAGGTGTTAGAGTGACCTTTCTAAACAACGTTATTGCCATGTAATTTTCTTGCTAAAAAGACTTCAAGAATTCCAACTGGCTCAAAAAATATATATCTGAACTAAGAAGTTACCTAAACTAAGATAAATTGGAATGCTAGATTTTTGATGACATCATTCCCAGTCGTACTTTCACACAGATCCCCAGTTTTGGCCACTGGTCTTAGCCTTCAAAATGTCGTTTGTTGTGCTATTGCTCATAATATTCTTCCATCTGCACATATTCAACTTTTCAAAAATGTTATTGTTCTTTAATCAGTTTCATTGTTTTGGAAGCTTATCATCCCTTCCCTGAACTATCCCAGGTAAATATGTTTACCTATGTATTCCTAGTAGCCCAAACATATCTCTACCTTCACTTTTACACATTGTACTTTGTCAGTTTTGCAGTGATTTTTACACTAGATTGAGTTTCTTACTGACGAGATCGTTTGCCTTAATTCTCTATATACCTTTGTATTGAATACTCTGGAACAGAGTAGAAACTCACGGGTCAGGTGTGGTGGCTCATTCCTGTAATCCCAGTGCTCAGGGAGACCAAGGCTGAAGGATTGCATGAGCTCAGTGCTTTGGGAGACCAAGGCTGAAGGACTGCATGAGCTCAGTGCTTTGGGAGACCAAGGCTGAAGCACTGCATGAGCTCAGTGCTTTGGGAGACCAAGGCTGAAGCACTGCATGAGCTCAGTGCTTTGGGAGACCAAGGCTGAAGGATTGCATGAGCTCAGTGCTTTGGGAGACCAAGGCTGAAGGATTGCATGAGCTCAGTGCTTTGGGAGGCCAAGGCTGAAGGACTGCATGAGCTCAGTGCTTTGGGAGACCAAGGCTGAAGCACTGCATGAGCTCAGTGCTTTGGGAGACCAAGGCTGAAGGATTGCATGAGCTCAGTGCTTTGGGAGACCAAGGCTGAAGGATTGCATGAGCTCAGGAGATTGAGGCTGCAGTGAGGTGTGATCATGCCTTTGCATGTCAGCCTGGGTAATAGAACGAGACCTTGTCTGAAACAAACAAACAAAAGAAATTCACTAAATGTTAAATAAATAAATAATTAGCTAATGATAATGATAACTGTTTTCCATAAAGACCTCCTTTTTAATTCTGTCCTTCACTGTGGTTTCATATTATTTTATAAAGTAAATCTTTGATCATTTTATCCCCATTAAAAAAAAATCTTCAAACATTCCCTATTAACAATGGAATAAACTCTAAATGTCTCTCCCACAGGTTCATTTTTCACTTTATTTCAAAAACTCCTTTTAGATATCATGTATCCTAGTCAAGTAGAAATATTTACTCCCTGCTCCTTACACACTTCATGCCTATCTTTGCCTCCACATCTTTGATTATGCCTCTATATGCCTTTAATTTTTCATTATTTAAAAGTATAGAGATTTACTTATAAAAGGACATAGGCAATCTTATAATATGGAATTCTATTTCACTTTGCATACTGTTAGAGTAAATTTCTTTCTTTTTTTTTAAATTGCATTTTAGGTTCTGGGGTACATGTGAAGAACATGCAAGACTGTTGCATAGGTACACACATGGCAGTGTGATTTGCTGCCTTCCTTCCCATCACCTATATCTGGCATTTCCCCCCATGCTATCTCTCCCCAACTCCCCACCCCAAGCTGTCCCTCCCCTATTTCCCCCGACAAACCCCAGTGTGTGATACTCCTGTGTCCAGGTGTTCTTATTGTTCAACACCCACCTATGAGTGAGAACATGCAGTGTTTGATTTTCTGTTCTTGTGTCAGTTCGCTGAGAATGATGGTTTCCAGGTTCATCCATGTCCCTACAAAGGACATGAACTCATCATTTTTGAGGGCTGCATAATATTCCATGGTGTATATCTGCCACATTTTCCCAATCCAGTCTATCATCGATGGGCTTTTGGGTTGGTTCAGAGTCTTTGCTATCATAAACAGTGCTGCAATGAACATTCATGTACATGTGTCCTTATAGTAGAATGATTTATAGTCCTTTGGATATATACCCAGTAATGGGATTGCTGAGTCAAATGGAATTTCTATTTCTAGGTCCTTGAGGAATCGCCACACTGTCTTCCACAATGGCTGAACAAATTTACACTCCAACAGTGTAAAAGTGTTCCTATTTCTCCACATCCTCTCCAGCATCTGTTGTCTCCAGATTTTTTAATGATCGCCATTCTACCTGGTGTGAGATGGTATCTCAGTGTAGTTTTGATTTGTATCTCTCTAATGACCAGTGATGTTGAGCATTTTTTCCTATATTTGTTGGCCTCATATATGTCTTCTTTTGTAAAGTGTCTGTTCATATCCTTCGCCCACCTTTGAATGGGTTTGTTTGTTTTTTTTCTCATAAATCTGTTTGAGTTCTTTATAGATTCTGGATATCAGCCCTTTGTTAGATGGGTAGAGAGCAAAAATTTTTTCCCATTCTGTTGGTTGCCGATTCACTCTAATGACTGTTTCTTTTGCTGTGCAGAAGCTGTGAAGTTTGATTAGGTCCCATTTGTCTATTTTGGCTTTTGTTGCCAATGCTTTTGGTGTTTTGGTCATGAAGTCCTTGCCTACTCCTATGTCCTGAATGGTTTTGCCTAGATTTTCTTCTAGGGTTTTTATAGTGTTTGGTCTTATGTTTAAGTCTTTAATCCATCTGGAGTTAATTTTAGTGTAAGGTGTCAGGAAGGGGTCCAGTTTCTGCCTTCTGTGCATGGCTAGCTAGTTTTCCCAACACCATTTATTAAACAGGGAATCGTTTCCCCATTGCTTGTTTTTGTCAGGTTTGTCAAAGATCGGATCATTGTAGATGTGTTGTATTGCCTCTGGGGCCTCTGTTCTGTTCCATTGGTCTATATCTCTGTTTTGGTACCAGTACCATGCTGTTTTGATTACTGTAGCCTTGTAGTATAAAGTCTGGTAGTGTGATGCCTTCCACTTTGTTCTTTTTGCTTAGAATTGACTCGGCTATTCGGGCTCTCTTTTGGTTCCATATGAAGTTTGAGGTGGTTTTTTCCAGTTCTGTGAAGAAGGTCATTGGTAGCTTGATGGGGATAGCATTGAATCTGTAAATTACTTTGGGTAGTATGGCCATTTTCATGATACTGATTCTTTCTGTCCATGAGCATGGAACAATTTTTCATTTGTTTGTGTCCCCTCTCATTTCCTTGAGCAGTGGTTTGTAGTTCTCCTTGAAGAGGTCCTTTATGTTCTTTGTTAGTTGTATTCCCAGGTATTTTATTCTCTTTGTAGCAAATGTGCTAACTAGTTACATGACACCTGACAGTAAATTTCTTATTTCTTCATTTGGACTAATTAAAAGCAAGGACTATAGGTTATAATTTTTATCTCCTATAGTACCATGCATATCATAGCTGATCAATAAGCTTTTGTTCTGTGAAAAGTGAATCAATGAATAAAGAATAAATGTGGGGTGTGTGTGTAGGTGTCTGTGTGTGTTTGTGTATGTATACTAAGCTGATTACTGTGACTGAAACATGGAGATTGTTTCCTGAAATTCCTGAGCTCATTTTTTATGAAGGATTTCAGTTAAGTCATTCATATAAAGAAGACGACTGTATAATAATTAACAGGTAGTTAAGCCATTTTTAATGAGTAAAGCAATTACTCCAAATCTTTTAGAAATAAAGAGAAAGCAAAAGCTGTAGCAATGCAGAATGAAACTGAAAGAATTACAGATAGTACATTTATCATTAAGTTCAGCATATGTATTCTTTTTTCAAAATGTGGTCACTTCTATCCTCTAGAACTTATGCAAAACTAGAAGGAAGAAGGAGGAAAATGGAATAAGGAGGAAAGGTTATTTTGAGTAACTTTCTGGCAAGAAGAGAAAAACTGACTTAAATCAAAGCAGACCCACCTCCCAGAGGCATGAAAGCTTAACCCAACGGTAGTTCTAATCAGACTATTTTTTAGAGCATGTTAACACCTCGTTAAATTGAGTAGGCTCTGACCTTAACATATTTGGTATTTTAATAATTACCTTGGGAATAGCAGAAAGTTTCCTTCTCTGTAACTTAAGTGTTTCTTTGAATTTAGTGAAATATCAGATGCCACTATTTAATTTCAAATTCAGTGTTCACAAAATATATCAACTAATAGGTTTGGCTATGTCAGAAATGCATCCATGTGACCAGAGGAAAGATGGACGGGTGACTGAATCCCTGTGAACTTATTATTACAAGTGATTATAAAGCCATTCTCTATTGTAGAATCATTATTGAAGGAAACCTTTAAACACTCACAGAACCAGCAAGCCTCTTCTAGAGGTCGATTTAGTACTGCCTAGTGGAAGTCTCAAACCATACTCACAATTAATTTGCAAATTCCCCTTTTAGGCATGAAAGGTAAATAAAATGTATAAAGATTCACTTAGAGGGATGATCACTGCAGCACTGGTCATTAGGAAGAAAACTGTAAGCAAGCCAAACGTTAAGCAATAATAATACTGCATTAAATACTAGGCAGCCATTAAGACAGTGAGTAAACTTACAGTACTCATTGTGTAGTTGCTCACCAATGCAAAATGTCAATATCCTAACAGTACATAAAGTATGACTGTGAGTTTTACAGTGTACAGGTTGAGACTAGGGACCAGGCCTTGCTGCCCACACAAAAGGCCCTACATCCTGGATTCATTCCTTATTGGTATGTCATCAAAGTGGGTTGTTTAGTCTTTATGGGTCTAAGTTTCTTCAGATGCAAAATGGTTTGCCTTGAAAAATGGTTTTAGGTGCCTAATATGTTATGAACTATTTTTATTTCAGTGTTAGATACAGCCAATAAAAAATCTATTACTTCTCCAACACACATACATCTATAGGTCTATTCCATTCAGTTTCTACTTTCTAATAGCCACTGAGACATGAAGTAATGATGTGGAGCACATGATTTAAATGCTCACTACATTTTGTTACTCTTAACATATATTTGGGGACTAGAATGAAGGCACAAGTATCTTCAGTTATATTATTATCCAAGATTATGCAAAGGTTAGTGATATTTGATTTAACAAGAAGCAACCTTTCATGTTCTAAAAAAGATGTAATTCATTATTAAATTTCTACTGCATTAAGTTTTATATTAATAGTATCAGATTGCCTTTTCACCATGTTTATGTTTCTCCTACAAAATAAGAAAAATGTCTTAGAAAGTACAGGGTCTTATGCATAGAATCTGTGTCAGTGCCTAACTGCATAATTATTTAAAATGTGTCAGATACTTTGTTTCTTTTCTTTTTTATTTTTTTTTTTTTTTGAGACGGAGTTTCGCTCTTATTACCCAGGCTGGAGTGCAATGGTGCGACCTTGGCTCACCACAATCTCCGCCTCCTGGGTTCAGGCAGTTCTCCTGCCTCAGCCTCCTGAGTAGCTGGGACTACAGGCACGCGCCACCATGCCCAGATAATTTTTTGTATTTTTAGTAGAGACGGGGTTTCACCATGTTGACCAGGTTGGTCTCGATCTCTCGACCTCGTGATCCACCCGCCTCAGCCTCCCAAAGTGCTGGGATTACAGGCTTGAGCCACCGCGCCCGGCCTATTTTGTTTATTTTCTAAGGCACCTGATTCAAAAATAATGCTTAAGTTTCCCTTTGCTTTCTAAACCGGAGTTTTTCTGAACGGCTGCAATTATTACTAAAGCGCTGTTATGCTATCCCCAGAAAACTACCCTCTCCACATTCCCATTCCTTTTTTGCCTTCTGTATGGCTGCCGTAACACATTACCACAGATTTAGGAGCTTAATAAGAATGCATTGTCTCATAATTTTGAAGGTCAGTGTCCAAAATGAGTCTCACCGGGCTAAAATCGAGGTGTCAGCAGGGATGTATTCTTTCTGGAGCCTCTTAGAGAAAGTTTATTTTCTTTTATTAACAGCCTCTAGAAGCCACCTGCATTCCTTGCCTCGTGACCTCTTCCTTCGTCTTCAAAGTCAGCAGGATAACACCTTCAAATATTCCTCCTCCCTCTCGGTCTCTCTCCCCGCCGCCCCATGTGTGTTTCCATCATCACACTTTGTGCTCTGCCTCCTGTCTGACTGTTTTCCTTATAAGGACCCTTGTAACTATACTGGGTCCTGGTAATTACATGAGGTCTTCCTGGACAATCCAGGATATCTCCATGTCTCAAGCTCTTTAACCTTTTGCCATGTAAGTGAACGTACTCACAGGTTTCAGAGACTAGGACATTGATATGTTGGGGGCTCAAGATTCTGTGTACATGCCTTCTCTAACAACTCATTGCCACCACAGTAGTTTTGTTTTCTGATAACGGTATTTACTAATTTATTCTCCATCAATTTCAGGATAAATTTTGATGTCTTACCTTGCAAGGCCCTTCTCCACAGATCTCCACTTCCATCTTTAACTTGCACCAATCCTCTGTCATATCCTTTATTTCAGCCACGTGGACATTGTTCTGTTCCCTCCTCTCTGCCCGTTGCCTCCTCCCTTGGTCTAGATAAGAGGGAAGATGGGAATAAAGTCAAGCAGTGACATGATAAGCAGAGTGATGAGGACAACTGAGTAACATATTTAGGAAACAGAATTAACTTCGCTTAGTCATTACTGAATATGTAACAATTGGGCTGAGGGGTATCAGAGAAAACTAGGAAAACAACATTATGAATAAATAATGGGTTTGGAGGTAGAGGAAGATTATGGGTTCATTGTGGGACACAGAGATGAAAATATACACTAATGTTAGAATAAGAGAATTATTAACTTTCATGGAACTTCCTGTAAAATTTGAGATTATTTTTATGTCCATGACTTGCTATACAGTTTAATTATTTATATATGACAATATGAGGAACTAGTGCTGTCAAAAACACTTCTCTAAGAGGGCCCATGGTTGTTCCTTTTTGACTCTTTTGTACAATCTTGCAACATCCTCAAAAATTATGCATAATAAGATAATTTTTGATTTGCAGCCTAGTGCCAAGCATCTTGTCAGCAGTAAAAGACAGTTGGCTCACAATCTTTAGACGTTGCTCAGTGCTTCTGATTTAATTCCAGGGGCAGGCTATGAATAGCTGACTTGCTGAGATTTGTCTTTAGTTTGCTTTCAAAGCCTTATTTGATGCCGATTCATAAATTCTACTTGCTGCATTACAGAATCTCATTATCCTTCATTAGAAAGAGCATCCTAAAGAGAAGTTGGTATGACATGCCAGGCGCTGCCTGTGGGATGAAAGAGCCAATGATGGAAATGGCATTGCAGTTTCCTGGCACAACGAGGCAAGAAAATGCAGCCTCTAATCCTCTCATCTTTGATGTGTAGCATAACATAAGTAATAATACAAGAGCAAACTTAAGCTGATGTCTGATTAATAGATAAGAACAATGAGTGAACTCTTAAGTGAGGAGATGTTTATTATATTCTAGCCCCCCACCAAGGACTGTAGCTATCCCAGTGCCTGGCACATAATAGGTGATTGATTAGTAGACTTTGATTAAACATGGATGGCAACTTTACTTTTTCTAAATACACGAAATCAATTGTCTTTGTTAATCAGAAATTTTAAAATCTTCATAAAGGGGTATGATTATAAATGTTCTTTACATAGCAGTTATTTTAAGGTTGACAATGTTTTTGACTATTTCCCTACACATATACAGAGCATAATAAACCAGAGTCAATATCTGTAACTTTCCCTTATTTTGTTATTTGTTATAATGTTGCAACATACTTCAAATTGACAAAATATCATAGAAAGCACTGTTCCTTTTCTCAAAGAGCTCGCAGTATACTGAGGATGGTAGAGCAAATATAATGGGACAAATCAGAACACTCAATAGTTAAGTCACTCATTTCGGACACATTAACACATTATTAAGATGCGCGTGCTAAATATCTAAGAACTGAATATTAAAATAAATCAAAGTTTTTATTCAAAAAATGTAAAACAACTTCTGAAAATAAAGAGTATTATTTATTGTATTGGAGTTTTCCACAGGAACAGAACCAATGGGATATATAGAGAGAGTTTTATAAGAGGAGATTTACTATGGAAATCCACCATGAGATCATGGAGACTGGGAAATCCCAGGATATGCCATCTGCACGCTCAAGAACCTGAAAGCCAGTGGCATAATGGAGTCTGAATTGAAGGCCTGAGAACCAGAGGAGCCAGTGGTGGAAGTCTCAGGGTTCTAAGACACATGAACCTGGAGTGCTGATGTCTAAGAGAAGGAACATATGGATGTCCCCACTCCAAAAGAAAAAGTGAATTTACACTTCCTCCATCCTTTTCTTCGATTGGGTTCTTCAGTGGATTATATTATTCCCCCCACCCGCACATTAGCAAAGGCGTAATTCTTTAGCATCTACTGATTCTGTAAATGACAGTCTGTTTTAGAAACATCCTCACAGACACACCCAGAAATAATGTTTTAGCAGCTATATGGTATCCCTTAACTCAGTCAAGTTGACACATAAAATTTAGCAGTAGAGAGATTTAGATTTTTGAGAAGCGTGTTTTGAAGAGGTTTAGAAACATATAGAAGTCAGTGATTCAGAAAACACAGGGCATTTAATTACAGTTGTACAGAACTTTGTGACACAAGGCCCGCTTTGTGTGACCACCAGTATTATTAGCTTAACTGCTAAGTCTAAGGGCCATAAAAATCAGATGTACAGAAAGAATGGGGAAGACAGGATAACAGAGGCAGTATGTAAGAGGGCTGGAGAGATTTTCAGATGAAAGCCATACCTTTATGGCATTTTAAATCGTTGGGTCATGGGGTAAGGTGGTAGGGGAAAAGGGGCCTTAATCCACAGTCACTGAGTTGTGTAAAGGAGTTGTGTGTGTGTGTGTGTGCATATATATATTATTGCCTAGGGCATTTTCTAAATGAGTAGAAATTTCTGATTGGATTGTCAGAATATCATTTTCTGACCAAATAAAAAGAAAGTTCATTCAAATTCAAGTAAGGGAACAGGTACTGGTTTTATTGTTCCATACCTAGTCTACTTTGAGGATGAAAGAATTGGAAACAATCTAACCAATTCAGAGAAATGAATGTAGTCATACTTGACCTAATCACATTTCCACAGGGAGCCGTAATAAATGAAACAGACTCAGAGTGAATGTGCTGAAAGGATGATCATGATAGACCTTCGTGGTTCACTTACGAAATGGAACTGGAGAAAAAGAAAAAGCAGAACTGAATTTCATTCTTCTCGAGTGTGGTAACTATTAAAATAGACTCAGAAAAGAAAAAAGAAAAGATCCACAAACATGCAGCCTCTAAAACAGTATTATGCTTTTTCTGAATAAATACTTAATAACTGAATGTCATTTTAATATGGGCAAATAAAAAGCTCACTGAAGAATAAAAGAACAGGATATGTGGGATTTGTAAAGGATCCTCTTCTGAAAGACCCTTAATAAGAGTGAAAGCAGAAACTTTAAATGACAGCAACAGATAAAAGTTAAGTCACTTTTTCATCTTGTCAACCTGATTTGTCACTCATATGCTTCATTTTTTTTCTGGTGGCTTATGGAGGAAAAATCTTTAGTTCTTTCATTTACTCCTAGAGAACTAAAAATGAATGAGCTTTTGGCGAGTAGAAACCCCAGGAAATTGTCATATTCAATGAAGACTGAAACACTCACTAACTCACTGCAAATAAAGGAAATGTTCAATAGCTTTATTTTACTCTAATTAAATATTTATGTGAAAAAGCATGATGTATCTAAATAAAGAAAATGCATTCCATTTAAAATAGTTGCGAAATACAGTGTCACCTTGAATTTTAGCAAGGAGAGATTGCATACAGCATTGCATTCATATTGAAATACAAACACTGTCCCCTGTCCTGATTTAACCTCGCTTGTTTAGGCAGCTAGATTCTTATTTTACTGTACGAATTTATTAGGTCAAACTTTTTCTATGTCAAATTGAACTACTTTAAAATTTCAAGTTTAGTGTCGAAAACAAACATTTAATTACTATAAGCTCCTCATTATGTGTGTTGTTTTATAATATTGCTCTACCTACCATCCACTTGATCACCTGTGGTCAATTATAATAGTAGCAAAATGCCTAGAGCAGCTGAAACCTGACTTGCTACTGCTGAATGCTAATTCATTTTTAGAGTTTCCAAGAAACCAAATTGTTCCACCACGTTCACCTCTGCATATAAGATGTAATGTCAACTCAGGAACTTGCTACATAAAAATTTTCGAGATCACAAATACATTTCAAGGAAAGCACTCTTGGTGGCCCTTGCTTCTAAGTCTGGCTTTAAATATGCATCAAGACTAAAAAATGGTTACAAACTAAGAATTCTTTGATGTTGTGGTTTTACTGCCTCTGAAGAAAATGTAAATGTCATCATTAGTAACTGCATTTCTGAGTGGGGAGGTGGGTGGATGAAAAGAAAATTCCACAATCGCTTCATTATAGCTTTGCAGAAACCTACATTTCATTCACTGAAAGAAGTCGAAGCATTTTAATACAGAATTCCAAATGGATAGAAATAGCTTAGACATTGCAGTGGTAATGGGAGCCAAGCTGCCTCCTGCTGCAGATTGAAGCCTTTCTGATTCTACCTCACTTCCATGGACAATTGAATGTTCACTGATTGTTTTGCCTCAGGGTGATCAATTGCTAAGGGAAATATCCTCCACATTTTCACGTAAATGGGAATGATTCCTGTCTGATTCCATAGCATTTTATTACATTTTGTTTAAAATTGGAAACCTTTCTGTTGCACATTTCCAAATGGGAGGTGATTACTGAAAGATTTTCCCCACCAATTGGTTTTGGTTTAGGATTCCCCAAATACACATGTTTACTACTGCTATATGTGTCTTGATCATAAAATAACTAAAATTTTAACATTGTTTTGTTGATACTTTTATTTTTCCATTACATTGTATGAAATGGCAAAGTAATTTAATATAAGATTAGTATCAGTCATATTACTTAGCCCTGGAAGAAAATCATATTAGGTTATTTTCTCATCCATAAACAAAATGGGGCAAATACAGAGGTCTATGGTTATAATATTGCCAGGTGAACTCTTTGTAACTAAGATTTTCCACATGAAATGTACTAGAATAAACTTTATTTTTAATTTATTTTTGCTAAAGGGTGGAGATAAGTTGCTTTCAATGTTTCATGCAGGTGGATTATATCTGAGATCTTAAAATGGAAAGTTTCTATCCAATATAAGCCATCCTCTGCGCCCACCCAGTACTCAATAAATAATAATGCTGACCAACATGGTGGACAAAAGTGAATTTAGAGCTGCTATAAGTCTAATGTAATTTTCATTCTGAGCATGAAAACATGGCCTCCAGCGTTCATAGTTAGAAAAAATATGTAGGTATTGGATCATGTGTCAAAATGATTCCCAATATTGTATAGTTTCAAGTTTTCAAGGAGTTAAGTTTTACAATAAACTCAATAATGCATATGGCTTGATACATAAGGATATCTGTGTATACTGAAGTTGCATACTCAGAAAGTTTACTGAAGGGAAATGTATTTTAGCAAAATCAGTATTATATGCTTGGAAAAAATGCTTTACAGTGATTGTAAGGTAGGGCTTTGCCTATTTTATTCTATTTTAAATACTTAATTTTTAGAAGGCATCCGGAAATTAATAAGCATTCCAAGGAAGTTCATTCAGTGTGGAAGATTATATATTCATAAAACCAGCATTGTTCACATTTCATTAAATGTAAAACCTTAAATGGATCCCTTAAAGCCAAAGGCTATTATTAATAAATAGATATAATTCCAATATCCAGGTTAGGAAAATAACACAAGCAATTTGAGCATAACGTTTTGTAATACACAATACAATTAAACTTTATTGGCAAACAATCTTGAATAGAGTAAAGGTCGGGATCTGGTTTCTCTGAGCTATGAATATTACTTGTAAATTTCACAACTGAGCACTAAAGAAATATGAAAGAAAGTGCATACATGAGCTGGGAGTAGTTAATGGCCAAATATGTTTTAGAAATCATACACAATTCATTTCTCTTTCAAGTAGTCTTGAAGAAAAAAAATATATTTAACTTTCCAACCCTGTGTACTCCAAACTTATTTGACAGTGGAATCTTTTATTCCAGGAACACATATTAATACCTGGAACAACAAAATTCTAAAGGAAACAATTTTAGGAAATGCAATAGCATTGCATAATTACACTGTTTCCCAAAATAACTTATAGATGCAGCTTAATGCAGCTCTACTCATGATCTAAAGATTTTCGGTGGTAGAAAGGGGTGTTATTTCAGCTTCAATTCATCTATTTCCATGTTGCCTATACTGAATATAAACAATTTTATCAGAAAAAAACATTTTATATTCTAGTCAAGATCTGTAAATTCATGATTGGAGGCAATATCTCTGGTTCCAACACAAAATGACCGTGAAATCAAATTACTGTGAAAATGTGTCACATGAAGCACAATAAGAAACAAATTAAAAGTACATAGCCTCATTCAAAAAAGAAAATTATCTGTAGGGAGTAGAACTGAGAGGAGAACCAGGGTGAAGTTTATGGCCTGCAGGAGGAATCGGCCTGGGGAATGGTTTCAGGAGCAAGTCAAGGATTAAAATAATTACATGGGAAGAGGGAAACAGAGCAGATGGAGATAGGTTTCTCCAAAAAAGACAATCTCTAGGAATTAGGAGAAAGCACACACATAAAGAAAACTATGTCACACTCACTGACGTGGCGAAAAGCGGAAAACAAAAAGTCCAATCAGGCAATTTGAGCTGCTATAAAGAGAACTTTTCTATGCTGTTGGTGATGGTTTTGACAGCGAATGTTTATTGTACTTAAGGTG
The DNA here is from genome assembly GCF_049354715.1 of Callithrix jacchus. Classification (NCBI taxonomy): domain Eukaryota; kingdom Metazoa; phylum Chordata; class Mammalia; order Primates; family Cebidae; genus Callithrix; species Callithrix jacchus. The sequence goes on along the minus strand of NC_133511.1, from coordinate 4,621,668 downwards.
TTGCAGACACTCTTGTAACTGCTGTATTTAGTCTCCACTGCAACCCAGTAAAATGGATAATGTTGTTGTGTTTACTTGATGAATTAGAAAACTAGGAAACCGAGAAGTATTTTGCCAAGGTTATACAGCTGGTTGCTAGGAAATCTGCCTCCAGAGTCCATGTCCAGAAACATCCTACTGTAAGCCCTGAGAACATAAAATGGTACTATTACTTTGGAGAGCAGAATGGAAAACTATAGTTAAAAGAAAGAGGTATATACCTAAAACCCATACATTTCCACTTCTGAATATCATTCCTATTCTACATAGTCAGAGAGATGAACACAAAAAGAATCCTTGCAACATTATTTATATTAATAGAAGATACATATAGTATTTATTTTGCCTAAGAACAATTGTTATATTGTTAACCATATTACCTACAACAACCCCCATAAGAGAGTTTCTATTAATATCTCCACTTTGAAAATGAAGAGGCAGAAAGATTTATGTTTATAATAGCAAGATAGTTGAAACTACCTCAATTCTCATTAATAAGAAAGAAGATTTATGAAGCCTCATATATATATATGTGTGTGTGTGTGTGTGTGTGTGTGTGTGTGTATATATATATATGGAAAGCTTTAATCAGCCATACAATGAATAGTCTATATCTAAATGTGAAAGTCTAAAAATATAAACTTCCTAAAGCTTATTGATGCAAATATATTTTTAAAACATGAAAGCATAAGATAATATTTTACATGTACTTAGAAGATTCCCTTTAAGTTGGCAGGGAAGAAAATGGAGTGGAAATTGCTCACTAATGACTGCCAGTACCTGTATTGATTCAAATCATGAACAATGTAAGCTCTGAAGTTAATATGGATAATTATTAAGTTTTTTAAAAGCTGAGTAGTGAGAATCCTACTTTTTTTTTTTCTTTGAGACGGAGTTTCGCTCTTGTTACCCAGGCTGGAGTGCAATGGCGTGATCTCGGCTCACCACAACCTCCGCCTCCTGGGTTCAGGCAATTCTCCTGCCTCAGCCTCCTGAGTAGCTGGGATTACAGGCACGCACCACCATGCCCAGCTAATTTTTTGTATTTTTAGTAGAGACAGGGTTTCACCATGTTGACCAGGATGGTCTCGATCTCTTGAACTCATGATCCACCCACCTCGGCCTCTCAAAGTGCTAGGATTACAGAATCCTACTGTTTTTTATATAATTCTCTATATTTTACATATGATTTATATATTTTATACTAAAAAGTGTGACAGTAAATTAAAATTGTTTTCATCATGTATTAACAACTTGACATTAACTTTATTAACATTATTAAAAACTGACTTGCTCAATTAGACAAGTTATTATAAAAAATAGCTAATAATATTTACCATTTATTGCAAATATATTTTCTGAAGCCCTGCAAGTTTTCATATTATTCATTCAATTATTTTAAAAATTATATTAAATAGATGTAAATGTTGCCGAAATTGCTTGCTAAAGGCAAAACTATTAACGAATTGAGTTGGGACTAATGCAAAGTTAGTCTGTTACCTAATTCCATAGAACTGTACTACTTCTGTAAGGATGTAGTTACCTGTACTAACTACAGAGCTCCCAGAGTCATTAAAAGGAGATATCTCTGGCCTCAGTAACCTTCTTGTCTGGACATAAGCCCAGTGCAACTAACTGAATCATCTGGACATGGGTCCAATGCCAAAAACCCTTCAATCAGCATAGTCCCCACGATTATTGTACCTTCACCTCTGTTTATGAGAACTGGGTTATGTATGCCTGGCGTCTTAGAGTTGGTAGTAAGGTGACGTGTACTGGACATAGAAGAAGTTCAGGGTAATTCATGAGAAGAAAGTAATTCATATGAGTCAGCTTCAGCAGAACAAATTTCTGAAACTGTCCTGAAAGGTGTGTAGAATTGTTCTAAAGCATAGCATCACCTATGCATAATTTGTTACTTTTAATGACATTAAAGTTTATGTCAGCTGAATTGTTTATTTATTCTGAATAAGATACTTTTAATATTATGTATTTCCAAATTAAATTGTTTTTCTTTTTACTCATTTTTACCAATATGAAGCTATAGCTTTTGAAATTGTTGCTAATAAATGGTGTTTTACATATTATGTTTATAACTCTGATGACATTGAGATTGAAAAATCTAGTCCAACAGTTCAACATTCAGTGTTCCATAAAACACAAGGAATATGACAGGACTTTCCCAGTGGCTTCATGTTGCTGATTATATCTACATGTTGACTTCAACAAACTGAGACCTTTAATTCTTACCTTCCTCTATGTGGGACAGTTTCAAAAAATCATAAAGACACCATTGTGATTAAATTTAACTTAGTGTCATCTCTAATTTCTTTAACTCATATGTCATCAATGTTCTCACAGAGAAAATACAGTGTAGAATGTCCCCAAAGCTAATTTAGTAAAGTCGCACCTTTGTTTTATTATGTGTGATAATATAATATATATTTTTGATCCTTATATATACAACATTCCCATAAAATTTTTCTCATAATTTTTACCCAAACCAATAACCTGATAACTATATTACTCTCCTGTGTTCCAGTGATCTATTACTGTATAACAGAAGGGGTTTTACAAGAAAAAAGGAACCTTATACTTTGCATGTACAGATTAGTCAAGTGAAGGATCAGAGAACACCTTTAGAATAAAAGGGTATGAAAGTTGTAGAAATTATCAAAGAGGGTTAGAAAATGGAAAGGCTGGAGGGAATAGCGATAAACATTGAGCATTTCATAAGTTTGCCTATATGCTTACATATCACTTATTAAAATTGAGCCCCTATAAATGAACCTACCAGTTATTTCTGAATTAACATATTAGAACCGAACACTAATTTCACTTTGACTCAGCTATACCCTAGAGTTGAAAGTGGCTAGATCTAAAGTTCTTTCAAATCCTAAGAGAAATATATCATTAAAAGGCTGTGAAAAAGAGATCAGCTTAGTTGTCATTTCCTGTGGCATTAACTTGGAAAACAGCTCATTTCCATATACCTTTTCAGGCCCTGTAGATATTTTAGATACTTAATTTTAACGCATGCTAAATCAGTGCACCCTGAAATAAAATTTTCTCATTTTACATCCACAAAGACTTAAAAAAAAAGAAAAACAGAACATCAAACTGGCATTTTTTCCCCCAGGAAAATATTTAAACTCAGTTTTCAATTAGGCAGATAATCTTACATTTGAATGAGGGAATGCTTTATCAGTCAGCTTCTGTTAGACTGAGGCTGGAGAGGCTCTGTGTATATCTATCTCACTACATCTCATTTGTCTCTGGCACTGATGATAATGTAGTAAAGAACAGGAATTGTTTTCCTTCATCTCAAATAATGAGTCAATGGATCAGCCAGATGAATGTCAATAGCATTATTCATTATCTTGTGACAGTTACATTTTTGAAAATATCTCATGGCTTTTTTGGTCTATGTCTAGTAATTCTTCAAGGACAATTTCTCAACCTTCAAGAAAGAGTATATAGAGCAACACTGATTCTGGAAAAATAAGACAGATCTTATTTGCATAATTTAGCCACAAATTTTTGAGTACCTACTGGTTACTCAGATTTTTCCTAAGGGATATGCAAATTATATTTATCACACTCAAGAGTTGATCTTTCTCTCTTGATTTGGTGCGGGGAAACAGACACTGCCTCCCAGAGGAAAGAAGCTGGGCTAAGCACTGCGATTTTCTTCCTCTTGTGTTCTCTTATTTTATCAGTTCGATTTGGTGAAGCAATGGTAGAGCATACATTCTATGATGGTACCTTTCAATTACCCCATGGAGGACGGCCAGTCCGAAAGCTGGATCTCTGAATTTAAAATATGAGGTACTTAGAAATTTTCATTCTTAGCTTTGGGTCTTAGCACCGATTTTAAAACAACAGAAAAATCTCACTCAGAACACAATATCTATTTACATGAGAATGAGTAAAGTCAGAGGTATGGAGAAGGAAAGAAGAAAAATGAAAAGAATTGGTATGTGATACTTCTTGTGTCTGTGGGAAATCAAGATAAAGTTACACTGGGGAGGAAGATAGCTGGTTTCACCTACGAAATGACTGTACAACTACTGGGAAATGGAAAATGAGTAACATGAAAAATTAATACTATGTACTTTTTTTTTTTTTTTGAGACAGAGTCTGCTCTGTCACCAGGCGCCAGGCTGGAGTGCAGTGGCACAGTCTTGGCTCACTGCAACCTCTGCCTCCCCGATTCAAGCAATTCTACTGCCTCAGCCCCCCTCGTAGCTGGGACTACAGGTGTGTGCCACCATGCCCAGCTAATTTTTCTATTTTTAGTAGGGATGGGATTTCACCATGTGGTCCAGGATGACCTTGTACTCTTGATCTCGTTATCCGCCCACCTCCGCCTCCCACAGTGCTGGAATTACAGGCCTGAGCCCCGCACCCAGCCAATACTATGCACTTTAAAGACTCATCAGTTGAGAAATTATACCCTTATGTGAAACAAATCAGTATATTTATATAATCTTCTTAAACAGCATTTGTTTAGTGTCCAGGCATGCTTCTGAGTTTCAGAGCTGAAGAAAAGCTGTGGCTGAAGTCCATGGGGACCAGCGAATTGAAGAACCTTGGAGAATATGTGCTTTAAATAATTGACCTCTTAGTTAATCTTGAAGCAGGGTATTAGAAAACCAAGTCTTGGGGATTGCTGGCAAGATAGCTGAACAGGAAAAGCTCCAGTGGGCAGCTCCCAGCGAAAATGAGGCAGAAGGCAGGTGATTTCTGCCTTTCCAAGTGAGGCACCTGATTGATCTCACTGGGACTGGTTGGGCAGTGGGTACAGCCCAAGGAGGGTGAGCCTAAGCAGGGTGGGGTGTTTGTTGCCTCACCTGGGAAGTGAAAGGGGTCAGGAAATACCTCTCCTAGCCAATAGAAGCCATTAGGGTCTGTACCCTCCACTCCAGCCTGGATACTACTGCACTCTTTCCATGGTCTTCGCAACCCAGGTCATGAGATTCCCTCTAATACCTGCACCACTACCAGGGTCTTGGGTTCCCAGCACAAAACTGGGCAGCCCTTTGGACAGACACCGAGCTAGCTGCAGCAGCTTTTTTTTATACCCCAGTGGTGCCTGGGACACCAGTGAAACAGAAATGTTCACTACCCTGGAAAGGGAGCTGAAGCCAGGGGGCCAAGTGGTCTGGCTTGGTGGGCCCCACCCGCATGGAGCAAGCAGACCTAATAGACATCTACTGAACTCTCCACCCCAAAACAACAGAATATACATTCTTCTCAGCACCACACTGCACTTACTGTAAAACTGACCACATAACTGGAAGTAAAAAACTCCTCAGCAGGCCGGGCACGGTGGCTCACGCCTGTAATCCCAGCACTTTGGGATGCCCAAGCGGGAGGATCACGAGGTCAAGAGATTGAGACCATCCTGGCCAACATGGTGAAACCCCGTCTCTACTAAAAATACAAAAAATAGCCGGGCATGGTGGCGCGTGCCTGTAATCCCAGCTACTCGGGAGGCTGAGGTGGAAGAATTGCTTGAACCCAGGAGGCAGAGGCTGCAGTGAGCCTGGTGACAGAGCAAGACTATGTCTCAAAAAAAAAAAAACAACCAAACAAAAAACTCCTCAGCAAATACAAAAGAATGGAAATCATAACAAACAGTCTCTCAGACCACAGTGCAATCAAATTAGAACTCAGGTTTAAGAAACTCACTCGAAACCACACAACTAAATGGAAACTGAACAATCTGCTCCTGAATGACTACTGGATAAATAACAAAATGAAGGCAGAAATAAAAACTTCTTTAAAACCAAAGGGAATGAAATGGGAATGCAGACACAACAAGCCATAATCTCTGGGACACATTTAAAGCAGTGAGTAGAGGGAAATTTTTAGCACTAAATGTCCACAAGTGAAAGCAAACGAGATCTAAAATCAACACCATAACATCACAATGAAAAGAACTAGACAAGCAAGAAGAAACAAATTTAAAAGCCAGCAGAAGACAAGAAACAACTAAGATCAGAGCAGAACTGAAGGAGAGAGAGACAGGAACACCTGTCAAAAAATCAATGAATCCGGGAGCTGCTTTTTGAAAAGATCAACAAAATAAACCACTAACCAGACTAATAAAGAAGAAAAGAGAAGAATACAATAAATGCAATAAAAAATGATATGGGGATATCACCACCAATCCCACAGAAATACAAACTACAGTCAGAGAAAACTTTAAATGCCTCAATGCAAATAGATGAGAAAACCTGGAAGAAATGGATCAATTCCTGGACACTTACACCCTCCCAAGACTAAACCAGGAAGAAGTCAAATCCCTGAATAGGCCAATAACAAGTTTTGAAATTGAGGCAGCAATTAATAGCCTACCAACCAAAAAAACTCCGGGACCAGATGGGTTCACAACCAAACACTACCAGAGATACAAAGAGGAGCTGGTTCCATTCCTTCTGAAACTAGTCCAAACAATAGAAAAGGAGAGAAACCGCCCTAACTCATTTTATGAGGCCAACATCATCCTGATACCAAAAGTTGTCAGTGACACAACAAAAAAACAAAACTTCAGGCCAATATCCCTGATGAACATCAATGCAAAACTCCTCAATAAAATACTGGTAAACTGAATCCAACAGCACATCAAGAATCTAATCCACCACAATCAAGTTGGCTTCCTCCCTTAGATGCAAGGCTGGTTAAACATACAAAAATCAATAAACATAATCCAACACGTAAATAGAAGCAATGATAAAAACCATATGATTATCTCAATAGATGCACAGAAGGGCTTTGAAAAAGTTTAAGAGCCCTTCATTCTAAAAACTCTTAATAAAGTAGGTATTGATGGAACATATCTCAAAATAATATGAGCTATTTATGACAAACCCACAGCCAATATCATACTGAATGGACAAACACTGGAAGCATTCCCTTTGAAAGCCAGCACAAGACAAGGATGCCCTCTCTCACCACTCCTATTCAACATAGTATTGGAGGTTCTGGCCAGGGATATCAGGCAAGAAAAGGAAATAAAAGGTATTCAGTTAGGAAAAGAGAAAGTCAAATTGTCTCTATTTGCACATGACATGATTGTACATTTAGAAGACCCCATCGTCTCAGCTTAAAATCTCCTTAAGTTCATAAGCAACTTCAGCAAAGTGTCAGGATACAAAATCGATGTGCAAAAATCATAAGCATTCCTATACACCAATAACAGACAGAGAGCCAAATCATTAATGAATTCCCATTCACAATTGCTACAAAGAGAATAAAATACCTAGGAATACAACTTACAAGGGATGTGAAGGATCTCTTCAAGGAGAACTACAAACAACTGCTCAAGGAAATCAGAGAGGACAGAAAAATGTGGAAAAATATTCCATGCTTATGGTTAGGAAGAACCAGTATCATGCAAATGTCTATACTGTCCAAAGTAATTTATAGATTCAGTGCTATCCCCATCAAGCTACCATTGTCTTTCTTCACATAACTGGAAAACACTACTATAAATTTCATATGGAACCATAAAAGAGCCCACAAGTCAAGACAATTCTAAGAAAAAAAAAAGCTGGAGACATCATGCTACCTGACTTCAAATTATACTGCAAGGCTACAGTATTCAAAACAGCATGGTACTGGTACCAAAACAGATATATAGACAAATGGAACAGAACAGAAGCCTCAGAAATAATGACACACACCTACAACCATCTGATCTTTGACAATCCTGACAAAAACAAGCAATGGGGAAAGGATTCCTTATTTAATAAATGGTGTTGGGAAAACTGGCTAGCCATATGCAGAAAGCTGAAACTAGATCCCTTCCTTACACTTTATGCAAAAATTAACTCAAGATGGATTAAAGACTTAAATGTAAGTCGTAAAACTTGAAAACCCTAGAAGAAAACCTGGGCAATACCATTCAGAACATAGGTATGGGCAAAGACTTTATGACTAAAACACCAAAAGCAATGGCAACAAAATCCAAAATTGACAAATAGGATCTAATTAAACTAAACAACTTCTGCACAGTAAAAGAAACTATAATCAGAGTGAACAGGCACCCTACAGAGTGGAAGAACATGTTTGCAATCTCTCCATCGGACAAAGGAATAATATCCAGAATCTACAAAGAAGTTAAACAATTTTACTAGATAAAAAACAACCCCATCAAAAGTGGGCAAAGGATATGAACAGACACTTCTCAAAACGAAAAATGTATGCAGCCAACAAACTTATGAAAAAAAAGCTCATCATCACTGGTCATTAGAAAAATGCAAATCAAAGCCACAGTGAGATATCATCTCCCACCAGTTAGAACAGTGATCATTAAAAAGTCGGGAAACAACAGATGCTGGAGAGAATGTGGAAAAATAGGAATGCTTTACACTGTTGGTTGGAGTATAAATTAGTTCAATCATTGTGGAGGATGGTGTGGTGATTCCTCAAGTATCTAAAACTAGAAATACCAATTAACCCAGAAATCCCATTACTGGGTATATACCCAAAGGCATATAAATCATTCTATTATAAAGACACATGAACACATATATTTATTGTGGCACTGTTCACAACAGCAAAGACTTGGAACCAACCCAAATGCCCATCACTGATAGACTGGATAAAGAAAAGATGGCACATATACACCATGGAATACTATGCAGTCATAAAAACGGATGAATTCCTGTCCTTTACAGGGACATGTATGAAGCTGGAAACCATCATTCTCGGCAAACTAACAAAAAAACAGAAAACCAAACACCACATGTTCTTACTGATAGGTGGGAGTTGAACAATGAGAACTCATGGACACAGGGAGAGGAACATCACACACCTGGGCCTGTTGTAGTTGGGGGACTAGGGTAGGGATAGCTTTAGGAGAAATACCTAATGTTGATGACGGGTGATGGATGCAGCAAACCCTCATGGCATGTGTATACCTATGTAACAAACCTGCACGTTTTGTAGATGTACCCCAGAACTTAAAGCATATACAAAAAAAAATCTTGAAAACTTGTTGTTTTGAAAAACTGAGCAGAACGCACAGGCAAGGAAAGATTCATGTGTTAATCCAATGCCATTCAAATTGAAAAAGAAAAGATCCATAGTTGGGAAATAACTATATGCAGAATTATAAAAAGGGGGTCAAAACCAATACAAATGGGCTAGCCAATAATAGGGACTAAATATAGGACAGTTAGCTTTAATTTCAGAATCTACACGATGATTTCACAAACTGTTCAGAAATGATAAAAACATAAAACCTGTTTAAAAACACAGTGTGTTGTTCGCTATTAGAAATTCTGCCTTTAAGTCATCATGGATCCCCAGGTAGATATGTCCAGTGGATATAGGAATTGCAAGTTTAGGGTAAGATCAGGGTAAAATTTGGCAATATAAGTATTATAAACCAAATGTTTGTGTCCACTCAAAATTCATTTGCTGAAATCCTAATTCCCAAATTTAATTATGCCACAAAGTGGGCTATAGTGGAAAAAGTAGGTAATGAGTGTGCAGCACTCATGAATGAATTAGTGCCCTTATAAAAGAACCCTAAGAACTCTTTTATTCTTTTTCTACCATGTGAGAATAAAAATAGAAGTTGGTAGTCTACAACTCAGAAGAGGGCCCTCATCAGAACCTTACTATCCTGGCACCCTGATCTCAGGCTTCCAGTCTCCAGAATTGTGAGAAATAAATTTCTGTTGCGACTAAGCCACCTAAACTCCGGTACTTTGTTTTAACAGACCAAACTAACCAAGACACTATGCATGTGACTTGAGAATAGAAAGATTTCTCAAAGAGAACAAAGAAATAAGATGATCAGTAGTTGAAAGGTGAAATGCCAGCACATATAGAGGCATAGAGGGGTGGAGGAGGAATAGGAGACCTGATGGAGACTTGGAAAGAAAGATTCGAAGAGAAAGAGGAGAATTAAGAGAATGAACCTATAGACTGGTAAACCCATCTAGAACAAATGTGGTATTTTTTAGAATAATTATATGAGTAGTTTGATTCCAATTAAAATATTTAGCTTAGTGTCTCAAGTAAAATTTTCACTTTTTCAAATTATTGTTTTCTCTCATTTTATATATATATCTTATAAGTGATCATAATTAATAACCAAATATTTAATTTTTTAAAAAGTAGTATGAACTATATTAGTTTTATGAATAAAGAATAATCCTATTCAAAGTATCTTAAAAATTAATCATTTCAAATCTAAAATTAAAGATCTACAGAAAGAGTGAGATAAACATATGACAGAGAAATTATTTATGGTACAAACATAGTTTTTATGATTACTATTGTAGGAACTAATTCCTTTTTCCAAATGAATGTTTGCCTCCAGGCACACTAAATACTTTGGAAAGGCACAAGTTCCTTTGTGACTCCATTTATAACACACATAAAACACATTCTTCTAAAGGTTATATTTTATCTCAATGACCTACTATCACTTTATAATATACTAAAGCATTCTGGTCCTGCCCTTCCAGGTATCGCTATGCTCATTGTTTCTAGGTTCTGCGCCTCACACTGATTCCCAGATGATTCCCATCCCTTATTGGAATGAATAAAAAAACAAAGCATTTTTGGTTACTCTGCAGTTGTTCGGGTTCAGACTTTAAAATGCTCTCTTCATGAGTGACATTTCTATCATTCTAGCTATTTGGATTTTCTTCTGCCCCACACAGATGTCTGTGATAACAGTACTTACCAATATTAACTTTCCTTCAGCATGTCCTCTGCCCAAATCCCTGCCTCAGTTGTGTGGAAGTGGTTTATCCCTCTCCTCTGAGATAGCAGAATTCGGATTATTTCGACCACTCTGACTCTTGGTACAGGGAGGAGTAAAGGAATTTGTTTTAAGATTAAGTCTGGCCTTAAAAAAATATTTATTCAAAGCATTAAGAAAATCCTCTGTGGCTATATTTTGTGTTGAGCTAAAAATTGCCTTAATAATAAAATCAACTCACTTACTTCTCCATGAAGTAGTGCTTTCACTCTTATTATTCCCATTTTAGACGTAGGACTGAGGCACAAAGACACCCAAGGTCATGGAGTTAGTGAGTAGGAGTCAGGAAGCACGACCTGTTTTGTTCCTGGTATGTATACTGTCTTCTGCACAGCAAGTCTCAAGAAGGGTTGCAGAGTAGAAAGACTGCTCTACAGCAGGGCTTTATGCCAACTTACATGTGGCTGCATAATATTGCATACTGTGCTCACCAAATTTCTGAGAACCTAGCAGAAAGCTGAACTCCTTCCCAGGTCTGAGTTCATTGGGCAAACAGAGAGGAATGGACTATCTTCCTACCTTCCTTCAGACGGCCAGCATTTGCTGATGCATTTCTTTGAGTAAAGCATAGTAAGCAACCAGTGTTTTTTTTTTTCACCCCAAGTGCATTATCTTTAGAATAACTAGAAATGTCTTTTAAAACATGACAGTCTTTTGACCATTAGTCGTGATCTTTTATATTGCCACTATTCCATTTTTCTGAGCCATTTTAGATATTTTAGAGCAAGGTTGAACGAAGGCTGCTTCAGGGTCTCCCAGAGAGGTTTCCTTTTAGCTGAGAACCTACTATTAAATGCTCTTGGTGAGATGAGTGACAGCATCAGAACTGTGTTTTTGAGAGATTTATCTGGCAGCAATTTATAAGATGTATTGAAATGCGGCAACATGGATTTTATAATATTATGTTTGTTTATGCATGAAAAACATTGACACCGAATTTCCTCCTTCTGCGATAATACTGGGTATAGGAACTTCTTGGAGTTTGCTATGGTCACTCCAAATAATGTTGGGTTGTATGAGAAAAATTTGACTGGTTAAACGTTGCCTTATTTAACTAACATGAAGCAAATCAGGAAGCTCACCAATAATGCCATGCTGCATTTTTTAAATGTTTGATAATTTTAGCATTATCTTTTTTCCAGGCATAAAATCACTTTGGTATAACATTATTCACACATTAATCTAGTCTTAAACCTTGATATGCCTTAAGATCCATGCATTTGCACTCTGACAGAGAGGTGAAATAAAAGACTATGATGACTGAAGACACTTCTTAGTTAAAAAAAAAGGAAACTATCCTAGGTAGACCTCAGAGCTGTAAATCAATAGTAATAAAATGTATCATATTGGTTCTATATGATTAATATTAATAATTTTTTAGTTATACAAACTAATTCAATAATACTAGGGCAACCTGGTAGTTTCTGGAGCTGACAATATTAAGCCTTTTATGTTTTAAAATTCATTTAATATATCACTAATAACTATAAAGTTGTAACATTTCTCTTAGAATTATAGGTCTCTGAAAATAACAGGAGAGATATTTAACAAACATGCTTCTTTATGATTTATTTTGAAAATAACTTTTTATGGTTGTAATAGAAAAAAGCCTTTGTAAACTCCTTTTTCCCTCTTTTTCATAGCCTGCTGCCAAGAGGAAATGAATGCTGTCTTTGAGATAGTCACAAACATCCGATGCGGATGGGGAGGCTCACTTTGAGAGCCAGCGTTTATTCTATTTTCTGTATTCGATCCATTCTCAACAAAGACCGTTCCCAACCCCATCTTTCACAGTGTCTTTCTGCTGCACCACATGTTGGAATAAATCTGTATTTCTTTATCAAATGAGCATTCCCTCTGTGTTGCCCTCACTTGTTCTCTTATTCTAGGACCTGGGGATATTGAGATCTCAAATGTACCCTGTAACCTCAACGGCTCCTCCCCAACCCAGTACAAGGGGAGGTCCTGGGGACCTGACCCAGTACAAGGGGAGGTTCTGAGCAGATCAGGAATAAAGTATTTACATGGCATGCGCTTCCTATGAGAGCCTTATGTACTGTTGTGCATGCAATCTCCCATTGACCCCATTGGGTAAAACCAAGTGGGAGCTTCAGGAACATCCTTCTGCTAGCTGGAAACTTTCTTCTCCTTCAGGAAAAAATCTATTACTTAAGGAAGCATAAACATTGTGCAGCACCACTTCCCCTTCCAGTCATTCTGTTGCACATAAAGAGCAAAGAGTGAGCCTTTCTGCCTCTTCCCTCCCTACACCTCATGAATGTGATATATAGCCCATAGGAGTTTTCTATGCTGTTCTAATGGCCCCAATATAATTTTCCAAGAATACAGACATACAAATATTATTATAGTCATACTTCCCCTGCAACTTCTCATTAGTAGCAGCAATAACATATTTGGAATAAACCATGCCAGTGAAGTTTCCATACTGTCAACCATTCTATTTGTCTCAAGGCCTGCCTGCAGCCCCTCATAAGTGAGAAATGATGATGCTTCCCATGCTTGCTCTGCAGTTCCAGTGGAATTCTCTTCTCACTCCTAGCCAGCCAGGCCAACTCTTAAGATGTAGGTGAATTCCTTTTCTGTTCCTCCTTCCCCAGTGGGCTGATGGCCTGGTTCTTCATCGAGTTCTACCCTCTTTTCTCAAGTGGAAGCTCTCTCTTTAGTTAGTTCCATCCTACTCCAAAGAACCTAGTTCTTACCTTGTTCTTCCACTCTGTAAAATTTTCAGGTCCCTGATGAATGCCCTTTCCAATATTTTTCAGCTGTTAGCCAGTTTGCAACGTCATAAAATATTATGTGAGCTAGCAGCTACGGCATGAATGGAGATCTCACAAGATTAGCTTGTGTATGGTGGTCTAACTAGGGGGTCAAGACAGTGCACACAATTAGGAGAAGATAATGAGGACAGGAGAAAATAAGAAGAGCCAAGATCTGCCTTTTGGTCATATTATTCTGATGCAGGAAGGGGGCAGAGAAGTGCTGGTAGAGAAGGGTGGCATCCTTGGCAAGGGCTCCACCCTCTGGCCTATTCCCATGGATCTAAGTGAGGACAGATATTTCTGTTTTCATGCCCAAAAAGTTGCCTTTTGTCCTACCATACCCCCTATGCTGTGTCCATTTAAACCCAAGACTTTAAGCAGGCACAGACAAGCAGCTGAGCATCGTGAGGAGCAGAGGAACAGAACAGTGGAGAGCAGTAGAGTGTAGCAGGGTGGCACAGCAGAGAAAGATGGTGTTGTTTGTTTTTTTCTAGTAAATTTGTTTAAGTTTATTGTAGATTCTGGATATTAGCCCTTTGTCAGATGGATAGATTGCAAAAATGTTCTCCCATTCTCTAGCTTACCTGTTCACTCTGGTGATAGTTTCTTTTGCTGTGCAGAAGCTCTTTAGTTTAATTAGATCCTATTTGTCAATTTTGGGTTTGTATTTGATCTATTCTCAACAAAGATGTTTCAGTCATGAAGTCTTTGCCCATGGCTATGTCCTGAATGGTATTGCCTAGGTTTTCTTCTAGGGTTTTTATGGTTTTAGGTCTTACGTTTAAGTCTTTAATTCATCTTGAGTTAATTTTTGCATAAGGTGTGAGGCAGGGGTCCAGTTTCATTTTTCTGCATATAGCCAGCCAGTTTAAGGATTATAAATCATTCTACTATAAAGACACATGCACAAGTATGATCACTGCAGCACTATTTACAATAGCAAAGACTTGGAACCAACCCAAATGCCCATCAATGATAGACTGGATAAACAAAATGTGACACATATACCCCAGGGAATACTGTGCAGCCACAAAAAAGATGAGATCATGGTTTTGCAGGGACATGGATGAAGTGGAAACCATCATTCTCAGCAAACTAACACAGGAAGAGAAAAAAAAAACACTGCATGTTCTCACTCATAGGTGGGAGATGAACAATGAGAACACGTGGACATGGAGGGGAACATCACATACTGGGGCATGTCAAGGGGTGGGGGTCTGGGGAAGGGATAGCATTAGGAGAAATACCTAATGTAGATGACAGGTCGATGGGTACAGCAAACCATCATGGCACATGTATACCTATGTAAGAAACCTGCATGCTCTACACATGTATCCCAAAACTTAAAGTATAATAAAAATAAAAAGAGAGAGAGAGAAGAAGAAAAGACATCTGGACACCAAGGAGAGTTCAGCTGGGTGGCCAGAGAAGCGTCGGGCTACTGGGCAGCCCTCCTCCAGGGGAAGATCAGCTTTCCACTCCATCATCTTCCAGCTCCAGCTCCCCATTTATCTCACCGAGAGTCACCTCCACCACTCAGTAAACTTTGCACTTACCCTTCCAGCCTGCATGTGATCTGATTCCTTTGGTACACTGGGCAAGAACCCAGATTGTCACCCTGGCCCCCTGTCTTCAGATAAAGCAGTGGGTCTAATTGAGCTGATAACACAAGCCATCTGCAGAGGACAAAGCTGAAAGAGCACACCGTAACACAGGCCCACTTGGGATTTAGGAGTTGTAAACATTCACCCCTAGAAGGTACTGTGGGGCAGGAGCCCAAAACATGCTCCTCAGCACCTCTGCACCTGTCCGTCTGTACACCCTGTCTAGGGCTTTGAGCATCAGGGCATGGAAGAGGCTAGCCACACCCAGGTCACACACCCTGACAGGGGGATAAGGGAACTTCTCTCATTTCGGTTTCACATTCCTCAAAATTCAGTCTATGCTATGCTTCTACCCTGTATTTGTCTTCCTTCTCTTAATTTCTTTTTTTCCCTGCCCCTTTGACTCCAATACTAATTTCCAGTTGTACTATTACCAAGTGCACTTCAACCTGGAGCAATGAGACAAGATTTTACATTTGGAATACTACACCAATAGAGCAGCATGAAGATAAGGCAGAAGCCAAGGAGGTCTCATGTTAGGGGCTCAATATATGGAGCCGTTACACCCAGTTAAGTAAATCACTCATTCCACATGGGTAGAGTCATGATCTTAGAGAGGGGCCCGTCTGGCTTCCT
This sequence comes from Callithrix jacchus, assembly GCF_049354715.1. Classification (NCBI taxonomy): domain Eukaryota; kingdom Metazoa; phylum Chordata; class Mammalia; order Primates; family Cebidae; genus Callithrix; species Callithrix jacchus. The sequence continues at coordinate 4,605,820 of NC_133511.1, read as the reverse complement.
GCAACCCTCGAATACGTACTTTTTCTTCTATCAAAACAATTAGAAATGCAATGATATAGAAGTTTCCAAATCTACTATAGAAACAGTCTTCTTACTAGTTCCTAATGCTTTGGCTCTCCCTTCCATTTCCATTGTGCTAGACCAGAATCATGTTAAACGAACAAAAAAGCTACTTTGTCAGAGTACAAAGAGAACAAATATTAACAACTTAAGAAGTATAAATATTGTTTTTCAGAAAGAAATGCCTAGACATTAAAAAGTTTGAAACTTACAAAATTAATTGTGAGTCAGGTACTAATTCATATATGATTAGACATTTTGAGACCCAAAATCAAATGAAAGCTTGGCTATCTTACACTAAGAGAGAAAAGATCACTGAAAGGCAAATCTAGAGGGAAGTCTTTTAGGAAGAACAAAGGTCTGTGAGTGAGAGCTCACTCTAAGCTTCCCCTAAAAGCACAAAGGCTACTTTGTCAGAGTACAAAGAGAAAAAATATTAACAACTTAAGAAGTATAAATACATTTTACCACGTTTTTCAGAAGGAAATACCTTATGGGAGTTCCTAAAGGGCCAGATATTGGTATAACTGCTTCACAAAGCTATCATCTAAACCCACTTCAGATAGGGCCTGAATGCAGATGTCATACAAATGCAACCCTAAAAAAGACTCACACAACCTTCGGTTTTCTTCTTAAACAGTCATTTTTGAAATAAATCCCTAGAAATCAACTTCAACATGATTTCTAGGGAGGAAACTAAGCACCTTCAGTTTTCACGCTTGGTTTTCAGTTTCCAGTTGCATATTCTAACCTATTGAGAAGTTTCATTTCCCTTAAACATTACATATTGTAGATATGTGTGTACAAATATAATACACATACTCTATAACCCATTGTGTGTATGTTGGGGGTGGGGAGGTCAGTATTTTGCAAAGTATCCGAGAAAGAAAAATTATTTCACATTTTTTCTTATTAGTTTATTCCTGGAAATTTTAATGGACCCTCATTCTGTTTTTTATACTTGAAGTAATAGGTCAACGCTCCTGAGTGATATCACAATCATTGTGAACATGAATACTTAAAAGTTACACACAAATAAGAAACATAAATCTGTAATAACAAGCTACAAATGCCCTTTCTATATTAGTTGAGTATTTTAATCTCCCTTATACATAAGACAAGCTTCCAGTTGCACATCTGATTCTTCATTCAAGTGAGTTTTTCACCTTTTTACTGGTTTTAGAGTGAAAGCTTTTATTTACTGTACGTTTTTCTCCCTCCCCACACAATTTCAAAAGAGTGAAAATTTTAGGAGCTATAGAAAATATATGGGCACTTAAATCAGACAGTGCATAAGCTAAATTCAAGTTTCACCGATTTCCAGCTTGCAGTGTGTGATAATTTATTGAGCTGTAGAGTTATATCGATGTAAAGAATAACATCTACCAAACAAGCTTGATGTAAGAATTTGATGAATCACCTATGCAAAGACTGTCATTGATACCTAACAAGTATTAAATAAATCCAAGTTATTATTGCCACATATTACATGTATTACGTGATCTATCTTGAGTTTTTCCAAATAAAATTGCTGAGATTTTAGTAGATGAATGGGCAAAGAAAGGAAAATGCTAAATTACATATTGATTTTTAGCCAAATATTTGTTGAGCATTGTCTCCAGTTGTGCCACATCCTAGATAAAATGAATAAACCATGCCATCTCAGAGCTCAAAGCTAAGTAGGGAAGACAGAAACACAAACAAATAATTACAACAGACTCTGAAAAGTGTACAAATGAGTATATGCATGAAGTATACTTGTGACTGACTGATATAAGGAGTTTCAGCTAAGTATTCACAGAAAGAATACCTGGCCACCCATTAAAGGATGAATAGACCTCCCTTACATATAACTGAAACATGAAACTGTCTCAACCTTACATACCACAGAATGCATAAATGAGTGCTCTAACAGTGAACACACTCAAAAAACTTGCTATGACCTTGTTTATATGACTAGCTCACCTTATTGATGAAGTTGGTAGCTCCTTACATATATCCCCTTTTTCTGACCCAGCATTAGAAATACTAAAATGTATTCTCTCTCTTTGTTCAGCCTCCTCGAACTTATCCACTCTATGTATGTACTGAATCATGAAAACAGCTGGGAATTCAGCATTTCTTATTTTCCTTCCTTCAAATAATATTCCATCTGCTTTTGGAAAACTACTAGTTACCCATCATTGGTTATGCAATTTTGATGGTACTGCCTAGGGTTTATTGGCAAAGCTCACAGCCTTGGCCACAGTGACTGGGGCCAACATATTGATTATTTACTGGATGAGTTAACTAATAAATGGATATATGCAGGCTTCAGCCAATAGGCACATTATATTTTCCTGTCCATCAGAATTGCTGCGGGTATTGGCCAATAATTTAGTCCCAGAAGTGTGATCCTCAGAACAATTGTTAGGCCTGTGAGACATCAGCTTCTCTGAAGTGGGTGGTAGAAGAATGTGAGGGTTGCTGCTCTTGTACATCCCTTGAGAGGCATGATTGAAAGGGCTGAGCAGCCTAGAGGGCAAGGGACAGCATAAAGTGAAATTCTAATCATTAGAATTCTAGTTTCTAATTAAACTGAACTACTTATTTACATTATAGCCAATGATACCTCAGTTTTATTAATTCAATTTAAGTTGAATTATCAATCACTTAGAGGAGAAAGAGCCCTAACTGGTAGATACTATTATCTCTCTGGCCAACTTGTTGCAATTCTTCATTTGCATAAATTGCCAAACTTTTCACCTCGAAACAGTTGGGATCTTATCAGTCTAAAGAGAGAGGCAGTCTATTTTTTTTAAAATCAATTTTCCACTTGTTTCACAAAATCAGGACAGTCCAGGAACTGCCATCTATGTAACTAAGGACATTTAAGTGTAATACTTTCTAATAGCTTTTCTCACTTTATTTCCTTTATGTTATCTCTTTTCTTCTCTGGTTAAGAATGACAATTTCCATTTTCATGGGTCTTCTAATGGACTTTCTTTCCTAAAGCACCTTGTTTTTATCACGGATATTATGGGTTTTAAGAGATTGATGTAAAAAGTTAATATGCAGAAGTACTTTCTTAATTTCTATGCTGTCAGGTAGCTACTAAACTGATTTATAGCCTGTCAGAGCAAGTATCTCTCAATACCATTTTACCAAAGATTAAAATTATTTGAAAATACTAAATTAAAAATAATTAGTTGAAAGAAGTATTCTAACTTACCAATGATCAGATTCACATGATTGCCACAAATGGGTATGAATAAAAAATATTTAAAAATATAAAATGTAATAAAATGTACATAATATTATGCATAAAACCATATTACACATACTATAACATACAAATTTGTTTTTTTCTGAATCATAAAGTGCTTCAAGGACATCAATAAAGAACAATGACCATGTTTCTGTTAATTTGTACGTGGGCTCCTTGTTTCTTAGAGAATGATGGTTGACTGCTTGATGGATAAGTTTTATCTTATTTAAATGGACTGTGGTACCATCCATTTTGTTTTGCACTTAAGTTCTACACATAAATATGCATAAAATGTTGGTTATTAGTTATTCCCCTTTCTTTTCCTGTGTCATTTATTTTCTTCAGTAAGTGGCTTCTGGGAAAAATAAAACATTGGCTAAGGATTAAAAACAGTTACTTGTTCTTTTCCAAGTTACAAATTAGTGTTTATAATTAAACTCCAACTTTAACAATTTATTTGTTTTGAATCCATCCTGTTGAGTGGTTACAGAATTGTCCAAGTATATTTCTTCTAACCTAATGCTAATAATGTGCTGGCTTCTACATCTTTATAATTGTTCATTAGCTTCACGCAGTATGTTTTGACTTTTATGTCCTTGAAACTATGAAATTATGTTTCTACAATTCAGTTTTTCTTAATGTTTCTACTTTACATAGAATGTATAATGAAAGTGAGATCTGAGACATTTTTAGAAATTCTGAACTGGGAATATCAGTTTAGTCAGAATAGTGTCAAATGTGGAATCCAAACAACATAATTGGTACTCTGAGGTTGAGGCTGATGTGACACTCTCTTGAACATATTTTAATGCTTATGCATATTTAAATTAAAATGTTAACCTCCTGACATTCAAACCAACAAGCCAATCACCATTCAACTAGAGAGACATGTCTTACAAATAAGATGACACCACAAACGTCACTTGTCTGGAATCTATCTTCATTGCACAAGAGATTTCCAAAAAGCCTAATTGTTTACTAATATTTTGACAGTGTATTTTTAATTAGAACAGCTTTTCCAATGTATTATACACCCAGAATTCATCTCAAATATATTTGTTTATATACTAAAAGGCTGCTATCTAAAAATGAAGGTATGGTGTGTGTTCAAGCATGACATCCATTTTATTTTAAGATTTTATCGTTTTATATGGCAGGTAGGTTTCTGGCTACCCCACACAATGTAATTTGTTTCCAGGAAGACTGAATGAGGTAGGCATCTGTATTAGACATATACTATACCTCCCTATCAGAATCTACCTGTCCAGAAACAGTATTACTTATTGTATCCATTGTTGATCCTTGTTACCAGCCTCAAAGTAGCAAGGCTTCTGCAGAGAAGCTTTGACAGGTGAGATCATGGCCAGAGCCAGGTTGACAGGTTAAAGTTTGTTCTGCCCCAGTATCCCAGTATGATCTTGTCATGACCCATTTTGCTGCCATACAGCTGAAGGCATCATTGGGTTGAGGATCCTAACTTCTAGTGGAAGTGGCACCCCCATGCACAGCTGGGTAATGCTGGGGAAAAGGATCATCTTTCAACCCTTCAATGGTATTTTTTACTTACAATTTCATTTTACATTTATTAGAGTACCAGCTTTGTAGTAAAATGCTGAAGTGAAAATTCTTATGTTTAATAGCAGGCAAAAGTGAAAATTATTGTATCTGACTGAATCTGTACTTGCAGTGAACAGTTGAAATTTAAATTGGGAAGGTGCCAGCGGCCTATTGGCTTCCTTCCATAATTGTCAAGTTCCATGGAATTGAGGAAGTTATTTTAATTCCAAGTAACAAGAATAAGTTTGCATCCTGAGATCCAATGCTGCTACTTAAAACCAAAATACACCAACATTTTATGGCCCAGAAATACAGAAGATTCTTCTTGCCAATTGCTTCTGTGTTTATTTACTTCAAGTCCCAGAAGAACAACCCAGATCAGTTTTGCCACTGACGTTATAAATAGCATAGCAAATTCATAAGGAGTCTTTTCTTCAAAGAACGGAAATGACTCTGAAGTCTGACTAAACTCACAGTGTCCTTGTGAGGGAGATGGGAAGAGGCAGAGTATTTTGCCCCATTTCAAGTTCAAGAAAGCAAAGAACACAAAAGTTAAGTGGCTGGTGTTCATTTATTCAAGTAAATTTATTCAGGAGTCGAGCCAGAAACAAAGATCAAATCTCCTGGCCCATGTACTAGGCCCCATGCTGCCTCACAGCTTTCAAAACCTTCATTTTCCTGGAAAAAGCTGAAAAGCTTTCCCCTACCATACATACTAGATTCAGACACACTGCCATCTACTGACCCACCGGAGGATGTACCAGCTGAGACATCCTGAGCTTCAAGGGAAAGAGGAACACCTTGAGAGGGGTTGAGATCCTGCTTTCCCTGCAGAATGCCCTCTCCAGGATGCTCATGGGCCGTGTCTACAGTACTATGTAGGAACGTGCTGCAAGAGGTAAGTGGATTTAGAACATTTCCTCCCCGATCAAGGGATTAATATTCATATTAAATGCACCATGTCATCTAAATGTGGGACATCCTTGAAATCACCCCTTCCTCCCAGTATTCTTACTTTGACATATACATCTAGGGATGTAAATATTCTAAGACAAGCTTTCTTTTTCACATAAGACAGTCTGAGGAATGCTCTACGATTTTTGCATTGTCTATTTTGTCTTTCACTGGAGTCCTGTAACATGTGCTAATCATCCTACATGATGCCAAAAAAAAGCATAATAGAAACCAAGCTAAATAGCCACAGTCCTGTGCATGTAGAAAATACCATAAAATGTCCAAAAAGAGCTCTAACAATAGGAGAACTAGGCTCCTAAGTATATTTTCAGTAAGATTCTTTTTTGTTCAGAGCCAAGGTATTTTTTTCCCAGAAAAAAATATCAGTGTCTTTCTTGCCACATCAACTCTTTAGAGCCTGCCTGCATTCTTCTTAGGATAAAAGTAACATTTTCCAGACTTGATCAAGCAGGGATGAATACAATTACTGTTTTCATTCCATTTTTACAGCCAAAAATTAAAGTTATGATGTTTGTCTATCGCTTGTGATTTTACTTAGTTCATTGACTCTAAGAAATAAGTTGAATTTAAATATGTGGACCATATATTTCTTTGTTGATGAGAACAAATGAAAAAATTAATATCTTAATATATAATCGGTCTCTATACAAGAATTTATATAGTAGCAGAGAGGGATCTGTGATACCCTGGTTGCTTGTCTTTTGCTTTAAGATCTCAAGAAAAGTTTATTTCCTGGGATGGTGGTTCACAGGCATCGTGATTGAGAACTATACATAGAAAATTTATTTGTGTATATAAAACTTATTTCTGTTCTTTCAGGATATGAAATACGATGTTCATGACAATCTGTTTTTATAAAAGAATTGGTTTGGCAGTTACAGGTAGTCAAGTAGAAGTTACCCTCTGAAGTTTAGAGATTGAAAGTCAGTCTGAAGAAGACCACTGATTTAATTTGGAATAAATGTCTGTATGTGCCCATCCAAATCTTTACAGAAATATCTTATTTCGAAGTCTTCTTAGGCAGAAGAGACTGTTGTTTCCAAGTGTTTTAAATGTCAGAGGGTCTCTAAAATCAAGAAAGAGATGAGGGATGCCAGGAGAGATACATTAAGAATGGAAACACCTGGGAGTTTTACTGACTCAGTAAAACTGAGGAGATTGTGAAAATTTAATTGAGAGGTCTAAAGACAGAAAGGTCCAGTTTGGAAATCCGGCCCTCACATGTTCAGCCCTTAGTAAAGGCTCATCCGATGTTGCAAGATAAGAGTGAGGTCCAGGAATGGTTAAACGGGAAACGAGAAGATAAAAGGTTATGAGCAGACAGGGAAGAAATGATGGGCGGGTGCCAAGGCATTTGAACATCTTTAGTATGAGCCTGGACAAGGTGCCAGATATTTGAAAAGCTTATCTGTGTTAAACAGAACTACTAAACTTATTGAGAAGCAGTAACAAGAACAAAATGTCCTTTAGCCTTGTTCTATTTAAAGCAGATGCACCTATACCAATCTTTTACAGCATGATTATTTACGTTTGCTTATTGTAAAATCATCACAGGACATCAAATTGTCAGAATAAATAGATTTTTTAAATGCTTACAGAAACTATTTTCCTGACACTGGAATGGCAAATTAATTCAAGTGTAATCCATATGTTTCTTAAGTTATTAATTCTTTTAATTTTTTCAGTCCTTGTATTTTGATGATTTGAGTGATAACATCACATTTTGTTAAATACAGAATATAAGAAAAATTTCACACAGAATTGAACGCATTCATACAAATTAGTATGGTTTGTTTTAGATAAAATATTAAATAATCAGTTAAATCTCCTAGACCTAGGTCAGCCAGAAGAAACACAGGCAGGGTCTGACATTCTTGTAGAGTTGAGGAGAGAGCTGAAAGTCCCCAGACAAAAGGAGCTACGGTCACAGAGCATGAGAGAGGGAAAGCTGCACATGGAGAAAACTGGCAGTGGGGTCTGCCTCGAGTGTTCAGTAGAGAACTGATCTGCACATGTGTGGGGGAAATCTACTCGAAACTGAAGAATGAACCTCTGGAAGGACTGAAGGGAAGAATTCTTGGAGCTCATGTTAAGCCAAAAATATTTTATTTTTCTTCACCATCCAGAAGGGTCAATTCATCAAGAGGATATGGCATTCCTAAGTATTTATGCAGGTAGTAACAGAGCCTCAAAACACATGAAACAAAAATAGATAAAGCTTCAAGGAGAGACATAGTCACAAGCATAGTTGAAGGTTTCAATATTCCACTCTCAATTATTGATAGAAAAAGTTATGGTAATTCTATACAAACTCTTCCACAAATGGAAAAGTACAGAATACTTTCCTAATCAGTTAATGATGCTAGCATGACTGTGACACCAAAACAAACAAATAAAAAAGTATTACAAGGAAAGAAAACCAGAGACTGATATTTCACATAAACATAAGATACAATAATTCTTAACTACATCAAAAAAAAGAGTCCTACAATATGTAAAAAGCCTAATGTGTCATTACCAAATATATATTATCCCAGAAAATGCAAAAATGGTTTAACGTTTGAAATTTATCATTGTTTTTTATCATGTTAACATATTAAGAAGAAAAAATATGTAGTAATCTAAGTAGATGCAGAAAAAAACTAAGACAATGAGATTGAACATCTATTACTGATAAGAACTCGCAGAACATGAGAAAAAGACAGGAATTTGATAAAGAAAAAACTATAGAAACCTACATATAACATCATATTCGTGTTAAGGGTTAAATGTTTTCTCCTGAGATAAGGAGCAAGAAAATTTTATTCCCTTTTTTTCAACATTATACTGAAGCTTCTAGTTAGGGCACTAAAGCAAGAAAAATAAATAAAACACATTCAGATTGAAAAACAAGTTTGTTTGTTTGTTTGTTTGTTTGTTTTTGAAACAGAGGCTAGCTCTGCCACCCAGGCTGCAGTGCAGCCTGGTGTGATCTGGACTCACTGCAACCTCTGCCTCCCGGGTTCAAGTGATTCTCCTGCTTCAGCCTCCCGAGTAGCTGGGATTACATGTGTGTACTATCACGCAGTTCTAATGTTTGTATTTTTAGTAGAGATGGGGTTTCACCATGTTAACCAGACTGGACTCAAACCCCTGACCTCCAGTAATCTGCCCACCTCAGCCTCCCAAAGGGCTGGGATTACAGTCTTGAGCCACCATGGCCAGCCGGAAAACAAGCAAACTTTTTATTTGCAGACACAATCAACTGACATCTAGAAAAAAGCTATTAGAAACAGTAAGTGAGCTTAGCAAGTTTGCAAGACGCAAGGTCAATATGCAATAAAGAAATTGCATTTCTATATATAACAATAAACAATGCAAAATAAAAAGAGTATTTGTACCAATATACATAAAAAACACTTATGTGATGAAAAATGAGAACACATGGACACAGAGAGGGGAGTACTAAACACTGGGGTCTACTGGGGGGAAAAGGGGAGGGCCAGTGGGAGGGGGAGGAGGGGAGGGATAGCCTGGGGAGAAACACCAAATGTGGGTGAAGGGGTGAAAGCAAACAGAACACACTGCCATGTGTGTACTATTGCATGCTCTGCACATGTACCCCAAAACCTAAAATGCAATAAAAAAATAAGGAAAAAAAATGTAATGAAAACATGTAAACAATATAAAGCATTGATGAGAGAAATTAAATATGATATAAATAAATGGAGAGACAGTTTATATTTATAGATAAGAAGGCTCAATATTGTTAAAATAGCAATTCACAAATTGATCCATATTCAATCCAATTTCAGTCAAACCCCAGCAGTTTGTTTTATAGAGGTTGGCAATCTAATTCTAATATTCATATGGAAATTCAAAGAACTTGGAATAGCTCAAATAACTTTGAAAAGGAAAATAGTTGAATGACTTACATAAGCTGACTTCAATACATACTATAAAAGCTGCATGCATCAAGAAAGTATGATATTGGCATCAAGATAGACAAATAGAAAAATAGAACAGATTGAAGAATCTAGAAATTGATTTTCAACAAAAGTACAAAGGCAATTCTGTGGAAATAGAATAGTCTTTTATAAAAATGATGTTGGATCAATTGTATACTCACATGCAAAAAAAGAACTTTCATCCATACCTTACATTATGTACAAAAAACTTAAAACTATTAAAATTCTTAGGCGATAACCGTTATCTTGAGTTAGGCAAGGATTTCTTATACAAAACCACTAAAATCAAATATATATGAGAAAAAAATGAATAAATTCCATGTCATCAAAATTAAGTTTCTTTGTTGATCAAAAGATACTGCTAAGAGAATGAAAAGGGAAGCCACAGACCAGAGGGAAATATTTGCAATTCACATAGTAAGTTGTTTGCATGTTGAATATATAAAGAATTTTCAAAATAAGAAACAAACAAAAAATGTACGTCAAGGAAAGAAACCTGTTTCTTTCTAAAGATGAAGGGTCACAGAGAAGCATCTGAATAAACACATCTTACTAAGTTTCCCCATTTATTATTATTAGATCACTAGATTATTATTAGATTATTAGATTATTATTAGATCCCCTTTGGCCAGTATATCTTCTTTTTCTCAAGCCTACTATAAAATACAGTTGACTTGTGAACAACATAGAGGCTAGGAGCACTAACTCCCTACACAATAGAAAAACCGCATATAACTTTTGACGCCCCACTAACTTAATTACTAATAGCCTACTCTTGACCAGAAGAAGCCTTCCCAATAATAGGCAGCTGATTAACATGTATTTTGAATGTTAATGTATAATATACTGTATTCTTACAATCAAGTAAGCTTGAGGAAAGAAAATATTGTTGAGAAAATTCATAGGAAAGAAAAACTACATTTACAGTACTATACCGTATTTACTCATGCCGCAAGTATACCTCATGTGTTTACAAGATGAATCGTCTATCTGAAATGATGAGCAATGGCAGCTGCAGACCTCCATGTACAGTACATGTCAAGCAACTCAACTGTTTTTGAAATGCCATGACTTTTCTCCACTTCTTAGGGACACTTCCAGCAGCACTAGCGGCACTTTATGTGGGTCCCTGTTCCTCAATTTTTACTGCAATACACCATTTATGGGAAAGACCAACTGCTCATTTGAAGATGATTACCCTCATCCAGCATTTTAAGCAGATACTTGCAAAGCTTGAGCTCATAATTATTAATAACAAGAGGAGGTGACTGCAAAAGTATTATAGTAGTATGATATATGCTATAGGTAATTTTTGCAGTTATGATTTAATACTGCATTTTATGTTTTGTTTTACATTTCTCTCAACTACATACAGCTGTGTCACATATAATCTGTAAGTGCGTGCATACATTTTGACAAATTTTATTTTTCGTAATAGATCTGTATACATTTTGTGGGAATCGATGAAATGGAATAGTGTCTATGTACAATTATTTTCATTTTTGACACAGCTTTTATTTTTTTATATTTCTAGCATATGTAGTTTATCTGGGAGTTTTTCAAATTCTTACAAATCTCTAAAAAGTTTTACAATATATTTGTTGAAAAAAATTTTATGTATAAGTGGACCTGCATAATTCAAACTTGTTTAATTCAAGGGCCAGTTTCATACTCAAGTTTAACTGTTTCTTTTGGTTTTCATATCTTTATGAGGATTCCTGTGTCATGCAAATATATTAAGCAAAGGTTTGTGCTTTTATTAATCTGTCTTCTGTTACAGAAGCCTCAGCTGTGAACCCAGAATGGGTGTGAACAAAGATAATATATTTTTGTCCCCATAGATGAATGTCAAAATATTGGTTCTAGGTAAAATAAGTAACAGAAAAATGAATACATACTGCATGATTACATTTACATTAAATTCTAGAAAATGCAAATCAATACATATCAATATTCTATTAGTAGGTTGTTTGGGAATGGATGTGGGTGGCAGAGGTATGCAAGGGGCAGAGGTTATCAGGGCCACAGAAACTTCAGAGGATGGTGAATATATTCAATATCCTGATTGTGGCATCTGCCTCATGAATGTATAAATATGCCTTTACTTCTAAAATTGTACACTTTCTTAGCAGTTTGTTATATGTCAACTATACCTTTGAAAAAACAAGCAAAGCAATGTGTAGAAGGAGATAAATTGACAATGCTGGGTTAAAGGATATGCAGAGAAAATGACCCCAAATTCTTTCCCTTCTTGTGTCCATGTCTTTGGCAATGTGACCTTGCAACTCCTCCCATTGGAAGTGAAGCTTACATCTCAACTGGACTTGTGACTGTCTCTAGCTAACGGATTGCGGCATACGTTACAATGTGCAAGTTCTGAGCCAGCCTAGGTCTTAGGAAATCTTGTTCATTTTTGCTCGCTCTCTTAAAATCCTACCACACCGTAAGAGCAAGCTGGGCTAGCCTGCTGGAGCAGAAGACAAGCTATCAAGAAGAGCTGAGGCCATCCCAGACAAACTATTAACTCAACTGACACTTAACACCTGAGAGAAAGGTTAGCAAAGATTAGTAGAGCCATCCTGCTGAGCTGTAGGTGTACGGCAATGAAAACCGCTTGCTATTTTAAGCGATGAAATTTTGTGCCAGTTTGTATCAAACGGTAGCTAATTGGTATAACCTCTAAAAGTCTAGTTGGGAAATAATACGTTAAAGCCGTGCATTCTCTGTAAGAACCCCCTTCTAAGGGAGCTGGGCTATGTAAGGTTAAGCTCCAGCAACGACTGGGCGGGGACTGTAGGCTTAGCAATGTACCAAGTGCTGTAAGATAAAAGGAAAAAAAATTCTAAAACGAAGGCCAAACTCCCCAAAACTTAAATTTATTGGAGATACAATTCAAATAGATATCAATTATTACTAGAAAAAGCAAGACAAATGATAACACACAGAATTGTGAAATAGATAATATAACAAGGAAAATGTTTTGTCCTCTCCTAGGTGGCACATAATTTTCATATATGGCATCAAGTTGAATTCTTCACAAGAGTTCTACTAAGTAAATAATATCTTATTTTTGGATAAGCTGGGAACAAAAGAGGACCGAGTCTTTCAGAATTAGTTGAGAATCAATGTTTGAAAAGGAAGGGTTAGAGAAAATGAAATACACTGGTCCTCAGGAGTTAAAGACACTCCAGACAGAAGGTTCTGAGAAAACTTGCTATGATTATCACACCATGTCAGAGTTCCACTGAACACCCTCTGACTTTGATTCTGAGGTTCGTGGTTGTAGGTATGTGTTCTACCCTAAGAAGAACAGAGTCCATTTGTTTCCAGCCAGCAGTCTTGGTTTCTAGATACGCATATGCCAACCTGAGAGACGCTGAACTAATACAGCCACCCCGTGTGTGGTGATCCCTGCTTGAAAGTCCTTTTTAAGTTTAAGGAAAGGAGAGCAATTCTCAGAGAACTCATCTACAATAACATCCCTTTACTGTCTTATGAGAAACAGAAAGTTGCTTATTTGAGTTTTGGAAATACAAGTTTTAAGGTGTTAAGAGACAAAAGTAGATCACTCTATTTTTTCTCTCACAAAGCTGTGTCTAATTTCCACATGATAGGAAAGTCATATCTCTTATGTCGCTATTAATCTACATGTTCTGCCTTGTTTTTTTTTTTAAATTTATTTTTGTATTTTAATAAGTTTTTGGGAAACGGGTGGTGTTTGGTGACATGAGTAAGTTCTTTAGTCGTGATTTCTGAGATTTTGGTGCACCTATCACCCGAATGGTGTACACTGTACACAGTGTAGAGTCTTCTATTCCTCGCTATACCTCACTCTCTCACCTGATTCCCCAGAGGCCAATGTATCATTCTTATCTCTTTGCTTCCTCATAGCTTAGCTCCCACATAAGAGTAAGAACATTTGATGTTTGGTTTTCCATTCCTGAGTTACTTCACTTAGAATAACAGCTTCCAATTCCATCCAGGTTGCTGAAAATACCATTATTTTGTTCCTTTTTATGGCTCAGTAGTATTCCATGGTATATATACACACACACATATATACAACATTATCTTTATCCACTCTTTGATTAATGGGAATTTGGGCCGGTTCCCTATTTTTGCAATTGCAAATTGTGCTGTTGTAAACGTGCGTGTTGTTCCAGTGACATTGTGGAAAAGACTATGTTTTCTCTTTTGTATTGATTTTGCTTTTTTGTCAAAGATCAGTTGACCATACTTATGTGACCCTATTTATGGGCTCTCTGTCATGTTACATTGATCTATTTGTCTATCCCTTCATCAGTACCACACCGTCTGGATTAATACAGCTTTAGAGCAAGTCCTGAAGTTGGGTAGTATCAGTCCACCAACTTTGTTTTTCTCGTTCAATACTCTGCTGTCTATTCTGAGTCTTTTGCTTTTTTATACAGATTTAAGAGTAACTTTGTTGATATCAACAAAACAACTATCGAAGATTTTAATTGGGAGTGCATTCAATAAATCAAATCAATAACTGACATCTTGATAATATTGTCTTGCTATCTCTTCATTTTGTCTTGTATCTCTAGTCTTGTATCTCTTCATTTGTTCTGTTATACTGTTTCCTATACCTCAACACAGTTTTTCTGATATAGATATTGTACATATTTTGTTAGATTTATGCATAAGTCTTTGTTTTGTGGGTGTCAATGGAAATGGTATTGTGTCTTCAATTTCAAATTGTATTTGTTCCTTGCTGACATAAAGGAATGTGAATTGGCGTTTGTGTATTAATCTTGTATCCTACAACCTTGCTATTATTTCTTATTAGTTTTAAAAGGTGTTTATTCTTGTCAAGTATTTCAAGAATTGACTTTCAAAAATTTCAAGATTTTCTAAATAAACAATTATATCGTCTGTGAACAAAAAGTTTTATTTCTTCCTTATCAATCAGTACAGCACTTTTTTTTTTTTTTTGAGAGAGAGGGTCTGACTCTGTCACTCAGGCTGGACTACAGTGATGCTACTGCAGTCTTGACCTCCTGGGATCAGGTCATTCTCCTGCCTGAGCTTCCCAAGTAGCTGGGACTTCAGGCACACACCATATGTATGGCTACTTTTTGTAGTGATGGGATTTCATCATGTTGCCCAGGTTGGTCTCAAACTCCTGGGCACAAATAGTCTGCCTTGGCCTTCTAAAGTGTTGGGATTACAGGCATGAGCTACTGTGCCCTGCCCCCCCCTTTTCTTTGTCTTATTGTATTAGCTAGAACTTCCAGTATGATTTTGTAAAGCAGTTGTGATGGGAGATATCCTGCCTTGTTTCTCATCTTGTGGGAAATCTAGCTTTGCACTATTAAGTATGTTAGCTATAGATTTTTTGCAACTATTCTTCTCAAGTGAAGGAAGTTTCCCTCTACTCTTAGTTGACTGGGCTTTTTTTTTTTTTAAATCATGAATGAGTACTGAATTTCATCAAATGCCTTTTCAGCATATATTAATATATAATCATGCAATTTTAATTATTTATCTTATGGTAAAGGATAATATTAATTGATTTTTGACTACTGAACATCCTTACATACTTGAGATAAATTCTTCTTGGTCATGTGTATTATACTTTTTGTACTTCTAAAAATTCAACCGGGCACGGTGGCTCATGCCTGTAATCCCAGCACTTTGGGAGGCTGAGGCAGGCGGATCAAGAGGTCAAGAGATCGAGACCATCCTGGCCATGGCAAAACCCCGTTTCTACTAAAAATACAAAAATTAGCCGGGCATGGTGGCATGCACCTGTGGTCCCAGCTACTTGGGAGGCTGAGGCTGGAGAATTGCTTGAACCCAGGAGGCGGAGGTTGCAGTGATCAGAGATTGCGCCACTGCACTCCTGCCTGGCAACAGAGCAAGACTCCGTCTCAAAAAAAAAAAAAAATCAATTTGCTAAAATTTTGTTGAGGATTTTTGTATCTATGAGAGATACTATGATCTGTAGTTTCCTTGTCTTGTAATGTCATTGCCTAATTTTGGTTTTAGGGTGATGCTGTCCTCATAGAATGAAAGTAGAATGTATTCCCTATGCTTCTATCTTCTCAAAGAGTATGTAGAGAATTGGTAGTTTCTTCCTTCAATGTTTGGTAAAATTCACAAAACATGGTGTATTAGCTTTTGTGTACTGACCTTGTATCTTGTATCCTACAACCTTGCTATCATTTCTTATTAGTTTCTTATTAGGTATCTTCTATTTTGGAAGGTTGTTAATTGTTGATTCATTTTCATTAATAAACATAGGCCAATTAAGATAGTCTATTTCTTCTTGTGTGAGTGTAAACAGATTCTGTCTTTCACTATTATATTGATTATTTGGTAATCAATGGGTACAGGTTACAGGTGTTTTATTTATTTTTTCTTTTTTAAGAAAACATCTACTTGTCATTATCTCTGTCCTTTCTATCAATCTGATTTATAAAGATAACAGTTATTTATTTACCTGCATAGGGTACTATAAGCCAGGTAGAGAGTGTTTCTGGGAGTTTAAAAAAGAGAGAAAACAGTAGACTAAGCATTAAAGACTTTTAGTAATTTTGGTCGTACAAGAAATCTGAAAGTTGGGATTTCAGAGCTAGTGCAGTGGCTCATTGATGGGATGACTGACCTTAATTATTTCTTTTTTTTTTTTTTTTCATTCTTGCCTGTAAGAATGAAATTTTTGTAAATTTCTGTTTAGTCTACCTGCTTTGGTAAGTTGCTTCTCTATTGCATTCCACTGCACTTGTTGTTCTCAAACTCTCCAGGTAGTAACTCTGCTGCCTTCTATTAAGATGGGAAGGAGTAGTGAGCTGGAAGTGTTGAAGGTATAGCTATTTCACTGACCCATTTGCAATTCTTCCTCCTGGTTTTTTGTTGTTGGTGGTGGTGGTGATGGCTTGTTGTTTGTTTATGGTTCTACATTTCTTTCCCAAATTCAGTACATGGAAGATCATGTACTTGATCCTCTAACCAATGAGCCTCACTGGGGATTTGCGGACCCAAGTAGCTTGATTCTTGGGGTTTTCTCCTGCAAGGACTTAGCAAAGGTATGAAAACAAAAACCCAAATCATTCTTACTATTCATGCTTTTTAAGTTGTGACTTCTGGATCGGTTGGCATCTTTTCCTTTGTTCTTCTTACCCTTTTAAGTTTTAAAATCAATTTTATAATATTTTAATTGGGCTTAAGGATAAAGATTGAGATAATGCATGTATTCAACTTATCACATTCATGCAAAACATATTTCTTTCTTATTTCAAAAAGTAAACTTTGTTCTATTATTTTTTAAAAAGCTACATCTAAGCTCATGAAACAGAAGGTACATACAGTTAAGTAACAGGTGGTTAAGTCTCTCACATGTAATCAACAGAATCACATGGTGTTTGCTAAAGAACCAGATTCCTAATACCTCTATACATTCTAATTTAGAAGTCCTGGGGTACGGCTAGGTATTTTGTTTCTTTTAATTGAATTATCTGGTGAACTTATGTTCAGACAGATTTGTAAAGGATGTCTACATCAGTGTTTTCCAATTCCACTGATAATACGAATTACTTGGGATGCTTGTTAAAAAAAAAAAAAAATCCCTAAGTCTCACCTCAAACTCTCTGAATCAAAATCTCTAGGGGAGGATCCTGGGAAAATGTTTTTCCTAATAAGCCCTCCAGGTGACTATTATCAGGAAGGACTTTTAAGAAATGGTGTTCTAGACAAGCAGTAAGGTCAAGAATGACAAGTTTTAATATGTTTGACCACTTTGATTGGCAGTGACTCTGGGAAGTTGTGCTGAGAACTCTGAAGCCTTGCTGTGACTTCTTGGGTAAATGTTTTGTTAACAATTAGCAGGAGCTCCTAGAAGAAAATACTTTAAAATATAGTTATTCTACAAATGCCTATTAATTTCTCTGTGCCAAGCACTGTAGGTTCTATGGAAAGCCACGATACTCACACAAACTAATAACTGCTATACAATTTAGAGTCTCATATAGAAGACAGGCATTCATCAAGCAATCATACCATTATGTAATTATAAAACAGGATAATTGCTAAGAAGGAAAATTATAGGATATTATATGAACATATGATAGGAAGATCTGATTTAGTTTAGAGATTTAATGAAATCTTTTCTAAAGAAGATGGGCAATATATATGAAAGTTTCATAAATGTGGTAAGTGGATGTAAAAATTGTCATTATTAAAAGTAAATTTAAATTAAAAAATAAATTGCAGGTACCCTGATATTTATCCCATGCTTCTCTCTACTAGCCACATGTTCTTCAACATCTAAGAGCACGCTGAGTGATAAGGATTGCAATAAAGACTGAATCAGGTCCTTATTCACTTTAAAATTGTGGCAATCCCCATTTACACTCATATTTAACTTGATATTAAAGACAGTAGAATGTTCTATTTGTGACACTGCTGTGCAGACTCAATCTTGCATCACTATGGAAACCTGACAGCACTGTGAAATAATCACATTACAATGAGGAAGAGAACTGCACGGTGTGGGTTAAATAGTAAACAAGTGCAGAACTTCTACAGTAAGTCTTGGCAGCAGGGGTTTACTGGGGAGAAAAGGGGTGGTTTACTCACAATGGTGTCCAACTGAAGGAGTCATTTGAAAATAAATGACGTCTACTAAAGTGCTCACAGGTTCTGGTTCTTTTTCCTTTTCTTTTTTTTTTAAGCCATAATACCTGACAGTTTAGTGAATTCTGAAAAGCCAGTGAATCCAACATTGTGACCTTGTTTTTATATATTTTCACATAAAATGTCATGAATTCTAGCTGTCTGGGTTGCCTCCTAGAAAATCTGTTCGAGGATGAATCATAAGAGGTTTTGAAGGAAAGATCAAGGAGTTCCTAAGTGCATGCAAAGATTGTATTTTTCATTTCTTAAAGACAAACCCTGAGATCAGTCATAGAGGCTCACACCTGTAATCCTAGCATTTTGGGAGACCAAGGTGGGAGCATCAGTTGAGCTCAGGAGTTCAACATTAGCCTGGGTAACATAGTGAGACTTTGTCTCTACAAAAACTAAAAACAAAAATTATCCACAGATGGTGAGACACACACGTGGCCTCAGCTACTAGGGAGGCTGAGGTGGAAGGACTGCTTGAGCCCTGGGGTTTCAGGCTGCAGTGAGCCGATATTGCACCACTTCACTTATCCTGGGTGACAGAGCAAGAAGCTATCCACCACCATCCCCTACAAATAAAAAGACAAACTTTGAGAAATATAACAATTGGAAATTATGAGATTAGATCACTTCTGAAATAGTCTTTGGCTCTTATAATCTCAGAGCCTTCCTAGGAATTGTTAAAAGACAAAATTACGATATATTTAGATTAAAGTTCTAATTGGATTTTATTGCAATTCTAGAACTGGGCAAAATTTCACTGTATAAAGTTGAATGACTGCTCTGATGAGTTAAGCAAAAGAGGTTGGTTTTATAGGCAGGAAAGAACCAAATAAAACATAGAAAACAAAAAACAGTTTGGTCATTTCAAAACTATTTTAGAGAGTTAAAACAGAAAAGCCTTCTTTATTAAGCTTCCCCAGTCTGACTAGAATCTCATTCGTTTGTTTTTATGTTTTTGCTTGTGCTTTTTGAAAACTGGCTCTTTAGAAAGTTAAGTTTGACCATGCAGCACTTGGCACGAATGACTCCCTCCTGGTCTACTGGAGCCTCATGTAGAGGCTAGTCCAAAACAATAGTCCCCCCAAAAAACTTTGGTTTTTTTTTATTTTTATTTTTATTTTTTATTTTTTTTAAAGAAGGGGAAAAAAAGAAAAAGAGGGAAAAAGGAATATTACTTCATTCCTAAAATGGGTTTCAATAATGGCCGATCAATATTTTGAGTGTTTAAAGTGGTTAATGCATATTTTATGTGTTTAAAATGGAGACCTCTATTGTGTTTATTTGTTCTGGCTCTGAGTTCAAGTCCTGGATATCGTTATCAATTTGTTGTCTCATTGAATCTAAATCTCATTATGGGTCTTATGTATCTGGGTGTTAAGATCTCTTATTGTTACATTAATCCTTTTACCCTTGCATCCTTGTAGCTTTGAAATCTATTTTATTAAGTGTGAGAATTGCAACTCCTGCTTTTTATTTATTTATTTTTGCTCTCCGTTTGGTTGGTGAGTTTTTTTCCATCCCCTTGTTTTGAGTCTTTGTATATCTGTAGATATATTGTTAGATTTTGTGGATAATGTATATTTTGTGTGTTTAAAATGGAGAGCTCTATTGAGTTTATTTGTTCTGGATCTTAGTTCAAGTCCCGGATATCGTTATCAATTTGTTGTCTCGTTGAATCTAAATCTCATTATGGGTCTTATGTATCTGGGTGTTAAGATCTCTTATTATTACATTAATCCTTTTACCCTTGTATCCTTGTAGCTTTGAAATCTATTTTGTCAAATGTGAAAATTGCAACTCCTGCTTCTTATTTATTTATTTTTGTTCTCCATTTGGTTGGTTTTGTTTTTTTTTTTTTTTTTCCAACCCTTTATTTTGAGTCTATGTATATCTTTGGATATACCGTTAGATTTTGTCTGTATCTTTTGATTGGGAGATTTGGTCGATTTAAATTTAGGGTTGCTGCCGTTTGATATTAACTGGCTATTTTGTCCTTTCGTTGATGTGAATTCTTCTTTATGTTAATGCTCTTTACTTTTTGGTGTATTTTTAGAAAGGGTCATACTGGTTGTTCCTTTCTGTATATAATGCTTCTTTTAGAAGTTCTTGTAAAGCAGGCCTGGTGGTAATAAAATCTCTGAGTACTTGCTTGTTCCTGAAAGATTTTATTTTTCCTTCAAATGTAAAGCTTAAATTGGCAGGATATGAAATTCTGGGCTGAAAGTTCTGTTCTTTAAGTATATTGAATATTGGCCCCCACTCTCTTCTAGCTTATAGGGTTTCCGTTGAGAGATCTGCTGTAAGCCTAATAGGCTTACTTTTATGGGTGACTTGATCTTTCTCTCTGGCTGCCCTTAATATTTTCTCCTTCGTTGCGATCTTGGTGAATCTAATGATTATGTGCCTTGGGGTTGGTCTTCTTTAGGAATATCTTTGTGGTGTTCTCTGTATTGCATGGGGTTGAATAGTGTCCTGCTTTGCTAAATTAGGAAAATTTTCCTGGATAATGTCCTGGAGAGTATTTTCCAGCTTGACTTCATTCTCTCCGTCACATTCAGGTACACCAATCAAGCGTATATTAGGTCTTTTCACATAGTCCCATATTGCTTGGAGACTTTGCTCATTCCTTTTTATCCCTTTTTCTCTATTCTTGTCTTGTCGTTTTGTTTCATTAAGTTGGTCTTCTACCTCTGATACCCTTTCTTCTGCTTGATCCATTTGGCTGTTTAAGCTTGTACATATTTCACTAAGTTCTCGTGTTGTATTTTTCAACTCCATAAGTTCATTTGTATTCCTCTCTATATTGTCTATTCTTTTCAATATTTCATCTAACCTTTTTTCCAAGTTCTTAGTTTCTTTACATTGGGTTAGAACAAGTTCCTTTAACTCCCAGAAGTTTCTTATCATCCACCTTTTAAAGCCTACTTCAGATAATGGAACACAGTCCTTTTCTATCAGGGCTTGTTCCGTTACTGATGAGTCCTTTTCCATCAGGGCTTGTTCCGTTGCTGATGGGTTCTGATTTTGAGTATACTCGGCCTTCTTAGGCTGTTCTTTTCCCCTCAGTGTAGATGACCCGCCTTTCTAATTAGGTTTCTGAGTCGACGTTATTGATTCCCAGTGCTGGGATCCGAGCAACCCACTGTGGCGGCCTAAATAGCAGTGATAAGACTGATGCCCGGGAATCTCTGGTCTGGCTTCCCTCTTGAGTCCACAACAAGTGGCTCTGACTTCCCGGAGCTCCAAACTCCGGTCAGTAGGGGAAGCAGTCCCGTTGGCTCTGCATGAAGAGCTGCTGCGCCGAGACGCCGGCAAAACCGCTGTGGCGGCCACAAGAGTCGCACTGGCAACCCGTGGGGCTCCTCCACTGGGAATCGGCTAATCGGTGAGTGACGAAAATTCATCTAATGATGTGGCGTCGTCTCGTTCTCTGAGCTTTCACTGGGAGCTACAATCCTGAGCTGTTAGTGGTCGGCCATCTTGGATCGATCTCCAAAAACTTTGTTTAACAAAGTAAACCTATAATTTTTTTTTCTTTTTCTGAGATGCAGTCTCAGTCTGTCACCCAGGCTAGAGTACAGTGGCACAATTTTAGCTCACTGCAACTTCTGCCTACTGGGTTCTAGTGATTCTCCTGCCTCAGCCTCCCAAGTAGCTGGGATTACAGGTATGCATCACCACAGGTGGCTAGTTTAATTTTTAGTAGAGATGGGGTTTCACCATGTTGGCCAGGCTGTTCTTGAACCCCTGACCTCAAGAGATCTGCCCACCTTGGCTCCCCAAAATGTGAATCCAGAATTTTAATACAGTGATTTCACCACAGTTTTATGTAGAAGCGAGGGGGGGATTGATTTCTTAGTGAATCAGAATTGTCTTAGAATTTTGTTCACTGAAATTGTGTGGAGAGGATAGTTACCATATCTCAAAGCAAGATCAGTACCGCCTATAGAATGCTAGAGGGTAATAGAAGCTAGCAGAGGTAAATTTTGAGGTTTTCAATTTGAGATTAAGATTGTCTAATTGCTTACTCATAGGTATAATGATTATTTTACAAGTACTTTAATAAAATGTACGTTGATATTTAAATTAATTTTGAGCAAGTCTAATATTATTATAACTAAAATATCCCTTTGGGTGAATTTACAAATAAAACTATTTCCAAGAATATTATGGTCTTCAAATATTCATCGACTATTTTTCAGTAATCAAATTGTATTATTTTTATAATGTTAATTGAACTTACTTGTCTTCTTCAGATCAAAATATGTTATTGTATAAAATTTTCAGTGTACTTCGAGAATGAAATTATTTTCATTGTTCACCAAAATTTACCCACAGAAGCATATTAAAAGAATGAATTCACTTTCCCTGAAACCTCAGAAGATTGCATATTTATAACAAAGCTCTTTAAATAAACATCTGATCTTTCAGAAACAAAAAAAAATATTTCAGAACAAAAAGGAAAATGTCCCAGAGAACCATTTATAATGTCCAACTTTATACAAAATTTGGCTGCATTAAGGAGACATACTTGAGCCAGGCTACTTCCTGAATTTGTCCTCTGTGATCAGCCTTTAGAGCACTGTGGCTCTCAGTATTGCACTAAATTAAACGCTATGGGGACCCTTTCTAGCAAAAGCAGTTAGAGCAGGATCAGATTGTGCAGCAAAATTAAAAACGCCTGAGGGCTCTGGATAACATGTGACTCTGGACTTTCGGTTAGAATTCCAGAGCATCTCTAGACCCACTGTACTGGACTATAAAATGACAGGGTCACAAAGAATATTAAAATTATTCCATTTCTAACATATGATCATTTAGGAAATGTATAAATCAATCTCAATATTGTGGTCATATACAGAGTTAGACAAATTGGCCTGTCCTAAAAAGTTCCACTACATTGCAGAGGGGCAGGTGGTCCCTTTTCCAGTCTCTGGGCTTAGAAATTAGACTGGGGCTGTGTCCATGTTCTATGAGTGCTGATTTGGCAACAGCTTATGGGCAGCTGTCATCTGCACAGAACAGAACTCAGCATTTCTTTTTATTATTGATCACCATTGTCTGGCAGCTAACTCTCTAGTATCTGCATATGAATAATCAACTGCAGTATTACTTTATTTTCTGATCTGAGAAAATTGTCCTTGACATTGTTTACTGGCATTTATTATGCCCTTGGGAATAATAACTAATTTTAATGTTAGTTTAGGTTAAAACTTAATTATGAAAGTAAATAATGTCTGCAGAAGTCAAGCCAATCCCATATTCCTAAAACAAACATTGCTCTGATATCTTGCTCGACTACGCCTCTTGGTGGCTTTCAGCTCACGAATTTAACTAGCCTTTGTTGATTCTTATTTTTAATGTAGGCCAGGTACTTTTACAAATATTGATCCACTCATATACATGTATTGAACACCTTAGTGGCTCCGTATGACACAGTTCTCATGTAGGGGACCATCAATATTATGCTTTGGGTCTCCAGGCATCAATGTCCATTAAGACCTGTGTCTAGTAGTCCTAGAAGTATTTGCATAATGGCTTTTTCCACGTTTATTGTTTAACTCGAATAACTGGCGATAGATCCCTTCAGGGAGGGAATGAGAATCACTGTGGAATATACTAGCTGTGTTGTTGCAGCTCTCTTTCTCTTGGGAGGATCTAGTTTTCTTTTTGGTCAAATGGTGTGACAACAGGAAGCAGGCTCATATTAGAGAATTGATCAAGGTATGTTTTTTTATTGAGGCAACTGCCCTCAGCCTCCTGGTCATCCATGCTTATTTCTTCTGCTGATACAAGCTCAGTAACAATCCTTGTTGCCCACCTGTCTTGCTATAGGGACGCCAAGTTCTATAACTACATAAATATCTGTCAATTTATAATCCTCTGTGGGTCACATCTCTTGACTTCAACTCTAACTTGCTGGATAATAAATAGTTGTAGCCTATTAAATTTAGTAGTTAACTTTACCACCTATCTTCTGATTTTTTTTTTAAAGTGTAGGTGGGTCCTATTAACCACACTGCTATCAGAAAGCCACATTTTAGTTCATCCAACTAACAGTCATAGTTGACAGAGTAAAGTCAACACTAGAAGTTTTAGTGTTGCTGGTGCCTGTCTCACCAGGTTATTTCCTACAGCCCTTATAAAGAATACCTTCTCTGGGCCTTTCCAAGAAGCATACTCATTTGGTAGACCTGTGTTGACTACACCTGCTATATTTACTTCCTGTCTCTCCACTTCCAAGAGCATTTTTATTGCTTTCCCTTTTATACTTCTCCAGGTTTTAGCCTTGTCACTTCATTCAGTCTATTGCTTTCCACATGCCTCCAGTCCACATCCTACTAGTACATTTGCCCCATATCCTGGGATCATGGCCTAGATATTAAATTC
The DNA here is from genome assembly GCF_049354715.1 of Callithrix jacchus. Taxonomy (NCBI): domain Eukaryota; kingdom Metazoa; phylum Chordata; class Mammalia; order Primates; family Cebidae; genus Callithrix; species Callithrix jacchus. Next base: position 4,580,995 of record NC_133511.1, on the reverse strand, counting down.
TACAAAACAGGAGAGCATTTACAAGTCAATAAACTCTAACCTATCCTATTTTATATTCTTTCCGCATGATTAAGCACCCTTAGAATCCAACCCCATTTATGCTCCCCCCAGGACTTGCTGGTATATTATGTCTATTTTATGTGGCTACTTTTGACTATAAAACCAGCTAGGTTATGCTACAACTTAACATAGTTATAGCAGGAGTGGCCATGATGGGAGGTGAGAGCAGATCCAGAGGGGCGCACCGGAAGACTAACAGGAAAGAGTTTCTGAATTATTAACCAACACAAGAAATGAGTTATTAGGGCATTCTAGCTCTTAATGGGAGTGTCATTTTTGTAGACTCAGTAGGGGTTTGAGAAGTGAGAAGGACTGATGGCACACACCCAGGCCTCTCCATCTAATGTGCCAGTATTCTAGAATTTTTCTACTGGAGCCCTTGCCTTAACATGAGAGAACAGCCTTGATGAGCATTTAACTGTCTTTGAAGCTGACCTCTCTGTCTGTTAAGTCTACAGCTTTGTCCTTGGATTTCTCTACCTATCACTGAAGAAGCGGCTTTCACACCTGACTTTAAATTGTCTAGTACTCTCTTCAGTTCCTCATAACTTTTCTGTGGAACATGAACAACATGCAGCTATAGCCAAGCAAGCATGTTATCCATATAGCATTTCTTCCATTTATCTCCCCTGATGCATAGGATTCGCCAGCATATTTCTTTTCACCAATACACCCTTTTAATTCACTACCAGTGATAGGGTTAATGACTGGACCACCATCTTATGCTAGGTCCATTTGTACTCCACCTCTCTTCAGTGCTGGGATCCTTATTGCCAGACAGGTAGAGAATGAAGCAACTTCAAAACCCAGCTTCAAAAACAATCCACCTTCTTACCTGCTTGCTTGAACTATTCCCAGCTCCAATTTAGATCACAGTTTATTAGAAATCCACATTATGATGCTTGCCTGTAAGACCTTTGCTAACATGGCAGGGAGCACTGTAGCAATAATTTCCCAAGAGTTGACCCACATCAGCTTGAAATTTGACAGATTTTACACGTCTGCTTCTATCAGACGTGGGATTCCCTTGAAAAGCCATGCTCTAATGCAAACAGCTCTCTATACCACTGAGGCCAGTTTTGAAGGAGCTGACAGCTGGATGCTTTCTACTCACCACACTTCCGACAGCTGAACAGAAAGACCTTTGAAGAGAATTCACAGTAAACATTTTCATATCTACCAAGTTAGTCTTTTCCAAAAAAATAACTTTTGGCTTTCTTCAGTTTCCCCATTGTCCATTTGTTGTCTACTTCACTGACTTATGCTCTAAATTATTCATTATTGGTTTGTTTACATTTAATTTGCTAGATTTTTTTCTAGTTTCATGAGATGAACACATAGGTTACTAATTTTAAAATGTTTCCTTTTGTCAATTAGGAGCATTTAAGCCTAAATAGTTCTCATTAAGCACAGATTTAACTGCATCCCATAGGTATATAATCTAGTATCTTTGACTCATTTGGTTATTTTGAGGATTATTGCTTAATTGATAAATATGTGAACCTTTTCAAATATTCTTTTTCTACTGCTTTCTTGCATAATTGCACAAAGAAAACACTCTTAATGATTTCAATCGTATGACATGTGTTGAGATTTTCTTCCTGGCCCAGGATACAGTCTGTTGTGGAAATAGTTTCATGTCCACTGAAAATGTACTCTTTGGTTGTCTGATACAGTCTTCTACCACTATGCCAGCTTTTGTGAGGGTGGTTCTTCTTTCTTATCCTTAATGATTTATTTTCTGCTTGTTCTAATATTTACTTATGTTCTAATATGATTCAACCTTTTCTAAAGTTTTACTTTATTTTAGTTTTTACTTTATGTACTTTGAGTACATGTTATTAGCAGCATACAAATCTAGAATTATTATAAATTTTAGTAAATTGAAAATTTATGGTGAATTTAATATTTTGATGAAATGTCAATATTTTTAATAGTCCTTGCCTTTAGGTTCAAGTTGTATGATATTAACAGTTTCACTAGACTTCTTTGGTTAATAATTTTATTACACGTCATCTATCAAGATGAGTTTTTTTAAGTTGAAAACTGTCTTTAGAGCTTTCTGTTTATATATTACAATTTCTGACTTGTTGAGTTTCAAATCCATTGTCCTACTACTGTTTCCTCTTTCTCCCATCTATTCACTGTTACTTTTTAACTCATTTTTGTATTGCTTAAGATTTTAAAATTATTTATTTTCTTCTATGATCTTATAATTAATTTTTTAGTGGTTAATCTAGATTTTTACATGCCTTTTTGATTTATCAGACTTTGCCTTAAATCAATACTTATACTGCTACCTGGACAATGCAAGGACCTTACAACTTCAGTTCCATTTACTGAATTTTGTGCTACTATTTTATGGACATGATTTCTACATGTATTTTCAACTCCACAGCATATTGTTTACGCAGTGAATATTCTTATCTTTTCATCTGCTTGATAATATCTTTTCATGTCTTTTAATGGGGTCTTCCCTGCATGAATCTCTCTGATGTTGATTTTTAAATGCCTTTATTTTCTTTACTTTTGAAAAAAATTATCATGAATAAAATCCCAAAATGGGTTTCTTTTTTGGCAATTTCAATTTTTTCATATTCTAGTTTCCACTGTTTCAAAGAGAAAGTTCATTTGCAGTCTATCACAACTTTGAAGGAAACATGCCTTTTATACATCTGCTTTTCGAATTTTCCCTTGTTTCCAGCTCTTTAGCCACACCAACAATATGTGTATATTCTTTTATACCTATTTGGAGCATTTTGAAAGCTGTTTGAAGGAGAGGCTTGCTGGTTTTTTAAAATTATTTTTAATTTTTTAAAGCTGTCTCAAAACGATTACCCTTCATTCTCTTTGAATATTACAGTTTTTCTCTTTTGCCTTTCCTCTCGAGCTCTAATCACACAAACTTCAGAACTTTTCATCATGTTATATTTGACATCTCATTTTCTGCATTTTTAAATTTTCTATATTCTTGGTGCTTTAACTTGGGTATTTCTTGCTGAACTGCCATCGAGTTCACTAATCTTTGGTTCTGTAATATCTAAATCACTACTACAACTTATATTACTTTCTTAATATATATTTTTCTTATACAATTTGCATTTATGTTATAGATGGATCAGTAGACTATGTATTGTCCAAAAATAGGGTTGAAAACAGCAAGTCAAGTAAGGAGATGCTTTAAGTTAGAGAACCTCTCTCCAGTTAATGCCAAAATACAGACACAGAAATTCCCTGAACATAAGTAAAGTCAGAATCAGGAGGAAATCCCGACTGCATTTAAAGAGAAAGAAGACAGAAGAAAACAGGAGGATGAGAAACAATGCTAAAAGCTTGGAGAGTTAAGCAGGGTAGGAAAGGAAGAAGCGCAGACTCTGCACAAAAGCCTTCAGCTGCATTTATAAACGAGCCATATTTATGGGGGCATGGCTGCGCCGTGCTCTGTGTGGGCCATGGAGGCAGGGATAAACGTGTAAGGGGCCAGGCTGAATGTCAGCTGTCCCCCTGGCGCTGTTATCAGTGGAAGAGATCCGAGTTTCCTCAAGTTACCTGCCCTGTGTCTACAGCAAATTCAGTCCTTGCCTCCCTAGAAGAAAGAATTAGACCGAAGGGCATAAAGCTGTCCTGAGTGTTTTCTGTGCTATCCAGAGAGCTGCTTTGCAGAGGCAAGTTTCAGAGCAAGAGTGGAAGTTTATTTTAAAAGGCTTTAGTAAAGGAAAGCAAGAAAAATTTGCTTGGAAGAGACCAAGCGGGAGCCTGAGGGTCCAAAAGAGAAAAGAGAGCAAAAAGAAAGGGCCTTTAACCCTCATCCTGGGACTTTATGAGCTCCCCTTTTAACATGACTCTTCCCTTAGGGTGCGCTGCCGCATGCACAGAGCCCTGCTTACCCTTGGGAAGGAGCAGGCCCAGTGTGTTTCTGATGCATGCCCATCTGAGACTTTTTCCTTTTTCTGCTGAAGTGCACCCGGAAGATTGTACTTCCCCATTTTTGTCTCTTAATGTGCAAGCCCAGGGAGTTGCTTTCTCCATGGGGTCTGCATGTAGTTAACACTTTACTGTTAACAGGTGTGGGACTTCAGGAAATGACCTCTCCCTGGAGCCAGTGCCAATTTATCACTTTTAAAGAGGCAATGAAATAGTTGCCGAATCTCTGCCAGACATTTCTAGTGGGTGGGGGGAGGGTAGGACAGCCCTCTCCTGCCCCGCTCATGCCTAGCTCCCTGTAACAGGCATCAGGGAAGACCTACGTTATACCTAACATCATGGAGGGCTGTCTGACCTGGATGTTTGTATGCTGCTTACACACATCTCGTGTACTGGCACATTTCTCCTATAGAAAAACGAGACTTCCTAGATTAGTCTAGATCCCTTTCCTAATTTTCTCTCTTTCCACATACACCTTCCTACTTTCCTCCTCAACTACTCCCTTTCCTTCTTCTTCTTCCTTCTTTTTTTTTTTTTTTACTTTTTATCTTTCTTTTGCATCCTCCATATGCCCGCTTTTCAAAATCACCAGCCTATTTAAGGAAGGGGAAAGAGCCAAGAGTCAAACTGGGAATTGTGTTAAAAAAGTGGGATGGTAGGAAAATTCAAGATCATCTATTTCAATATCCTACCATACATAGGGACTGTCTCTGAAATGAAAACATTTTCATATAGCTTTTATTGGAGCATCCAACCATGAGCAACTCACTACTTCAGAGTCAGTTTGTTCTATTCATGGTAGGTTACAGTTGGTAGAAAAATTTCTTATTGTGAGCTGAAATCTGTCACTCTCTAAATTTAGGCTAGTCAGCCTTATTGACTCAAGTTTATTTCTAATATATATTTTGTATATATTAGATATGGTATAGCATGGAAAGTTTGCCTTCCTCAAATTAGCTGTACTTGTCTATTAGTCGTAACTCTCCAAAACAAGAATTTCCTTTAACATTCTTACTGGAAACATTAATAATGGAATCATTGAAACATCAATGGCAATTTTGGTGCTGCAAGATTGAATGGACTTAGACTCACTAAAATCAACTAAAATCTGTACCTACCAGAAAGTGTGGTTAACACTCAGGCATAGCCATTCCAGATAACAAAAGATAATATACATTCATTAGTAATATATCCCAGGTACCTGTCTGATTTGGGGTTCCCTTTTGTAATTTATTCTGGGTTTGTCCCTAGTGCCTTGCTGTTTTACAGTTTTTAGAAGAGGACCACATTGATTCTTTTTTCAGATCTGAAAAGCTATGAAACAGTCAATCAAGCTGAAAACATAAAGAGAACCCTTGAAGTCAGTAATGCGAATCAAATATGAAGATGTCACAGTTGCATAAATAGTTTCCAAACTCAAGAATCAGAGAGAAGACAGATGTTAACTTTCTTGGGGAAATTTCCCTCCTACCCGCTAATGGAAGGTCAAATTGTAATCGGTAGTGCCTCTGACTCACAGTCATAAGACTTTAATTTAAATACAGGTTTTGCCATTGCATTCATCTATAACTTTGCACCAGCAACTTGACCCCTGAAACTCATTTTTCTTACCTGAAAAAATAGTACTAATAACAAATGAGTAATATATGTAGATTATGTGTGTGTGTGTGTGTGTGTGTGTGTGTAAAGGATTATATTGACTTTAGATAATGTTTTTCTCCACTAGACTGTAAGCTTTTGAGGATAGAACCTTATATTAGTTTTCTTTGTATCTAAGAGGGTAACGGTCCTAAAACATAGATGTAATGATTATTATAAGTAATTACAAGAATTTTAAAAGTGCTCATTAAAAAAATATTTAGTAAGTTCTCACTAAAAGCTCAATAAAAAAATGATAACTGCAATATTTTCTTTCACTCCTTCTTATTTTGTGAGTAAGCAAGTTTCACTAAGTAGAAAATAAAATAAATTATTTAGGGCCAAGTATTAGCACAAGGCTTGGAAAATCTTATTTGTGTTAACAAGTATATATAAATCACTTTACATGAGTTAGTGTCAGATATTTATCTAAGAAAATATGATCTTAAATGGATATTTCTTCTGGTAAAGTAGATTTTTCTGAGTTTCCACAATATTAAGAAATAGAGAAGATGTTCAGCCACTATTTGCTGAATAAGTGAATAGATGCCCAGGGTCCTCCAACCAAGAAAACGTCAAATATTTCCTTTAACTTTAATGAAGTTACATTTTAAACTTTATTCTTAATCTCTGTCTCATATAGCTGACAATATGTTCTGAGGATCAGCAGATATTTAAGATATTAAACTCTGATAAAGGTCTTTGACATGGCAACCACAAGAACCTCAAGTATTTTATAAAAAAAAAAAAAACCAAGGATGTAGTTATCATTAAGAAAACAAATACATCTAAAAAAATGTAATATCGACCTGCATCTCTCTGAAATGAATTACTGTCTATAAATGTCAAACTTGTCTCTTTAAACCTTTACCTCAGAGCTACCTGAGATGTAAAAAACTACTGAGTAAACAGAAGAAGCACTTTCAGAATAGTTGTTTTCAGCCTGATAAAATATGACCATTCATCAATAAAATGTCTTCCGTTGGAGTCACCAATTCCTAGAGTCATTGCCTATTCTGTTCACGGTAAGACATGGAAATACGTTCACAAAAGGCTTTTGTTACTGCAACCTCCTGCAGATGTCTGTAATTGGGGTTAAATGGGTGACGCATGCTTACTTGGAAGTAAAAAATAATTTAAGAAGAAGGTAGCATTTGAGTTGAGACTTAGAGGAAGAATCAAATGTAGGCACCCAGAATAGGGACAAGGGCAGTGGGAAGAGCATGAATAACAACTTGGAAAGGAAAAATTTATTATGAGTAGAAAACAGGAAATATGAGATGGAAACTTGTGGGAAATTAGGTAAGAAAATAGGTTGGGGTAAAGTTATGGAAGTCCATGAATGTCCAGCCAGGAAACATGGACACACAGTTACCTGGGCAACATAGTGTCACTGAAGTACAACATTTAACATGTCCAAGGTATAATTTAAAATTTGTACAACATGATTACAAGCGTCTTCTTAGTGCTAAATATAGTCATTTTCTAAGCCAGATGTTTCCTTTTTAAAATTAGTATTCTGCTTTTAAAAATTCAGATAACCAGCATGACTATTAACAACATTTATCTCTATAACTTTAAATAGATGGAGAAATGTTCATGCATATGTAAAATATTTCAGATAAAAAGGGTATAAAGTCAGACACTTGTCTATGATTGTTATTATGAAACATTTGACTTGTTATACAATGTGTCACACTCATTGAGCTTTCAGTGTTTTAAAGATGATAACGTATCCAAGTTGTTTGTCTTAAGTAATATTTTGCTTATGATCTAACACACAATTGACACTTATATAACACGCAATTAAACAAGCATCCTTTTTTAGTATCCAAATTTAATTTGGAGATGTCATTTGTCTCTAAAGATTCTTTAGAAACACAATGTCTGTTCATTCTCATTAGTATGTTGTTACATAATAACTTGAGCTCTCCTTTAGAGCTTATGATTTCCTTCTTATGAATCTTTCTTCCTTTAAGGATACAAAATTGTTTGCCACATATTTCTCTCATAGAAAAGTGACTGGAATCCCTTACTGTCAACTCATACAGGCAATTCACTAAATAACCGTCAAACTCTTCTTGAGCACAGACATAACCAGTGTCAGCATTTTTCTCAACTTGCATATTTTGTTTCAAGATACATGTTCTGTCTCCTTATCCTAAATTGTGATGACTGTTACGATGGCATTTTCCATTATACTAATTACGACAGTCCAATGGTGATACAGGGTGAGAGTTAAATCTAGTAGTGGCACAAAACAGCACTCAGTCCCTTCAAGTACCAAATTTCTCTTTTCTGAACATTTATCTCCTGGAAAGCATTTCTTTTGTGTATTACCTTAGAATTAGAATTGGGGTTTTTTATTGTAAGATATTTCCATTGCTTGACTGTGCAATGTCCAATGACGAATGAAGGAAAGCCTTTGAAAAGTATGCAGACAATATGTGCTTTCTGGAACAGAGCTGAAAACAAATGCTATTGTCGCCACACTGCTCTACAATCTGCCACCTGCCAGGAGCATGATGATGATCTTCAAGTACTGGCAGAGCTGGAGCAGAGTGGGACAGTAGAACAGAAGAAATGCAGACTAGACTGACATGAAAACAGTCCTAACCTCAAATCTGTTTGTTTGCTCAGAATGTTTGTGGACTTCAGCTAGTTCCTTAATCCCAGTCATTAATCTCTAAAATGAGGTTTATAAAATCTGGCCCACCAACTTTGCAGAATTCTATCAGATCAAACTGCTTAAAACTTGTAAAATGCAACTCAACTGCATAGCATTGTTATTCCATATTCCTGTATGTACTCTTAAAATGATTGAGAAAGCGGCTGAAATTGACCTCCACACATAAAAAGTCAATTTAAGAAAAAGCTGCAAATAATATTAAGGGGTCTATTTGCATTCATTCACACTAAGACACCTCAGATACTTTAATTAATATAGAAGTAAACTGGATCCTTGACTTATAATACAACAAACATGCTTCCATTTTGCACGTATAGTACTTCAAATATCCAGAAAGCAACATTTTTATATTTCACAATCAAACTTAAATCCATATTACCTGACAGCACTGTGTAATGAAAATGACCAGGAATTTTATGTGAGTTTTATCAAGGATATACAATTTAGGGATTTAGCTCAATAAATGATTTTTATAAGCATCATAACTGATCGTGAGATGTTAGAGTGTCCTAGAAAGATCACTCACCCTGGGGTCAGAGGTTATGGAGCTAGCTTTTCCATTGCAGAGTAATGTAATGAGCCATTATGTGTCACTCAAATTCTTTGGTTTTTAGTGTTCTTATCTATAAAATGAAGATAGGCCAGACGTGGTGGCTCAAGCCTGTAATCTCAGCACTTTGAGAGGCTGAGATGGGTGGATCACATGAGGCCAAGAGTTTGAGACCAGATTGACCAACATGGTAAAACACCCTCTCTACAAAAAACATACAAAAAATTAGCTAGGCATGGTGGCACACACCTGTAATCCCAGCTACTTGGGAGGCTGAGGCAGGAGAATCACTTGAACCTGGGAAGATATATATATATATATAATATATTTAGCTTATATATATTTTACTGATATATAAAATGAACATAAAACTAATAGTAAGACCGTATTGAGTATCCAAAGTGATAAACAATGTGTAGGTATTTTCAATTTGTAATAATGCATGCAAATATCAAATTATAGCAGTGGTAGCGTCTATAATAGGAAAATAAGGAAAGTCAATAATTATTAAGACTTTAGGGTATCACTGGCTCCACCCATTGTGGAAGGGAATGTAATGCAATCTCTTCCAATGACACATGAAAACAAAGAGTCTTTCATTCATTTATAGATCTTTTAAGAAAATGAAAAAACTAATTGAAGGAAAGCTTTCTTAGTCTGTTTGCATTGCTGTAACAAACCATTACAAGGGTAGTTTGTAAATTTTTTTGGAGTCTGGGAAGTCTACGATCAATGCACTCGCAGATTCAGTGTCTGGTAAGTGCCCCTTCCTGGTGCACAGGTGGACATCTCTCTGTAACCTCACGTGACAGAGAGAGCAAGGGATACTTTGACACCTCTTTTATAAGGGCACTAATCCCATTCATGAGGGCTCTATCCTCATGACCTAATCACCTCCCAAGGGCCACACCTCTAAAGACCCTCACATTTGGGATTAGGTTTTAATATATTAATTTGGGTGAACGCAAGCATTCAGGCACTAGCAAAGGTCAAAATGAGGACACTAATCCATATTGGCCAGATATTGAAGTTACCTATAACTTTTTTTTCTCACCCCCTAATCCCAGATTGAAAAGATTTCACCAATTATTTTGTATAACATTAAAACAAATTAGCACAAATAGCTTTTATCTTATAAAAATGTAACTGAGACACAGAAAGTTACCAGAATTAAGGTTAAATAGAATGAAATATGTTGATCTACTAGTCTAAGTTAAATATTTAAATACATTATGTCACTAAAATTGAATTAAATTAATCTGAAAGAATCTTATTCCCAAAGAAACTATTCAAAAGAAATAAATACAAAAACTGAAATTGAGCTCCTTAGTAATACAGTAATGACAGTATCTAAATAAATTAGGCAAAAATTAATTGACACAAAACATCTATTGGTAATTCAAATTGTAGAAAATTGTCCTATGCTTTTACATAGGTATTTAATTATATTCTATATTTAGCACTCTGAGGTATATTTTTGTTTCTTTATGCTGTATTTGTATTTGATATTGATATGAAAATGATTTTGCTTATTCTTAATAAAATGTGATGAGCATTAAAGACATCCATTTAGAGTAATATAGGCTTCAAAGACAAACAGCTGTTTGGGATTTTTTTTTAGATTGCTCCACGTACATTTAGCAAATAGCAAACCTCCAGATATTTTTAAATGTCCAGATATACTAGATGATAAATCTCTGGGTGATTAAAGGCAGTGGTTACCACTGATTAACACTAATTCATATACCTAAATGTCCTGTAGCCAAGCTCTTCAATATCCTTGAAATAATTGAAAGGGGGACAGAATGAAAAATGCAGACAGCTGAATCATTTTCCTTTTCTGAATGGTTAATGTATTTTCATGGTTAAACATACCAATTAATGAATTCTTGAATAATTTCTCTTATGGATAAATATCACAGAAAATGTCTATTTAGCCAAATATGTATCCATTTAACAAACTTCTGTTGTAGCAAAAATAAAACTCTTATAAACTTCAACAACAACAAAGATCTGAGTAAATTCGTATTAGTGAAAGCCCAGAAAATCAGAAATTATTCATGAATTACATGGAAAACATACATTGTTTTACTGATTGGTCACCAAAAACAACTGCACTGGTGATAAGAAAACTTCCCTGTTTGAAACTACAAAAAACTTCCTTGGTTAAAATTACAGATTTGGGGATCAACACATTTCTTGATTGACAGTTCCATTGGACTGGTATGTACATAATACTAGAGTAATTTTTTGAAGAATAAACAACACATTGCAAACATCTGCTTATGTGGTGGTCATAAAGATTTTGACATACTTCTACTCATTTAATATTTTTAGACTGATAATTATATTCACTTAGAAATCTAAAATCATACAGATTAAAAATTTAAAATAAAGGCTGATAAAAGGAGTAGAATTAAAGGAAAGTATAATATCTTAGTTGTGTTGCTGAATTCAATTTTTTCAGGTTTTTGTTTTTTTTTTATGCTACCAATTAGGGTCTGGATGTTTGTAGATAATCATTTTGGCTGAATCAATTCATATCTCTCAATAAGCTATATTTGACTCAGAAAAATTCTAAGTGAATTATCTTTGTCATCTAGCCAATAATGGGCCCTAAGGCACTGTCAGCCTTCTAATTGTTGCTAGTTTACCTTTGTCTACGACAAAGGAGATGAAGGAGGAAGTTCTTAGAGCAAAATCACATGGCAACTTCATTATCATCCAATCAGCTACTGGTTAATAAAGATAAATGTGTGGGGTGAAATAACCTAAACAATCAACTGGAGTTCTTGGTTGCAAGCAATGGAAAATAAATCTAGATGGTTCAATTGGTCAGCAGGAAGGTAAGAGAATTATACTCAGAAAATAATAAGGAAATGGGAGTCAAAATCACAGCACGGATTCAGCCCACTGAGACCATCACTGCTGCCTTGGTTGAATTTTACAAGCCGGAGACTGCAGTGCCATGATTGCAAGCTCCGAATCCCAGGTGTGTTTTCTGCCACACCTTTTCAAAGTCATTCCTTTCCTTGAGACATATAAACCTAGTTAAAATGCAGGGTAAGCCTTCTGGATTGGTGAAGCCATTTGCCCAATGCATTTCTCTTTTTCTTTTTTGAGTGGAAGAGGAGGGGATTATAAACAACAGAGATTTATTTCTCACAGCTCTGGAAGCTGGAAAGTCCAAGATCAAGGCAATAACAGATTTGATATGTGGTGAAAACCTACTTCCTGGTTCATAGATAGCTGTCTTCTTGCTGTCTTCTCTCTGTGTTCTCAGAGGGGAAAAGGGGTGAGGGAGCTCTCTGGGGTTTCTTTCATAAAGCCACTAGTCCATTCAGAAGCACTCCACACTCTCATGATTGATCGCTTCCTAAAGAACCCACCTTCAAATACCAAACCTTGGGGAATGGGTTTCAACTCATGAATTTGGGGGGACACAAATATTCAGTCCATAGCAGTCAGTGAAGTCCATTTTTTTAATATTTGGAAATTGTATTTTTTTTTTTTGGAATATCTCAAGTGAGAAAAGTAAAGGATTTAATAATAATAAAAGAATCAAAACAGTACATTCTGGAACCTAATGTATTCTTATTTTTCAATGGACTCAAGATTTTATTTTCTTCTTTTTGCTGACTTGTATTTTAGGTTTGGGAGTACAGGTGCAGGTTTGTTACGTAGATGGACTTGTGTCACAGGGGTTTGTTGTACAGATTATCACCCAAGTATTAACCGTAATACCCAATGGTTATTTTTTCTGCTCCTATCCCTTCTCCCACCCTCTACTCTCAAGTAGACTTGAGTGTGTTTTGTTCCCTTCTTTGTGTTCAGGGGTTCTTGTCATTTACATTTATAACTGAGAAAATGTAGTATCTGGTTTTCTGTTTCTGTGTTGGTTTGCCAAGGATAATGGGTTCCAGCTCTATCCATATTCCCACAAAAGACATGGTCTCATTCTTTTTGATGGCTGCTTAGTATTCTGTACTAAGTAAGTAGTGTGTATGTACCACATTTTCTGTAGTGAATCTGTCATTGATGAACATTTAGGTGGATTTAATGTCTTTTATATTGTGAATAGTGCTGCAATGAACATTTGTGTGCATTTGTCTCTATGGCAGAATGATTTATAACCTCTGGGTATATATCTAGTAATGGGATTGCTGGACTAAATGGTAGCTCTGCTTTTAGCTTTTTGAAGACTCACCATCCCGCTTTCCACAATGATTGAACTAGTTTACACTCCCACTGCAGTGTGTAAGTATTCCCCTTTCTCTGTATCAGTTATTCTTTGACTTTTTATATAGCCATACTGATTTGTGTGAGATGATATTTCTTTGCAGTTTTAATTTGCATTTCCCTAATGATCAGTGATATTGAACTTTTTTCACATGCTTGTTGGCTCCATGTATGTCTTCTTTGGAAAAATGTCTTGTCATGGCCTCTGTACACTTTTTAATGAAGTTGTTTTTCCTTTGTAAACCTGTTTAAGTTCCTTGTGGATACTGGAAATTAGAACATTGTCAGATGCATAGTTTGCAAACATGTTCTCCTAGGTTTTAGTTTGTCTGCTTACTGTACTGAGAGTTTCTTTTTCTGTGCAGAAGCTCTTTAGTTTAATTAGATCCCATTTGTCAAGTTTTGCTTTTGTTGCAATTGCCTTTGGTATCTTTGTCATGAAATTTCTGATTGTTTCTGTGTCCAGGATGGTAGTGCATGATAGTGCCTAGGTTGTCTTCCAGGGATTTTATACTTTGAGGTTTTACATTCAAGTCTTTAATCCATCTTGAGTTGATTTTTGTAAATGGTATAAGGAAGTAGTCCAACTTCAATCCTCTGCATATGACTAGCCAGTTATCCCCTCACCATTTATCAAATAGGTAATTCCACTGCTTGTTTTTGTCAGCTTAGTTGAAGATCAGATGGTCATAGGTGTGCAGCCTTATTTCTTGGCTCTCTATTCTCTTCCATTGGTTTATATGTCTGTTTTTGTAAAAGCATCATGCCATTTTGCTTACTGTAGCTCTGTAGTATAGTTTCAGTTTTGGTAATGTGATGCCTTGTTTTCGTTTTATCTATTTATTTGTTTGTTTGTTTGTTTGTTTAGTTTAGGATTCTGCTCAAACCATTTCTTCTTGGTTGACTCAGAAAAGGAGTATATAGCTTTTCAGTGCCCATGGTAAGAGGCAGACTCTGTCTAGCATTAACGCTCACATAAAATATGGGAAATGTTCCAATATGAGAAGGATATTCATTTGTTGGTCAGATAAACAGACAAAAGACAAATACTCATTAACATATACAAAGTTAAAACTGCGAAGGCAGAATAGGTGACAGTGGTTAATGATATAAATTTTGGCACTGGATTGATCTAAATGTGAATTTTGGCTCTCCTACTTATTAAATATGTAATTTCTATCCTCTCTGAGCATCTGCTAGTTGATAAGTTCCATAAAACTGTGTCTGGCTTATTCACTGTGGTATTTCAAGCAGCTAGAACAATGTCTTGCAATGAGCAAAAGCTCCAAAATAGTTATTGAATTAATGACAAGGCCAAATCCCAGTATTACACATGATGACAGCAGCATGTTACGTGCCTCCTAAACACTTAAATATTTTATTTGTTTTTATGATTATCCAACTGAAGTATTTCCCCATGACTACACTAAGCTCTATGGAGTCAGGGACAATAAGGTTTGTAAACTATTTTTTCCTTTGAATTTTTAATTATTTGAGAAGATCTGTATATTTTGATTATAAGAAATATCCATTAAATGGGAACACTCAAATATAAAATATTTTATTTATATTATTAAAAATTAATATCTCTAATAAAATATAATAAATATTTTAAATTTGTTCATAAAACTATCAATACACCATTTTTAAATAAATCTGTGACCATTTTTGAATTTTTTTCTAAGTACAGTAATTCCACTTACTTAATAACATAATTTTTCTTACTAAAGAGAGTGCATGTAATTAAAAACAGTGTGTTAAGATAAATACTTCTGAGACTGTCAGGTTTGTTCCACACTTCCTCTTTAGGCAGGTCTCATTATGCCAACTTTTTGTGTAGCTATCCATCCTGAGAGACCATTAAATATGTGGCCCCCCACTAAATAACTATGTCTATACAGATGTTGCTCCAGTGCCTACTGGAATATAATTTGTTCCCCCAGAGTAGATGAGGAACTCTTAAAATAAGGTATTATTACTACTATTATTAGGGCTAACATTTATGGAACCCTTGTTAAATGTCAGGCTCTATGCTAAGCACTTCATGTGCAATTACTCTTATAATGCACTCTAAATCTAGATTAAAAAGCATCTATTATTATCCCCACATTACAGAGGAAAAGTGGATCTCAGATAGGTCACACAGCTTGTAAGTCATAGAGCTGGGATTCAGACTGACCCCAGAACACTATGTGAAACTTCTTCCCTATGTTTTCAGATTCTGACTACAAGTTTCTCTCTCCTCTCTTTTAGCAATGGATTTTTTTTCATCTTTGCATTTGTATTTTGACTTTTATTTTTTTTCCTTTATAAAGGGAGCCTATTTTACCTAAACAAGAACCACAGTTATGTAAAGGTAAATACTGAATGAGAAATGTTATGTTACATTACTAACTGTGCTTTCAGTTCAGACTCATGACCTTATGACTCATGCAGCCAGACATAGCAACGTGATAAAGATTCGGCTTGTTACAATGATATAATTGTGACACCTCTGTTGCCCTAGGAATAAACTGAGATGAGGAAGAACAGAGAATAGCAATAAGGAGTTACGTCTTGAACATAAACATGTTTAGATTTTGTTAGCTCTTCTCAAAAATGATATGAAGGCAAAATAATTTTCCATTGTAGGAAAAATAGCAGGACAGTGACAAAACATAATCTGACCTATTCATTTTTCAGTTTTTCTGAAGAAATTCTAAATGCCTCTACAGCGCATGTGTACCGGTGGTGTTAGTCAACTTAGGCCACTGCCTGGGAGGGTGGTGTTCAATCTTATATGTACTTGATGAGAATGTTAGTTATCATCAGGATCGCCTATCATCAAATTGCAGTTTACAACAGAAGTCAACAAATCTTTTTTACAAAGGATGAGCTAAAATATTTTAGGCTTTTCAGGCTAGTTGGCTTCTGTCAAAACTGTTCAATTCTGCCATTAATAGCATTAAAACAGCCATAAGTAATACACAAAAAAATGAGCATGGTTGTGTTCCAATGAAACCTTAAAAAAAAAAAATAGCCTATAGGCCACAGTGTGCCAATCCGTGGTCGAGAAGAAAGACAGTTTGAAAGATAGAAGAAAGATACACAGAAACACAAATCCTCCAGGTAAAAATAACTGACACCGATTAATGTCAGAGCCTTACAAGATAATACTGGGTAACTTAGAAAAACAGTTGCCACGAAAGTGTGTGCTAACATTCTTTATATTATTTATGGGTATAAATACTGAGGGAAAAAGACAAATGCTTAAAATAATGAGATCCACTTAAGAATGAGAAATATTTAACAAAGTCAAGGTGATGTTATTCTACTGCTGGTAACCTCAGTGATTACTACAGATTCTGTGACGGCATGAACAGGAGAACATCATGAGAAAACATACCAACCTAGAAATATATAAATCAGATCTGAGACCATTTCAGAAGCTCAGATGTCTGATCATGGCTAATTTCTAAGCTCTTCATTAAGATCCTTATAGACCAATTTCCCATGTCCACCCTTGCTAAACTTTGCTTCAACATTTACAGAAGATTTGAAAAGTCACGTGCAGTCATTTAGCATGTATGCATACCTACACGTATACACACATATGGGCAAAGAAAAAAAGCGTGCATTATTTGAAGAACTAGCATCTCTATGGCAAAGGAGACATGGAGGATACAGCTTTGAGGTTCAATGAGCGGGGAGAAACAGGCTGTCTGCCCATCGAAGCATCATCCTTACTGATACTCTGGTCACAGACGCTTTTGAAAGGTCTGTAGTTACTCTTTGACCAGAATTTATCTACTGAATAATCTCAATTACTCCAAAGACAAAGGAAAATATGACTAATAATCATTCTTTCTCTGGACATAGGAAAGTATATAATCTTTATCGAGTAATCCAGATATTAAAATTGGGATGATTTTATAATTAATTTTTTCAAAATTGTTACCAAATCGATTTTCCTCATGTTTTCCCTACATGTGAACTATGTTTTCATCCATGAGATAACACAAGTTAGAAATAGGAGAGCTGTTTCTTTCTCATAATCTCCTACTACCCACCTTCAAGCCCTGACAATCTTATAGGTTCTATCTTCAAACCACTCCTCTGTACAACCACTGCTAAAAGCTTTCTTATCATCATCATGCATTTTCTTTCTTTCTTTCTTTTTTCATTTTGAGACAGAGTCTCACCCTGTCACCCAGGCTGGAGTAGAGTGGCATGATTACAGCTCACTGCAGCCTTCACTTCCTGGGCTCAAGTGATCCTCTAACCTCAGCCTCTTGAGTAGCTGGGACCATAGCTACTTGAATCCAAAACTGAGGTCTATTTTAAAAAATCTACCTTCTGCATTCCTCCTCTGCAATATAGGAAAAAAGAGTAGGGTAAGATACTCTACTGATAAGAGAAAAAAAGAAGTGGACACCATTGTGCTGTTTAAGTCCCTGGCCACAGCTGCCCCTATGCCAGCTTCCATCTACCCTAACCCCCTCTGGTTTTCCATATTGTGATATCATCCAGTGAATTTCTTGTTTTTTTTTTTGAGATGGAGATTTGCTCATTACCCAGGCCGGAGTGCAATGGCGCAATCTCCGCTCACCGCAACCTCCGCCTCCTGGGTTCAGGCAATTCTCCTGCCTCAGCCTCCTCAGTAGCTGGGATTACAGGCATGCGCCACCATGCCCAGCTAATTTTTTTTATTTTTTTTTTATTTTTAGTAGAGACAGGGTTTCACCACATTGACCAGGATGGTCTCGATCTCTTGACCTCATGATCCACTTGCCTCGGCCTCCCAAAGTGGTGTTTTAGCTTAGATTACTGTACCGGGGTATTGCCACTGTGATTAAAAAGTTTTCACTAATGTAAATTCACATTTCTTTCTCTCCCTTTAGTTCTGTCACCCCTCTGAAGACCTGGTTCTTAGCTGCAGCTGCAACTCTATCCCTGGACTCATCTTTGAAACTACCCAGAGGTCAGAGGCAAAGGCCCAGCATACTCTTTTTTCTTCTTTAATTTTATTTTTATCTTACCTAATGTTGACTTCTTTATTTTTCAAATCCCAACAGACAGACAGTCAATAGCTTTAGAACTTTACAACAAGATCTTCCAAGTGCCCTGAGACTTCGTGATGGAGCCAACAGAAATAAATCATACAGGACAAAGCCAGACCCTGGTGTGAGGGATGCTTATAAAACAGCATAAACAAGAAGTCATATGAAAAAGATTGTATGGAAGGAAGAAGAGATAATGGAAATTAATTCATAAGAGCCCCAACTAAAACACTTATAGTAAAATGTCATTAGGACTGCTTGATGTTGGTGAAAGGCTCAAGACCCAGGGCAGAAGGCCTGTTTGCTGTGAGTTCTTGAACAAATAATGTAACTTTGTTGAAATTCAGTTTTCTTTTTTATCATTGGGTATTAATAATTTCTCTGGGATGTAAGAGTTATAATGTAAAGTTAAAATGACTAATAAATGGGCAAACCTTGAAAATGGATCGAATTTTATAAATGTGAGAATCTTATAAATATAGTACTTGAAACCAAAAGAATTAAGTCTCAGGTTGAGGAATATCGGATACCAGGGCAGGCTAACTAGACAAAGGTCTCATTTATCAGCCACCTTCAGTCACACTGAAACGGGGCTATATTTTTTTATTTACTTACCTACCACTACTGCCAATAGTCAAAATAGTGTTACTTTCCAAGTTATTTAACTTTTTTAGGATAACAGAAAAAAAGATCATTTCTAGTTTTTAAGGCATGTATTCAATGAGTAATATAGATTTATTTCATTTGGTGAACACATGGCTATTTCCCTGCTACCACTAAAAATTAAATTTTAAAATGCTATTTGATACCTTCATTAAAAACTTTTATTGTTTGTTTGTTTGCTAATATGGCAGGAATTCAAGTCAAAATAATTAGATTTATGAAACAACATAGAAAGTGCTCCCAATTTCAGCACTGTGACAGGTCCATTGATACAACCTGCTCAGGCAGAGACCAAGTTGGAGAGAAGAATAGGTTATTATTTTAGTTATCCTGAGGTAAAGGAAATAGTCTGAAAAACATGAATCTATCCATCCTCTTTTAAATAGAGAGGTCATTAGTCTCTTTCCTTATTAAAATGAGCACAAATTGAACATGCATAGATTGATTCCCTCTATTCAGTTGCTGTTTGAAACTTAGCTTGCTACACATTTTAAGAGACATTTTCTGCACATTTTAACAGACACACATTTCCTACACATTTTTAACAGACACATTTTTACAGACATTTCTCAGTGTAGCTCTCTGACTTTATGACATCAGCGGAAGCAGTCTTCAACCTGGTAAAAATGTAAGGAAAATGTAATGTCTACTTATAAACTTAACAGGAATATCAAAGACAACTATTTCATCAATAAATTTCAAGATTTGGAGATTTTACATGATAGCCAGTAGCTCTTTGATATAAATATAAAGCTATATAATCCACAATTCCATTTATTTGCTTATTTTATGTTTTCCTGAAGTAGTTATTGAGAACCTATTGTCTGTAAAGAGGTGGAATAGACAGAAAAATACAGAGTAGCAATGCATTCAAAGAATGCCAAGTACGGGAAGTGGAAAGATGCTGACTTCTTGCCTGGGTTTGATTTTAATTAGTTTTATGACCTTGGTTAAGTGACTTCTCCCATGTACATCATTAAGCCCTTTTTTACTGAGGGCTTCCCATAGGCAGAAACACGATTGACAGAGGAACAAATAAAGCTGCCCCAGCCTTTGTGGAACTGACATGGCAGTGGTAAGACAAATATTAAAGAATTAAACACATAAACAAATGTAAGTAAAGACTGTGTAAAGTGTAACTGAAAGTAAATGGTGTTAAAGAAGTTTTAAAACTTGAGCTTCTGGTTTAATTGGCCAGTCATGGAATACTTACCTGAGAAAGCAAAATTTAGACTGATACCTGAAGAAAGAAAATCGCTGGGTGTAAATAACAAATGTGGAAGTGTAACAGATTTGAGGAGGTTCAGCCAGTCTAGTTGAAATGCAGACACCCAAGGGAAGAAGGCAAAGGATGAGACTTACTAACCAGGCACTGCCCAAATCTTGCAAGGTAAGAAGACATGGTAAGAAGTTTTGAATATACCCTAAGTCACATGAAAAATCACTAACGGATATTAAACAGCTGTGTGACGTGACCAGATGTGCATTTTTAAAGATCACTTGGGCTGTGGTATAAACAGAGGACTGAGAGAGTAAGATGCAGCTGTTGGAAGTGGTGGACTAGTTACACGCACTGAAATGTGCCAAAAACCATAATACTGAATGAAAAAGAAAAGAGAATGTGTTCTAAAGCCCACTGCCTTTATATAATGATAGCTCAATAAAAACACATAAAAATAAAAGAGTATATATTATGTCTCTTAAAATGATTGCTCTTGAAAGGCTTAATAGGGATGACAATGGAGGTAAAAAAAATAACTGAATAAAACAAGAGAGCACTTATAAATGGACCAGCAACAATAATAGGCTTTGCATTCATGAACATGATAAATTCGTAAGGGCCCTGGGATTTTTAGAATGGCAAATGAGCATTGGCTTCAACTGAATGTCGCCAGCTGCATTCGCCTGTAAAGAGAGTCAGGCTATCTTTTGAAGTTTTGGAGCCAGACATTGGCTTCTCCTCTCAAGCTATGAAGTTCCTAGACTGCATCTGCTTCCAATGGCATGCGGTTCCATCTACACTGAAAATGTGTTGTTTAGTGTAGCCAGCTTTATCAATTATCCTAGAGAAGTCTTCTGGATCAGTTGCTGCAGTTTCTGCCTCAGCACTGGCCCCTTTGCCTTGTACTTTTAGGTTATGGAAATAGCCTTTTTTCCTAAAACCCACCTTAGTTAAGTTCACACTTTCTTCTGCAGTTTTCCCACCTCTCGCCTTCAGTGAATTGAAGAGTTAGCGCCTTGCTCTGGATTAGGTTTTGGTCTCAGAGAATGTGTTGGCTGTTTTATTCTTGTATCCAAACCGCTAAAACCGTTTCCATATCAACAATAAGGCTGCGTCCCCTTTTCAATCATCATGCGTTCACTGGAGCAGCACTTTTAATGTAATTCAAGAGCTTTTCCTTTGCATCCACAACTTGACTACCTGGCACAGAAGTCCTAGCTTTCATGCTGTCTCAGGTTTCAACATACCTTCCTTACTAAGCTTAATCATTTCTAGCTTTGGATTTAAAGTGGGAGACGTGCAACTCTTTCTTTCACGTGAACACTTAGTGGCCATTATAGGGTTATTACTTGGCCTAATTTCAATATTGTTGTGCTTGGGCCTGAGAAGAGGGAGCGAGATGTGTGAAGAAGTCAGAACAGACCCAACATTTATCCATTAAGCTTGTCATCTTACATGGACACAATCCATGGTGCCCCAAAGAATTACAATAGTAACATCAAATTTCACTGACTGCAGTTCCTCATAAGGGATATAACAATTTAAAAGTTTGAAACGTGGTGAAAATTACCAAAATGTAACACAGACACATGAAGTAAGCACGTGCTGTTGATAAAATGGCACCAATAGCGTTGTTGGATGCAGGATTACCATAAACTTTCAATTTGTAAATAACAAAATATTTGTGAGGCCCAGTAAAGCAAAGCACAATAAAAAGGAGGTGTGCCTGCATTTTGAAATAACAGATTGAATGAGGGGGAGAGGAGTTGAGGAACTGGAAGCAGAGAGAACAGGTACAAGATTCAAATAGTAGTCCAGGAAAATCAAAGCAAGTGGAAAAGCTAACAGAAGTCCGGCATAAAAGCTATTGAGGACTTAACTACGTATTTCCAGAAGGAATGAAAAAAAGGTCAGAAGTGATCATGTGGAAATATCCTCAGCTGACTTGACTATAAATGGAAAGTGTTGGCATTAAAAAAAAATGGACGAAGCTGAAGAACTCACAGAATGATGAATAATCAAGTTAATTGTGGTCTCCTTATCAAAAAGAAAAATAAAGACATGTAGATAGAAATTCAATTTGTATGTCTTTACTCTGTAAACCTCGGAGGTATTTACAAAGTATGTAAGAAAAATTTAAGATTGGAGTTAATGAAGCAGAGATAGGCAAGAGAGACATAATAGGTAATACAGGTTAGCTGGTAAGATCTTTGGAGCACAGCAAATTTGCATTTAAGTTAGTAATAATAATTATGCATTGTACAGTATAGCCTTTATACTTTTTAATCGGTTCTTCCACTTAATAGGCAAATATTCTTTTAACATCTATTAAGTATAGGAAAATAGTAGGAGTGGGAGATACAGCCGTCAGTAATAAAGTTTCTTAAGTAAGTGTGAAGTTAATAAAACACAGTCCCTAATCTAGTTACTCTTCTACTGCGAGATTTTCACATTCAAGGTGTACTGAGCACCTCTTGCGTACAGAGGACTTGGAAGAGCAAATGAATGTGATCTGTCTTTTGCTGTGTTGTTGGAACAAGCTGAGTGCTGGGACATCCAAAGAAAAGAAACCACATAGAAGAGGTGATATGGGACCTTAAGGGATGATCAGGAGTCATCAAACAGAGTACATTTATATATATGATAGTATCTCCCGTAATCCTGCTCACACCCTGTGAGGATCAAGGAAATATATTAAAGATGTCTTTCTTACAGTATATTCCGAGCAAGATGAGAGATAGGTAGTATGATAACCCCAACAGTCATTTCATTCCTCTTCCTAATTTCACTGTTTTATTGAAAGTGTTTTTTGTTAAAATAGTTTTATTTTTCATATAGTTCTAGGCAAAGAACAGTACTATTCCTTGAAAACATTTGTTCTTTAGGGATATGACGTGGTGTTTGCCCAACAAAATACACAATTTCTAAAACATTATGACTAATTCAAGCAAATGTATTCTCTAAAGAAAAGTCTCTATTTCACTTGGTGTACTTAGAGGCACATTTAATAAATAAATGAAAACAAAAGTCTTATGTCAGTATTCTTCCTCAGCACTGTTATAAAGAGTGGCAAAAATTCCTTTCTTTGACAAAAGAGACTTTTTCCCCCTTTTCCCCTGAGACGCCAATGAATATAAATGTGCAAGTTAAATATTTTCACTTAGATTCACAGAATGTTTGACACTAATAGACTTTGCAGCATTTACATTTTTTCCCGAGCTTAAAACTGCCAGTTTTTAAAATGTTAAGTATTATTTACCAAATTAAGTGAGACTAATAATTTATTTTGCATAGCAAGTATTGTGGCTGCTAAGAAAAGAGGCTTTTTATTTTCTGTTTAGTTATCTTGGTCTTCCTGTCCATCAGTGTCGGCGGCTTATGAAAAACAAGTCAGGACAGCCTGCTTTGGTATCTATGCAAATAGGACTCAATTATCCCCAATGAGTTTGCAAAACTTGCAGAAGTCATTAATTTGAAAAAGATGAGGGCTGATGCAGGGAATTTGGAACCTATATCAAAGACGTTTTAAAATCACTCCCATTGAAACTTTGACTTTTTGCACACAGAAAATGCTGAATCCAGCTAATTTTAACTACTACGAACTATAACTTATATAACAGAAACACAACTAGCAAATTTTATTATCCTCTTTCTTACATAATTTGTCTAAAAACTAACATCTCATGCTTCTTGTAACCAGAGTACTTCTTTTAACATTTCCTTTATGCAGGTCTGTCAATAATTAATTCTTTCAGGTTTTTTTGGTCTGTAAAAGTGTTTATTTCCTCTTCATTTTAATGACATTAATAGACTTTATTATTATCACAATTTTAGATTTTCTAAAAAACTGCAAAGATACTACAAAGTTTCTGTGAACCTCACACCCATTTTCTCCTATGATTAGTATCTTACATTAGTATAGTATAATTGTTACAGTTAATGGACTAAAATTGATACATTATTACCAGCTAAGGCTCATGGTTTATTCATTTTTAGTGTTTAATGTAAAATCCTTCAACTTTTTGATTTTCTTCTGGATGCTATATTTTCTTCAGTATTGTATTGGCAATTCTAGATCTTTTGCCTTGCCATATACACTTTGGAATCAGTTTGTCAATATCTGCACTATAACTGACTGAGATATTGATTGGGATTGTGTTGAATCTATAGACAAAGTTGGGAAAATGTGACATCTTACCAATACTGAACAAGATGAAATATATCTTCATGGACTTTTACCTTCTTGATCAGAGTTTTGTAGTTTTCTGCATATGACATCCACACATTTTTGTGAAGTTTATAACTAAGTATTTATTTTTCTTTTTTGGTATTATTGTAAAAGTTATTAAAAAGGTTTACTTTTAAATTTCAAATTATGAATGTTCCTAACTGGTTTACAGGAAAGCATTTGATTTTTGTATATTTACTTTGTGCCCTGTAAACTTGTTCTATTTGACCATTACTTCTGAGTATTTTTGTTGATTCTTTGAGAATTTTCAGGATGTCTTTTTTTTTTAAATTGTACTTTGGGTTCTGAGGTACACGTGCAGATCATGCTGCATTGTTGCATAGGTAGGTGCATGGCAAGGTGGTTTGCTGCCTTCATCCCCCCATCACCTATATCTGGCATTTCTCCCCTTTTTATCCCTCCCCACCATCTCCACACCCCGCTGTCCTTCCCCTAGCCCCCATCAACTGACCGCAGTATGTGATGCTCCCTCCCTGTGTCTATGTGTTCTAATTGCTCAACACCCACCTAGAAGTGATAACATGCAGCGTTTGATGAAAAGACAATATTATTTCTTCCCTTCCATATGTATATATCTTATTTTCTTGTCTTGTTGCAATAGGTAGAACTTCCAATGTGATATTAAGTAGGAGTGGTAAGACAGACATCTTTGCCTTTTCCTGATACTTGTCAAGAAATATCCAGTTTCTCACCACCTATAATGTTAATTGTAGATTTTTTGTTCCTCACCACTAAGTATGATGGTGATGTTAAAGTGTAGATTTTTTGTTAGCTGTAGGTTCTTTACCAAGATGACATTCCTTTCTCTTTTTTAATTTGTCCAGTATTATGATAGTCCCCATCCAAATGGCATTCTTTATTTCCATCGCTGCATTTTTGATTTTTAGAATTTTCTTTTGATTTCTTAGAAGTTCCATTCCTCTGTTTACATTGCCCATTTGTTCTTGCATATATTTTTGATGGTTGTATTTTTCTGTGTGTATTTTCTAGCCTTTGGTATTTCTTCGTTTTTTTTTTTTTTTTTTTTTTTTTGGTTGAAAACTGGACATTTGTATCAAGTCACGGGAACTGAAGCAAACAGAGCTTAGTGAAGATTTAGTTAACATCAGCTAGATGTTAAGCTTTGTTTAGTGTTTTCTTTAGTTAGTTCTAAATTCATGCAGTTCCCCTGGTGTCCTTGTTTTGCCTCTCCTCTTGACTTTGAACTTCTCATTCAGCTGTATCCTGCTGCTACGGCTACTGCCCTGAATCCCTGTTGCTATAGCAGTAGCGTGTAGGGCAAGAGAAGCCTCATGTAATATGATGATTAAGGTAAACATCTGTCTTTTAGTGGGGCTGAGTCTCTGGGATATAACCTTTATTTCTCTTAGAGAGTAGGTCATGTTTTATTAAGTGAAGAATGCCCTTAATGGATTGCACAATGATTACTCTTTACCACACTCCTGCCAGAGCCAGGACTAGATCTTATTTTATTAATAGACTTTATCACAATAATGTTGTACAATTATAGAGGTAAAACCTATGAAAATGTGAGACCTGAAATTTCTAAGACAGTCTGGGCTGAAATGATCTTCCCAGCTCAGCCTCCTGAGCAGCTATTTTCAACACTGAATATGACATCCTTGTGCTTCCTGTTCTCTGCTGATTCTAATTAGAAGTTAGCTGTTAATATTATTCGTATTCCTTTATATATGATAAATCTTTTTTATTCTGCTTTCAAGATTTTTTCCTTAGGCTTTAAACATTTCATTCTTTTATTATTATTATTTAATAGAGACACGGTTTCACCATGTTGCCCAGGCTGGTCTCAAACTCCTGAGCTCAAGCAGTGCTACCCTGGCCCCCGAAAGTGCTGGGATTACAGGCATGAGCCACCGTGCCCAGCCTCAAGGTTTCACTCTATGTCAGAGTGTGGATCTATAAGTTTATTTCACTTGGATTTCATTAACGTCTTGAATATGTATATTGGTGCTTTTTATTATATTTGAGAAGTTTTAAACTATAATTCCTTCAAAATGCTTTTATCTACTTTTATAATTCTAATGACATGTATCTTGGTACACTTAATTGTGTCCCACATTTTTCTGATAGTCTGTTCAGTTTTTTTAGATTATATAATCTTTATCAATCTATCTTCAAGCTCACTGATTCTTCTGCCTGCTTAAATTTACTGTTAAGTCTCTCTTGTAAAGTTTTTATTTCAGTTAATTACAATTTTCAACTCCAGAATTTCCATTTGGTCCTTATTTTCCAATTTCTATTTTCTTATAGATATTTTCTATTTTTGAGATATTGTCAATATATCTTCTTTTGACATGGCTGCCTTTAGTTCCTCGAACATGTTTATATGAAGTACCTCTAAGTCTTTTCTGCGGTGTCCACATGTGGGCTCCTTCCAAAGCCATTTCTGTGGCCCCAGGTCTCTTTTTTCTTCTGTGTGTGAGTCACACTTTTCTTTTTCTTTGAATGTCACAACTAGACATTTTTAAATAAATGTAACAACTTTAGACAGAGTCCCTCTACCCTTGGTGAATGATGTGTTTTTTGGTTTGTTTTTAGTTTAAGTCTTAACTAATCTAACTTTTTGAAGTCTACTTCTCCCACAGTATTCAGCCTCTGCTATCCCTTTACAGATTGTGTGTATATGTGTGTGTGTGTGTTTTCTTTTAGCCTAATTACCTAGGAGTTGGCCCTTAGTTGCCATATATCGCATTTATTGGTGAAAAATTTTGCTTATTCATTAGTTAGGTGTTTATTCTTTACTGTTAGATGTGTGTGAAGCACGGAATTTATATCCCTATTTAAGAAATCTGTTTTTTCTCCACATATAGGCAGGAACCGCAAGCTGAGATTTTCTCTTTCTGATTATTTCTGAGAGGGTGAAGCCGTTGAGATGCTCACAGTCTTTCAGAATGTGAGACATATATGGTATTATTAAGACTGGCTTCCTAGGAATTATTCCTGAGTTTACTTATTGTAGTCGCTGTTAAGGAAGTGGTCGGAGATCGTGCTTAAGACCTTTATTTCAGTCAAGGATTCCTCCCTTTGTTGATAAATTTTGTTTGGCTGGGGAAATGTTTTCAATCCCATCCCTCCTGCCCTTTACCCTAGGTTCAGCTCTGATTCCTCCTGAGTGGATGTAGCCTAGAGTTTGTGCACAGTCTCGTTTTCCCAACCCCAGTGTGACCTGTGACTTCAGGAGGGCCTCTCTTGGCTGCTTCTTTCCCTGATTCTCTCTATAAAACTTTAGCTTCTTTGTCATTTTTCTCGTTGCCACTGATATCATGGGACTATGAGCACCTTTTTAATTGCTCTCCACCTGTAGCTCCATTGACTTTTAGAATACCCCCAGATACAGACTTCTTCATTTTCTGTTAATATAAGACCAGTATCTTCTGATTTTTCAAGTTCCTTAGGAGTGTGTGGGCCTGCCTTTGCTCCTTGGCAGGTTCTCCATCCCACTGCATAAGAGCTGGTAGTGGAGATAGTGACTCATCTCTCTCCTAGAGACACCCTTGTTAGGAGCAGGCACTAGGGACTGAGCTGAGACAGAAAAAAGGATGATAGCCTCTGGTCCTCTCAACTTACTCTTGCCAAAGTAGAACTTTCTATACAGAGTGATTGAGCTAGGGCAGAAACAAAAACGAGCATTCTCTGCCTGCTGTGCTTGAAGTGGAGACTCTATCCTATAAATAGACACTGAAAGCAAGAAGAAAGACCCATCCTTTCTGTTTTATTTCCAAAATGGAACTTCAACAACACAGGACTAGGGGAGATGAGAAATGCTGGCTCTCTCTCTTTCCAAGTTTGAAACTGTCATCCCATACTAGAAGCTAAGGGGAAAATGAGCCCCTTCCTTCTTAACCCATCCACCCAGGGTAGCTTCTTTATAAAAGAGATGAGAGAGAAAGAAGAAAATTGTGGCTTAGAAGTCACAGGTCTCAACTATTTTGAGGTTTAGATTTTGTTGAGTGAAGATTCTCCACTTACTATATACTCTTAGGACAATATTCAGAAACTTTAAATGGTTGTGTTTTCATTTTGCAATTTTCTCTGAAGAAATGCTGTTGGGAAGTAGGTCCAACATCTTCTTCACACCACCATTGCAGAAGCAGAGCTCACTTCAGAGTAAGACACCTTTTATTTGTTTTTCTTTTAGGGATCACTCATCAATAATATCTATTGTTCAATACCTTAAGACTGATGACATATATATACATATGTATATATATATATATTTTTCAACAGTATCTATGAAATATATCAGGCTAAAACATTCACACAACTCACAGAGAAAAATATTCAAAACCATAAAAACTAGAGTGAGAATTCAGTTTACTCTGTATAGCATATAAAGGGATTATTCTCTCAATTAGAAAATATTAAGAGTTTGCACAAAAAAAGCAAATAAGATATATACTCAATAAAACGACTATTTTGGGGAATTCTTTTGAAAAAAAAAAAAAAAGAATGAGAAAAAACCAAGATAGTCTATTAGCAATATACTCAGCTAAAACTGATTAAAGTACATAAATGTGAACCAAGAATAATCTTGTTGCTTACTTTATTTTTGGCATTTAGCTAGTCAATACAAATATTTTTCATTTGCCTCAATGTGCATAGAAATATGCTATTTTAATTTTTAGAATAAAATATATTTTAAAAATCATCTTTTGAATAAAACTAGTTTATAGGTTTACCAATATTAAAAGCTAATTTGATGGTCCATAAGCAAATATTTTAAAGGGATAGAAAAGTTCAATCATATTAGTTCCTACTTTGCTAATGTTTGCAATATTTAATCCCTCCCTTGCAAAGGTTATTACAAGTATTTTTGTGTCATTTGCTATTTATCAGTACCGACTGTGTAAACTTAATTGTAAATATTCAACAAAGAAAAAGACATGTTTTTTACTCTCATAAAACTTCTTGTCTAACAAAATGTGTATTTTAAGATAATCACATCAGTAATTAATACTTATAATACAAGCCTGTAAAGAAAACTGTAGAGTCAGCTGGGCACGGTGGCTCACGCCTGTAATCCCAGCACTTTGGGAGGCCGAGGCGGGTGGATCACAAGGTCAAGAGATCGAGACCATCCTGGTCAACATGGTGAAACCCCATCTCTACTAAAAATACAAAAAATTAGCTGGGCATGGTGGTGCGTGCCTGTAATCCCAGCTACTCAGGAGGCTGAGGCAGGAGAATTGCCTGAGCCCAGGAGGCGGAGGTTGCGGTGAGCCAAGATCGCGCCATTGCACTCCAGCCTGGGTAACAAGAGCAAAACTCAGTCTCAAAAAAAAAAAAAAAAAAGAAAACTATAGAGTCCTAAAAACATGTATAACAAAGATTTAGAGATACAAGATATTATGCTTATTATACCATACTTAGCATGTATCAAAATATGCAGTCATTTTTATGCCTCTCATTATTTTATGCCAATTGAGATACCTATAAGCAAAAACCTCTAACTTCTCTTGGTGAAAGAAGAAAACTGACAGAGACAGCTGAAATAAAAACATAGTCAATATTTGCAGTAGTTATGTTCTGTAAAGTTGCCACAGACCCTGAATTAGCAAATACTAAATCATTTCACTTAGGTAAAATACAGGGTTAGATTCCTACAAGCCTCTAGTGACAACATTTTCACCAATTCCCCTTGTTTCAAGTGTGTTTCTATGTAAAAATAGGTATTTTTTTTAACTTTTACTTAAGTTCAGAGTACACATGAAGTTTGTTACATAGGTTGAACTAATTTACACTCCTACCAACAGTGTGTAAGACATTTTTTATTTTTATTTTTTTTTTGCTTAGGATTGGCTTGGCTATTCAGGCTGTTTTTTTGTTCCATATGAATTTTTAAATACTTTTTCTATTTCTGTGAAGAATCTCAGTGATAGTTAACAGGAATAGCACTGAATATATAAATTTCTGCTGGCACTGTGGCCACTCTAATGATATTCATTCTTCCTATTTATGAGCATGAAATGTTTTTCCATTTTTGATTTCTTTGGTCAGTAGTTTGTAGTTCTCTTTGTAAAGATCTTTCACCTCTCTAGTTTGTTAGCTGTATTCCTAGGTATAAAAATAGTTTATTTAATATGTATAGTTGATTCATTAACATTGAACTCACAGCCAACAACACTATATTGCATACCTGAGTGAAACTTATCCGACACATAAATTTTATCTACAAGGCACATCACAGTCTTCCTGTGCTTAGGAACGATGGACAACCCGTGAGCATGATGCTTAGGGGACATTTGAAACAGGGAAATCATCAACAAGTACTAAAACATGTGGGACTATATAAATAGGGAAAGGGACACTTGTTTGCATCGGGAGAGCCGAAATAAGAAACCGGAACTTGCTGTGTTTGACCTCAGCTGAGAATATGCTTGTCTGGTGACTGAGATTTTTGCTGCTCTATAAAAATGACTTCAAAACCACTGTGAAGATTGATTTTTAGACTGACAAATATATTTTAGCAAATGGTCAAATTCACAATACAGTATCCATTAATAATTACAGTCAATTGTATATATGTGAAAGAAACCATTTGAATCTTCAGATTTGTTTAAAAAAACAGTACTGGGAGCTGGTGTCCTGGGTGGTTCTTTAACATAACTTACTACCTAAATATACACAGTAGGACTCTAAATGTTTTTGATTTATGGAAAACATAAGTTTTTAAATTTTGTGTCTGCTTGTAACGGTTGTCATATTAGCATCACAATTTTACTTGTTAGTTCTATGTTTATTCCTTTAGGTCTTAAAATTTTATTTTGCTTCATACTTGTAAAATATACGTGCTACTTATAAGATAGACAGAAATAGAAATGTTTGAGTCCAGTTCATAAAGACTGGAAGAGCCTAAAACTGAGCCATTAATAAAACTATGGTTATATTTTCTCTGTGCCAGGCTTCCATATTAATGACTAATCAGCTTCAGTTAGGGTATTAAATAGAGATTATCATGACAAGTCAATGATCAGACATCAGCAGAAAGAGCTGAAGCAACTTTCCAGCATAATATTCTCAATTTAACATTATTTGCCTCAAACTACCATGAATTAAAATGTGTAAGTTGAAATATATATATGTATATACATACACATTACATATATAGACATATATTTATACACTCATATATATACATAAATATATAATACATACATATTTTAACACAAATGAGTAATAAGAAAATAACTGAGCAGACCAAATATGTGATGTTATGCACATTCTATTGTCTTATTACTAAAATAATCCATCGATCTATTTTATCAGTATTCTTTGCTGATTTGATAGAATGTAAAAATTGATACTGTCTGTCCTAAACATATACAGCAGTGGAAGACAGTATTCTCTTCTAAATAACACACAATTTTTTCATATTTAACTGGCAAATTTGGTCATAAAAACAAAAGTATTACTTGGTGGTAGCATATGTGTATTTCAGTATTAATTTGCTATTTCATAGTGATTATGTTATTTTCAATACATAACCACACTGCATTTGGCTCAAAACTATATTTTCTGTCTCTTCATAAGCATAAGACATTATACAAAACTGCTACAGCAAGTTTATAAAATAGTGTTTCTATGCACGTACTTGCATTACCGGGTACCGATATGAATGAAGCCTATGACACATGGTGTCAACTTCCTCATATCATTTTGAATAGACTGAGAAAAAAATAAACTTAAAAATTTTTGTTGGGATTACATTACACTTAAGTATCTTGAATGATAAGCAGGGGGTCATTAGGCAAAATGTGGAGCGTATTCGATGTAGAAGCTGTGTAGAGTGAAGCACAGTGTGACTATAAAGTTATAGGTAGTTGGATGGAACCATATTAATGGATTTGCATTTCAACCTGTAGGTATTATTTAGTGTTGAAATACTGAACAGTTGTAGTAGGAGACTGCGTAGTTGATTTTCTATCCAAGAATGTCACTGAAGGAAAAGGATTAGGAGATAAAAGATACTAGAAAGAAGATCTTTTATGAGTCAAGCATAGTCTTCCAAGGAAAAGATGAAAAAAGAAAACCTGACCTAGATTTCTGGTACTAGGAATCAACAGACGTAGACAGACGAAGACACAGTTCATTACAAGGTAGAACTGACAAAACTTATTACTTGATTAGCCGTGTGAGGCTGAAAAATTAATTTAGATAGTGTCCAAGTTTGCCTCAAAGTCAATGATTCATAGTACTAATAGTTCAGAAAAGACATGTGGAAGAAGTGAAAGGGGAAGAAACAAGTGGGAAAAGAATGAGGTATTTGAAACAGGAAGCACTCCACTGCTATACAGTTGACATTATCTACTAATCTGAAGAGCAGATTCAAAGTCTAGTTCACACATAGCATTGAACTCTGATCAATATCTTTTGCAGTCGCCTCTTTGAAAGGATCATATTCTCTTCCTCAGCTCAGTTTAACCTACCTATGTAGAAGTGAGCATTTGTTATCTGGCATCAGTCCCAATACTGTTGAAGGACTAGAGCGGGAAAATACAGAGGGCACATTACAAAGTCAAAGCACATTTTTTTTTTTCAGAGTTGGAGAAGGGAGATAACAAGAGTCTATTCTCCCACTTCTAATTTCATCCAACAGTGGTTGCTGAAGCTCTGATGAGCAGGTGTGCCAGGGTTTATTAATCACAAGAAGACATGATGCTCTGACAGCTTATGTCAACTTGCAGCAGGTAAGTTGCTGCCCTGTAAGCTGAAGCTACACAGGACTTTGTTCTTTCCCAAGTGGAAAGCATATAAGCAACTTCGATTCAAGCGACCATAAGCAACTTGTGAGTTTGGGTATCATTGCCTTGGTTAACATATCTTTTTTATATGCTGACCCCGATGGTTGTGACTTAAGTGGCTAGTCATTGTCCTCTTGCTGCAAATTTGGATTCCAAATCTTCTTATGTCCTACTATTTCTGATTCTATGAAGTTCTAGATGCTTTGATTTCTTCCTTGCTTCTCTGGATTTGTGTGCTCTATATATTTATGCCATACTTCCTCAGTCTTATCTAAAGCATGCTGTCAACATACCCACATATATTTGACCTCTCCCTTAACATTCAGGTACTGCCTGAGCCGACCACCACCCACCTACCAACTATAATAGAGGCTCAAACTCAATGGTAGTAAGGATTGGCAATATGAATGCCAGTTGTTAGTCACAATTTCCTCTGGGTGACTAAATTTTTATTTCACATTGTCCATGGGAATATTTAGTCTTAATTTCTTTTAACGTATAATTTTAGAGCAAAAGAAATCTATTACCTCTAAAAGAAATTATCTGCAGAAGTTATGATGTGAGTTGAGAAAGGTTTGATCCCTAGGGGAACTTTCAAAGTTACTTTACTAAGACTGCAAATGTAAAATACAAAAAGTCACGAAACCCGGAAGTTTGATTCGGTACAGTAATGTCAAATGGGGTTCAATGGGGTATATATTAGATTGTATGACTACTTAAATCCTAAAATGTTTCTGGACATACCTACATGCCGTGCAGGATATTACCTTGTAACTCAAAACCTCACTCTTACCTAACTTTTCTCTATGTCCATCGTGTCTAGCTTTTTCTGTAGTTTCTGGCTTTCCTAGCATCCTTTTTTCTAAGTGTTTTGCTCCAAATTAAATACCAGATGCAATATTTATTCAGTATTTGATATGTCACATTAAAAAATCATAAGATTTGGGAACTATAAAGTTCTCAAAGTGTGCTCATGTCTATTTGATTCTCAAATAATTTCTTTTTTTTTTTTTTTAATTTTTTATTTGATTATAGGTTTTGGGGTACTTGAGCAGAGCATGCGAGACAGTTGCGTAGGTACACACATGGCAGTGTGCTTTGCTTTTCTTCTCCCCTTCACCCACATTTGGCATTTCTCCCCAGGCTATCCCTCCCCACCTCCCCCTCCCACTGGCCCTCCCCTTTTCCCCCCAATAGACCCCGGTGTTTAGTACTCCCCTTTCTGTGTCCATGTGTTCTCATTTTTCATCACCCACCTATGAGTGAGAATATGCGGTGTTTCATTTTCTGTTCTTGTGTCAGTTTGCTGAGGATGATGTTCTCCAGATTCATCCATGTCCCTACAAACGACACGAACTCATCATTTCTGATTGCTGCATAATATTCCATGGTGTATATGTGCCACATTTTTCCAATCCAGTCTATTATCAATGGGCATTTTGGTTGATTCCAGGTCTTTGCTATTGTAAACAGTGCTGCAATGAACATTCGTGTACATGTGTCCTTATAGTAGAACGATTTATAGTCTTTTGGATATATACCCAGTAATGGGATTGCTGGGTCAAATGGAATTTCTATTTCTAAGGCCTTGAGGAATCGCCACACTGTCTTCCACAATGGTTGAACTAATTTACACTCCCACCAACAGTGTAAAAGTGTTCCTTTTTCTCCACATCCTCTCCAGCATCTGTTGTCTCCAGATTTTTTAATGATCGCCATTCTAACTGGCGTGAGATGGTATCTCAATGTGGTTTTGATTTGCATCTCTCTGATGACCAGTGACGATGAGCATTTTTTCATATGATTGTTGGCCTCATATATGTCTTCTTTCGTAAAGTATCTGTTCATATCCTTTGCCCACTTTTGAATGGGCTTGTTTGTTTTTTTCCTGTAAATCTGCTTGAGTTCTTTGTAGATTCTGGATATCAGCCCTTTGTCAGATGGGTAGACTGTGAAAATTTTTTCCCATTCTGTTGGTTGCCGATCCACTCTAGTGACTGTTTCTTTTGCCGTGCAGAAGCTGTGGAGTTTCATTATGTCCCATTTGTCTATTTTGGCTTTTGTTGCCAATGCTTTTGGTGTTTTGTTCATGAAGTCCTTGCCTACTCCTATGTCCTGGATAGTTTTGCCTAGATTTCCTTCTAGGGTTTTTATGGTGCCAGGTCTTATGTTTAAGTCTTTAATCCATCTGGAGTTAATTTTAGTGTAAGGTGTCAGGAAGGGGTCCAGTTTCTGCTTTCTGCACATGGCTAGCCAGTTTTCCCAACACCATTTGTTAAACATGGAATCCTTGCCCCATTGATTGTTTTTGTCAAGTTTATCAAAGATTGTATAGTTGTAGATATGTTGTGTTGCCTCTGGTGCCTCTGTTTTGTTCCATTGGTCTATATCTCTGTTTTGGTACCAGTACCATGCTGTTTTGATTACTGTAGCCTTGTAGTATAGTATGAAATCCGGTAGTGTGATGCCCCCCGCTGTGTTCTTTTTGCTTAGAATTGACTTGGCTATGCAGGCTCTCTTTTGGTTCCATATGAAGTTCATGGTGGTTTTTTCCAGTTCTGTGAAGAAAGTCAATGGTAGCTTGATGGGGATAGCGTTGATTCTGTAAATTACTTTGGGCAGTATAGCCATTTTCACGATATTAATTCTTCCTAACCATGAACATGGAATGTTTCTCCATCTGTTTGTGTCCTCTCTGATTTCGTTGAGCAGTGGTTTGTAGTTCTCCTTGAAGAGGTCCCTTACGTTCCTTGTGAGTTGTATTCCAAGGTATTTTATTCTTTTTGTAGCAATTGTGAATGGCAGTTTGTTCTTGATTTGGCTTTCTTTAAGTCTGTTATTGGTGTAGACGAATGCTTGTGATTTTTGCACATTGATTTTATATCCTGAGACTTTGCTGAAGTTGTTTATCAGTTTCAGGAGTTTTTGGGCTGAGGCGATGGGGTCTTCTAGGTATACTATCATGTCGTCTGCAAATAGAGACAATTTGGCTTCCACCTTTCCTATTTGAATACCCTTTATTTCTTTTTCTTGCCTGATTGCTCTGGCTAGAACTTCCAGTACTATATTGAATAGGAGTGGTGAGAGAGGGCATCCTTGTCTAGTGCCAGATTTCAAAGGGAATGCTTCCAGTTTTTGCCCATTCAGTATGATATTGGCTGTTGGTTTGTCATAAATAGCTTTTATTACTTTGAGATACGTTCCATCGATACCGAGTTTATTGAGGGTTTTTAGCATAAAGGGCTGTTGAATTTTGTCAAATGCCTTCTCTGAGTCAATTGAGATAATCATGTGGTTTTTGTTTCTGGTTCTGTTTATGTGGTGAATTACGTTGATAGACTTGCGTATGTTGAACCAGCCTTGCATCCCCGGGATGAATCCTACTTGATCATGATGAATAAGTTTTTTGATTTGCTGTTGCAATCGGCTTGCCAATATTTTATTGAAGATTTTTGCATCTATGTTCATCATGGATATTGGCCTGAAGTTTTCTTTTCTCGTTGGGTCTCTGCCGGGTTTTGGTATCAGGATGATATTGGTCTCATAAAATGATTTGGGAAGGATTCCCTCTTTTTGGATTGTTTGAAATAGTTTTAGAAGGAATGGTACCAGCTCCTCCTTGTGTGTCTGGGAGAATACGGCTGTGAACCCGTCTGGACCTGGGCTTTTTTTGTGAGGTAGGCTCTTAATTGCTGCCTCGACTTCAGACCTTGTTATTGGTCTATTCATAGTTTCAGCTTCCTCCTGGTTTAGGCTTGGGAGGACACAGGAGTCCAGGAATTTATCCATTTCTTCCAGGTTTACTAGTTTATGCACATATAGTTGTTTGTAATATTCTCTGATGATGGTTTGAATTTCTGTGGAATCTGTGGTGATTTCCCCTTTATCATTTTTTATTGCATGTATTTGGTTGTTCTCTCTCTTTTTTTTAATCAATCTGGCTAGTGGTCTGTCTATTTTGTTGATCTTTTCAAAAAACCAGCTCTTGGATTTATTGATTTTTTGAAGGGTTTTTCGTGTCTCAATCTCCTTCAGCTCAGCTCTGATCTTAGTAATTTCTTGTCTTCTGCTGGGTTTTGAGTTTTTTTGATCTTGCTCCTCTAGCTCTTTCAATTTTGACGATAGGGTGTCAATTTTGGATCTCTCCATTCTCCTCATATGGGCACTTATTGCTATATACTTTCCTCTAGAGACTGCTTTAAATGTGTCCCAGAGGTTCTGGCATGTTGTGTCTTCGTCCTCATTGGTTTTCAAGAACTTCTTTGTTTCTGCCTTCATTTCGTTGTTTACCCAGTCAACATTCAAGAGCCAGTTGTTCAGTTTCCATGAAGCTGTGCGGTTCTGAGTCCGTTTCTGAATTCTGAGTTCTAACTTGATTGCACTATGGTCTGAGAGGCTGTTTGTTATGATTTCAGTTGTTTTGCATTTGTTGAGCAGTGCTTTACTTCCAATTATGTGGTCAATTTTAGAGTAGGTGTGATGTGGTGCTGAGAAGAATGTGTATTCTGTGGATTTGGGGTGCAGAGTTCTGTAAATGTCCACCAGGTTTGCTTGCTCCAGGTCTGAGTTCAAGCCCTGGATATCCTTGTTGATTTTCTGTCTGGTTGATCTGTCTAGTATTGACAGTGGAGTGTTAAAGTCTCCCACTATTATTGTGTGGGAGTCTAAGTCCTTTTGTAAGTCATTAAGAACTTGCCTTATGTATCTGGGTGCTCCTGTGTTGGGTCCATATATGTTTAGGATCGTTAGCTCTTCTTGTTGTATCGATCCTTTTACCATTATGTAATGGCCTTCTTTGTCTCTTTTGATCTTTGTTGCTTTAAAGTCTATTTTATCAGAGATGAGAATTGCAACTCCTGCTTTTTTTTGCTTTCCATTAGCTTGGTAAATCTTCCTCCATCCCTTTATTTTGAGCCTTTGTGTATCCTTGCATGTGAGATGGGTTTCCTGGATACAGCACACTGATGGGTTTTGGATTTTTATCCAATTTGCCAGTCTGTGTCTTTTGATTGGTGATTTAGTCCATTTACATTTAGGGTTAATATTGTTATGTGTGAATTTGATACTGCCATTTTGATGCTAAGTGGCTGTTTTGCCTGTTAGTTGTTGTAGATTCTTCATTATGTTGAAGCTCTTTAGCATTCAGTGTGATTTTGGAATGGCTGGTACTGATTGATCCTTTCTATGTGTAGTGCCTCTTTTAGGAGCTCTTGTAAAGCAGGCCTGGTGGTGACAAAATCTCTGAGTACTTGCTTGTTCACAAAGGATTTTATTCTTCCTTCACTTCTGAAGCTCAGTTTGGCTGGATATGAAATTCTGTGTTGAAAGTTCTTTTCTTTAAGAATGTTGAATATTGGCCCCCACTCTCTTCTGGCTTGTAGTGTTTCTGCCGAGAGATCTGCTGTGAGTCTGATGGGCTTCCCTTTGTGGGTGACCCGACCTTTCTCTCTGGCTGCCCTTAGTATTCTCTCCTTTATTTCAACCCTGTTGAATCTGACGATTATGTGCCTTGGGTTGCTCTTCTTGCGGAATATCTTTGTGGTGTTCTCTGTATTTCCTGCAATTGAGTGTTGGCTTGTCTTGCTAGGTGGGGGAAATTTTCCTGGATGATGTCCTGAAGAGTGTTTTCCAGCTTGGATTCATTCTCTTCGTCCCCTTCTGGTACACCTATCAAACGTAGGTTAGGTCTTTTCACATAGTCCCACATTTCTTGGAGACTTTGTTCATTCCTTTTTGCGCTTTTTTCTCTGATCTTGGTTTCTCGTTTTATTTCATTGAGTTGGTCTTCGACTTCAGATATTCTTTCTTCTGCTTGGTCAATTCGGCTATTGAAACTTGTGTTTGCTTCGCGAAGTTCTCGTATTGTGTTTTTCAGCTCCTTTAATTCATTCATATTCCTCTCTAAGGTATCCATTCTTGTTATCATTTCCTCGAATCTTTTTTCAAATCTTTTTTCAAGGTTCTTAGTTTCTTTGCATTGATTTAATACATGATCTTTTAGCTCACAAAAGTTTCTCATTATCCATCTTCTGAAGTCTAATTCCGTCATTTCGTCACAGTCATTCTCCGTCCAGCTTTGCTCCCTTGCTGGTGAGGAGTTTTGGTCCTTTCTAGGAGGCGAGGTGTTCTGGTTTCGGGTGTTTTCCTCCTTTTTGCGCTGGTTTCTTCCCATCTTTGTGGATTTGTCCGCTGGTCGTCTGCGTAGTTGCTGATTTTTCGTTTGGGTCTCTGAGTGGACACCCAGAATGTTGATGATGAAGTATTTCTGTTGCTTGGTTTTCCTTCTACCAGTCTAGCCCCTTCGCTGTATGACTGTTGAGGTCCGCTCCAGACCCTGCTTGTCTGGGGTGTACCTCTAGTAGCCGTGGCACAGCGAGGGATGCTACCAGTTTCTTTTTCTGCTCTCTTTGTCCCAGGATGATGCCTGCCTAATGTCAGTCTTTTGGATATAGAGGGGTCAGGGAGCTGCTTGAGGAGACAGTTTGTACTTTATAGGGGTTTAATTGCTGAGCTGTGCACTCTGTTGTTCATTCAGGGCTGTTAGGCTGCTATGTTTGATTCTGCTGCAACACAGCTCATTAAAAAACCCTTTTTTTTTTTTTTTTTTTCTCAAATGCTCTGTGTTGAGGGGTTTGGGCTTTATTTTTGGATGTCCGATCAGGTGTCCTGCCCAGCTAGAAGGCAGACTAGCCACTGTTTGGCTGCTGAGGCTCCGCCCTGCTGTTGTGTGATTCGCGCTGTTCCTGCCGGCTCTGCTGTGGTCTCCGCCACGCCCTGCGGCGGAGTCTCTTCGTTGTAGCGTGTTGCCTCAGCAACGGCAGGCTGCGTCAGCAGTGGGCGTGTATCTCAGTAGGGACGGGTTGCCTCGGCAACGGCTGGCTGCGTCAGCAGTGGGCGTGTATCTCAGTTGTGGCGGGTTGCCTCAGCAACGGCTGGCTGCGTCAGCAGTGGGCGTGTATCTCAGTTGGGGCGGGTTGCCTCGGTAGTGGTGGACGCCCCTCCTTCACAGAGCATCTCGGACCGTCTGCTCGGGATAGTTTGAAATCGCGGTTTTGTTCGTCCCACTGGGTATCCCAAACGATCTGTCCCTGCAATCCCCTGGGCTGGCCTATTGTCCAAGTCTCGTTCAGTCTCAAGTCCAGCCCTCTCAAGTCTCAGGTTGCCGGTTCAACAGGGCACCCGGACAAGCGCGCCCTGTGGGGATTGCTGGGTAGGGCCGGCCGCTGCCGCCCCGGCTGCCGGCTTCGCCAGGCAGACCTACTGCCTGGCGTCCCGTGTCTTTTTGATACTTGGGAGTTTCCCCGTTCTGTAGGCAACAAAGATCAGTCTGGAAATGCCGCTTTGACTCACCGTTTGCAGATTCAACGAGAAGAGCTCCAATCCTGGGTTGTTCTCACAGCACCATCTTGAGTCCTCCCCTCAAATAATTTCTTAAGATCGTCAAGGCAAATATCACTATTCCTAGGTTCTAAACGAAGAAATTGAGACTCATCGAGTTTTATTTCAATGACTAAAAGCATTTCATAGCTTATCTAAAAGTGTACTCCTTGACATCTGCCATTCCTTTGACTTTCTATACTATTTTTCTTATCATTTATTATAATCTAAAATGCTAAATATTATAATTATTTATCTTATTTTTTATCTCACTCCATACACTAGAGTATAAGCACCATAGGTTAAGGAGTTAGCTCTGCTCTGTTTGCTGTTGAAACCTGAACCAGGAAGGATGTTTGGCACACAGTAGTATTCAATACATATTTATTGAATGAATAACCCTAAGTTTGAAAGAGGACTTTCTGTTAATAATATTAGATACCTAAAAATGGTGAACGAGTGGCTTCAAAATACGATAGCTTAGCAGTACCCAGCTTCCCAGCACTGTTCATACTTGCATGATCTCGTCATGAAGTTAGTTTATCATAGTGTGTAGGAGAAAACCATCTCAAGGGGGAGACTCCCTGGATTTAAATCTCGGGTCCACACTTAGAAGCTTTGTGGTTTCCAAAATATTATAGAATCTTTTAAGCTTCAGTTGTTAATCTGCCTTATAGAGGTATAAAAATGCTACCTAATTAGTAAACCTTTTGCAAGGATAAAATGAAGGACCTATGGCGACTGCTCAAACGATGCTAACTTAGAAAATAGTAATCCTTTAACCCAATATGCTATATACAGTTGTTATTATTATTTTACACATGAAGAATGCAAAGTGTGGTAAGATTAAGAAATTTGTGGTTGGGCGCTGTGGCTCAAGCCTCTAATCCCAGCACTTTGGGAGCCTAAGGCAGGCAGATCACTTGAAGTCAAGAGTTCAAAACCAGCCTGGCCAACATGGCAAAACCCTACCTCTATTAAAACTACAAAAATTAGCCAGGCATGGTGGCACATTCCTATAATCCCAGCTACTCAGGAGGCTGAGACATGAGAATGTCTTGAAACCATGAGGTGGAGGTTGCAGTGAGCCAAGTTCACTGCACTCCAACCTGGGTGACAGAGTGACACTCCATCAAAAGAAAGAAAGAAAAATTTGCTAAAGCTTAAATGGTGAAAGAAAGGAAGAAAGAAAAGAAAAGAGAGAGGAATTTGGTAAAGTTCATGGGAAATTTCAAGCTCTGATCACTCTGACCCCAAAGCCCGTGTTCCTAACTTCGCCCTTTGGAAAATAACTAAAATCAAGAATAAATCTCTTCTGCAACAACATGAAGATTATATTAGACCAACATACTAACTGAAAAGTTATATATTATTTTCAGTTTTAAACCGATGTTGTGTGTTTAAAATAATTGTGTTTTCCAAGCAGAGAAGTAAACATAATACGGTAATACATCTTGTAACAAGTCAACGACCAGCCACATAAAGACAGTGGTCCTATAAGACAATAGAGCTGAACAATTTTTAGCACCTAGACATTTTACGTCTGTCATGCTGCCCTAGCACGGCACATTACTCAAGTGCTGTGGTAATGCTGGCATAGACAAAGCTACTGTCCTTTCGGCGGTATACAGGTATACCACGTACAATGATATACGGTACATAACAGTGGATAATAAACAACTGTTACTGGTTTAAATATTTACTATACTTTTAACCATTATTTAAAAGTGTGCTCCTTTTAAGTTTTTAAAAAGTGGGACAAGATGCAGATGAGAAAGACAATGATTTGAGTAATTCTGATCTTCTATAGACCTAGGCTCATGTGTGTGTTTGAGTCTTACTTTTTAAGAAAAAAAATTGAAAAGTAAAACACATACACATTTTAAAAATAAAGAAACATTTATAGGATAATTACATAGAGAAATAAATTTTTTATACCATAGTGCAATGTGTTTGTATTTTCAATGAGGTGAAATAGAGTCAAAAAGTTAAAAAGGTTTATAAATGCCCAATGATGATAGACTGGACAGGGAAATTGTGGCATATACACACCATGCAACCATCAAAAACGATGAGTTTGTGTCCTTTGTAGGGACATGGATGAACCTGGAGACCATTATTCTCAGCAAACTGACACAGGAACAGAAAATGAAATACTGCATGTTCTTACTCATAGGCGGGTGTTGAACAAGGAGAACACATGGACACAGGGAGGGGAGCACTACACACTGGGGTCTGTTGGGGGGAATAGGGGAGGGACAGTGGGGGGTGGGGAGTTAGGGAGAGATAGCATGAGGAGAAATGCCAGATATAGGTGATGAGGAGGAAGGCAGCAAATCACACTGCCCCGTGTGTACCTATGCAACTATCTTGCATGCTCTTCACATGTACCCCAAAACCTAAAATGCAAT
Source organism: Callithrix jacchus (assembly GCF_049354715.1). Taxonomy (NCBI): domain Eukaryota; kingdom Metazoa; phylum Chordata; class Mammalia; order Primates; family Cebidae; genus Callithrix; species Callithrix jacchus. The sequence continues at coordinate 4,538,172 of NC_133511.1, read as the reverse complement.
TAAAAAATTTTTAAAAAGGTTTATAAACTAAAAGTACAATATTACAGTAAGCTAAGTTTATTACTGAAGAAAAAATTGTTTAGTAAATTTAGTGTAGCCTAAGTGTACAGAATGCTGGAGTCTACAGTGGCACACTAATGTCCTAGGCCTTCACGTTTACTCACCAATCACTCACTGACTCACTTGGAGCCACTTCCAGTCCTGCAAGCTCCATGCATGGTAACTGACATAAACCATGTGCCATCTTTTTTATCTTTTATACTGTATTTTTACTGTAATTTTTCTATATTTAGCTTTGTTTAGATACATAAATACTTATCATTGTGTTAAAATTGTCTACAATATTCAGTAGAGAAACTTGCTGTACCTGTTTATAACCCAGGAGCAATAGGCTCTATATAACCTATAGCCTAGGTGGATAGTAGGCTGTACCATCTAGTTTCTCTAAGTGCACCCTATGATGGTTGCACAACGATGGAGTCTCCTAATGATGCATTTCTCAGAATGTCGCTCTGTTGCTAGGCTACATATGACTGTATATTCAAGAACACGGTTAAATCTTCTCATTGTATTTAGCCAGTGCTACAGCAAATATTTACGGAAATAAGCTCACCTCCTACTGGGATCTATAACTAGTTTTATCAAATAGGAATTTGCATTGAAATGGCATTTGCTGCTTAGGGTTTCACCAGCAAATGATATAATCTCTCAGCCGGAAATTTAGATTTTAAGTGAATTTGAAAAGGACACATCAGATACAAAGTAGATACAGTGATATGTCAGTAATATACATTGATCATGATTTGGGTGAATTCTCTCAGTTGCTCTCTCTGTGTCACTCTGTTTCTTCTCTCTCTCTTCCTCTCTCTCTCTCTACCTGTCTTATTCTACAGTTTGTGAATGTGCACATATAGAAACTTAGGAATCTGTATTTGAATAATTGTTAAAGTAGTTTGTCTTGAGAGTTTCTTTACTACAGCAATGACTGATGAAGAATCATTGCCGAATTGTGAAAACAACACAAAAAGAGACAAAATAGGAGAGCAAGAGACAAAATAAAATAGAAAGAGCTAGGAACACTAGGTCTACTAGGGCTTAATTAACAGGGAAAGTATAGCAGTTCAGCACAGTTACTGCAACTGTACCGCCCAGCAGCCTGCAGTAAATACACTGGGTTAAAGTCTGTTTTCATTTTCCCAGATAGGATCAGTGGGGTGAGCTTTTTTATTTATAGAAGAAAATAGTTACAGGAAACTGAAGAGGTGGTTAGAGTGCAATCTGTAACCTTGGCCCAAATTTCCCCTCTTTATTTTCATATATACAGATATGAAAGAGAGAAAGAGAAAGGATTCCTTGTAGTTTTTCTTCCTATTTTCTACCTAACAAAACTTTGACAATCCTTTTTCCTTGGAATATATTTTTTATTTGAATCAGATGTTGATTAATGTTTTCTTTTGATATGTTTCAATCTGTTCCCAGATGTGCTTTTTAGTAGGGTTTGTGTATTTTCACTGATTTATAATTTATATGCTCTATTAATCATCATGATAAATAATCTGTCAAAAATAGTACCATTCAAATACAGTACTTGTCAGCAAGCAAAAATATTTTAAGTGAAAGAAATTCAAAACAATCAGTAACACTTTAACATTTACTAGTTCATGTAATACTTGGATGAAGCTGTATGTATACATATGCACATATATACATGCATCTATTCATATGTATATGCATGTACACTTACAAAGCTGTGTGTGTGTTAGTTAAAAATCCTGCAACTGTAATCTTCTGTTGTATTTTTTGGCTGATTAAAATTTATTATGCCCTACTGTGTCTAAACTTCGAAATTATCAATATTGGTGAAATATAAACCAGCAAGAGGGTATTCATTACCTCAACTTAAAAGAGTTGGATGACATTGGATGCCTTTGGAGTGTTTTTCTAGCAATATCTAGAAAACTCCTGTCTTCGATCCTGTGTCACAAATGGATCAATGCTGCATATAGAAAATGTGGTCTCAAAGAAATATAAAAAGCTTGAAAAAAAATTCAGAATGATCTACTTGCCACTGGTGTATTCATGATAGTGTCTTTATATACAAACGCAACACATAAAAATAATACACCTGCCTGAAACACAGTTGGCACTCAATAAATTCGACTTAGGGGTGAGGATTTTATAGAAGATAGGAATACAGGGAATATGAGCCAGACCTAGGATCAAATCTTAGTCCAATGTTTCTTAATTAAGTAATTTTGGGCAATTTACACATTATATATAATGTGTCTTCTGAAAAATCATGCTAATAATGACAGACTCATAGAGTTACTGTGAAAATTAAATATTATATATAAACCATTTTAGTCTCTGGATCATACAGGATCTCTTCTTTCATCATCACTAAGGCCTAAGAAATTATTTACAATAATTTACAAAAATTTACAATAAGGGGTAAGAAATTATTTTCAGAAAATTGAAGGAAATTCAGAGGATAATCTAGTGAATGAAGAAAACTTATTCATGAAATGGCATTCTCTGATAGTTATATTACAACAGTAGTATCTAGACTCTAGTTTATAGTTCTCAAGCGTGATGTTGGAAGAGAGACTCATTTTGATAATGTTTTCTGGAGTAACAGCACTTTAAAAATGTCATTCTAGCACTTTGGGAGGCCGAGGGGGGTGGATCACGAGGTCAACAGATCGAGACCATCCTGGTCAATGAGGTGAAACCCTGTCTCTACTAAAAATACAAAAATTAGCTGGGCATGGTGGCGCGTGCCTGTAATCCCAGCTACTCAGGAGGCTGAGGCAGGAGAATTGCCTGAACCCAGGAGGCGGAGGTTGCGGTGAGCCGAGATGGCGCCATTGCACTCCAGCCTGGGTGACAAGAGTGAAACTCCGTCTCAAAAAAAAAATGTCATTCTATTTTTTCTGGCTTGCACATTTCTGAAAAGAAGCCTATAGAAATTGTTTATCAGCTATTGAAAGTTTTTTTCTCCAGGTGTTATTAAGCTATTTCTATGTATCACTGACTTTCAGGAATTTGATTATGATACATCTTGGAATAATTTAAAAATTTTTTTATATGTTCTATCTTTCTTGGGGTTTGTGGAACTTCTTAGATGTGTGAGGTCATACTTTTCATTAAATCTGAAGTTTTCAGCTAGTATGTCTGCAAATATTTTCTTTTGTCCTCACTTTTGCTCTTCTGGAATTCCTATATGTACATTAGATGGCTTAATATTGCCCCCATATTTTCTAAGACATGATTAGTTTTGCTCAGTACTTCTCTTTGCTTTACGTAGCTTCTATTTTTTTTAACTTTTATTTTAGGTTCAGGAGTACAAGTGAAGACACAGGTAAACTCATGTCACAGAGTTTTCTTTTAAAGATTATTTCATCACCTAGCAATTAAGCCCCGTACCAATATCTTTTCTGCTCCTCTCCTTCCTCTCAGACGCTACCCTCAAGTAGGCACCAGTGTCTGTAGTTCCCCTCTAGGTGTCCATGTGTTCTCATCCTTGAGCTCCCACTTATAAGTGAGGACATGCAGTATTTGGTTGTCTGTTCCTGCATTAGTTTGCTGAGGATAATGGTCTCGAGCTCTATCTGTGTTCCTGCAAAAGACATGCTCTCATTCTGTTTCATGGTTGTATAGTGTTCTGTGCTGTATCTGCACCACATTTTATTGATGCAATTTGTCACTGATGGGCATTAATTTTATTCCATGCCTTTTTATATTGTGAATGGTGCTGCAGTGCACTTTCACATGCATGTGTCTTTATGGTAGGATGATTATATTCCTCAGAGTATACATCCAGTAATGGGATTGCTAGGTCAAATGGTAGCTGTGCTTTCAGCTCTTTGGGGAAATGCCATACTGCTTTCCATAATGTTTGAACTAATTTAAACTCCCACTGACAATGTGCAAGTGTTTCTTTTTCTTGGCATCGGTCATTTTTTGTCAGATGCACAGTGTACAAATATGTTCTCCCTTTCTGTATTTTGTCTGTTTATTCTGTTGATAGTTTCTTTTGCTGTGCAGAAGCTATCTAGTTTATTCAGATCCCATCTGTCAATTTTTGTTTTTGATGCAATTGCTTTTGGTATTTTTGTTATAAAATCTTTGCCTGTTCCTATGTCCAGATGGTATTGCCTAGGGTGTATTCCAGGTGTAAGGAAGGGGTCCTATATGATGTAAGGAAGGGGTCCAGATTCATTCTTTTGTACATGGCTAGCCAGCTATCCCTCCTGATTTATCAAATAGGGAGACTTTCTCCCATTGCTTGTTTTTGTCAGCTTTGTCAAAGATCAGATGATTGTAGGCGTGTAGCCTTATTTCTGGGTTCTCTAGTCTGTTCCATTGGTCTATGTGCCTGTCTTTGTACCAGCTTCATGCTGTTTTAGTTAATATAGCCCTGTAGTGTAGTTTGAAGTTGGATAACATGATGCTTCTATTTGTGCTTTTTGCTTAGAATTTCCTTGGCTGTTTGGGATTTTTATTGGTTCCATATGAGCTTTAAAATAGTTTTTTTCCAGTTCTGTGAAGAATGTCATTGATAGTTTGATAGGAATAATGTTGAATCTATAAATTGCTTTGAGCAGTATGGCCATTCTGATGATATTGATTCTTCTTATCCATGAAAATGGGATTTTTTTTCCATTTGTTTGTATCTTCTCAGATTTCTTTGAGCAGTGTTTTGTAATTCTCATTGTAGAGATCTTTTGCCTCACTGGTTGGTTGTATTCCTAGGTATTTTATTCTTTTTGTGGCAACTGTAAGTGGGATTGCCTTTCTGATATGGTTCTCAGCATGGATTCTGTTGCTGAATAGAAATGCTAGTAATTTTCGTACACTGATTTTCCAACCTGAGACTTTGCTGAAGTTGTTTATCAGCTGAAGGAGCTTTTGGGCTGAGACCCTGAGTCTACCAGATATTGAATCATGTCATCTGAGGACAGAGACAGTTTGACTTTCTTCCTATTTGGATGCCATCTTTTTATTTCTCTTGCTGATTGCTCTGGCTAGGAATTCCAATACTACGCTGAATTGCATGAGAAGGCAATCAATGAGAAAGAGCTACTTGTCTTGTACCAGTTTTCAAGGGGAATGCTTCCAGTTTTTGCCATAGATAGCTTTTATTATTTTGAGGTTTGTTCTTTCAATACCGAGTTTATTGAGTTTTTAACATGGAGATGAATTGAATTTTATTTAAAGCATTTTCCACATCTATTAACATAATCATGTGGTTTTTTGTCTTCATTTCTGTTTATGTTATGGACCCATCTATTGATTTGTATATATTGAACCAAGCTTGCATCCTGGGGATGAAGCCTATTTGATTGTGGTGAAGTAGCTTTTCGATGTGCTGCTGGATTTGGTTTGCAAGTATTTTGTTAAGGAGGTATTCTCCTTAAAGTCCATCAAGAATATTGACTAAAGCTTTCCTTTTATTGCTGCATTTCTACCAGGTTTTGGTGTCAGGATGCTGGCCACACAGAATGAGTTCAGAAGGAGTCTTTCCTCCTTGATTGTTTGGAATTGTTTCTGTAGCAATGGCACCAGCTCTTCTTTACACATCTCTTAGAATTTGGCTGTGAATCCATTAGGTCCTCAGTTTTTCTTGAATATTAGGCTTATTTACTTATGATTTCATTTTAAAGCTCATTTTGGTCTGTTCAGGAAATCAATTTCTTCCTGGTTCAGTCTTGGGAGGGTGGATATGTCCAGGAATTTATCTATCTCTTTTAGATTTTTCTAGTTTGTGTACAGAGAGGTTTTCATAGTAGTTTCTGATGGCTGTTTTCATTCTATGGGGTCAGGGTAACATTCCCTTCATCATTTCTAATTGTGTTTATTTGGATCTTCTCTCTTTTAGTCTTTATGAATCTAGCTAGTAGTCTATCTTTTTTTTTTTTTTAACAAACCAATTCCTGGATTCATTGGTCTTTTTAATGTTTTTTTTTTTTTTTTTTTTTTTTTTTTTGTATCTTGATTTCCTTCAGTTCAGCTATGATTTTTTTCTTGTATTCTGCTATCTTTGGGTTGACTTCTTGCTTCTCTAATTCTTTCAGTTGTGATGTCAGATAGTTAATTTGAGACCTTTCTAACTTTTCGATGTGGCCATTGATTGCTGTAAATTTCCTCTTAACACTGCCTTAGCTGTGTCCCTAATATCCTGGTATATTGTATCTTTGCACTCATTAGTTTCCAAGAAATTCTTGATTTCTACCTATTTCATAATTCACCCAAAACTCATTCAAAAGCATGTTGTTTAATTTCTATGTAATTGAATGGTTTTGAGCAATTTTTTTTTGGTCTTGACTTCTATTTTTATTGCATTGTGGGGTCGAAGAGAGTGTTTGGTATGATTACAGTTCTTTTCCATTTGTTAAGGATTGAGTCCAGTTATGTGGTTTATGTTAGAATATGTGGAATGTGGTTATGAGAAGAATGTGTATTCTGTTGCTTTTAGGTGGAAAGTTCGAAAGAGGTCAATCATATCCATTTGTTCCGATGTTGGGTTAGAGTCCTGAACGTCTTTGTTAATTTTCTGCCTCAATCATCTGTCTGATAGCGTCGGAAGAGTCTTAAAGTCTCCCACTATTATTATGTGGGAGTCTATGTATCTTTGTAGGTCTCTAACAACTTGCTTTCTGAATCTAGGTGTTTTTGTGTTGAGTGAATAAATATTAAGTATAGTTAATCATCTTGTTGAATTGAACAACGCTTTTTATCTAAAAATTGCTGACACAGAGACAGGAAGTGAGCCCATGCTATTGGATAAACAGTGCCAATAGACTTGCTCAATGCAGGGTCACTGTGAACCTTCAATTTCTAAAAATACACAATATTTGCAAAGCACAATAAAATGTGATGCACAGTAAATGAGGTAGGCTTATATAAAGGAAGGGGAGAATTAACTGAAAAATGCAATCTGATCAATACCCCTTCACACTGATTAGGTGCTTAATTTGCACCTTCTTTCCCATGGGAGTATTGAGCTCCATATAAAGCAACTTATTATTTTCAGTAAATGCAGGTGATTATGACTATAAACAGGCTCTCTCTCCATTAATAAGAGAAGGCTAGAATCCCAAGAGTCCAAAGCCATTGTATTTAGTGTATACAATTTACTATAATGATTTATTCATAGATTTATCAGTGATTATAAATTATTTTTATAAGCTTTGTTCAAACCAAACAAAGCACAAAAATAAATCACCTTAATGTTCACTTTTATAAATTGGAAAAAATAAAATTTGCCAAAGACTTTACAATACTTGGAATGAAAATAATCACTAAATAAAGCCTAACCACGTGGCTTTTACCAAACTAGAAACAGATTTCTTAAACTCAGGACATATTGAGCAATAATATTTCAAGTCCCATATTCCATTTTCAAAGGAACATTACAAGTTAAACTACTGTTAATTATATGGAATAACATGCTGTTGTAAAAAGAACCTTGAGTGCTCTCGCTGAAAGAAAATTAAATTGCCATTATTTTTTTTGTAGTGAGTTTACATCTTCTTTCGTAGTATTGGACAATATCATAAATAGGAAAATAAGATGCCTGGAATGATAACCTCCCTCTTGTGAAAACAACAAAATAACATGTAGTAATGGATACAATTATATTCCTAAGTCTTTGCTTTGAAATTTTTAAATCCCAGCTCATAAATGGCTTGTAAATAATTGATCCAGAAATTTGTTCAGCTCCCACAACATAAACAAAAGAAATGCGCCTCGTTTTGAAAACAAAGTATTTTCTTAGTTCCAAAAAAGGCTAAACATTTAAATTGTGTAATGGATCACTGTGGGAAGCTTTATGCAAGGATGCATAAAGTGAATGCATTTTTATCAAAATGGTGTTTATGAGATCTCATTTAGCCTGAGTGTACATCTGCCGAGGCTATTTCTAATGGGCAACTGGCACCGCAGTGAAGCTTTAGTCAGCATTTTCTGTTCTGTGTCCCACAAATCACAATAAATCCAGAAAGAAGTCAATTGTTAACAACTGTAAACTCTACAGTTGCACGATGGGATCAGAGAAATGCAATAACTAAAGAGTCTCACATTTAGGAGAGTGAATTAAAAAGGTTTAGTTTAGATAGGATTTAGATTTAATAGCTCTTTCCACACAAGCTGAAATGTATCACACTACCTTAGACTTCATTCTGCAGTATTAGAAACTTCATTTCAGGTTTAGCGATGGGCTTTTGGCGGATTACAAAGATCTGTTATAGCCAAGTTGCTGAGCAGTGAGAAACAGAAACAGGGAGACCGGTAACTTAATCGTTCTCTGATACTATTTTGATTAAGGTTGCAAATATTTAGCTATCATTCATTTACAGGTTTACAGCATTTATAATTATTTACTTTGGGGAATGACAAACTGAGCAATATGTTAGCCAAGGTTCTCCTTTCTGTGAACTGTTTAAAAATGACCAACCTAAATATGAAAGAAGAATTTGATCAGTGCAAGTAGATGGCAGCAAATTTAATCTGAAGGTCCTCCCATTGATGAATCGAAATCCTTAATATGGGCAAGATTCAGGGGCAGCAAGAGTGAAGGCTCACTGGCTTAGCCTCTCGCATTTCTTCAGAGAAAAGGAAGACAGCTATCAAAATCAAATAAGATTCACTTGAGTTACGTAAGATCCCGAGAGCAATGGTTTTAAACCCAAGCACTAAGTTAGGATTACCTGAGATATTTTCCTAAATTATCAATGGCCCATATCCTTCTCCCACTAATTCTAAAATAGTGGGAGGAGAACCCTCAGTGGCAGTACATTTTAAAATAAACCCATAGAAAAGGGCTTTGACTCTGGCCTTTTTTGGGCATTCCATACAATAAACAGAGTTCTAGACTTTAGAGAGCATGCAGTGCACCTGAATTCCAACTCCATTTTGTTTCTCTTCCTCTTTTTGTTCTTCATTAAGAAAATAAATGGCTGAGAAACGTACGTAGAATTTAATGCAAATCTGACCTCCCATCATGATTATTATGTATTACTCATGTATTTAAATAGTCTTCTTTAAGGAGAACAAATAGATTTTCTCATAATTTTCTGCGATATTTAAATCTACGTACAGAATGGCAATTTTGCAATAGTAAGTGCAAAGGTTTAGCTACAAAACACCAAGTTCTTCAGATGCATAATCTGAATGCAGAAATGCATCTATGTGGAAGTTTGTACCAATTTCATAAAGTCCATTGTCATTGCTTAAGGATTCTTTGTAGAAACCTTGCAAAGGCTGTTCATTAAAATGACATTTGCTATAGAAAATGATTTTATAGAAATTTTGTAATGCCTATGGAAATTTTGTATCTCTAGACTGATGGAATGATGGAGGCTCTAATCATTGGAAGAACATCTACCCATCACAGAAAGACATATGAAGAAGGCACAGGACCTCTGATTTACTTTGAGAAATGTGTCTTGTATAATAAGTACTCCAGTGCTGTGGAATTTTGCATATCAACATAACTTTGTGAATTTATATAGTAGGATATTTCTTATCCACTTAGAAATACAAAATCACAATGTTCATTTAGGGCCGGAACTACTAGGAATACATTTATGCATGTAGGTGTTAGGGACAAAAGATATGTTTCCTTGGGCACTAACCCTATTATCATTAAGGAAAAAATGTTCATGATTAAATTTTTTTTATCTTAGATAGTACTTTTTGTTTAGAAGTATACTTTATCTAAAGTTAATATAGCTATTTCAGCCTTTTCATGCTTACTGTTTATACACTATCTTTTTAAAATCATTTTACGGGCCAGGCGCGGTGGCTCAAGCCTGTAATCCCAGCAATTTGGGAGGCCGAGACGGGTGGATCACGAGGTCAAGAGATCGAGACCATCCTGGTCAACATGGTGAAACCCCGTCTCTACTAAAAATACAAACGATTAGCTGGGCATGGTGGCGCGTGCCTGTAATCCCAGCTACTTGGGAGGCTGAGGCAGGAGAGTTGCCTGAACCCAGGAGGTGGAGGTTGCGGTGAGCTGAGATCGCGCCATTGCACTCCAGCCTGGGTAACAAGAGCAAAACTCCATCTCAAAAACAAATAAATAAATGAAATCATTTTACATTGAATATACCTGTGCCTTTATATTTGATGTGCCTCTTCTACTAACCTCATATTGCTAGAGATGGCTTTTATATCCACTCTTATAATTATTGTCTTTGAATTGAAGATATTTGTCTATCAACTTCTGTTAACAGTTGATGTAATAATTGATACGGTTACATTTAATTTTACTATTTGTTTTCTATTTCTACCCACTTTTTCCTCCCTCTTTTTCTCCTTTCCTGCTTTATTTAAATTAACTGAGGTTCTTTTTAGGGGGAAGGTGGAATAAAAAAGATCCCATTTTAATTTATCTATGGCCTTTTAACTGTATTGCTTTGCATAAATATTAGAGGTTGCTTTTAAAAAATCATAGTTATTTGGAGTTCATAATATATCATTTCAAGTAAAACATAGAAACCTTACAACCAGATAGATCTATTTTTAACTCTAGCATCCTTTTTATAGTTGTCATACATGACATTATATATGTTACATACTACATATTATGCTATATGTAATGTGTTAAATAGTACATATGACATTATACATGCATAACATAGTGCATATGACATTTTATATATATGTGTGTATGTGTGAGTATGTATTTACATATATATGGAAACAGAGAGAGAGAGAGAGAGATTATAGCAAGCATGTCCCAAATCACAGTAAACATCTTTTTCTGCTGCTGTTTTTATCCGAAGTACTGTTCTTATTATTATTTTTTTTTTTTTGAGTGAAAATGTTTCCCACAAAGGATGCACCTGCATGCTTAGGTCATCGGTGAGGAACAGACTGTCCTTCCTTATTGAATAAAGTTTCTAGGCTGCTTTGTGCCTGAAACTCCACCCAGCCTTGCCAAACAACAAAATGACAATACTCTGAGTACATGTGGGAGTCAGAAATTCTGACCTTTGTACATAAAATTGTGGAGATGCTGTTGAACAATATTTCTTGGAAATGACTTCCTTTGGCGTATCTATAAGGGTATGTATTATTTCCTAGTCTCATTGAATATGACGTCCCATTGAACATTCTTTCCCCATGGATAAAGAACTGAAAATGCACACTAGTGATATAAGAGCCTTATGAATTGCTGACATCTTGGTAATTTAGATATAAAAACAGGTTTAATTGTTTCCAGGGTACTGACTCATTGCAAAGTATAGATTTAATCAGAAAACATTTTTATAACTGGAAAATTATAAGCCAGGTCTTGAGCACTGTAAAGATTATTAGATAAAAGAGAAGAAATATTGGATATAATTATCTATTTGCATTTACTTATTTATTAGAATAAATAAAGGCACAGAGATAAGAAACAGTGCCGATCCAGGAGTGGAAAACAGATTACTAAGTGAATAAGTGGAGACAAATTTAAATGCACAAGTACAGAGCACATGGTTAAGAAGATAACATTGAGGAATGACTATAATGCTCAGAGGTTTAGTTCTTTTAAGAAAAATCAGCATGTACGTGTGGGCCTTGAGGATAAATCCAGTTGAGAGCTTTTCCTGTATTTGGTACTGTGCCATTCAGGTTAGGTTAAGCTACAGTGACAACCTCCAGAATTCAGTGGCTGACAATGAAAGTTATTTCTAGAATATATTACGTGTCTACATTGGGTTGGCTGCAACTCTGTTCCGTATCATTTTCCCTGTTGAGCCCTGGCTGATTGGGCAGGTTGCATTTTGAACACTGACAATTAAAAAAAAATGGCAGAGCAAAATGGTAGCACTTGCTGGCTCTAAGAGCTGCTCTGAAGGGACATACATTAATTCTGCTCAAATTTCACCTGCCAAAGCAAGTCATGTGATCACACTTGAGTTACGAGGGCTGAGATGCATACTTCTCTGTCACAAAGGAACACCTTCAGGAGAGACATTAGGTATGAATAGACATAAAAATACAATAAATGTCTGTTAGCTGAACTGTAATTGAATAACTTTCATTCCGAAATGCAGTTTGTAATTTGTGAAAAAATAGCTAATACCAACACTGAGAATGGTGGTAAAGATTTATGCATGACGATATTCATCTATCCTGGCACAAGACCTGATGCTCACAAACTGTAGCCATGTTTTATTATTACTATTATTTTATACCTACCAAAAGACATTCTTACAGTGTGGCCACATATTATTTGACAGAATTTAGTAAGTTACACAGAGGCAGCTTAAAATCTATTGGTCTTGTTACTGGTAGATAGCACTGTTGTGAAAACCAATGACACTTCAAATGAAACTGCACATTTTTGACAATTATACATTTTAAGTTTTTGACACAACTTTTGTGCTCGAAGCCTTTGGAGAGGAGGTTTATTTATTAATCAGTTGCTTCCTTTTTTAAAAAATTTGAGAACAAATTCATTCCCTATGGGAGAATTTTGGGGAAAAAATTGGAAAATTAAGAATGTTAGCTGAGGGAAGTAAGCATGATCATTCCCAAGGGTTGAACTTCATCACTCTTTGCCTAAGAAAACAGTAACCAAAAAGTCTAATTCAACAAAAACAACAACAACAACATCTCTATAGCCTACGTTCCTGAGTCTCCAAACCTAACTAAAGACCCAATTACTAAACATGCTTCAGCAAACATGGCCTGGAATATTTAGGGATTCACCCCAAACACAGATGGACTGTGTTTGCCTATTTTTATTACTGACTGGGAAGTCTTGCTATTATAGATGGTCTTACAGCTTATGTTAACTGCAATAAACATGCCGAGTTTGTAGTGACACAAAACATTGAAAATACCACTAACTCTTCTCCGAAGTAGAATTTTCTGACAAACTTTAATTAAACAAAATCCTACCTTGGTTAGGAATTCTAGGGATTAACTACAGCTCTCTATCAATCATGTTACTCCAGCTCAATAGAAGACATTCTACGAAATTTACACAAGAATGGCAATAGATCATACATAAAAGAGGAATAAATCTCTTGTCACAACTATTTTATAGCTGTATGAGGATAGAATATATTTGATCTCGATGGGAAAATTATATACCTATGGGTTTTTAATCATGAATGCGGTACATCAATTATTTGGCTACATAGTCATAACCTATTTTCGGTCATGTTTGGATTACTAAGTGAGAACTGTTTTTGGTTCCTTTACATAAAGCAAGATTCACCACTATCCTGGACCAGTTACAAAGCATGTTGAAACTTATCCTTTGGGTCTCAGTTTCAAAGCCATCTACACAGAATAAATAAAACCGTACAGAAAGGTCTTTCAAAAAAATACTATTTCTTACACACAAAAAAATTCTATCTACAAATCTCAATTACACCCACTATGTGTATATGAATGTGGCTGTGTGAGTGTATGTTTATTTGTTTACTTATTTTTACTACCTATAAGCTTCTCGAAGACAGGAATAGTTGGTGATTTTAAGGGTACTGCGCTTGCACTCTGTATTATAAAGCAAGTCTCCTTGATGATTGTACAAAACTAGTAACCTTGGAGTTGTTGGTTCCCTCTTCCCGGAGACATGGGAATATTTCTTATTTTTCCCCACTTCTATCTCCACTTCCCAACCTGTATTTCTTAAATTAACATAATATTCTATAACAAATTTACTATGACTATGAGCTGAAGACAGCTTATAGTAATAGTAATTACATTTATTCAATATCAATTATGAGCTGATGTTATATATACTATCTTATTTTATTAATATTTCGTATTAAAGAGATCTGAATTCTACTTTTAACTCAACCGGTAATTACCTGCCAGACTTTGGAAATTTTTCCTTAATTTTTAAATATTATTATTTATTAATAACATAATTAATATTAACAATCATTTATTTATTATTAATAAACATTTATTATTTATAAATAACATTACTATTTATTAATAATACTATGCATATGGTAAATGTAAGCAACCATGCATTTAGTCTATATATCTTGATTTGTTTAAATATCACAACAATCATGTTAGATCCTTTATTTTCATTGTCCTAATAAAAGAAAAACCTGAGGCTTATTCAAATTATGTGTCTTGCCCAAGATCATATAGTCAAGATGTATCAAAACCAAAAACCTGTGAGGCATCAAATCCATGTCCTTAATCCATATAATAGGCAGCTTCATGAAATTTAGCATCTTCTTTGAAATGAAGACCAAAAAGGTCTATTTTATCTCTTAAAAAGAGCATGATTTTAGAATAACTATTGCAGGCATAAGGAATAATCTACTTGGTTGATTTGAAAAGGAGAGATTAATAACTGGCACAAAACCAAACAGGAATTAGCATGGCATTCAGGATAACCAAATCCTCACTAGAGCAAATCCTTCTTATGTAATACATTTGGGGTCAATTCATCTAACTAGCCTGTTGAAGCAGTTGTTAAAGAGTATTATAAAATATGATATATGTAGCTAAAAGGAATTTATCTTTAAATATATTCAAACGTGTGTGTGTGTGTGTGTGTGTGTGTGTGTGTGTGTGTGTATAAATTTGCTAATATTTTAGTCTAGAGAAAAGGCCTTTTCATAGCAATATAGTCTTTGGTTAGTAATTAGCATTGTCTCTCTTATATTAATTCCAAGTATAATGTACATTCTACAGTTTCTAGACCCATGTAATCTCAGTGGAAAATGCTGCATTATTTTTAGTTATTTATTCCTTGAATTTTAACAGTAGTCTCACCCACATATAATTTAGCAGCAATTTTGTTTCAGCATCTTGTCTTTATTAAACCATTTCAAAGCAGCCTGCTTGATATTCATATAAATAATAGCTCTTCTTTTTTGCCTTAGTGTTTTATCCTTTACTTACAAATACAAATCAGCCAACATTGACTTGGCTGAACAGAACACAGTGAGCAGGAGGTATGCCAGAGAGTCAGCTAACAGCTATGAGCCAGCAATACATTTGAGTGTCTGTGTTTGTGTTTTACAGGGGAAAATGGAAAGCTTTGGGCAATCTAGGTGTGAGTAAATGGAGGTCACTCAAGGGTTGACCTGCAGGGGCTGCAGAAGGCTGCCTGAAGATGTCATGATTCAGCCCAATCTCAATGGGGACAGAGATGTTGATGGAAAAACAGTGAGCACAAAGGGAAGTTTCTAAACTAGCCTGAAAATGCTGCTATTTCAAATTTGTGTCTGCAGTTAAATATCTAAAAATTAGGTTGCATTTTTTTGATATTTTAGAAAATTTTAACTGAATCCTTACTAATGTATGCATCAAGTATCAAATTCCATGCTAAAGAAAAGAAGAATCTAAGTGCATATAGCAAAATACTAATCACTTTCAAAAGGGAAACACTGTGAGAATGAAAAACAGCATCACATTTTAGGAAACACATGTTAAATAATGATAGGCTTATGGCTTTTTCACTTGCCTGCTAACGTATTATAGGCGTCTTGCTATTTTCTATGGGACACAGAATTAAATTGAATTAAATTTCGTTACAAAAAGAGGCTTATTACCTAATTACTCTCTCAGGTTGTTGCCAAAATTAGAACCAGATATCTTCTGTACTTGCTCAAACACAAATAAAAATAACTTCTAGAAATAGTTAAGTATTAACGATACTCTTGATTAAAAACCTCTTTACTTTTATATTTGCTATTTAAAAATTGATAGCTTACATTAAGCTTAATATGCTCAATTGAAAGTATTTTTCTACGCTTTATATTGCCATTTACAAAAGTCGAAACAAACATTGAATGCAACATGAGATCAATATTTCATATTTCTCAGTCTTCTCTTCATTTTCTGATCTCAGGAAATTTGAGAAATATCCGAGGTCATGAATATGTGTAGTTAAATTTGTTTACTGCAGCCTCCCTGCTCCATTAAACATCCTCTTTTCTTTAACATCTTGGGGTTAGGGAGAGAAAACACAGAGGCACAGAACGGGCACAGGTTCCTTGCTGGCTGAGAGTTGGCAACTATATTATATATTCATTTGATCTCTGCTTCTAAACTCCATCTTCATTAATCATTGATACACAGAAATGAGCAAAAATTGTAACATAAATGAAAACTATCACATGCATTCACATTGGGCTATTCCAGTGGCAAATAAAGAAAATTCCCTTGAATCAATTAGACTGTGATGAAAATTATGAGAATGGCATAGAACCTGAGTGGTAATTTATAATCATCTAATTCACAATGTCTTTCTAAGTGTTCTAATAGTGACTGTGTTAGACAGAATAATGGTACCCCAAAGATGTTCACGTCCTAATTTCCGGAACCTATGAGTATGTTACCTTGCTTGACAAAGGGATTTAAGACTGTAGTTGGAATTAAGGGTGGCAATCAGCTGATCTTAACATAAGAGATCATCCTCAATTATTCAAACGGGCCCGATATATTCATTCGCAATAGACTCTGATGAACCATAAAGCTTTTTAATTATTTTTAATTCAAGAGAACATCTTCCTTTTTTGTTGTTTTGGGTATTTTCCTCACCTATCTTATATATTGTATTTATCTAAGTTATTTGCCAACTATTTAAAGAACTCCTACTGAGAATCAGCACTATGCTATTAACTACAGTGTTATGTGCTAAAATAGCAACAAGCAAAGACAGCTAATACACCCTTGGAGATCTGTGATGTATGTATGTGATGTCTCCCTCTCTTTCTTCCTGTATGTTCAGAGATTTGTGTCTGTGTGTTCAAAACGTGGTCCTTGAAGAGTCATTAGAGTATGAGACATGAGTCCTGAAGGACCAAAAGAATATATAAAGTGAGACGGGATGACAAATAAAAAAGATTGTGCTGGTTGGAAAAAAAAAGTATATATCATACAAAGTAAGTTGGGAAAATGTCATATAAAAAGGATTAGGAAGAAGCATCCTGGGAATGGCAAGTAGTTCAATTCAGCTGGAATCCCTCAAGTAATAGGAGGAGGCAGTAGAGGGCGAGTCAGGAAGAGCATTAGAGGCCCAGTCAGAGAATTTTGAACCTTACCTGAGGGGCAATATGAAAGTATGTCTGTCAGTGTGCAGTCGGGAAAACAGAAACCACACTAGATATTTTAGCATAGAGACTCTAATAAAGGGAACTGGTGTTAGAGTTGTTGGACTGAATGAGCCACTGGGAACAGCAAAGTTATACAAGCATAATGACCAATGCAATCCTAGATAATAACTACAAGAAGCAGCTACCATCCATATGACTTTGGAAATAAGCTACCATCCACATGACTTTGGAAGACGTTAGTTTGGATGTGTGTCCCCCCAAATCTCATGTTGAAATGTGATCAGCATTGGAGATGGGGACTGGTGAGAGGTGCTGGGATCATGGTGACTGATCCCTCATGAAGAGCTCGGTGCCTAAGGTGCAGTGTGGTAAGGAGTTCTCACTCTGTTAGTTCATGCAAATCAGGTTGTTTTTAAAAAAAAGACTTTGGGGCTTCCCTCCCTCCTGCCTCTGTTGCTCCCTCTTTCATCATGCGACAAGCTGGCCTCCCTTCACTTTCCTCTATGATTATAAGCTTCCTGACGCCTCGCTGGGAGCAGATGCTTCCTGTAAAACTGTAGAACCATAAGCCAAATAAACCTCTTTCCTTTATAAATTACCCAGCTTTAGGCATTTCTTCAGAGCGGTGAGAAATGGACTAATACAGCTGTATAAATTCAATGTAAGGAAGGGTGTTTGAATTTGAGCTCTGACTGTGGGGACAGGGTGCAGTCTAGCTACTGCTGTGCCTTTCAGTGGGCACAATGAAACTGGCATTAACATGTGGAAAGAAGCTGGAAGCTGGAAGAAGTTGACTAGTTCCTGCTAGGGCAGAGCACTGTTGCTGGGACAATGCTGACCAGATCAGCAACAAATCTGTACCTTCTAGTCTTCCTCTTCCACTCCCTACTGGCAAAATTTAACGATAGGAAGCCAGCTGGCAAAGGAGACAGGTAGTCTGCAGTGCTAGACCTGCCATCGCAAGGCTGCACACAGAAGGAGGGATCTGCTGTGGAGAGAAAACAGGGCAGGGCACAGTCCGCTGCTCTGACCACTCAGCTTCCTAGTGACATGCAACATAATCCCTGCAGCCCAAACGTTGTGGCATCCATCTTACCTCTGGGTGACGTTAATTTCTCCTTTCATTCCCTCATAATCCAACCTGTATAGTCTGTAATATAAAAGCTAACATAAAGGCTACATGTTTAGGTATATCCATTTATTTAAATTACCTTTCTATACATATATTTTCTAACAATAAAACTCTATGTAACTGTTATTATCCTGAATTCTGTAGAATGGTAACAGCCCACAATTTTATAACACCTTTCTTTATCCATCTCATATTCCCTTGGGCTTCAGTAAGTTTCTCAGCTTGTCAGTATTCTTTATCCAAACCTCCACTGAGGCATGAATTCTTTGTGAATGTATTAGCCAGGATTCTAAAAAGAACTCTACTGGTAGAATACACATAGGTATATATACATAGGTATTTATGAGAACATTTATTTTGGGAATTGGCTCATGTGTTTATAGAGGTCAGAAAGTTTCATTATGTGGCTTCTGCATGCTGGAGAACCAAGAAAAAAAGTTAGCATAGTTCAGTCTTGAGTCTGAAGGCCTGAGCACCCAAGGCCAAAGACCTGAGAATGAGAATGTGGAGTATCCCTCACAGAAGAAGCATCAGAATAGAAAGGCCCAAGAACCTGGAGCTCTGATGTCCGATGGCAGGAGAGGATGAATGCCGCAGCTTCAGTTAAGAGAACAACTTTGCACTTCCCCACCTTTCTGTTCCACTGAAGCCCTCTAGGAATTGGATGATGCCTGCCCACATTGCTAAGTGTGGATCTTCTTTACTCGGTCTACTTATTCAAATGCTAATCTCTTCTGGAAATACCCTTTCAGACACCCCCAGAAATAATGTTTTGACAGCCATCGGGAAATCCCTTAATGAAGGCAAGTTGACACAAAAAATTTACCATTATGGTGGCCCTTCTTTGCTTTCGATTGTTGCAATTTTCCATTTACTTTTACTATTGGACGTGTGTCCCTGGGTCAGAAGCTGTATTCTGAGTGACAGCAACTCAGGCATTGTGTAAGTACACAGATGTCGGCGCTGGCAAAAGATGTCAAAATGAGGCACGCAATCCAAATGCAGAACGCAGTTCCAAGAGGTTAGATTGAGGGGTCTAATACAATCAGCCTGTGACCAGGTGTCTGCCTAATAAGGGAATGGTACCATACAGGGACTTAACTCACTGGTTCTGATTAGGCACTTGGCAGTAGCGAGGTCAGCCTTTGCAGGAAAATTACATGTTTAAAACCATGTCTAGTTCTCATGTTCTGCCATTATGATGCCTAAGAAAGAGAATGATACCTGCATACATATAATCGTGTCCTACTGATTATCAAGAATCTCTTCCACATGCAATTAGTTCTCTTTAGGGACCACTGGTCAAAAATACTTCCATGTTTTCTGTGCATTTCAAGAGGCCATATCTCTTTCCTGGACCTCCTTGTTGTCAACCTTTCAAATCGGTTCTTTTCAGACTTTTGACCATCTAAACAAACCATGAGCCTTTGCCCTTAAACTAGTTCAGATTTATATATATAAACACTTCTCAGTGAAGACAGAGAATAAAATATACTATTAGAATCCATGCCTCTCAGAGGGTTTCTTTTCATGTCATCACTCTCTTTTGAAAATACCCCTGATTGAGGCTATAATGCCTCACCTGTCCATTTCCAGTTGGTGCTAAGAATCTGACCAGATTTATGGTTTATGAAGATCACTCTGGTGAAGTGATCACAGGGAAGAATGGATTGGGAGAGGCTGTTTTTACTTTTAACATATAAGATGATGGAATCCTGAACCAAGGCAGTAGCAGTGAGGATTGAAAGCAGTATAAACAGCTATCTTGAAAATGAATTTCATGTACATTTGAAATTCATCTGACTGTTAATTTTCAAAGGTAGGGACTATGTCTAATTTACCTCACAGCTTTCTTTCACTGTAATATGAAGTGCTTTGTATCTTGATCTGTCAGAAAAACTCTTTCTTTAAATGGAATCTCCTTTTAGTTTCCCCTAATTCTTGGAGAAAAATTAGCCGTTAAAAATATTAACTGCTTGACCAAGAAGTTTTTACTTTGTATATTTTATCTTACAAAATGTAAGTCTTGCCCTTGATCTTTACTTTCCACAAAAGGCTCAAATTTAGCTAATCTGTACATCTGATGATTATGTAGCTTTTAACCCTTGTCCAACCCATGACCCATGGGCCACATGCAGCCCAGGATGGCTTTGAATGTGGTCCAACACAAATTCTTAAACTTTCATAAACCATTGAGACTTTCTGCATTTTTTTAGCTCATTAGCTATTGTTAGTATTCATGTATTTTATGTGTGGCCCAAGACAATTCTTCCACTGTAGCCTAGGGAAGCCAAAATTTGGACACCTCTGTTTTAACATATAAGTCTAAAGAATTATTACTAACTGATTTGAAATCTAAAAGTGGGAGAGGATCATATGAGCTATTTCTTGCACAGTAATACTGTGTAACTATTGTAAAACTCAGGGTAGCACACAATATCGGCATGGATAGCACACCCTGGGCTGATCACATAGGAAACTGTGCTGACCTTAGATGAACTCATTCAAATATCTCAAGGTCAGCTAGGGCAAATAGAGTAACTAGATATGTGTCTCTCATATTCTAGAAGGCCAGCCCAGAAAAGTTTTCACAGAGGTAAGAGGGGTGCAAGAGAGAGAGCAAGCTCAATTTTATATGCACTTTCGTCTTCTGATTGCATCCCATTTGCTAACATTCCATTGCAAGCCTCCAGTCGGAGCCTAGAATCAGACTTACAGGTGGGAAATTGCAAAGCTATCCATGAAAGGGCATGAATACAAGGAGGAACCCAAAACTGGGATTTGTGCTGTTTACCCCTAAGTGTTGAGGCCATGTATAAACATTTTATTTCTTACTCAGAAGACAGAGCCTACAGCTGAGCACACTGACAGGGCCAGGGAATCTGAAGGGTAGTTCAATTGATGATTTTGGAGAGAATAACCTGTGACTTCACACATATTATACAAGTCTACAAATCGGGATCTGAAGACTTTGAGACCATCATTGATAATAGGAAGAGTGCAGACCTACAGCTTCTTCATCTTATTTGAAGACCTGAGTCTAGAATTAAAAACAAATGAGACATTGCTAGGCAAAATGGCTCTAAGCCCAGAAAGTTCCTACCTTAATTTCAATTTGGATACGTACTCTTCTTCCTATGTGTAATTTGGTTTTTTTATGCTTTGTATTTATTCTAAACTTACCAATGCAGCTTTGTTTCAATCCTCCAACTTGCTCTGGTTACTTTAAGGGAAAGGTATTTGTTCACATTTAGATGGGATAAAGTGTGGTGGTGTCAGCATATACTCAACTAGCGATCTGGGGAAACGTAACACGATTAGAGTAGTTAAGAATGCAATTAAAAAAAACCAATATGCTAATCCTAAATAAATCAACAAATTCAGAGATGTACCTGTAAAACCAAAAAAAAAAAAAAAACCACTTAGGGGAGAGTTTTGAATGCAACAGGTTTCCCAGTAAGAGTGTTTTCCTCTCAGTTCCTATCAGGTTTCATAAAACATAATTAGTTCCTTTAGTAAACATTTTTATAGTCTGTAGCCATAGGAAGTAATTATGAGAGCAATTGTTCATGGAAAAGGTAAGTTAACAGACTGGGTTGAAGAAAATACGGTTTCATTTTGCTGTGAAGCTATGTATTAAACTTTTCCCACTGTGGAATGAGTTTATATTTTTTGATGATAATAATATTTTTTGTAAGAACAATCTGGTATCTTTCTGAAGGATCTATTATTCAAATACAGCAGAGTTAGAAAGATGAAGATTTTTATAGCAACTCAAGAGGAATACAGATATCTGAACCAGCGTGGCTGTAGTGAAACAGGAAAAGCTACATACTGCAAAAACAGAATCAATATAAGTTAATAGACTCATAGTTCACACTCAAAGCTAAATCTGCAAATTGTCATTGTGTAATTGTTGAGAGTTCCTCAATAATAATTATAAGTATTAAAGTGCAAGAGGTTTTAAGAGGAACAAAAACGTTTCCTAACACTGGCTCATGAGTTGAATTTTCTGTTCTACCAAAATCTTCACTGAGTACATTTAGTAAAACTTAATTCCTTTCTTATGTTTCTTTATCAATAAAAAAGGAAACAGTTTTAATTAGGTAATATAATCATTATCATAATTATGGTGTTAGAAATAAACAGCACCTCAACACTCTAGATTATTTTATACATTCCCAATAATATTGTCTTGTGCTAGACCATGCCATATAGGACCATTATCTTTCAATAAATAAATAATGACAAAAACCTACGTGTTTTGACAATGCACTATGTGGTGAAGACTTATATTCTAATGAGAGGCTTCATATGATAATTGCAAACAGTACAATCCACCCATTATTCCAAGGGAGAATTTAGTACTTAACTTCATTTTTATCTGAATTTGAGCTTTGACTTTCCTGAACATGAAATAGAGCAGCTCTTTTTCTCTGATTTATGGAAATCTTTGCAGAAAGAATATAAGATCTTAAAACACTGTAAGTAGCATTTGTAGCCAAACTCCTAAAAAAGGAGCACAATTGCTTGTTCATGCCTAGCCTTTGTTCTTTCTGTCACAATTGGCAGAAATAATCATGCTCACAATAAAATGTAATTGCATAATAATGTTTTGCAGATCTATAAAACCCTCACCAGTTTGTCTCAAAGATCAATGTGGTCCACAAAATATAAATTTTAAGTCATTCATCATTTTAAATATTAAGCTGTTGGTTTTCTTTAGTGAGTAGAATAATTAGTTATACTGGATGTCACACAGAAGTCTTTATTCTCTAGAAACTACATGAAGAGATTACAGGATGCAAAATGCTTTCTCCTGAGAGCAAACCCTGAAACCTACAGGTGAAGACTGAAACTATTTTTTCTGCGGAACACGTTCAACAGCCACAGGTTTCTTCTTCTTCTTCTTTTTTAATCCCAAGGCCCTTTCCAAGTTCTGAGACACAAAACAGAACAACGAAACCACAGAGGGGAAAAAATTATTATGCTTCTATGTTTTCATTTGTTTTTAAAATCTCTGTATTTTTTTCTGGTGTGCTTATCAGACCAAAAACACTTCAAGGGGAAAATAATATCTGTAAATAAATTTTTTTTGAGAAATCTGAACTGTAAATGGCAAAGAACATACCCAGATGTACATGTTCTGCTCCCAACTACTTCTTAAACTCAATCAGGTTGCCCTGGGGCCAGACAGAAAGAAAAGGGAGGCTATACAGGATTTTGTTAGGATGTTTTGCATTGGAACAAGAAGAGGCAGTTTCCTGCATGAAGAAATTCATTCATCGATAGCAATAAAACAGCAACAACTTGCCAGGCACCATACTGGGTGCTGGAGAATTATGTTAGTTAAGTAGGGCTGCCATAACAAAGTACCATAGACTGGCCAGCTTAAACAACAGAAATTTATTTTCTGGCAGTCCTAAATGTTACAAGTCCAAGGTCAAGGTGCTGGCAGGGATAATTTCCTCTCAGGGTCCTCAGGGAAGGATCTGTTTCAGGTCTCCATCCCTGGCTTGCAGATGGCCGCCCTCTTGCTGCCTTTTCCATACCCAGCTCTCTGTACACGTATATGCCTGATGTCTTTTTGTTGGTTCAATTTCCTCTTCTTATGAAAACACCAGTCAGATTAGATTAGGGCCTACCCTAACAGCCTCATTTTAATTTAATCATCCCCTTAAAGCCCCTATCTCCAATCCAGTCACATTTGGAGGTACTAGGGGTTAGGACTTCAAAATATGAATGTAGGGGAGACCTATTTCAGCCCATATCAAGAGCCAAAAGTACCATCTCTATCCTCAAAATCACAGAGAGAGGGACTTCAATTGTTTCATCTGAATTAAAAATTAGAATAAAGAAACTCTGGTGTGTGTGTGTGTGTGTGTGTGTGTGTGTGTGTGTGTGTATGATGGAATACTACTCAGTCCTAAAAAGGAATGAATTAACAGCATTTACAATGACTTGGATGAGAATAGAGACTATTATTCTAAATGAAGTAACTCAGAAATGGAAAACCAAACATCGTATATTATCACTGATATGCAGGAGGTAAGCGATGAGGATGCAAAGGCATAAGAATGATGCAGTGGACTTTGAGGACCTGCAGGGACGAATGGGAGGTGGTCGAGGGTAAAAGACTATAAATATGGTGCAGTGTATACTGCTTGGGTGATGGATACACCAGATTCTCTCAAACAACCACTAAAGAATTTACTCATGTGACCATGTGACCAAATACCGCCAATACCTCACTAAGGTATGAAAAAACAAAATTTTAAAAAGAATTAGTTGGGAAAGTAGATGTAAAATGCTTATCTAAGTTTGCAGCATATGATGCATGCATAAAAACTTAGACAATTACATTCCGACTAAAAAAGTAGAAAATACTTTTAATTGGGCTATACCAGTAAGGAGCTCATAGTGTCACCAGAAGCGACAAGCATGAGCATGTTTGCTATATAAAAATGTTTGAGTGAAATGAAATCACTCTGAGGACAACAATCTGTTCTAATTATATTTTATGTTTCTCTTGCCACCAGCTCCGAGGTCGGTTGTCCAGTGATTGGATACAATCTGGAACGTCCTAGCAGATCTATTGTGGCAAAGATGTGTAAAATCCCTCTACATGGCATTCTGCATAAGATTTGTGGAGAAAATACGGGGAACTGCTCACTGGGGATGCTATGCTTTGTTTGCCTGTCCCATGAAAGCTACACCTAGAGGCAGTTACGAACTCTAAGCTAGGGCCCAAAGCAAATAATTATAGCACTAAACAATCCACCCCTCAAAGCATATATTTTTCTCCAATTTTTTGTTGTTTATGAAGTTTCACATAAGATAATCACATTACATTAATTATGATGTAAACCTTTGATTAGAGAGCTTTGGAGAAATTCCTCAGAAGATCAATCTTTCAAATAAAAATAAATATGTGCATATAAATATGTCAGTCTCAGGTATTAATATCATTGAAATAATGGCCATTTCTTTATTTATATAGATGCTGTTATGTTATTTAGTATTATCTTGGTCCTTTTATTTAAATAAATTCTTTGGTTCTCTAACTATTAATGATTCACTTTCTTTTAGAAGTTATATAATTCATTCTATCCCCCAGCTTCAGATTATCTTGTTATAACATCCAGCATCTAATTTCCAATTTTGCAATCACACTCTTTCAACTCCCATCCTGCCCAGTGGAGATATATGGGAAGGGGTAAGAGGATGCTGTGGTCTGGGGGATGCTGATTTCCTGGCTTGGTTTTGCCACCTGCTACCTACATGTACCCTTTCTGAGGCTCAGTTGTGACTTGTGTAATTGGGTTTGGTTACACTTCACAGAGTTATAAGGCTAAAAGAGATGGTACTTTGAATACTGCTTTGTAAAATTCTGTGAAAGCAAAAGCCAAGGACTTATTAAGGCTCTTCATGTCAATGCCCGTTCAATGGCTGTATCTGTTACCTCATTTTTGGTGACATTGTCTTAATATTGAAAGTCCGTTATTATTAAATTAGTATAAGGAAGAAACTTCATAAAATGAAGATATGGATTTCATATTCAGAAAAGTTTAAAAACTGCCATTGCTTACTCCCTACCCATAAATATGCTCCAGTCGAAACCATAAAATGAATTTTTTACTCCCTGTTAGGAAGTATCAGCTTTAGGAAGGATCATCTTCTGGAAGAATGATTTTTCCTCAAAGAAACCAAAGTTCATTTCTGTTCAGGAATAGGGTGATATATTTACATATGCAAACAAATGCTATATTTCTTTGTGATCCAAAGGACTTACACTCTAATGGTGAGTAGGGCAGATTTTTAAAGTGTGGGTGAAGGGTCCACCTAGTGCACAGTGAGCTGTAGGACATGGGTGAAATAGATTTCATCTCCCTGTGCACATTAAAGTGGACATTCACAATGTGTATAAAGGAGCTATAGAGAAATGCTTTTCCTCTTGCTTATTTCCTGTTTCATTTCTATGATCTATTAAACAGGAAAGCTAAATGCTGCACCCATTGATAGTTGCATTCGACTGTGGTAGCATTCCCTGAGGCCAGCTGGTAGCTAACCTGGTATTCAGCCAATTGTGTCATTTTATATCTATGCACAGGATCAAGGTCAGCAGCATATTGCAGATGACCTCTTATGTGGACTAATGTTTATCAGCTGACTTTGGAAACCATAACCAAGCTATCCTTCATTAAGTGTGCTGTCCTTAAGCGGTGCAGCATAAAGTGGGTTTGAACAGAACTAGACCTCTTACGTAACCTGCTTGTTTTCACTGAAGATTGGCAACTGGTCAAAAAAGGCATCGGGCAAGTTCCCATGCAGTTCAGCTTGTTTATTAACAGTAAGAGACGAGTTATATGATGTTATCCAATGATACCATCCCCTAAAACAGATACTTGTACCAACTTATGTTTAGCATAAAATTTCAAATAATCTTCCTACTGAAATCTTTGAATATTTGAATAATATGATTCATATGAATATTAATGACAAAATGGAATATTGGGCTTTTAAGTTTCAGTCATCCAATAACTTGGTAAACTTGTCATATTTGCTTGATCTAAATTTGCTTATTTGAGGATAAAAACCTGTAGCAGACTACAAAACGGCATGTCCAATTTGTTGCTGCACAATAACTGGACTACTGTGAGTACACTGAGTAAAGCTGAAGAACAGGAGTCCACCTCGTGAGAAACACCAGGCAGCTGCTTGAAATCAACTCTCGTTGCCATTGAGGGCTGTGCTCAGTACTCCGGGCCTCAGATCCTAACAGATTAGGATCAGCTATTTCTTTTTTTTTTTTTTTTTTTTAAATTTTTTATTGGATTATAGGTTTTGGGGTACATGAGCAGAGCATGCAAGACAGTTGCGTAGGTACACACATGGCAGTGTGCTTTGCTTTTCTTCTCCCCTTCACCCACATTTGGCATTTCTCCCCAGGCTATCCCTCCCCACCTCCCCCTCCCACTGGCCGTCCCCTTTTCCCCCCAATAGACCCCAGTGTTTAGTACTCCCCTTTCTGTGTCCATGTGTTCTCATTTTTCATCACCCGCCTATGAGTGAGAATATGCGGTGTTTCATTTTCTGTTCTTGTGTCAGTTTGCTGAGGATGATGTTTTCCAGATTCATCCATGTCACTACAAATGACACGAACTCATCATTTCTGATTGCTGCATAATATTCCACATATATGAGGCCAACAATCATATGAAAAAATGCTCATCGTCACTGGTCATCAGAGAGATGCAAATCAAAACCACATTGAGATACCATCTCACGCCAGTTAGAATGGCGATCATTAAAAAATCTGGAGACAACAGATGCTGGAGAGGATGTGGAGAAAAAGGAACACTTTTACACTGTTGGTGGGAGTGTAAATTAGTTCAACCATTGTGGAAGACAGTGTGAGGATCAGCTATTTCTTTAAGCAGAATCTCCTACGTGCAAGTATACTCCCTCATAAGCTTCACTTTTCCAGGCACTACATTTGGTTCCTTGTATCGTGCAGGTTATTTAGGAAGTCATTGCTTTTGTGGGTGGCAAATTATAGAAAACATGCTGCCATAAATCAAACAGAAATTATCCAATGGCACATGAATCTCAAATATACATCTAAATAATGCTACTCATGAAGACCATAGTAAAAATAATGATAATCATATTTCTTGATATTTACCCAACCTTATAGCATATGATACACTCACATTCTTCATGCTGGCTTAGAAAACAGACTGCTATTTTCATGAACTGGAATTTTCAAAATTATTTTAATTTGTTACTAATACTAAAAGTGTTCCTATAAATACACAATTTGATGAAAATATGCATTCATTTATGTATTTCCTTTTAAATTTATTTTATTTTGGGACAGGGTCTCACTCTGTTGTCCAGGCTGAAGTGCCATGGTGTGGTCATACCACCTCCATCTCTCAAGCTGAAGCGATCCTCCTGATCAGCCTCCCGAGTAGCTGGGACTACAGGAACACACAGCAGTGCCTGGTTAACTTTTTTTTTAATTTATTTTTTTTCCCTACAAAAAATTAAGGCCTTACTATATTGCCCATGATGGTCTTGAACTCATGGGCTCAAACAATCCTCCTGCCTCAGCCTCCCAAAATATTTGGCCAAAATATTTATGACTGGTTGAGAGTTAAGAGCTTTTTCTACAGGTATTTTCTCTCATACATTTGTGTATAAGGGAGTGTGAATGTGATAATAATTTAAAATATAAACTATAGCCAATATATACTGAACAGGTCTTACATGCCATGCATTAGTCTAGTGGCTTTATTTATTATATTAATTCATTTAAACATATATATTTAAATTGCTATGACTTAGCTAAATTATGTTAAAAGCTGCTTAGATAACCTCTTTGCTGTCTCCTATATCTAATATTCTATTATTCTAAAGACTTTTATATTTATCTATGTATACAAATATGTATATGTTCATGCTCACACATTACATTAAATTAACTATTGCCTTCGTTATAGTCTTCAAGTATTTAAAATTTATGAAAGGTCATGCTTTAAAGTGCTATGTGCCAGAATTTGCAGTAGTTTCTTTAGAGAAATATAATGAAGATCTTTCTCAAAAGAAGAGTATAATCTAGATAGGAAGATAAAATACCAACACTCTTACAATTAATCATTCTAAAGAGTAAGGATGGTATCATAATCTCACAAGTGTCACTACTGTCAGAGCCATGTGAGAATACAGAGTAAAACTGGCCACTTGTAACTCATCAATAGAAAACTATATTAGTTGAGATTTTTTTTTAACACAGTACTGCTTTTACCTGACTTGCTATCAGGATCCATCTCTATTTTGTAAGTTGAATATAGGGTTTGGCTTTGATATTTGTAACCCGCAAGTTGATAATTTCGTATTATATCAATGACCATTTGCGACTCTTGACTTCTTTGATTTCACTGGTCATTTTTATGTCTTTATTCCTGTATCTGTAGAATGACATTCAGGATCTTTCCAATAATATTAGGCTAGTTTTGAGATCTTAAATTTGTTGTAAATGTCTGATATTACATCTTTAACGATCACATCTTCCATAAGCTCTTACCCACTCAACTCTTAACATATGGGACACTTCACCTATACATATATATCTCCATTTTATATTTCTTCCTATGCTACATTTCCATTTCTAACAGCACACTGGATATTTCCACTCAGATGATCTGTGGCCCTTTCATAAGTTTAAAAAGGAATTCACTCTCTTCCTTCCGAAAAAGGAGATTCATTTCAAAATTAATATTCTGAAAGTTCTCATGCAATCCTCACACTCAAAAACGATTGCTGATTTGCCGCTTCCTTCATAATAACTCTTGCATCTAAACCATCTTCTAGGTCTCCACACCATCATCTGGGTTCAATATCGCTTTGTCTGACTTCTGCATTAATATTCTAATTGGTCTCTAGTCTCTCCGTCTGCAATCTATTCATCACTTCCTTGCCACTTTCAGCTTCTTAAAATAGTTTTCCACTGCAGAATACCTTCAGTGACCGTCTACTCCAGCCAGACTGATTTATTCACTGTATCTTCATCATACTATGCCCTTTGTCTATATTTATGTCATTGGTTACATCATTTTGTTCTCCTGAAATGTCCTTTCCTTTTCTTTCCTGTGCATCTATATGCATTTTACTTGTCTTTTAGCTCCTAGCTGAGGTTTGTTTCCTCCAGGTTTCTGTAGTCACAGCCAACTTCCTAAATGTTCTCTTATACAATTAATATATTTTTATTAAAAATATATATATTAAATAAATATTTATGGTGTCATCATGTAAGTTTTACATCCATTAGGACAGAGCAGTTGAGGGTTCTCACTTCTGTTGAACATCACTTAGTGGATGTTATAGCTCTAATTTAAACCAATAACATTTTATTTTCATTATTTATGTTTAATGAATTGATATGGTGCTGAGATACACATTACCATCGCTCATAAAATAAATTTTTATTTCCAAAATTTGCATGAAGTGTTAACCACCAATATCTGAGGATGTGACAGTATTTGGAGAAACATTATTTAAACAGGTAATTAAGCTAAATGATGTTATATGGTTATTCCTTAATCCACTCTTACTGGTATCCTTATGAGAAGAGGAGTTTAGCACATAGACAACAGATAGATCCATGATAAGAGTATGAAGTCAAATGAGACAAGGTGGACATGTGCAAGACAAGGAGAGAGACCTCAGGAGAAACCAAACCTGCTGAAACCTTGCTCTTGGACTTCTAGGATCCAGAACTTGAGGACATACATTTCTACTTTAAGCCATCCAGTCTGAAGTATTTATCATGGCAGCCCTAGGAAACTATTACACCTTGAATAAGAAAATATCTTTATATATTTATTTATTTCAGGCATATATGTATTTCATAGAAATAAATACCAACATGACAATATATTCAACCAAATACTAAAGGTAAGTAAATACATCACATTTGGAAGGCACACGTCACGCTTTTTTAAACAATGTCTAAATAATTCAAAAAAGCTAAACCTTGCATCCAAAGAAGACCCTAAAAATTAGCAAAGAGAATAAAATACCTAGGAATAAAACTAACAAAGGATGTAAAGCACTTCTTCAAGGAGAACTACAAAGCACTGCTCAAGGAAATAAGAGAGCACACAAACAGATGGAGAAACATTCCATGCTCATGGTTAGGAAGAATCACTATTGTGAAAATGGCCATACTGCCCAAAATTTATGGATTCAATGCTATCCCCATCAAGCTATCTATGACCCTCTACACAGAACTTGAAAAAACTACCTTAAATTTCATAAGAAACCAAAAGAAAGCCCTCATAGCCAAGACAGTTCTAAGGAAAAAGAACAAAGCTGCAGGCATCAGGCTACCTGACTTCAAACTATACTACAAGGCTACAGTAATCAAAACACCATGGAACTGGTACCAAAACAGAGATGTAGACCAAGGGAACAGAACAGAGGCCCTGAAGGCAATGCCACACATCTACAACAATCTGATCTTTGACAAACCTGACAAAAACAAGCAATGGGAAAAGGATTCCCTGTTTAATAAATGGCGGGAAAACTGGCTAGCAGTGTGCCAAAAGCAGAAACTAGACCCCTTCCTGACATCTTACACAAAAATTCACTCCAGATGAATTAAAGACTTAAACATAAGACCTAACACCATAAAAACCCTAGAAGAAAAAAATAGGCAAAAACCATTCAGGACATAGGCATAGGCAAGAACTTCATGACTAAAACATCAAAAGCATTGGCAACAAAAGCCAAAATAGACAAATGGGATCTAATTAAACTCCAGAGCTTCTGCATAGCAAAACAAACAATCATTAGAGTGAACTGGCAGCCAACGGAATGGGAAAAAAATTTTGTTAT
Source organism: Callithrix jacchus (assembly GCF_049354715.1). Taxonomy (NCBI): domain Eukaryota; kingdom Metazoa; phylum Chordata; class Mammalia; order Primates; family Cebidae; genus Callithrix; species Callithrix jacchus. Next base: position 4,506,600 of record NC_133511.1, on the reverse strand, counting down.
CTACCCATCTGGCAAAGGGTTAATATCCAGAATCTACAAAGAACTAAAACAGATTAACAAGAAAAACAAACCACCCCATTCAAAAGTGGGTGAAGGATATGAACAGACACTTTTCAAAAGAAGACATATATGAGGCCAACAAACATATGAAAAAATGCTCATCATCACTGGTCACTAGAGAAATGCAAATCAAAACCACACTGATACACCATCTCACACCAGTTAGAATGGCTATCATTAAAAAGTCCGGAGACAACAGATGCTGGAGAGGATGTGGAGAAATAGGAACACTTTTACACTGTTGGTGGAAGTATAAATTAGTTCAACCATTGTGGAAGAGAGTGTGGCGATTCCTCAAGGACCTAGAAATAGAAATTCCATTTGACCCAGCAGTCCCATTACTGAGTATATATCCAAAGGATTATAAATGATTCTATTACAAAGACACAGGCACACATATTTTCATTGATGCACTGTTTACAACAGCAAAGACTTGGAACCAACCCAAATGCCCATCAATGATAGACTGGATACAGAAAATGTGGCACATATACACCATGGAATACTATGCAGCCATAATAAAATGATGAATTTGTGTCCTTTGTAGGGACGTGGATGAATCTGGAAACCATAATTCTCAGCAAACTGACACAATAACAGAAAATCAAACACTGCATGTTCTCACTCATAGGTGGGTGTTGAACAATGAGAACACATGGACACAGGGAAGGGAGCATCACACACTCGGGTCTGTTGGGAGGGACAGCAGGGGGTAGGGAGGGAAGGATAACATGGGGAGAAACACCAGATATAGGTGATGGGGGGATGGAGGCAGCAAAGCACATTGCCATGAATGTACCTATGCAACAATTCTGCATGATCTGCACATGTACCCCAGAAGCTAAAGTGCAATAAAATATAAATAAATAAATAAATAAATAAATAAATAAATAAATAAAGCTTCTGTTAAAAAATCAGCATCTAAACTAAAAATAAAATGCATTGACTAATTTAAATTCCCATGATTAAATTTTCCTTGGTGGTATCATATCTAATATCAAGCTTCTCCTTGGAAGCATGAATTAAGTTACCTCAATATTTTATATTCCTCTGAATTTAAATTCTCCTAAACTGCCACAAATGCTTAGCAATAATGTGATACCCCTTTCCTGGGCTTATTCAAAATCTAGACCAGACAGACCAGAAATTGTTTGACTGATGGTCCACTTTCTTCCCGTAATAAAGAGTGATTTTCCTAGTCATTGTGTAGATTAGCAACGTGCATAGATAATTTTCTTCCCAAGGTTACAACTACCACTCTGAGGATTTGTAGAAGCATTCAAAGTGTCAAGACTAATTTAAGCAGAAGCAAAACATACCGGCTATTGCGGTTGACACATACTCAATATAAACAATACCTGAAGACACGAACATGTAGCAATTTTAAATAAAGTCTTAAAACCCACTATACATCAATTATCTTATTTCTGTCAAAGTTATTACTTTTAAGACTGTAAATTTTATAAATGTTTGATTGTAAATATAACTTTAAAATGGGTCTTTACTTTGATGGCATTAGTAAAATATTAAATGTGAGCTGGTTTCTGCTTTGCTCAGCTCATGTTTGTGATTTATCATCTTCATTTTTACAAGGAGAGACCTATAAGGATTTCAAGAGTTTTAGGTTAGATGCCCTGAGAAAGATGCTCTAAGATGGATATCTGTATGCAGGAAATCAATTGAATGGACACGTGTGGGGCAGTAAGGAAAGCTGTATGAAGCAGGCATAAGAGTTCCAACAAGATGCAGTCACAGCAGTGGCCTCAGGGGAACCCATGGAAAGCTATAGGGGGCTCTGCAGAGTCCTTTCAAACTAAGGGCAAAGAGGCCCTGAAGACCTCTACCCCCACTATGTCCAGATGTTGGATGTACACTGCCCAAGGAAGAAAGCAGGGCTTTGGGTGAGGTGAGTCTCTTTAGCAGATGGCCATTCTGAAGGAGGACTCTGCTGAGACCTGTCACCTGCCAACGTTTCCAGAAACTGAGCAAATAAAGGTCTTGGTCTTGAAGGTGAGAGAGATGACAGTTACAAACCACAACAGCCACTATATAAAGATATGAGTTCCGCTATGTATATATTGGTCAATTAACTTCAGATAAGCAATTTTAACCTTTAAGAGCCTCAACTTGCTTCTTTGTAACTAGGATTATTAATATCTTACAGCCTTTCTCACAATAATTTTGTTAAAATCACTGGATCCAGTTTGAGTAAAAATGCTTAGGGGCATAAAGGGTCCAGACAGAAATATATTTCAAAAACAATCATTTGGGTTCATTTTTTCATTGCATAGCTAAGGATATCGAAGCTTAATATGGACTCATATATTGCTACATGTCTGACACAGTTCTAGCTAGCATTTTTTATTAATTACCTATGAAATTATCACCATGACCCTATGAGGAAATAGACACAGAGGGGTCATGTAACTTGACCAAAGTTACATAGTTGGGAACAGGAGACAACACTGATGATACCTGGCCCCAGTGACTGTCCTTGAACCACGCCGTATTATACTGTTTCTGGTAAGACGGAAGTTACCAGTAGTCAGGTCCATAACTTTCTGTCATGTAGTTTTTTTAACCAACTCTGGAGGCCACAGTAGACTGCAAAGCAAAGATAACAAGCAATTTGGCAACTATGGGAAGAACACACTCTGACATAGTTTTCTGGCTGATTTTTGTTTTTGTTTTCCTCTGCTTTATTTTTTACAATGTAATTTGGCTAAAGAGGAATTTTGTTTAGTAATGCATACAAAGTTTAGCACCTATAACCTTATACCAGGTGACTTCATGCATTCATATTCCTGGCCTAGACTGTTCAGGCACTGGCATTTGAAGCCCATTTTTATCCACATGTAAGTGATGATGATGATGATCATCATCATCATCAACATCATCATCATCATGAAGAAACAGCAGGAGGGTAAGGAAGAGAAGGAGAAAGATGAGGGAGAGAGGAGAAGAAGAAAGAGTAACAAAAATAAGATGGAGAAAGGGAGGTAAAGACCAAGAATAAGTTATTATTCATAATAATATAAAGAATAGTTAGCACCTATTAGAATACAGTCTTTCATTATTGATTCTTCTATTGGTCTTTTCTAAGAAATCTCACTTGATATACATTTTTAGAGAAAAATCACTATTTTTCTCCATATAGATGTATAAGAATATTCTTAAATGAATTAAAGCTCCTACACAGCCTAATACCAATAGATATGGAACATGCAATATATAAAGAGAGAAGGGTAAGAGAGGTACTTTACAAATCATTAAAATATAAATATTATTTCACATTTAATCAAGAAAATCTGTCTATGAAAATCAAAAATCTTTTTATTTTTTTCTGAGTCAGGGTCTCACTCTGTCACCCAAGCTGAAGTGCAGTGGCATGATCATAGTTCATTGAAGCCTCAACCTCCCTTGCTCATGCCATCCTCCCACCTCAGCTTCCCAAGTAGCTGGGATAACAGGCTTAGGTCACCATAGCTGGCTAATTTTTGTATTTTTTTATAGAGACAGTGTTTTGCCCTGATGCCAATGCTGGTCTCAAACCACTCACCTAAGGCAGTCCACCCACCTTGACCTCCCAAAATGCTAGGATTACAGACATGAGCCATACTTGGCCCCTTATTTTTTAATAGTTACTTATAACAAGAAGAGATTATTTTCAGTGAAGATAGGAATTGGAAGATTTTGAAAAATGTGTTTCTATTGAGCATTCACTTTTTCATAGGTGTCATATTTCACAATGAGAATAGAAACATAAAAGCCAGATACTTTCAATCATGTAATAAGTGCTAGAAGAGACTAAAAAAGATGTAATTAGTACATGATTAAGAAATACCAGACTGAGCTGATCAGGGAAGACTTTCCGAAGGAGGTAAAATCTGAACTACTTTTTGAATAAATATTAATAATTGATCAGCTGAAAAAAGGAAAGGGCATGTTAGGCATTAGGAATAGCATATAGAGAGCATAAAGGAACATGAAAAATATAAATATCTTATACAGATTAAGTACATCTGTAATTTCTAACAGAAAGGCTTAGAGCTCCCAGGAGACATCAAGCCACAAGAGTATAAGTGGAAATGAAGTCCACACAAAGAAAATCAGAGTTTAGAGGCAGAGAGAGGCCAATCTCTGTTGAGTCAAACACTGACTCTAACTAGTTGTGCCGAAATCTAGCATTCATTTTTTTAAGACTCTTTATTTCCAGGTTCTATATATTCTTTTTATTGCTTAAGGGAGTCAGAGGCAGGCTGTACTCACAACCAAGAACCTTGCCTAATAAAAGTTATTTTGAAGGCTGGGCACCATGGCTCATGCCTATAATCCCAGCACTTTGGGAGACCAAGGCAGGTGGATGCCTTGAGTTCAGGAGTTCAAGACCACTTTATTCAACATAGCAAGACTCCACCCCTACAACAAAAAAAAAAAATCAAAAGTAAACTTAATCAGTTATCAGGGTGCAGCATGCCATTCTAACTCCTCTGGAGGCTAAGACTGCAGGATTGCTTGTGCCAAGAGTTTGAGGCTGCAATGAGTTTTGATGACACCACTATACTCCTGTCTCATCAGACTCTGTCTCAAAAATAAAGTTATTTTCTTCTTGCATTTGATGTTAAGAACTTTTATTCTTATGTATGACAGCCAGAACGGCACCTTGTACACTTTGAACATGTGTCACATAATGTACACACAGACACACACTTACCTGAAGACTGACATTATCAGAATTGGCCAGAGGAGCCATTGTCAAAGCTGGGAAAAAAAAAAAAAATACAAAGGAAAGGGAAAGAAACAAAATTCAAAGAGAAATGACAATGGAAAACTTCAATTTCTTTTAACCCAGGTATACAGTTAATGTACTCTAATCTGTGATCAAAGTTGTTTTTTTTTAATTCTGCCAATATAGTGCCATTTACACTCACAAAGTCCTATTTTTAAAGCTAATTACACGATATTAAGCATTTTATTCTCTGATGTATCTCACGTAATTTTCCAAATGATAGCCTATTTGGCAACAGGAAGGTTTACTGCTGTGTAGGCCCAGACAAAAATACATAACAATAGTGTCACCAATCTGTTTGTCTGTCCAGTGAAACATGTGATGAGGCATTTATGTGGATAAACAACAGGAAACAATTGAGGTTTGAGTTCTTAATGAATCAATGAAAGACATTCTATCAAGCTGATTCAAATTTGAGTATACTGGGAAACATATTATTCTAAGTAAGATCACTGTACTAGGAAGTACTCAATTACTCTAACCTCCTATTATTTATTCAAAATAGCTTTACTTTCTGTACTTCTACCAAAAATGCAATTGTGGACTGAAAATAATATAGTCTTAGATCAGGTTAGAAGCCTCTTTATTTGTGCTGTTCAAGAATAACAAGTCACCTGAACAAATTGTTTATATACCACCTTTATTTTCATTTCCCCTTCAGTTTCACAAAAATCAAGTAATACAAAGTTTAGAACTTGGAGGTAAGATGACAACATAAACAAGTATTTCCTTTCCTGTCTTTTAATTCTCATGAAAATGTTCAATAGAAAACCATTTTCACTGTCATCGTCATTGCCTCTCCCCTTTATACTAGGCATTGTGCTAAATGCACTTACATACATTAGCTTAAAACAACCAGATGTAATAGGTAACATTATACCCTTATTTCATAGGACAAAAACTCAAGCTTATATAAGTTTAATAATTTACCTAAGGCAATTGATATGGTTTGGCTGTATCCCCACCCAAATCTCACCTTCAATTGTAGCTCACATTATCCCCAGGTATCAGGACAGGGACCCAGTGGGAGGTAACTGAATTATGGGGCGGGTTTTCCCATGCTGTTCTCATGACAGTAAATAAATCTCAAGAGATCTGATGGTTTTATAAACAGAGTTCCCATGCACATGCTCTCCTGCCTGCAGTCATGTAAGATGTGACTTCGCTCCTCATTCACCTTTTGCTGTGATTATGAGGCCTCCCTAGACATGTAGAACTGAGTCCATTAAACCTCTTTTTCTTTATAAATTACCCAGTCTTGGGTATGTCTTTATTAGCAGCATGAGAACAGACTAATATAGCAACACAGCTAGTAAGTGTTAGAGTCATTTCAAACTCAATTCTGTTTTTCTCCAGAGTCTAGTTTTAGGCCATTACATTGCAGATGCTTTTAAATCAACTTTTCTTTTAAGTTCCAGGGCACATGTATAAAATGTGCAGGTTTGTTACATAAGTGAACGTGTGCCATGGTGCTTTGTTGCACAGATAAACCCATCACCTAGGTATTAAGCCCAGTACAATTTGTATTGAAAATGAGAAATGTGACATTCACATGTCAGAAATTGAGGCTATGTGTAACTTAGGTAAGGCTTAATTTAAGGCATGAAGAACTGTTTCAACTTTCACTAATCTGTTAATCCCACAGCTCAGGGGGTTAGGTAAAACCATGGAGGTGGCAGAAAGAAGAAGGCCAGCAGGGAAGCTCCTTCTGGTTTTGCCTATTAAAAGCATCTAGCAGAAACTTGCAGAATAACAAAAAGCTACCACGTCTGAATTTTTCTTCAAGAGGTCAAACCTATGCCAACTCCCCATTCCTCATTCACACATTTATCTCATATATAAGTACAAAGATATTATAGATCTTTTTTACTTATTTTAAAAAACAGTCTTATTTAAAGTCTCGACTTGAAAACCATACTTACCCAACTCTGCCTTGAAAAACTTAAAAATATCAATTATAAGTTTCCTATTGTAGTAGTCAACTGGGGACACAATAATGCTATGTAACAAAAACACCAACACAAAATTCAGTCAAATAATAATGAGCATGTATTATCCTGTTGGTAAGTTTAAAGGTTTGCTGCAGGCCTGCTGTTGAGCTGAGCTGGCTTCGCTTCACATATCTCATTCTGGGCTCAGCTGGAGAGACAGCAGATCCAGGCACACCTTTTCATGTCGGAGGTCAGATGCTGCCGGGGGGCAGCTGAAACACATGACAGCTCTTAACGTCAAAGCTCAAAATTTGCACCCTGTCAATTCTGCATCCCATTGGCCAGGAAGGTCACGTAGCCAAGCCTGAAGTAAATCAATGAGGCAGAAATGCACATCTGTCTCAGAGCTGATACAGAGGGCAGGAAATACGTGATGACAAATGATCCAGGTTATCACATCTAGTGATTTAACAATAAAATAAAACAAACATTTTCTCTAGCTTCTTCATTATCCTCTTCTTTCTGGGTCTCACATTTCTAGTCACACTACTCTCTTGCCTGGAATTCCTTTAACCTCTTTTTCTACCTGGAAATTCCTATTCCTTGTCTTGAAGACCGTGTAGGGTATACTGTAATCCCAGCACTTTGGAAGGCAGATACTAGTCACTTATGTATATGTCTGGTTCCCTTCACTCTAGGCACATGGTACAGCTATAATTCATTACCAGTCCCAGGAAGCTAGGCATAGCCATATGACTTGTTTTACCCAACAAAATACGTGCAAAGATAAATGCATCTTGCAGGTAGGGTACTTTAAGAGCTAGAGCACAATTATTTATCTTTCTGTATAGCAGTAATCAACAACAAAGACAGATGATAGGCTTACCTTACTTGAGGTCTCTAGATGAGGACAGCATGGAACAGAATTTGCCAATGACTTCCAGCATACACACAGCATTAGTGAAAAATACGCATCTACCTTAAAACACTGAAATTTTGGATCACTATTATAGTAGAAACTAGACTGTCTTAACTGATATAGACCCTTCTTTAAAGCTGTTTCAATTAAAAGATCTCAAGACATTATAGGGAGTCTATTTCCTCAAGGATACTGGCTAACAATAGTGTTCATATAGCAGTGTGATTACATAAAATATAGTTTGAAACACAAAAATTAGAAGATCTTTGAAGAAAAAAATAATTTTAAAATTATTCAATTTATATAATTCATATGTAAAAGTAGCTACAAAATATGACCCACTCAAAATTATATTAAAGTTTTAAAAAGTTTATTTATTATAATTTAAGTTCTGAGGTACATGTGTAGATTGTGCAGGTCTGTTACATAGGTATACAGGTGCCATGGTGGTGGTTTCCTGCATCCTTTGCCCCATCATCTACATTAGATATTTCTCCTAATGCTGTCCTTTCTCAATCCCCCCAACCCCTGCTATTTCTCCCCTAGTTTCCCACCCCCCAGGCTGGGTGTGTGATGTTCCCCTCCCCATGTCCCTGTGTTCTCATTGTTCAACACCCACTTATGAGTGAGAACATGTGGTGTCTGGTTTTCTGTTCTTGTGTCAGTTTGCTGAGAATGATGGTTTCCAGTTTCATCCATGTCCCTGCAAAGAACTTGAACTTATCCTTTTCTATGGCTGTATAATATTCCATGGTGTGTATGTGCCACATTTTCTTTAACCAGTCTATCATTGATGGGCGTTTGGGTTGGTTCCAAGTCTTTGCTATTGTTAACAGTGCCACAATAAACATACGTGTGCATGTGTTTTTATAACAGAATGATTTATAATGCTTTGGTTATATACCCAGGAATGGGATTGCTAGGTCAAATGGTATTTCTATTTCTAGGACCTTGAGGAATCGCCACACTGTCTTCCACCCTGGTTGAACTAAATTACACTCCCACCAACAGTGTAAAAGCATTCCTATTTCTCCACATCCTCTCCAGCATCTGTTGTCTCTCACTTTTTAATGATTGCCATTCTAACTGGTTTTGATTTGCACTTCTCTAATGACCAATGATGATGAGATTTTTTTCATATGTTTGTTGGCTGCATAAATGTCTTCTTTTGAAAAGAGTATGTTCATATTCTTTGCCCACTTTTTGATGGGATTGTTTGGGTTTTTTTTTGTGTAAACTTTTACAAGTTCTCCGTAGATCCTGGATATTAGCCCTTTGTCTGATGGGTAGATTGCAAAAATGTTTCCCATTCTGTCGGTTGCCATTTCACTCTATTGATAGTTTCTTTTGCTGTGCAGAAGCACTGGAGTTTAATTAGATCCGATTTGTCTGTTTTGACTTTTGTTGCCACTGATTTTGGTGTTTTAGTCATGAAGTCCTTGCCCATGCCTATGTCCTGGATGTTATTTCCTAGATTTTCATCTAGAGTTTTTATGGTGTTAGGCCTCATGTTTAAATCTTTAATCCATCTAGAGTTAATTTTAGTGTAAGCTGTAAGAAAGGGATCAGTTACAGCTTTCTGCATATGGCTAGCCAGTTTTCCCAACACCATTTATTAAATAGGGAATCCTTTTCCCTTTGCTTGTTTTGTCAGGTTTGCCAAAAATCAGATGGTTGTAGTTGTGTGGTGTTCCTTCTGAGGCCTCTGTTCTGTTCCATTGGTCTATATCTCTGTTTTTGGTACCAGCACCATGCTGTTTTGATTACAGTAGCTTTATAATATAGTTTGAAGTCAGGAGGTAGTGTGATGCCTCCAGCTTTTTATTTTTTTCCTTAGGATTGTCTTGGCTATGTGGGGTCTTTTTTGGTTCCATATGAAGTTTAAGGTGGTTTTTTCCAGATCTGTGTAAAAAGTCATTGGTAGCTTGATGGGATAACATTGAATCTATAATTACTTTGGGCAGTATGGCCATTTTCACAGTACTGATTTTTCCTAACAAGGAGGATGGAATGCTTTTCCATCTGTTTGTGTCCTCTCTTATTTCCTCGAGCAGTGGTTTGTAGCTCTCCTTGAAGAGGTCCTTCGCATCCCTTGTTAGCTGTCTTCCTGGCATTTTACTCCTTTTGTAGCAATTGCGTATGGGAGTTCACTGACGATTTGGCTCTCTGTTTGTCTATTACTGGTGTATAGCAATGCCTGCAATTTTTGCACATTGATTTTGTAAGTAAATTAATCATTTAAAAAATCAGTTTCATGTTCACATCCAAAAAATGTTTTTAGAGAACTAGTTTAGATAAATTAGTTTGTAGGCAAGCTGTGTTTAGGTGAAGTGCCCTTTTATTCTCATTTCTTGTTAATATCCTTATACTCTGTATGAGAAGCAGATAAACCATCTAACAACCAGTTGAAGGACTTCAGCAACTCATCTGTCCTGAAGATAGTGAGTAAATGCAGTGTTATATCTATTTTGAAATGGTCTACAGCTGGTAATCTCTAGATTCATTATTAAACATACCAAATATTACAAGTAACACAACGTCTGTATCAGCAACCATTCAGTTGCTACATGTTTAAGTATAATGCCTGTAGATTTTAAGGTTTCATATGTGTATATGATTTCTTCTAACAGAATACCAGAAGGAGCAATAAAAAACAATATGTGTTGAAATAAATGTATGAACAGGAAAAAGAGTTTCAGTAACACAATTCTATATCTGGAGAATAGATGCAGTGTCATATAAACTGCAAAGGCTTCAAAAGCCAAAATACTAAAATATATCTGCAAGGTTATTGGAGGTTAATTTGCATAACTGGGCACACTGCCCTGGTGTGCAGGGATTTCAGTAACTTTCCTTCAGAAAAACACCTGCAGATGCTTGCCTGGAGGCATAACTATGGTTATAAAGGATAATGCCTCTTCACCATTCTTAAGTATTAGTAGTAGAAGAAAGTATGGGTCTTTTCAATCATTAGATTGAAAACTTTTGGAGTAAGCAAGCACATCTGAATGAGTTATTATTATTTTTCTTTTTGAGGGAGCTGACATAGTATGCAATAAATGTTTGGTTAAATGAATAAAAACACAAGCAGATGAATAAATAAATAAATCCATTAGTTGATGGCTTAAATCAAATACAGATGCTCCTTGACTTACAATGGGGTTACATCCCAATAAATCTGTGTTAAGTTAAAAATATCATTTAATAAAAATGTACTTAATACACTTAACCTACTAAATATCATAGCGTAGCCTAGCATACCTTTTATGTGCTCAGAACATTTACATTAGCCTACTGTTGCACAAAATCATACCACCAAAAGCCGATTTTATAATAAAGTGTTGAATAGCTCCTCTGTCACTTATTAAATGTTACATACTGAGAGAGAAAATTGAATGGATACATATGTACTCAAAGTACAATTTCTATTGAATGCATATCACTTTTGCATCATTGGAAAGTCAAAAAATTGTAAGTCTGGTACTAACTGTATTAATCAGGTAGGCAAAAGCAGCACCAGGGGAAAAAGGCTGAATTATATTCTGACTGAATAAAGTTCTTGGGAAGCATTTGATTAAATCTGTTTCAGAGGTACATACAAAGCCATCTGCAAAACGAGGATTACTAGTGCTCTTAACTGGTGCTTATTAATTGGAGTATAATTGTAATAGTTTTAAATATAATGGATTTCTAAGAAGAGTTGTTAAATCTAAATAAAGATATGGCTATATGAAGACTATATGACTCATTTAGGAGGACTTCACGTATTTGTCAAAACATGTACTTTTGATAAAATGTTTGTTTCTTATAACTTTCCATATCTGCAATGATTTTCTTCTGATGCTTCTGCCTCTTCACCTCTTAGAGTAAAAGCCAAACATTTTAAACAACTTACATCACCCAAGATATTTGCGAAAACTTCCCTCCTCTCCTACTTATTTGCTGACTTTATTTTTTATTTCCCTTCCCATCCAAGGCTCCAACCTCCCTTGTCATCCAAGGACTCACTGGGCACACAGAGTCTATCCTTGCCTGCATGACATGACCATTCTTTCCCCAAATTCTCATCAGCTAAGTTATGTCAATACGTGGATGTCGTCCTCTCTGTCATATCTTAAAGCCTATTTGAAATGGCAACCTTCACTACACTTGTTTCTTATATTCCTAAATAAATGTTATTATGTCAATTTCTGATATGTTGTAAATATATTATACATTTGTCTTTCACCTCACTAGAATGAAAGTTCTTAAAGGCAGGGGTTTCTGTTTGTTTGGGGCAGTTCTATACCCTCAAGACATAGAAAAGTGTCTACACATAAATGTTTGAGGAATGTACACATGATTTTGATAAGCACTGTGAATATTTTGGCCATAAATGTTTTACAGGAAATCACATTCTAATTAATCCTTTAATTGTGAATATAGGAAAAACTAGTAACTTTGTAATCAGATGTGATTAATGATCAAATAAATACTCAAAATAATTAAATCTATTTTTATGTGTATCAGTTTCTAAAGGAGTAGAAACAGGACGATTAAATAGAGCAATACCTTGGGAATTAAAATTTCTAAACTGAGGCTGGGCAAAGTGGCTGACACCTGTAATCCTAATATTGTGGGAGGAAGAGGCACAGGATTTATCAAGTCCAGGAATTTGAGACCAGTGTGGGCAACATAGCAAAACCCTGTTTCTACAAAATAATTTTTAAAAATTATCTGGCTGTGTTGGCACATGCCTGTTAGTTCCAACTACTTGGGAAACTAAGGAAGGAAGATCCCTTGAATTTCTAAGGCTGAAGCTACAGTGAGCCATCACCACTGCACTGCAGTCTGGGCAACAGAGTAAGATTCTGTCTCTTAAAAGAGAAAATAGATAGATAGACAGATAGATAGATAGATAGACAGACAGACAGACAGACAGACAGACAGATAGATAGATAGATAGATAGATAGATAAAATATCTAAATTGAATGAAAAAGGACGCAGCCCTCATGACAACATGGGCTGGAGCCTAGGCTTCTCTATAATTTACAATTTCAGCGCAGAGTTGAATTTTCTGAAATAATAGAAATGTTTTATATCTGTGTTCATCAACCTGACCACAACTGGCCACATGTGACTATTAAGCACTTGATGTAAACGGTATGACTGAGGGTCTAAACTTTTACATTTATTCAATTCTAACTAATTTATACTATTCTTTTATGTAAATAGTCACAAGGGAACAAATTGTTATTTAACTGGTGTAGAGTTTCACTTATAAAACATGAATTAGTTTTACAGATCTGCTACACAGTACAGTACCTATAGTCAAAAACAGTGTATTATGCATTTGAAAATTCATTAAAAGGGTAATTTCATGTTAAGAGTTTTTATCATTTAAAAAAATCCACCACCCTCACCAAAAAAAATAGAAACATGTGGCTAATGGCTACCATATTAGACAACTAAGTCTTAGATATATTTAAGGCAATTTTTAAATACATTATGTTTTACTTATCTGTTATTCAGTTTTACCATATGTGAAATGAAATTTAAAACAGTTATTTTTAAGTGCTAACACTGGGATTACATTAAATAAATATGTTAACTGTTTCTACTACCACTAACACATCATGGGTGCCCAAATGGATGCTATTGTTGTTGCTGTTATATTCTAATCATCATAATGAGTATATTGAATTCTCAAAGCTTCCTTACTGATGCCTCAACCACTGTGACTTAGTGACATCTGTGAGGCCACAAGCCAGAACCTGACCCACTGTTATGGCCACAATAGACCCAAGCACGCATAAACTCAGCTTGTTACTCCATTTGTTTTAGCTACTGGTTCAATTCAAGCCTATGGGGGGAAATGTATATATGTTATACATATATATGATATATGTATATGTGATATACATGTATGATATACATACATAACTAAAACATCATATATAATATATTTAATGAAAATATATATTTAACTAAATATGTTTTTATATATTTAAGTATATATGATGTATATATATTTTAGGTTATATATGAATATCATAACATGTATATATTATGTATATATTTATATGTTATAATTGTTATACATGATAAACATATATCTATACATATAAAATGTATTTATGTTTTAATAAACATATAAAAATATATATTTTATATGTATTTGGTTAAATATAAACATATTTTTTATATATATATATACACACACACACTTATATATATGAAAAACTGCTTTAATAAGAAATAAGAAGCTAATTACTGAAAAATAATTTCAAGCAGACTGAATTGCTTACTACAAAGATGTCAGTTTGTTTACACTCCCATTCCTGATAGTATCTTCTTCCTCTTTCATGTGCCCACTTTAGTCAAGAAGATATATTCAGTCCTAGTTTTCATAGTAGTTATTATAAAAATGATAAGCTTGTATGCTTTATAAAATAATTCATGTCCTGTCCAGAAATACTGTAATAATTTTTTTAATACAAAGGGCATTCCCATTCTATCCTGATTTAGGATCATACCTAGATAAAGATCCTTAAACTTTTCCACAGTTATACACACACACACACACACATCCACACATATATATATATGTACACACATATTATATATTTGTACATCTATACATACATGTATATTTATGTATGTATATGTGTGGAGTTTTTTTTTCCATTTCATATTACAGCTTCTGATTGGTAACAGCTTGATGGCATGTCATCAAACAAATCCTTTTTTTTAATGACATGAAATCACAAAAGAAATGTCCCTAACTACATTAATGTAATAGAAGTGTAAGACATTATCTTTTGTCAAATTTGTTTAAAATTAGAATTCCTTAAATTCATCCTGTATCCTTATTTGTCTCTTTTATACCTAGAGACACAGGAAAATTATTTCTCGATTGATTTTTAAATATAGATGCTATTTTTTAATATTTTTAAATGGCCTGAAAAATTAAAAAAACATACACATATATAAACAATAAGTGTTGGACATTTGAGCTGTAAGTTTTATCCATTGGTATGTCTGCTCAACCAATATTCCCTTTTTATTAATCGACACATACACATACACTGTGCCCTAAACGATTTTTATGTTAAATTTATACAGCAGTGTCTAGTGCATAGAATGTGCTCAGTACAACTTGAATGAGTGAGTGAATAAACTGATTCTGACCTCCTGGCTACAGTGGATTGAACCAAGACATTTAGCTATATTTGGCCAATCAATTGTAAAGACTGCAATTTTACTAACCTGATGTCCTGCGGTAGTTTTACTGCTGGGACAGCTATTTGATACCATGTACACTGAAATAGGTGCAGAGATTAAGAAGAAAGAGGAGAAAAATAAAAGAATAATTCAATGAGCTATATCTGTACTCTGTCAGTACATTTCACTTTGCCTAGATCATAGAAAACACGGTACTCACAAACAAAAGACTCAAGACAGAGACATTATCTCTGCCATTTGGCAACCAGAGTTCTCCAAGGGCTTCATACCCATTAGCCTTCTACAAAATGGAATTGTTCCCACTGTCAATGCCTTCCTTCCCTGTTACTTTTCATGCACTGTCTCCCTCATTTTTCCTGGCTTCATTCTTTACTTCCCCTCTAAATTCTAGTACAATCTGAAGATGTAATACATTCTAAACTCCTTGCAGTCACTAACCAGCACAGTAAAAGCTGTATTAAGTGTACCAAAAGACTAATTTATTAAAATATACTCTTAATCAACTAAATGCCTTAATGCAACTTTCACATAGTAAAGCAGAGACTGGCTAGCTGTTCATCAAACTTCCTTCCTCTTATTTTGGGGCACAGAGAGGGACTACTAATTTCTACTCTCTCATATGCCAATGGAGTCATGTGACCAAATTTTAGTGAAGCAGAGTCAATGTGTCTCACTTGTAGGGTGGCTCGTGAAAATCTCTCATACATGCTTCATGCTTCTTCACATCTCTTTCTCTTTGGGCTGAAATACAGACAACTGCAGCAATCTCGGAAGCCATGAACTGAAGTTAACAGTCACAAAATGAAAAAACTTGGATTTCTGCAGCCTTGCTCGGATGAGAGCTTCTACCAACCGGGATCTCTAACTCTGAACTTTACATGAGTGAGAAATAAATGCCTATTAAGCCACTGAAATGCTGAAGTTCATCTGTTACTTCACTAGCACGGCCCCAAAATGTACAGGAAAATGGCTAAAGGCCTTATTTCTTTAGTTGCATATTGAAGAGGAAAGCATAGTAAGGCAGAAGAAAGCCAGCAATATAAGCCTAACAGAAGAAATCCAGGAGCCTTCTCTCATCACAGTGCTTGGAATACAGATGTTTCAGCATAAATATTAAGATCAAAAGACTGAGATAATTAGCACTCACAAAAGGAAGACAGGAAAGCTATGAGGACGCACCTGACGCTGAGTGGTAGAAGGAGTGCTCACTGCAGCTGTCATTGAACTGATCATCTCAAGGCAAAGCAATGCTATTTTGCGCAAACAATATATAATACTGAGGAAATGGCAATTAGAATCACGAGTCCTTGCATAAGTGAATGGGGCCTGATGGTGTTTACTTGATTTTAAATTGCTGGGGTAGTGATAGGAAAATAAGCCCTGCCAAGCACTTGGAAATTTCACTCTCAGGACATTAATGACAAACTCAGCCCCAAAAGCTGGATAAATCAGGAGAAAACTAAAGAAGAAAATCTCACAGCTTGCATTTGTGGGGGTTCTTCCCTGAGGTCTCCCCCACCACCTGTTTGCATAGTAACTCCAGGTTTCCTTAAGCTTTACAGATGGCATTCATTTCATGTCAAAACACTTAATGATTAAAATCTATTGTGTATAGAGAATACACTACTTGCCAGAGCATTTGATTCAGCACATTCATGTGCATTTTAACAAGGTAATAGCAACACTATACATAGGAATCATTTACTGGGCATATTTTTTTGCCACAAGAGTAAAACAGTTAAAAGCTATGTCTTGACAGCTCAATTCTGCTACCAGATCCTTTTCCAAATCTATTTAACATGAGGACTGACACATTACAAGCTGTTTTGTGGGGCATATCCCCTTTTTTCCTTGGCATTTTCTCCTACATTTAAATTAAGAACACAACAATGTGGTGATAAGCACAACTATTCTTAGTGTGACTTAAATAGTTTCTTTACTTTAAGTCAACCTCAAATACATTTAGTTCGGAAAATATTTATAATAACGAACATGAAATTCTTACTTTTTTAATGCAATAGCCATGCAGTCCAATCTCAGTAATGCATTTAATTAACTATGCCTGGCTCATTCTGTGGCATATTTTATTGGGTTACAACAATAAATTTGTGTTTTAACAACACTCAGATTCATTCTTTGTTTTTTTTTTTTTTTGTCACCTAAGTTGAACTTAGAAAACTTAGTAGGAATTCTTCCAGCGAACCATGCAACTGGGCATTTTGAAATAAGCCTTTGGTAGGTATAATTAATTTAAAACTCATCGAAATGAGAACTGCATTTAGTCCAATATGTAAATCTATCCATAAGACAGAGACAGCAGGTGGAAATATTGCACCTCAGGCTTCCAAAAAATGATCACTCCTATAGAAATACAAATCAGTGTCTTGGATAATCAGGCGTCAAGCAGTGTAATTAAGTGGCTGGTTTTAATTCAAAATGTTACATCTCAGAATCTAGGCATCAATAATTTAGATGGAATGTACTTTGAATTACATTTGGTTGAAATGTAGGGGGAATGTACTTAAGAAGAAAATCCAGACTGACAAGTTAAGAAATACCTGATGAAGCCTCTGTTTGTCTCTAAGATACTTTCTGACGCAGTGTCACAGAACTTTATAAAAGGTGTTTGGAGTCGGGGAAGTGAGGGAAGGAAGAAGAGCACAGTGCAGAGCAGGAGAGAATCATCTTCAAGACTCGGTTGGATTTCTTGTTCTGTAATTTGAAGAGACTTAGGATACAAGAATTTAATATATCTTACTTTAAATTCATTTCACTCTAACAATTTTTTACTGAGAACTGACTTAAAGGTAGACGTTGGTGTACATACTAAATGAACAGAATGATATGCAAAGACAAGTGAGATAAGAAAACTTGCCTGCAAGAGCTAATGAGTTGGTGGGGCAATGCAGTGCTAACACAGATATAATATATAAAAATAAATAAATATGTTTGACAAAATATGTACATCTTCCACGGAATTCAGAGGAAACAGGGTCACACTTTCTTAAGATGATCAAGAAATGTTTCAATGAAGGAAATGACTGTGAAACGGCCTTAGAATGGATTATAACAGTCATTGATTTAATGAAGGGGAGATGCCACATGGAAGAATTAGCATTAACAAAACCTTTAATTATTGTTCCTGCAGGAACTGCCCCAAAAACACATGGGTGAGCCCCAGTGACCACCTGTGCACTTTGGTGCTCTGTCCCACTGCCCATAGATGAGGTGAAGGCGGATGTAAGCTAGACCAGCCAGGCTCTTTTCAGATTTTGTATTTTCTTTCCTTTTTTTTTATTATACTTTAAGTTCTGGGGTACATGTGCAGAATGTGCAGGTTACATCGGTCTACACGTGCCATGGTGGCTTTCTGCACCCATCATCCCGTCATCTGTATTAGGTATTTCTCCTCCCCCAGCCTCCCAGCCCCCAACAAGCCCCAGTGTGTGATGTTCCCCTCCCTGTGTCCATGTGTTCTCATTGTTCAACTCCCACTCATGAATGAGAATGTGCAGTGTTTCGTTTTCTGTTCCTGTGTTAGTTTGCTGAAAATTATGAAGTTTCCAGCTTCATCCATGTCCCTGCAAAAAACATGAACTCATATTATTTTATGTCTGCATAGTATTTCATGGTGTGTATGTGCCACGTTTACTTTATCCAGTCTATCACTGATGGGCATCTGGGTTGGTTCCAAGTCTTTGCTACAGTGTATTTTCAAATGTGATGCACGAATACTGGGAGCGGCTGGTAGCCAACTCCAGAGATAACAGCTAGAGGAAAATCTCCTGAATTCTTGGTTCTAGAAGTCAGAAGAGCTGAATTGGTTCCTAAACTTCAGGAGATTTGTTTCACTTTTTGTTTTGTTTTGTGAAGTGTGTTTCTTTTTCACTTCCTTAGAGAGCTGAAATCCTCCCTTTGTGCTGAAATTAGCTCTGATTTGTATGTGAAATAGCGACCAGTTTGTATCTCAAATAGCAAACTGCCCTTATTCAACTAAAGGCGATATTCCAAAAGGTAGTTGTGTTTCAAAAGGGCACAAGATACATTTCTGGTTGTTTGAATGGAAGTCGGGGGCATTTAGAAAAAGTCCTTTATTACAGCATTAAAGTTGGGGCCTTCAGTGAGATGTGATAGACACTGAAGACTTTCAAGTAGAACAAAGCTATGAAGGAGACTAAATTTTAAGAAAGGTCATTGGCAGCGTGGTTTAGTTCAAACAGAAGATTGTAAGTTCGAAGAGTGGTGTATGAGCCTGTGGCAGTGGTTCAGGCAGTCAGGGCTTACAAGGAAGCTGCGTACATTCCGGAAGGTTTTGTAGTACACACAGTAGAGTAATACTATTCAAATCCTATGCTATGTGAATGGAACTCTTGAAGGTGTCCAATGCACAACTTCCTTAATTTTATGCAATAGCTCATAGAGTATGAAATGGGGTAGTAGCCATGATATTTAAAGGAGAAAATAAATAAAAGATTTTATCAACATAAAATTCGAAGGTGTTGAAAATATTTTGGAATTATTGAATTACTAAGTGGGACAAAGTGACCTCTCTACATATTTTTTAATATCTTCTAAAAAACAGGGGGGAATACCTGTGCGAAAAGTGCAAATTTGTTACATAGGTATACATGTTCGATGATGGTTTGCTGCACCTACTGACCCATCCTCTAATTTCCCTCCCCTCAACCCCCACTCCCCAAGAGGCCCTGATTTGTGTTTTCCCCCTCTCTGGGTCCATGTGTTCTCAATGTTCAACTCCCACTTATGAGTGAGAACATGCAGTGTTTGGTTTTCTGTTTCTGTGTTAGTTTGCTGAGGATGATGGCTTCCAGCTTCATCTGTGTCCCTCCTAGGATATGCTCTAATTTCTTTTCATGGCTGCATAGTATTCCTTAATGTAGGTGCACCACATTTTTTCATCCAGGCTATCATTGATAACATTTGGATTGGTTCCAAGTCTTTTCTATTGTAAATAGTGCTGCAATAAACATACATGTGCATGTATCTTTATAGGAGTATGATTTACACTTCTTGGGTATACTCAGTAATGGGCTTGCTGGGCCAAATGGTATTTCTGGTTCTAGATCCTTGAGGAATCACCATACTATCTTCCATAATGGCTGAACTAATTTATATTCCCCCAAAAACATTCAGGCAGTGAATGTTTAAAACATTCCTGTTTCTCCACAGCTTTGCCAGCATCTTTTTAATAATCACGATTCTGACTGGTGTGAGATGGTATCTCATTGTGGTTTTGATTTGCATTTCTCTGATGATTGGTGATGCTGAGCTTTTTTTCATATGTTTGTTGGCCATATAAATGTCTTCTTTTGAGAATTATCTGTTCATATCCTTCAACTTCTTTTTGATGGGGTTTTTTCTTGTATTACGTTTAAATTTCTTGTAAATTCTGGATATTAACCTTTGTTGGATGAGTAGATTACAAAATTTTTCTTCCATTCTGTAGGTTGCCTTTTCACTCTGATGACAGTTTATTTTGCTGTGTAGAAGCTCTTTAATTAGATCCCACTTGTCAATTTTGGCTTTTGTTGCAATTGTTTTTGGCATTTTTGTCATGAAGTCTTTACCCATGCCTATGTCCTGAATGGTACTGCCTAGATGTTCTTCTAGGGTTTTCATGGTTTTGGAATTTGCATTTAAGTCTTTAATACATCTTGAGTTAATTTTTGTACAAAGTATAAGGAAGGTGACCAGTTTCAGTTTTCTGCATATGGCTACCCATCACCACTTACTGAATAGGAGATCCTTTCCCCATTGCTTTTTTTTATCAGATTTGCTGAAGATCAGATAGTTGTAGATGTATGGTATTATTTTGAAGGTTTCTGTTCTGCTCCATTGGTCTACATGTCTGTTTTGGTACCAGTACCATACTATTTTGGTTACTTATGCTTTGCAGTATAGTTTTAAGTCACGTAGCATGATGCCTCCAGCTTTGTTCCTTTTGCTTAGGATGGTGTTGTCTTCCTAATATGGGGTGGGTCTTCTTTGATTCCACATGAAATTTAAAATAGTTTTTTTGTAATTCTGTGAAGAATGTCCATGGTAGTTTGATGGGAATAGCATTGAATCTCTAAACTACTTAGGCAGTATGGCCATTTTCATGATATTGACTCTTCCTATCCATGAGAATTAAATATTTTTCCATTTGTTTGTGTTCTTTCTTATTTCCTTGAGCAGTGGTTTGTAGTTATCCTTGAAGAGATCCTTAATTCCCATGTTAGCAGTATTCCTACGTATTTTATTATCTTCATAGAAATTCATTCGTGATTTGGATCTTTGCTTGCCTATTGTTGGTACAAAGGAATGCTTCTGATTTTTGCACATTGATATTGTATTCTGAGACTTTGCTGAACTTGCTTATCAGTTCAAGAAATTTTGGGTCTGAGATGATTTGGTTTTCTAAATATACAATCACGTCATTGCAAACAGAGACAACTTGATTTCCTTTCTTCCTATTTGAATATGCTTTATCTCTTTCTCTTGCCTGATTGCCCTAGCCAGGACTTCCAATACTGTGTTGGATAGGACTGGTGAGAGGGCATCCTTGTCTTGTACCAGTTTTCAAAGGGAATGCTTCCAGTTGTGCCCATTCAATATGATGTTGGCTGTGGGTTTGTCATAAATAGCTCTTATTATTTTGAGACATGTTCCATCAATACATAGTTTATTGAGACTTTTTAACATGACGGGATGTTGAATTTTATCAAAGGCACACTGCATCTATTGAGGTGACATCTATATTTTAAACCCAAGTTACTTGAAGTACTATAGCAACACTCCTATAGAAATAGCCCTCAGAAAAAAAGAGATCGGTCAGGACTGTGGAGTGAAAGATAAAGTTTACGATGATGCTGGGATTTATACAGGGTAAGTTTGAGGTGCCTGCATGACATCATAGTGGAGATATTCAACATAAAGTCTAGATTTGAAAGCTACTGGAAGGAAGGTGATGCCTGCAATCACATAAATGTGTTGGATCACAGAAAAGCAAAAAGATAATTAGGAAAAGCAAAAGCAAAGAGTTTAGGGAATGCTATGTTTAATTCTTAAACAAACTATGAGGAGAAAGAAAATATAGCAACGGAATCACTGGAAGAGGGTAAAAGCCAAAGGATAAGAGCATTTCAACAAGGAAAAAATGAGGAGAAGAATGTCAAGTTGCATAGAGAAACCAGAAAGGGAGGAGGGAAAGGAGAAAGAAGATGTACTAAAGTCATTTTGGGTTGGATAAATGATAAATCATCAGTTACCATCAGAAGTAGAGTTATTACCAAGATATTTGTGGTCCAAAGAAAAAAAAATGAATATAGAAACATAAAAATTATTAAGAAAAAAATACTGTTTTTTATTTGAAGTGTTTGTAGAGATGTAAGCAAACATATGGGAAAGAACACAAAGTAGAGAGAGAGAAAAAGGGGAAGAGAGTAGAACTTAATGGCTCGAGATGTTTCAGAGAAGATTGAAAGGGAGCGACTCAAGGCCAAGCAAAGAGACTGGACTTAGTTTAAAAGAGATGAGTCCCAGCATGTCAGGAGCAAGGGAAGAGAGAATCCATAAAACCAGAGATAATGTAAATGAACCCAGAAAAGTAGAGAAAGTGTACATGAAATTTATAAAGGCTTTGACCTTCTCAATGAAGAATGAGAAGACATCAGCTGAAATTGAGGGACTTACAGTAATAATAGAAGACAAACTAAAAACTACTCAGGCATATTATTATATTTTTAACATCACAGAGAAAACTGGGAGTACTTCTATTGAAAACTTGTACATTTGCTTCCAAGACTCCAGTACACAGAGGTGGACAATGGGGATATAGTTTTAGTTTTAATTATTTCTTTCTTTGCTTTTGGAAAAAAATCATGTCTCTTTCTCAGCAAGGTAGTTCTCACCCATGTCTTTCATTCTATCTATTCCTCCAACTCTAAGACTCAGACTTAAGAGCAGATTTTTGTATGCACATCTCTTCTTTATCTTCTTTGCAAAGACTTTGCATATTTGAAAAAAAGTGCAATTTATAAGGCCATCATATACGCCTTATAAGATTCTATGAGCCAGGTAGGTTCTATGATTACTCTCATTTTACATGTGGAAAAACTGAAACACGGGATAATTTTCTGAAGTCCCACAGAAATGAGTGGTGGAGCCAAAATGAAAATCTGTTACAGTTTGACTCCAGAGCCCATATTTTAAATTAATTTTTTCTTTTCCTCATCCCCAACTTCTTGAGTTAAAAAAATATTGTATTCTTGCTGCCTCTATTTACTTTCTACAAAATCCCTTAATCCACCGATCTGATTTCTGCGACCAATTCTAATCTTAAACAACATATATTTGTACAAGTAAACGCTCTTTTCATCATTTCTGAAAAGTATTCCCAGGCCTCCCCGAAACTCCTCATCATTCATTCAATTTCTTTTCCAGCCTGGCCTCTGCCTCTCTTTCCAGTACCGACATTACTTGCTGTGACTCCCCTCCCCATACATTCTGTGTGCTAAAGTTTAAACACAGTGAAATACATCTCACCCTATGCCCAAGTCTGTGTTTCTTCTTGTTTGGAAAATTTCACTTCATCTGTTGTGTGAAATGCCTTTTCTAATACACACCTCTCATTCCTCAGGCCCAGCATCAATGACATCCACAATATCCAAATATTCCCAAGTCCCTTATGAAGTCAAACAAATTTTTTATCTGTGATACCAAAGTACTTTTTTAAAAAGTCACTGTTACATTCTATATTCTATGAATATAGCCATACATACAATTAAGTGTCTATATTGTGTGATAGCTATGTTTATGTCTTTCTTAGATTGTGAGCTGCTTAGAGACAGGAAAGTACTGATCTCTAGAACAATCTAGTAGAAAGGAGGAATTGGGGTAGGGACTGGGTAAAGGGACCAATACAGAATCATTTGAGATATGCCATTAAAATCCCTGACCCCTCCTAAGGCAGGAACAGCCAGAGAAGTTTTGGGATGGGTCATGGAAAAGATGCAATAAGAAAGAATCATCAGGTAACTCAAAGAAAACAGGGACCCAAGGTACACCTTTATTACAAAGAAGTCACAAAGCTGTTCTCTCTAATGGATGTCTAGTCTACATAGTAATGTGAAGAAAAGCCTTCATATCTGAAGAAATAAAATAAATTATATGAAGAAATCTGCCTATCAGCTCTCAAACATAATATTAAATGTACTTGACATTTTCCAACTTGGTGTAAATTTCTTTGTGACTTTTCTGAACTACTTTGAAATGGGTATAGAAGGATGAAGCTAAATGTGTCCAATGAACTGAAGAGAATTTTTTAAAGAAAAATTATGCAGTCATTTTCTATTATGGTCAGGCATTTTAGAAAGATGAAAACTCACTAAACCAGAAACGTATGAATTACAGCCACAATGCCCCTAATGATTTCATTTTAGCTACCGATACAACTCTTGGGTTTGAGCTAGCATAAAGCAAATCTTTAGAATGAATCAGGAAGCAGTAATACAGTGGTGGTGGTGGTGCTGGTGTGGGGTGTGGTGTGTGTGTGTGTGTGTGTGTGTGTGTGTGTGTGTTTGTGTAGAAAACTTATTAATGAAGTAACTGTGTTGACTTTTTCCTCCCAAATCTTGTGGAGAGAAAATTTAATATATTTATCTGATCAAACACCTCAATCAATCCTTATAAATACGTCAGCCCATTTAGGTACCCAGGCCCTGAATTTGGGATAATTGCATCTTTGAGACTGTCTAGCCTCACATTTGGTAGGTAACTTGAAAATATCATATTGAAAAACTTAGTAAAAAAATCTATCCTTTTCGTTTATGCCTTAGAAAAACCTCTTCAAGAGTTTATTGTATTCTCTCTCAATCCTTGTAATCTGGAGAGATCATTTCCTTTCTGTTACTGCACTACTGTGCCTTAATCATATGTCCTCTTGATTATGATTCTTATATCTTTGCCAATCCAGAAATATATCTTAGGTAGGAAAGCAAAGCAAAACAAATCAAAAAGAAATCTGAGAGTGAGTTATAAATCTAAATGAGTTTATAGTACTTCTTGCTTTTGTTGTTTTTAAATTTTAGCCCCTCTTTTCTATGGTTTAAATAGGAATATTTATTTATTTATTTTGCAGCAGACTGGAGTTTTATTATTACTCAGATCAGTCTCCTCCAGCATTTGGGGATCAGAGTTCTTAAGGATAATTTGGTAGATGGGGGAAAGACCAGTGAGTCGAGAGTGCTGACTGATTAGTTCAGAGATGAAACATAGGGCATCAAAGCTGTCTTATGAACTGAGTCAGTTCCTGGGTGGGGGCCACAAGAGCAGTTTATCCATCTGGGTGGTGCCCGCTGATCCATCAAGTACAGGGTCTGCAAAATATCTCAAGCGCTGATCTTAGGAACAGTTTAAGGAGGGTCAGAAAGTTGAAGCCTCCAGCTGCATGACTCCTAAACCGTAATTTCTAATATTATGGCTAATTTTTTTTAGACCTACAAAGGCAGTCTAGCCCTCAGGCAAGAGGGAGATTTGCCTTGGAAAAGGGCTGTTATTGTCTTTGTTTTAAACTATAAACTAAGTTCCTCCCAAAGTTAGCTCAGCCTATACCTAGGAACAAATAAGGACAGCTTGGAGGTTAGAAACAAGATGGAGTTGGCTAGGTCAGATCTCCTTCACTGTCTGAGTCATAAAACAATGGCTGTTTCAATCCCTCCCTTCAGGTGTTATAGCACCTTAATCTTCAGGTGTTGGCTAAAGAAGCTGGAAAAAGGGTAAAGACTGCTCTCACTTCTTCCTGCTAACCAGGGGTGTACTGGGGTAGGTCCTGACCCCAAGGTGAGAGAAATGGAACTGCTTTGCAACTCTCTAAGCAGACTCATGCAGGCCTAGCTGGGATTCCAAGGCTTCCATGGCAAAGGTGTTAGAATTGTCATCTAGAATTTTTGTACCACATTTAAGGGAACAGCATGCTATAAGGTAAATACCGAGTACTAGTGTAAGGAGAGTAATTCCCAGTTTTAAAAGTAAAGTTTTGAAAGATGTAGTTTGGGGGCTTGTAGCTCATAAAGAATTTAGGATTTAGCCCAAACTGCAGAAAAACCTCAAGAACAGCTAACAACAGGTGTACTATAGTTTTTCTTTTGAAGCATAAATTTTTTCTCTTCAGCCTCCATTTTTATCAAAAACAAATCATGATAGAAATGACTTGTTTACAAAATAAACTTTAGTCTCACTGCATTTAGCCTGATTATTTGCATAATGTACAGCAAGAATAATTATTTTTCACATAGCTTTTTAAATTGACTTTTATGGAACTTTGTTTCATAAGGTATCTGAGATAAGGCTTTTTTAAAGCTGAGCCAAGCCATGGGTTTGTACCCTGAAATATCTAAGAGTTGGGTAAATTTCTTTTTTCTTGAGGCTTTCTCAGGAGCCTTTTAGAAAGAGACACCCTTTCCTAACTGCAAGGCAGGAACCCTATGCAGAAACCATGTACATAAGGTGTGAGGCTACTTTTTCTAATGGGGCTTTTATTAGTTGTAGGTCAAGTTTGACTCCTTAAAGAAAGGCAAGTCATTCCAGTCAAGGCCTTGGTAAAACAACAAGTTTCCCCAATTGTGTACGATTACAAAAGAAAACAGGTTCAATATGGCACTTATATACCATGGAATACTACGCAGCCATAAAAATGATGAATCTGTGTCCTTTGTAGAGACATGGATGAACCTAGAAACCATAATTCTCAGCAAACTGACACAAGAACAGAAAACCAAACACCACATGTTTTCACTCACAGGTGGGTGATGAACAATGAGAATACCTGGGCACAGGGAAGGGAACAACACTCACAGGGATATGTTGGGGGGTGGAGGGGAGGGGAGGGGAGGGACAGCGGAGAGGGTGCAGGGAGGATGGGGAGGGATAACCCCGGGAGAAATGTCTGACATAGGTGATGGCAGGGGTGGGGGGAGGATGGAGACAGCAAATCACCATGGCATGTATGTACTTATGCAACAATCCTGCAGGATGCAGGATGTGCACATGTACCCCAGAGCCCAAATATAATAATAATTTTTTTTAAAACAGGTTCTTTTTTGTAGTGGCATAATCTCGGCTCACTGCAACTTCTGCCTTCCAGATTCAGTGGTTTTCCTGCCTCAGCCTCCCAAGTAGCTGGGACTATAGGCATGTACCACCACACTCAGCAAATTTTTTGTATTTTTAGTAGAGAGGTGGTTTCACTGTGTTAGCCAGGATGGTCTTGATCTCCTGACCTCATGATCTGCCCGCTTTGGCCTCCCAAAGTGCTGGGATTATAGGTGTGAGCCACAAGGCCCAGCCCAGAAAACAGGTTCTTATTACAATTTTGCAAATAACTACTGCCATAAGTTGAGAATACTCACAAATAGTTTCCAAATTGGGTAGAAATCAGGTAGAGAGAAACAAACATGCTTTAAATTTTTTTACAGGAGTATATTTCACTCAATTGTTAAAAACTGCAGATAGCTCAAAGGAATCTTGGCTCTGGTAAACAAAAAGTATCATCAATGTTTAAAAGAGAAAAGTAAAAAAAGAGGTTACATCAGTTTTCTATTAGCTCAGTCTATTCAGTTAACTCCTGTTCTGCTTCATATTAATGAACATTTCAGCTGTCCACAGGAGTCCCGAAAGTTTTTTTTCTTGTATTGTAATGTCATAATCTCCAGAGTTATCAGAAACTTGCATTCAAGAGCACTAGTGAAAGTTTTATAGCTAATTTTAAAATCACTATTTAAAGAGGATTGAAATAAGACAAATGTCTATGGATCATCAAAAAAATCTTAGCATAGCCACAGTTAAAGACAACTTACAAGAAAATGTGTTACCTCTGTGGCACACAATAATTTTACTTAGCAATTATAATTATTACTAATATTTTAACCATTGAGCTCTTTTTTCTTAAAAAAAATCTTCTCAAATCTCTTATTACCAAATTCTAGCCAATACAGCCAATATTTCTGGCTTTTGTATTCTACCGCAGGTAACCTCCCACATAAAATTAATTAGTTTTAACTAAGGTCATAACATAACCATGGATGCATTATATGTTTCAAAGAGATGAAAAGCAATTTCTTCCTTTTTCTTCTTCTTTTTTATTTTTTAATATTTATGATCTCCTCAGAGTAGTTAAGAGAATGGAAAATCCATGAAAGGAAATCAGAAGCTATCCACGGGGGAAAACAAAACAAAAAACTGTTCAATAAATGGCAAAGTTAACAAATATCAAACCAGAAAGGAATTATTTCAGAAGCCAAGAATTGAACGCAGGATGCCACTGTCAAAAAGACAAAGCCTTAGCTACTGAGCTACAAAGCACTGAGCAATTTCTATTAGTCGAGGTCACCACCTGCAGGGTCTGTCCTGCAGACTCAGACTCAGAGACAGATGAATAAAGTAAACTGACACACAGATATTATGCTTTGCCTGTTCAGCTGAGGGTCCGTGGCTGCTTTCCGACTCCCAGGAGAGTGCTGTAAACAGTTCTAACTGCAGGCCCTCCCCAGCCAGTAAGACTCACATTAATTCAGTAAAGTTTAAATGACAAAGGCTTGAGTCAACATCACTAGAGTGAAGATTAAAGCACAGGTTCCGATGTCCAAAGCAAATACTATTAGTGGATAATATCCCTGGTCATCCTCCTGACACACCTCCACCCTGAGAGGGCCATCCAGCTCAAAGGTTAGTTTTAAGACCACATGAGTAAACAAATTAGTTAGGTAAACTCCCCCACATACCCTAGCTATTTGCTTTACTTATTAACTAAATGTAAAGGGCTTTTAGGCTTCCTTCAGCCAAAACTTCTACTGAAACTATGAAAAAACCCTTAGAGCTCCAAAAGGGATTGAGAATACATTTTATAACTTTCTCTACTATTTTTCCCTTAATATTTTTGCCACCACCCTAAGAGAATTCCCACATCTATTACACTTCCCAGAAGTAGTCTAGAGCAGCCAACTGCAAGTTTGCAAAAGCTCTTAACTGAGCAAGATAATTTGTAGAGCAAACTATAACATGAATCCCCAAATTCCTGCCCTCTGGATGCTGGAGACCAAGGGAAAGTGTCCCCACATGATCACAAGGTTAAGCTCTTAAGGGCACAAAACAAGACAAAAATTTTATCTAGTATTGGTTTTGGGGACCTGCAGCAAAGTTTAAAACTGACCAGCCTGCTAGACTAGCTTATAAAGCAGGCTTTTAGAGGTTCTAAACTCTTGTTCCATCCTGTGATACCTCTCTCTCCAAAGCAGAACAACAAAGACAAATTCTTAGCAAAAAGTGCGCCAGATTTGCCACAGCCTATGACTAATCTCACAAATCCTTTTTTCTATTGATCAAACTCTTGCAGGAACAAATAGTGAAATTTATCCTTTACACACACAAAGAGAGAGAGAGAGAGAGAAAAAGAAAGAGAAAGTGGAAACGGGTGATAAGAATTTCTTACCCTTTTTGCCAGCGTACCAGGTTTCTAGGTTCCCTTTCTTTGCAGCTTCCAGAAAACATCTTTATAAAAGAAAATCACTCTTTTCTGTTTTATGTAACCATAGGAAAAATATTCTTAATTTTGCAGGATTCTGTCCAATGAGCTGCCTGGAAAACTGAATTAACATTTTCCATCCCAACAAAGTACACCTACCAAAACAGACACTAGTCATATCATTTAGCACCCAATATTAACTTGGCAAATCTCTAACTTCCTCTCATTGGTCCCTGTTGTCTTCGATCCACTTCAGGTGGGGAGGGATGACCTCCGAATTGTAATTCATAATGGGTGGTCTCTGGGCAAGGTGAAGAGTGGACAGTTACCCTAAGACAGGCTGGTTGAGCTTTCTTCAGGGCTCACTGAATGTGACCAGACCAGTAAGGTGGGTTCTCTGAGTGAGGGCTGTTGGACTTCCATCAGCAGCAATTCTTTCCAAGATCTCCACATATACAAAAATACACGAAGACAAGATGAACAAAAGGCCTTCCAAATCAGATCTTTAACCAATAACTCCAAAAGTATTCCTTCCAAACTATCCTCTTATTCTCTGTCTGAGAAATCTCCTCAAAATCTTCCTGATTGAGGAGAAGTCTCCAAAACCAAGACTCTTCATACTAGTCAGGGAGAGCCAAGACCCCTTAGTAGCCAAACCAAGACAGATGTTCCACAGTGGGACTAGAGACAAATTGAGACCCCCAAAGGAGCCAAACCAAGACAGACATCCTGTGGTGGAGCTACAAACAGATACCCCAGCATAGGGCTACAGAGAGATATACCACCATGGGGCTACAAAACCAGTCAGTAGAAGGAAGAAGCCATTGACAGTGCCTAGAATCCTCACTAACCCAGATGCCCCACTATGGAGCTACAGACATACCCTGTGTTAGGGCTACAGTGAAGAGATGTCTCCCCAGGATTACTTCTCTATCGCAATTAAATCCATGCATATTTGATCGGTGCCCTGACAATAAATATGGTACCAGAGTGAGCCCTCAGTCCAGGAGAACCAGGTGGCTTCTTGGGCCAACCTCTAGGTCCATTGCTGGAGGGGGGCTACCAAACTATGAGTAGGTAGCCACAAGGGCAATCCTGGATGAGCCCCCAAATTTGTAACTGCCCAATGAGCTCACCTTTCCCACTGCCTAGACAGAATCGATTTATCAAGACAACAGAATTGCAGTAGATAAAGATTAATTTACACAGAGCTGGCTGCGCAGGAGACTGAAGTTTTATTATTAGTCAAACCAGTCTCCAGAATAGATATTTAATTAGGATAAAGAATGTTGTCTTTTTCCTACAAACTCCCATTATGATCCTTGGAAATTTAGCATTCACCTGCTGATGCAAGTTTTATTTTTCCTCTTGAGATTACTTTGAAAAAAAAATTATGTTAACTATGTAGAAACAAAAAAAACTGAACTATGTTTTAGTGAATGTACACAACTTCCAGAGGTTTTCACAGTTGTTTCATAATAGCCTAATATTAACCCTGTGAAGTAGGTTATTTACACTCACATTTTTCAGCATAGAATCCTCAGGCTAAGAAATAACAAACACATTACAGTTCACATTGACAAGTCCTAAGACATCTGTCCTGGTAATTTTTTGCTTTTGCCTTGGACTTCCATGGCTTCAGTTGCTACTTAAAACTACCCCAAATTTGTATTTCTAGCCTAGACCTGTATCTCTTAAACTCAAAAGAAACATTCTCAATTGTTAATAGTCGTGGTCACTGGAAAACCACAGCAGCACCTCAACGTCTAATCCTTTCTTCTCCATTCCAGATCCCAACTTCATATTTCAATAATTGGCAATGCCCGACTTCTTCCTTACACTCCTGTACTCAATCATGAAATCCTGTTGTCTCTTAATCCTAAATATTATTACATCCAGATAATTATCTCCATTTCTACTGCTACTACTCTAGTACATGACACTAAATCTTTTACTTAAAGTACTATAAAACAGCTTTTCCTTTCTGCTTCTGGACTTGTTTGCTTAAAGTGCCTTTCTACAATATAGGCAGCGGCAGTCTCAAAGTGCCTATCTGATCGGGACATCCTCTCTTTTAAGCCTGTCCATCAAATCCTATAAATCTTCTTTAGAAAGTATTTATAAAGCCTTCCATCATTTATGCCCTGCCTAGATCTACAGCCTCGCCAAGATGCCTCTCACACTCTGAATGCCTGCCCAATAAAATGAACTTCTACTCATTTCTAGAAGTACCCATACTCGTACATCTCCAAACATTCACCCATTAGGCTTACCTTACGTGGAACATACCTTTCTGCCTCTCCACATTTGTTTGCCCAAACTCTAGGGCTAAATTTCACTCCTCCTACTCATTGTTCAGTTTTCATTTAATCTCTTGTATTTTCAAAAGTCGTGTATGACTGCTGAAGTAAGTTAGGCACTTTAAAACTAGTTTGTCTAACTCATGAATTTATTCTTTGACTTATTTGAGAAAGGGTATCTATAAACTCAGTAAAACAAATGGTTAAGAACATAAAGTCTGAAGCCAAAGTCTGCATTTAATATAGACTTGGACCCTGTTGGCAGTGCGAATTTATAGAAGTCGCTCTACATCTCTTTATCTCAGTTTTTCCATCTTTAAAAAGAGAAATATTATAGTACTTTCTGCAAACAACTTTGGAGGATTAATAAATATGTCTGTATATAAAACTGTGTCCAACAGAGAGTGTGTGACATGCTGCCCTTTAAATAGTATTGCTATTTGCCAGACACAGTATGCAGCACTCAGATATGATGACAAGAGAGGCAAGGTTCCCACTCTTGTGGAATTTATAATCTAGCAGAAAAAAAAGAGATATCAAAAAAACCCATATAAATGAGATAAATACTGACATGTCAGCTGTGATGAAATAAAAGTACAGACTGCAGGAAGTCTGGGATAGGGCTATCCAGTGTAGGCAAAAGGTTGGCTTGGAAAGTGACATTTATCCTGAGACCTGAAGGTTGCATGGAATTCAGTCAAGCAAAGCAGGGAAGAAAATAGTAACAGAAGAGAAAAGCGGCCCAGAAGGAGATCCTGTGCTTTGTCTCTCACAGCACTCATGATGCTTTATTTTCATGACTTTTGTGGTACCATTGGCCAGCCTCCGCCTGACCCTACACAGAAAAAAAAAAAAACTAAATAAAATCTGAAAAGTATGAGCTCAATAGCTGTAGCTCCCTTACAGCCCTGTTCTAGTCTCGACAGTAAGTGCACATCCAGCAAATGGGAATTAATTCTTGTTAAATCCTTGATATCCATCAATTAATCAAAGAGTTATCAAAGGTTTAATTCAACAGCTCATTATTAAACATTTAGAAGAATAAATACCCTTGAAAGAGAAGGTGGATATACTTTTCATATACTTTGTGTAGGAAAAACTACTATATCCTTTTTTTTTTTTAAGATGAAGTTTCACTCTTGTCATTTAGGATGGAGTGCAATGGTGCAATTTTGGATCACTGCAACCTCTCACCTCCTGGATTCAAGTGATTCTCCATCCTCAGCTACCCAAGAAGCTGGAATTACAGGTGTGTGCCACCATGCCCACTGAATTTTTTTCTTTTTCTTTTTTGTTTTAATTTTTAGTAGAGATGTGGTTTCACTCTGTTAGCCAGGCTGGTCTCGAACTCCTGACCTCAGGTGATCTGCCCACCTCAGCCTCCCAAAGTGCTGGAATTACAGGCATGAGCCACTGCCCCCAGACTATTAGGTAAATTTTAATGTGGGCATACAAGCAGCCCAAGATGGCACTGCCATGCCTCTGATGGCTCCATTTCTTACAGTACCATTGCTCTCTACCAGTAGCCATCACAGACTCTCTGATGCAGGCTCTAGTGTTCTTTCTGGCCACACTAGCATACAAGTTTATTTATAGATAAGTATCTAGGCTGGGAAATGTGCCAACAACTTTCATTATCAGCCAAAGAAAAATTATCAGCAAAGTCTAAATTTTAAATGGAACCAGCTAAAAAAAGATTCTAATTGTTGTCTTTGTGCCCCCAAAAATGAGTAGCTTTGAACCTGATTCAGCTAAGATTCTGAGTAAAAGGGTGGGATCCAATTTACTCCAATGCATATTAGCAGATAATGGTGAGGTTCTATTTTTGTTCCCTAGAGGCTGTATGGGCTTATTTATATTCATCTCTGAAAAATGAAAAGCATCTTTGAAAAGACTACAGTTCCTGGATCAAAAACACTTGGTTCTGGGGGCCCCAATTTCTTACCAGCATTGCTTCTCTCAGTGAGAATATTCACGATGTTCTTTAAGCTAGAGGTCAGGTTCGTACATATTAAAACTTTTACGGAACTGGGACAAAGATCCCAACCAGTAGCAACCATTAAACTCTATCTTTCAGCAGCTAGATTAAAATAATCATTTGAAGCTCAGAGACAGGGCTGGTTTGCTTTTGCATTAGAGGAAAGGAGGAGGAATAGGAGCAGATACGAAGGAAAAAAATGCCTACAGTTTTCGTGTATAATCTGTAAATGTGATTGCATTGCTAGAAAGAAGAAAATTAATTTTTTTCTCAAAGATTTTTAAGCTCTTTATCAAGACTATAATTCTGAGATTTGCCCTGAAGAAAAGTGCAGCTGTTTGTTTAAGCAATGAAGCTTCCATCTGTTTCATCTTGATTTAAAGATGCAGTTTTTAAAATAAAACCACAAGGCAATGTTTATTGAAAGCACAAAATCTTTCTACTTATCACCAAAGTAAAATATAGATTAAAACAACAAGCCTAGAAAGATAGGATTTTACACAATCCAATGTCACTTCATTTGCAAAATTTTCATTTGAAATGTGTCTAACACCTTCAAAATAATTCTGTGGTCTGAAAATTATTCACAGAGCTGAATCTGATTTTAGATAATAGTATCTAGGAAGACAGAAAAAGCAAATTAACTTGCATAGACATGTTTGCAGTCAGATATTCTCTTTCAAATGATAAAGTAAAGAAAAAAGAATTTGCTGTGGCAAATCACATTTTCCTTTAAGAAACCTATGACAACTGGCAGAATTACATTCTGGAAGGATATGAAAGAAATAAATCTAAAGAAGTTGTTGGAATTCTTCAGTTATATAAAACTGCACCTTTAAAATTATTCTTTTTCGGATCAGCAGTGTTATCCAGAAAAACGTATGTGGGGTGGAGGGGCTTCTCTTAGAAGTTGATAGTATTTTGTATATTTCTCTGACTTTCTATGATGACTAAGTTGCCTCTAAAGTAGTATTTTTAAAATTGGTTTGGGCCGGGCATGGTGGCTCACACCTGCAATCCCAGCACTTTGGAAGGCTGAGGTGGGCAGATTAGGAGGCAAGGAGTTCGAGATCAGTCTGGCCAACACAGTGAAACACCATCTCTACTAAAAATACAAAAATTAGCCAGTGTGATGGTGGACACCCGTAATCCCAGGGAGGCTGAGGCCGAAGAATCATGTGAACTCGGGAGGTGGAGGTTGCAGTGAGCTGAGATCGCAACATTGCACTCCAGCCTGTGCAACAATGCGAGACACTGTCAAAAAAAAATAAAATCAAAAACTGGTTTGATTTTGTTTATATTTCAGTTATAAAGAGCAATTCACAGCATTAACTAAGCATAGGACAAATTATCCCAGGTGTGTGTGTGTGTGTGTGTGTGTGTGTGTGTGTGTGTAGAGTATATATTGTGTTCAGGGAAGTTACTCATTGTTAAAATTTTAGAAATACATGTAAAAATATTTTAGTTAAGAAATAAAAACCTCTGTAGATAATTCTTTTCAAATATTTTTTCTTGACTCTTAATTTGTGCTCCTGTCATATTCATCCTTCAATTTGGTGGTGATAGACCCATGGTAGAATCTGAACACCATGGACCTTCTCTCTGAGTGCACATAAACAGACAATTTTGTATATAACTGCAGATGTTTCATTGACTCCCTGAATATTGTTTTTGAATTGCAGTCACAAACAACTTCTCTTAATACCTTTCCTTGTAAACGAGTTCCTTTTAAGTTAATATGTTGAATCATAGAAATTTCTTCTGGAATGGAGTTTAGAGATGATCTAATCTAATTTCCTTAAAGCCCAAGAGAAAAGATGATATCTCGAAGGATACATAGCTACTAAGTACCAGGGTTGATATCAGAATGCAAGTCTCCTGGCTATTTTCCCAAGGCTCTTTCAATTAAAGTAGGCATTCAGATTCTAAGAATATATTGTAGCACTACGTGACTAATAAAAAAAAAAAAAAAGAAAGAAAGCTAAAGTAGATTTAAAACTGCAAATATCTCCGTCTCTGTAAGAGCCATCCTGCTGAGTAATAGTTGTTTCCCCTGTGATTTCATAAACACCAGGATAAGTAAAGGGCCTGTTTCTTGCTTTGCTAGGCAAATCCTGCAGGGCTAATCTGAGCACAGAGCCCCCATTACCTTCAAAGAGACTTTAGCTCTTGGTTCAACTCTACAGGGATGCTGAATAAGACAAGATGCAGGCCAATGCCTTTGAGATGAAAACTGGAAAGAAATTATGATATGACACTTGGTTGAATAATAAGAAAAATGTTTTCCATCCCTACACAGTACTAAATTTCTCTGACAATCTCCCTTAATCCGTAGACACTTGGGGCTCATTCTTTCACAATATTGTCTCTATCACAACAATAAAATCTGGGTTATTTCATCTCCGAGAAACTCGGATACAATTTGTTAAGCAGTAATTGTTCCCTACACTATTGATCTGGGCACTCATCCCATGAGAGTCTTGGCTAGTGATGCAGTTTGCCTGAGCTGCATTGCCTGACATTTCTCTTGTAGACACATTGCAGGAAAAGGCTTCCATTTCTTTCAAAGAAAGGGAAGTACAAATATTTCTTAGAAAGTTAATGTTCCTCACCGGAAACCTAGCTCTGAGCCTGTGAGCTACCCAGCCATGGCACGAGAGATCAATTTCAAGAGCAGGTGCTTTTTAATAAAGAATGGCTAGTCAAAGACAAATTTAACAGTGAAAGGATTCTTGGGCTCCTTTTCTCCATTTAATTAAGTTAGAGCAAATGAAAAATTAAAATAAATATCTTAGTTATCGCCCCAAATTATTCAACAAGTGAAAATCTAAGTAGACTAGTTCTCAAATTTTGATGTGGGAAATCACCGAGGAGTCTTGTTTAAAATCTGATTCTGATTTAGTAGGTCTGGGGTGGGCCTGCAGAGTCTGACTTTCTAGCAAGCTCATAGGGACCACTGACTACACTTCGAGAAGCAGAATTTAGGGTATCTGTAGGTTAAGATAATCAACTGTGAAAACTTGTTACAATAAATACTAATGCTTATCAAGCACCCTACATTATGCCCAATACAAAACCTACATAAAGAGGATGTCATTGCCCCCATTTTACAGATAATAAAGAAGAAATACAGTGTGAATGTGGTAAAGGAGTTAGAAGTATGACAATTGGGGTTCAAGGTCACCTAGTTCAACACAGCTTCATTCATGTATTCACTGAACGAACTGTGAATGGAATGTCTTCACTGGGTTAGGCGATTTCTTAAGTAGGCTGCTAAAAGAACTAATCATACAGGAAATAATTTATAAATTGCAATCTATTAAAGTTAGGAAGTTTTGTTCATCAAAAGATATTACTAAGTGAGAAAAAAGGCAATTCACAGAGTGAAAGAAAATATTAGCAACACATATATGTGGCAGATAAATTGTTTCTCAAATATAAGCAATCATAAATAAATACAAAAAGGGCAATTTAATAGAAAATCAGCAAAATATGGAATGACAATTTGTAAAAGATTATATCCAAAAGGTCCACAGTTGTGAAAAATTTCTCACCATTATTACTACCAGGGGAATGGAAATTAAAACAAGAATGTAACACCATTAGTTATTCCTTTTTCTTATCTAATCGTTGTGGCTAGGATTTCCAGCAGTACATTGAAGAATAATGGCTAAACTGGGCGTCGTTGTTGTGTTCTAGATCTCACAGAAAAGGTTTTCAAATTTCCCCTATTCAGTGACCTACCTGTTCAGTATAATACTATCTGTGAGTTTGCATTTTTTTGGCTTTTATTATGCTGATATGTGTTCCTCCTATACCCAGCTTTTTGAGGATTTTTATTACATAAAGACGTTGAATTTTATCAAATGCTTTTTCATAATCAGTTGAAATAATCAGATGGTTTTGACCTTCATTCTGTTGATATGATACATATTGATTTATCACATTATTAATAAAGATGTATCACATTGATTTGCACGTGTTAATTGATTTGTATATGTTAATTGATATATGTATGTTGCATCCCTGGGATAGTCCCACTTGGTCATGATAAATGATGCCTTCAATGTATTATTGAATTCACTTTGTTAGTATTTTGCTGATGATTTTGCCCTCAATATTCATCAGAGATACTGGCCTGTAATTTTCATTTTTTAATGAGTCTTTGTCTGGTTATGGTATCAAGTTAATATTGCCTTCATAGAATGAGTTTGGAAATATTCTCTCTTCCTGTTTTTTTCTGAAATAAGATTGGTATTATTTCTCCTTTAAATGCTTGGTGGAATTCAGCAGTGAATTCACTGGGTTCCAGGCTTTTCTTTACTGAAGACTTACTACGGTTCCGCCTCAGTACTTGTTACACTGGTCTGTTCAGGTTTTGAATTTCTTCACAGTTCAACCTTGGTAGGTTACATGTGCCCAGGAATGTATCAGTTTTTTCTAGATTTTCCTGTTTATTGGCAAATAGTTGCTCACAGTAGCCACTAACAACCCTTGACTTTCCGTGGCATCAGTTTGTTTCCTTTTTCGTTTTTGATTATTTTAGTCTTCTCCCTTTTTTCTTCATTAGTGTGGTTAAAATTCTGTCAATTTTATCTTTTCAAAACCTCTTGTTTCCTTGATCTTTGTTATTGTTTTCTTAATTTCAAATTCATTTATTTCTGCTCTGGTCTTTATTTATTTTCTTCTACTAATTTTGTGTTTGGTTTGCTCTTGCTTTTCTACTTCTTTAAGATGCATCATTAGGTTATTTATTTGAAGTTTTTCACCTTTTTTGAGGTATGCACTTATAGCTATAAATCTTCCTCTTAATACTTCTTTCATTGTAACCTATGGATTTTGGTACATTTGGGCTTCCATTTTCATTTGTTTCAAGAATTTTTTTCAATTTCCTTCTTAATTTCTTCTTTGATCCACTGGTCATTAAGTAATACACTTTTTAAATTGCCAAGTGTTTGTACAGTGTCCAATGTTCCTCTTATTATTGATTTCTAGTTTCATTCCTTTGTGGTCACAGAAGATGCTTGATACTACTTCAGTCTTTTTTGAATATTTTAAGACTTGTTTTGGGACCTAACATATGGTCTGTCCTTGACAATAATCCATGTGCTGAGGAGAAGAATGTGCACTGAGCAGCCACTGGATGAAATGTCCCGTAAATACTTACTGGGTCTATTTGTTCTATAGTGCAGATTAAGTCCAACGTTTCTTTATTTGATGTTTGAAAGATGTGTTCAGTGTTGAAAGTGGTGTTTTAAAGTCTGCAGCTATTACTGTATTGAGGTCTTATCTTTTGTTCTTGTAATATTTGTGTCAAATTTTGGTGAGGCTTACTTTGTAAAATGAGTAGCTATGTATTTTATCTGAAATACTTTTTGTATTATTAAAGATAGATAATTCTTAAAATGTTTGTAATTTGCCTATGAAGGAATCTTAGCATGTAGAGCTTTTTGTGCAATCGATTTTAATTAGACAATTAATTTAATTAATATATTATAGTATATTTTAGATTTTTTGTTTCTTCTGGTGTCTACTTTATCTAAATTTTCAACTGTATTCACCAAAATTCATTCAGGCTATTTTTTTATTATCTAATAATACATCCCTGGCATAACTAATATTGGTAATTTTCCTGTTGCTCTTTTATTTCTGACAATATTTCTGGGGGGTGTGAGGAAAGGTAGACATTGAAAACATAGTTTATTTTACTTTTAATTTTTCTGTATCATTAGATTTAATGTGTGCCTCTAATAAGCATCAGAGATTTTAATTTTTAAAAAAGTTTTGTCTGACAATAATATTTATGTTTTTATAGGTTTTTAGTTCATTCATATTTAATATAATTACTGTATAATTTGGATTCAAATATTCATTTTTCTATTTATTTACTATTTTTCCTGGCTGTTCTAATTCAGTTTTAATTTTTTCTTCACTTATTTTCATTTATCAAGATAACTATTATTCCATTTGCCTATTAAATTTTTAATTATATATACTTTTACTATGTGTTACTTTTAAATAGTTTCTCAGTAAATTCACTATATACCATTGACTTATCAGAGTTCTGATGCATTAGAACTCATCATAATACAAGAACCTTAGAAAAATTTATCTCCTTTTAATCTCCTCCTCTGTGATTATCTTATATTATTTAATTGTATATATATTTTAAACCAGCATCTTTTCCATTTCAGCTGTTATAACAAAATGGCTTAAACTAGGTAGCTTATGAGCAATATAAATGTATTTTTCACAGTTCTGGGAGACCGAGGAATCCAAGACTAAGGAGCTGGCAGCATTTGGTGCCTGGTGAAGGCCTCCTCTGGTTCGGAGACAGTGTCCTTTCACTGTGTTCCCGCCTGGTGGAAGAGCTTGTTCTCTATAAAGGCACGACTCCACATCAAGGGGTCCCTGCCCAAGTGACTCAATCACCTCTTCAAATCCCCTTCTTCTAATGCCATCACCTTGGGGATTAGTATTTCAACATATGAATTTGAGGGCGGTGGGGGGAACATGAATATTCAGACCATTGCAATGAGCAAATGGTATTTTTATTTGACACAGTCAATAGGCATTAAGTTTATACATATATTTATTTTTACAAAAATGTTTAGTTTTGCTTTTCTGATTTGCATCAGGGATCTATTTCTTTCTGCTTTATAGATTGCCTTTGGTATTTCTTTTGTTGCTGGTCTGTCGCCAAACAGTAAACTCAATTTTGTCTTTAAATGCCTTTGTTTTTACATTTTAGTGCAATTTCAGAAGATGTGGAATTCAGGTTGGAAGTTATTTTATTCCAGAAATTTGAAGCTGTCTTTTCAATATGGTTTTATTTCTACAGTAACACATATGAAAAGTTTATTCTTCCTTTCAAAATGAGGTTTCCCCTTTTTATTTCTTGTGATTTAAATTACGTTCTTCTGTCTTTGCTTTTCAGTATATTGCCTATGGTGT
Organism: Callithrix jacchus; assembly: GCF_049354715.1. Classification (NCBI taxonomy): domain Eukaryota; kingdom Metazoa; phylum Chordata; class Mammalia; order Primates; family Cebidae; genus Callithrix; species Callithrix jacchus. The sequence goes on along the minus strand of NC_133511.1, from coordinate 4,465,923 downwards.
GCCTGGTGTTATTCATTGTATTCATCCTGCTTGGTGTTTACAGTTTCTTTAAATCTATGGTTTAACGTATTTCCTCAGTTTTGAAAAATTGTGTCAGGAGCATTTCAAACACCGCGCTGATACATTTTCTCTTTCTTCTCCATCTAATACTCTTGTTATATTTTTTAGATCTTTTAATTGTATAAAAAATTCTCATGCTCTTTTATGTGTTTTCCATCATTTTCAACCTTACTTCAATCTAACATTCTGCACTGATTTATCTTCCATTTCCATAATTTTGTATTTTGTTATGACTTACTTGCTGTGTAGCCTACATTTTAATCTCCAATTTCAGTTTTCCTGTTTTCAGTTTTAAAATATTCATCTGGTTCTATTTTTATGAATTTTAGTGAAGAGAGTCTTCATTTTGTCATATCTTTACACGTTTATCATAATTATTTTAAAGTCTATTTCCCATAACTATAATATCTGAATCACTTATAGTTCTTATATTTTTTCCCATTCAGTGTTTGCTCGTTTTGTCCTATTTTAGTTAGGAATTGAGAGTCCTAGTCATCATGTAGGAAAGTTTGTAGAGGCTCTAAATGATGTTATTTTCCTTGAGAGAGAATTTAAATTTCTCCTGGCAGACTGTTGATTGGAGACAGATGAGTAAAATTACATTTTAAGTACTTTTATTTATGAATAGCATGCTGTCACTGTGAGAAAAACATGAAGATGCCGAATGTTTTTGAAAATCTTGTTTTACCACTGTTTATACATGAAGTTGAAGGTCTATCTTACTACATAAGGACATTCACCTAGATGATCCTTGGGTGGCCTTCATCTCTGTATGTCATTGAAAATGCGAGCCACCCGACATATCACTTTATTTCCAACTTTTGTATAAGTATTCTGACAGTGGTATATGATCAAAAATTTTGAAGAAATAAATGAGGCCCAAAAATAAAAGCATATAGAATCCTACCATTTTTTCTCTAATTTTTTGTAGTTACTCAACTACTCAAGTAAATACTCAACTCCCATACATGAGTACTGATATCATCACATTTTCAACAGCATGAGATAGTTTTAAAAATACTTTATTATTTGAACTGAAGAAAATGTCACTGTTAAGAATCAAACATATGAATAAAATATTAACTAAATAGCACAATAAAGAAGAACATTGTAACAACAATAAATCAGTGTATGTACCCATGCTATACTAGGCAAAATCTCAAGTCAAGGCAAAATGAGATTGAAGAAGGTTGGAAACCTTCACTGTAGCAATTGTCTGTTTTGCTGAATTATCCAGTTCCTGCATTCAATTCTCCCATCTATGTAGATAATACTTGTTTGTAATATGGCCCAGTAAATTTTGCTTGAAACAAACTTATCATCTCCCAAATCTTAAACTAAAAAAAAAAAACAACAAACAAAAAAAACCATCTTTTAGACAAAAAAAAAAAAAGGTTGTCTACAAAGTTACTAGCCATTTTTCTTCAAGGAGAAATTTTTTTTCTTGTTCTTAGTCATCTATAAGTTTTACAGTTGATCACATTTACACTCATAAAATATTTATGAACTCACAGACTACTGAATGTTTAGTACTGAAATATTTAGAGGAAAATCAGACTTTCTTAGTAAGGATCTGGTTGAAAACAGTCAGTCCACACATATTCTCTATGTTTTCCTCTTTGCTAAGGTTTTGATATTTTTACCAGTGAAGTTTCAGAAACCATTAATAAGCTAAAAGAACGTTTTATTCTAAGTCATTGTAACTCTTATTATCTTAATGCTGAACCACTATTTTCCTTTCTAGCCATCAACCTGTAATGTGGAAGAGAAATCTTGATAGTTTTGTTCGAGTAATTCTTGCTTTTCATAATGTTGTTGAGCTGAGAGAGACTTGGAAAATATCTTTTCCAATTACATTATTTTTATGCTTGAAAATTATCTATTTAATATCATGCAAGGTATAATTATTTTGGTTCTTGCTGGATCCTAGTGAAATGGTGAGTTTTACATGTTAATTTGGCTAGGCTGTAATCCTTGGTTATTCAATCAAACACTAAATTAGGTATTCCTGTGAAATACTTTGTAGATGTGATTAAAGTTTATAGTAAACTGTAATCTTCGAATAAGAAAGGCTACCCTGGATAATCAGTCAAATGAAGAACTGAGGCTCTACTGAAGAGAAGGAGATTCAGCCCACGGACTGGGCTGCAGTTTTATCTGGTGCCCAGGGTTCCAACCTACCCTTCCTTCAGACATGCTCCACAGCCCCAACAATTGTGTAAGCCAATTATTTGCAATAAATCTCTCTCTCTCTCCCTTTCTCTCTCTCTGTATAATACCCCCTCATCGAATGATACAGCTAATAATATAAAACACAATTATATGACAGTTTTACATTCAGACAATGCAAAGAAAAATCATTATCTCCTCTAAGAATTCTCTTTCCTTTGACAAGCTAGTTTTATAAATCCTTAAAAGGACTTACAATTAGCAAGGCATTAAACTCTACAAGGATGTACAAACCTCAAGGTTTAATAAGTGCAAATAGTATCAACAAAGAGTGAACTAGATCTCAAAAGGAAAAGCCTAGCACTGGAAGTGTTAAATAGTCCATCCAAACATAGAGCTATGGAATAGCTCAGAACAACTAGGCTTATCATTGTTATTGTGGGGTATTCATTTGATTGCTTGACTAAAAAGTACCTTAAGCGACTACATTCTCTGACATTTTCATATAAACATTGTTTCTTCTTTGTTTATTGGGGGAGTGGTTGGCATATTTTATTTTCCTATTTAGGGCTAATTTTTAATTTTTCAATTAACTGATGACTTCAAGTACATAGTGAAATAGCATCTAGTCCCTGCAAGCAGTCATATGCCTTAGGCATCGAATTGGAAATGTATGTAATACGCTGCTTATCTCCTCTTTCCATTTGAATTTTTCAAATAATTTATTCCAGGAAGACTATTTTTTGCATTCTCTTTGATTAGTGAGGTTGATGATAAATTAACAGGCAAATAGAAGTTCCAGTTCAACCTACTACTAATTAGATGATATTTCCTTTTTTTTTTACAGAAGAGAAGTAATTGAATCATTAAAAGAAAATCAGGACTTAATAATGTGTCTCCCAGAAAATAGCAAGTACACAAAGTCATCTGACTTAAGGCAACACAACATAGCATTTTTTGGGAACAAAGTTTCTAAAGATTTTACAAAATTCAGACAAATAATTATATAATACAAAGGCTAGGAAATAAATCCACTATTTTGCTCAGTAAATACTTATTGCTTAAAAAGTGCCAGACATGATGTGACATCTGCTGAAGAAGCAGGGGTGACCAATCCCCTCATGATAATTATAGACTGCAGTTAGAAATATAAATAAGGTATAAATAAATCGACCACACCTACATATAACTAGTGATGAAAAGCTTATGAAATAGAAAAACACAGAGTAGCCTCATGTAACGTGACATCTGAATGATGTGTAGGAGCCCATCGAACATTTCTGGAGTGGGGACAAGCTTGACAAACTCAAGTGCAAAGCCCAGTGCATTTGGCAAATGGGGCACAAGGGAGGAGGTGCTTTGGTAAACAGCTCAGTCTAGCTTGTTCACAGTCACCTCGGTTAGATGCGATGCTGCCATCAATGTCATCAAAGCTGTCAAAATTTAACAATTTCCTAAACATGAGGTCAAAGACTATGAGATAGATATATTCTTTCACATAATAAGATTTTTTTTCACAATCTCAAATTGCCTGAAGGTTAGATTAGTACTCACTAGGAAAAATGGGGTGATACCTGATGGATTTTGTTGATAGAGGTCTGCCTCTATTGCCAGACTGGAGTGCAGTGGTGCGATCTCTGCTCACTGTAACCTCTACCTCCCAGGCTCAAGCAATCCTCCCACCTCAGCCTCCCCGTCCTGAGTATCTGGAACTACAGGCACACACCATCATTCCTGGCAAATTTTTGTATTTTTCTGTAGAGAAAGGGTTTCACCATGTTGCTCAGGCTGGTCTCAAACTCGTGAGCTCAAGCAACTCGCCTTCCTAAAGTGCTGGGATTGCAGGCATGAGGCACACAACTCAGCCCTAGCGTGCATTTATGACATATAAAATTGGTGATAAACCCATGCCATCCTGATCCCTGAATTGTATCCTTTTGCACCCATAAAATCTGGCTTTCATAGTTATTCTGAGTTCCATTATAACATTCTTATAAAATGCCATGTAGATATCACATACCTTCTTACCTGTTCAATTTGATGCTCCATGTTTGCTTTCTGAAAAGTATTATTTATTCATCTTCTTCTTACAACATCTTCCATTTTCTAACTTGATTTCACTGAAATTTGAGTATTTAATAGAAAAACCCCACAGACAGAATTGCTGGCAACAGATGGTTCTCAAAGTGTAGATGGTTCTCAGACCAACAGCTTGAAAATCACCTAGGAACTTGGAGATATAAATTCCAAACCCCACCCTAGAAGAAATGAGTCAGAAACTCTGAGGTGGGGCCTCAGTCAGTGCTTTAACAAGCCATTCTTTGGGTGATTCTGATGCGTGCAAAGATTTGAGGATTACTGGATGACACAGTACCAACTGTCATTTAAGATTTATGAAAGCACCTGCCTTGGTGTCAAACCACTTTATAGCTGTGAGATCTTGGAATAGCATCTCAACTTCTCTAAACCTCACTGTTCAATGGAAATAATAACTATAATATTTAAATGAATTATTTTTGTAAAACAAGAAGTATAGTGCATGATACATAGCCCTTATTGTAGAGATTACAACCGTAATAATGATAATGATGGATGTGTAAATCAGAAAAACACCTGGATGCTGTGTTTTTCACTTTCATTGTAACCTTGCCCCAATACACCTATTTCATGTATATTAAGCCTCTTGTCTGATACAAGCAATGGCTTAAGTCAGTGGGAAGGACCACAAGCTCTGGGGCCAGACAGACCAGATAGAAATCTCTGTTCTACCTATAGTTTCAGATTTAGCAAATAAAATACAGGATATGTAGTTAAATTTGAATTTCAGATAGTGAATATTTTTAAGTTTAATTACATACAATGAAATATTTAGAACATACATAAAATTTTGTTTATCTGAAGTTCAAATTTACCTGCAAGGGTTGTATTTCATCAAGCAATCCTCCCTGCACCACTACTACCTGTGAGGTATTGGCAAGTTACTTAACCTCTCTGTGTTCATTTCCTCATCATTAACAAATGAATAATAACAGTTATTCTGCGGTTTAGGTTTGCTGTGAAGAATAGCAAGCGTGTATATATTATACCTATACCTGTGTGTACATACTTATTATGTATAAAACATATGCCACCCTGGAAATAGTACTGTCTGTATAATTAATATTGTTATTAATTATTCATAAAACCTAATCAGGTTTTTATTTTAAGGCCTCTATTCTTCTGAAAGCAATCCCAGGAATCTTGCAGAGTTGGGTATATTGGTTAGTGCAGAAACCACTTACGCTTTAGTAATACAACTAGATATCTGTAAAATATGGAATTCTACTGCAGTGGAATTCATTAGCATATAAATGTTTCTTTCAGAAAGAGAAACAGGAACATAGACTTCATAACTGCTGCATATAAAAACTTCTTTACATTTATTTCTAAAGCTTGACATTCATTATGCCAAATAACCAAAGCTTTTACTAAATACTTGTAGATTTTCTTAAAATTCTAATGAATTTCAAAAGCAGCCCTATAAAATAACAAGAACTAGGTAAGTTATTTTTCATAGAACAATAACAACCCTGAAGATTTTGAGGTTTTCAGAGTTTATTTCCTGTGCATGCATTTACTGTGAGAGTTGAAAATCCACAGCTGAGTTGTTAGGTTAGGTAATAATTTTTCTATCACATGTTTTAAAGCTGGGAATACATCTGTGGATTTATTTTCATTTGTCTTTTTTTGTGTGTGTGGTAGGGAAATTTGTCACCAAAATGTTTTTAGAAAACATTTTTTAGAGCAGCTTCAGGTTGATAGCAAATGTTAGAGGAAAGTAAAGAGAATTTCTGCATATATACCCTCCCCAATAAAACCTGTACAGCCTCCCCCATTATGAACACCCCCCGGCACGGGTGGTACTGTTGTTACAACTGATGAACCTACACTGACACATCATTATCACTGAAAGTCTACAGCTTGCATTAAGGACACTCTTGGTGTCTTATATTCTATGACTTTGAACAAATGAATAATGACATGTGTCCACTATTATAATGGCTACACCACATTTCCCTGTCCTAAAGATCCTCTTTGCTCTTCTAGTTCATCCCTCCCTCCTTTTCTCAAGCCCTGGCAACCACTGATCTCTTTATTGTTGCCACGGTTTTGCCTGTCCCAGAATTTCATACACGTGGTTGGAATCACACAGTGTGGAGCCTTTCACTCTGGCATCTTTCACAAGTTTGCTCCATGTCGTCTCATGGCTTGATGGACCAAGTTTTTCACCACTGAATAATTTTCCCTTATCTAGATGTATCACAGTTTATCCATTCACTTATTGAAGGATACGTTTGGTTGCTTTCATTTTTTAGTAATTATGAGAAAAGCTACCATAAATATTTGTGTGAAGGTTTCTGCATGGACATGTTTTCAGCTCCATGGAGTAAACAACAAGGACTGTGATTGCTGTTTTGCATGTTAAAACTATGTATATTTAAAAAAAAAGGTCAAAGACTTGAGTAGACACCTCACCAAAGAAGATATATAGATGGCAAATAAGTAGAAGAAAAGATACTCCATATCATGTGTCATCAGGGAAATCCAAATTAAGACAACGAGATACCACTACACACCTACTATTTTACGGCCAATATGTGAACACTGGCAGTGGCAAATAGTGGAAAGGATGTGAAGCGCCAGGAATTCTCATTCATGGCTGATTGGAATACAAAACGGTACAGATACTTTGTACCTTCACAGCTTGATGATTTCACACTTCTTTATGTTGATAAGTTCTGGCACTAATAGAAATATACAAATGTAAAATATCATACTAAATAAAGATGTCTATTATTTGCAAATAGTGTACTTCATTTTGACATATTCCTTTCTCTCTAACTTGTAAAATAGACTTTGGTATGATTGAAGTTACATGTCTCATCTTTTTAGGAAATAATTATGCAGGAGAATTATCTTTATAAGATGTAGTATACATAATTTATATAATTTTGGTTTATTTTATCTAGAAGAAAAATACAAAACTATACTGTTCTAAAGTTAGTGTTTCATGAACTACATGAAACACTAGGTAGGTATGGAAACAAATGTAGGTATGAACTACATTTTTGGTGATAAATATTTCTACACAAACTAGTATAAAGATGAACAATGATAACAATTAGTATGTTTTATTAAATTTATAAAACTGAATTTCCTACAAATATTAATTCACTTTACAAATGTTGAGTCAATTGAAAGAGAGTATTTGAGAATCTCTCATCTCAGCATTTAACACCAGTTTCTTCCCTCAATATCTTGGCTATCATTAATACCAATGTAATGCTCTACATTTACAAAGCTCTTTCAAAAAACCTTTTGAAGGAAGATGGATGTGGTGTTATTTTAGCATTATGTTATAGGGCTCTTTTGTATAAAGTTTAAACTCTTTTGCAATGGCCTTATCTCTGCCCTATTCCATTTCAAGCCTCTTCCCTCTTCCTTTCTTCCTCTCCCATACCAACCCAGTCCAACATCACAGGTACCTCTGTGTCCCTAACAAGATGTAGATCCATGTGTGCCCGCATGTGTACACACACAGGTGTGTGCGTGAACAATTTCTCTCTACTGTATTATTTTTCACCATTATTCACCTCTTGGGTTGCACTCTGGCCAATAAATTTACCCAAATCCCATGGCTCCTTCCAGGAGTAATTTACAGGATGTTTCTAACTCTTTTGAATATTTACCTTCCAATTCACATTAGCCTCTCCCACATATATATATTTCCTGGTTAGTATCTGCTAAATCTTCAGATTTTAACTTGCTTATATCTGATAGGATTAGAAAAAGCATAAAAATATGCTGAACAAAAATAACTAGTGGCTTTTCCTCACAAATGACAGCACCCTCTTAACTTCATTATGTGGGCACACTGTTCTCATCTGTTTACTTGCTTATTTCTCTCACTACTTTCTAGCACTTTGAGAAAGTGGGTGGCCTTTATTGTTGTATCACTGTAACAATCCCATTGCCCAGCATGTAACAGGCTCTCAAACACTGGATCAACAAATAAATTATTTCTTCAGTTACATATTGAGCAGCTGAGAATAAGAAACTATTTGATTTCTGCAGGAACTACAAAATGGGGATTATTCCTGAAGACTGTCAGCGTGATAGTACCATGACTGAACTAGTTGTAATAGTATCAGGACTGAACTGGGTGTAAAATGTGTTTCTTTCACTCTTTTGATTCAGCAATTCATTTCAATTAGGACCACTATTCTCTACTGCTTGTCAACAGTCACATGTCATGGGAAAAAATTGTCTTCACATATTGTCTTTATATCTCAACTTCTATGTATTTTTCAAACTACTGTAATCTGGCTTCTTTCACTCTACTGAAATTGACTTGTAATTGGTCAGAACTAATCTTTATGTTGTTAGATCAATGCTCCCACCTTTTGAAATAAACTTGGCTCCACAGCTACCACATTTTCCTAGAATTTTCTACAACATTGGCTTCTTGTTAGTCTCCTTTCCTAGCCTCTTCTCTGTCCAGTCTTTGTGACAGACATATTTCAGGTGTTTAGCCTGAACCCTTCCCTCTGTCAGTACAGAGGATGCATATGCCCAACCAATTACTTGTCATCTCCACTTGGTCCTGTCATGGGCATCTCAATATTGGAAATGCTTCCATGTGCCTGATTCCCATGTCATCTATTCATTTCAGTAATTCTGGAAAACTAGAACTCAGGTTTTCCTTCATCATTTTCCCACAAATCATTTATATAACCCATCACTAGGTCCTGTAGGTTCTATTTTTTAAAAGCAACTTGAATGCACCACTTTTCAAAATTTTTAAAACAAGTTCCATAGCTACCAAATTAGTCCAAGTCCAAGTCCCCGTGATCTTTCACCTGGGCTGCCGGAACAACCTCCTAGCTGATCTCTTTCTACAGGTGGCACTCTTTAATCCATTTTCCACATAACAGCTATGTTAGAGGCATCTTTTAAAAATGTAAATCAGATGATTCCTTCTTCTGCTTAACACCTCTGATGTCCTCAGATTGACCTTAAAACAAATACACTTTCAATAGCTTTTCATTGTCTTCCGCTGGCCTACATTCCAGACATCAGCTGAGATGTGCCTCTACCTTGACCACTCATTTCCTTCAGTTATATTGACTTCCGTGATTTCATTTAACAGACCAGGCTTTTTCTGGGCTCCGGGTCTGTAGTTCTGTTGTCACTCCTGCCAAGGATGTTGTCTTTCATTCCCTACTCATGGTCTGGTGTTTCTCATCCTTGAAGTCTGAGAGACCATCTGACATTCTAGCCTCTTTATTTCTCTTTTTATTATTTCGCTTACTTGGTAATTATCTATTTTTTTTCTTCCTGCTTATTTTTTACCTTTCCTCACCACCCACCTGCAAACTCTAATATTAATATTTGTAATCTTTTTAACAGTAAAAAGCCAATCCTTGTATTGTAGGCATTTATTAAATATATGATGACTGAATGTGTAAATGTATGTTGCTAAGTAAAAGAAAACATTTGGGGTTCATCACCTACAAACTACTTTCAAACTCTCATATAATTTGATTTTCTGATAAATTTCATAACTGATCAAATACTTATTTGAACAACGCAGCACGCAAAACTGAAAAAATAATTTGAGTTTGTAAAACAAAGTCAAAATCTTTTAAGTAACCAAGATCAGAATTGATTTGCTGGGGTACTTAACTCTCTGAGAAATATATTAACTACCATGCAAATTATAGGTAAGTAAAACAGGGAATCAAGGCCCAGGTTTATCTGCTTTCAAGCTTGTTTGAAATGCACGGAGTTTCTTATATTGTCATGGCATGGCCTTGTAAGTTTTTATGAATAATATTTAATGGTTGATTTCAAAATTATTAAAATATACCCACATACACCTATTTAATTTTGATAAAAACAATGATTTCAGAGTCCTTGAAAACCTGTGCTTCATTGAATAAAAACAAGAATTATCTATCTGGAACCATGTGTCTGAAATTAAGTAATTTAAGGCATGATGTTCAGAATGTAAAACTCAAAATGTCTGCTGAGTGGAAAAAGTTTCAGTTGTACTTTCAATAGGAACTTGTGGTTTATCTACCCAACATCCGCCCCCACCACCTCTGCCTCTGTCCCTCTAATAATCAGAACTCTGATTTGTTCAGTTGTCTTCCCTCCTCCTTAAGGCCACGTGCTTCTTAGGAGGGGTATTGCATCCTGTGACTGTGTCCTGACATTTCTAAGCTGACTGTGGTTATCCCTTGTCCCTTGGCCATGGCTGGTTTAATCATGAGTATCTGACACAATTCCTACAGAATAATAAATATTCCAACACAATAAAACCGGAGAGAAAGCCTGTTGTCTGGATTCTGCTAGATTTTCTCTTGCTTTTAGAAGGAAACTCAAAGGAGATTCTCTTTCTTCCAATGGGTTCTTACAGTATAGATGACTTCTAGAACTGTCACCCTACGGTAACTGAGAAACTAGCCAAAGGAAAAAGCTGAAAATCCAGAGACAACCTAGCAGAAAATACATAAAGCCTATTTTTTTAAAAAATTTAATAGTTTTGGGGTTACAGGTGATTTTTGATTATGTGGATAAGTTCTCTAGTGGTGATTTCTGAGATTTTAGTTCACTCATCACCCAAGCAGTGTACACTGATATGTTGGCTTTCACCCTCCACATCCCTCCAATCCATCCCGCAACCCACCCTGAGTTCTCAGAGTCCATTATATCACTCTTATGCCTTTGTGCTCTTATACAAAAACTTGGATGCTTAAAAAAGTTATTTGCTAATATATTTTAATAAACATTTTGCTTGTAATTTTAATATCTATTATCTGAAATTATATTCTAGAACTTTCTTACAATGATTCTGATAAATAAGATTCTGATAAATCACTGTAAGAAAGTTCTAGAATATAATGTAAAAAACATGGAAATGTGTAAGAAACATGTATAGGAAATGTGTAAGAAACATGGAAATGTGTTTACATACAGCATTTGAAATCTCTGTTCAAATGCGAATTCAGTCACATTAAAGGTAAATTCAAGACCCTTGCTGAAATGTCTGTTTTCTACAAACAAACGCTTTATCTACTAATGGGGGAATTCTTTATTATTATTTTCCATGAGCCAAATGAAGATGCATTGATTCACTGATCTTCATCATCTTTTAATATTCTATTATTCAAAATATTTGTAAGACAGCTCGAAAGGAGAAGAGGGAAATCTAGAGCAATGTTTTCCAAGAGAAATACAATGTAAGTCACATAAGTAATTTTAAATTATCTAGTAGCCATACCAAACAAGAAAAAAAAAGAGAAATTAATTTAAAGTCATTTAAATCTAAGATTTGATTTTATCTAAGATATTCAAATTACTATTCCCTTCAACATGTAGTTACCATAAAACTTATTAACGAGTAAAATTCAATTTTAATTTCATACTGTCTTCAATATCAAGCATGTATTTACAGTCACAGAACAACTCAATTCTAAAAGCTATTTGTCAAGTGCTCAGTAGTAGCGACATGTGACTAGTGACTACCAAATTGTACAGCTCAGCTTTAAAATGATACAATAGAATAACTGTAACTGAGTCATAAAGAAATAGAATTTGTTATATCAGATTGATATCTGAATTAATTTTAAGCTATATAGCTACAATAAACAAAAACTTGACGATACATCTTAAGACAGTATCTAACATGGTTTTACTGATCTGTTTGCAGTTTTGAACTGGGCTCTCAATATATTTTTATAATAAAAACTTCAGTGTTACACCCCTTCCTGATCTTAACTTATGTGTTATATCATATTTCCCTGCATCTTCTATAGACTGGGGCCATGCATCCCACTGATAACCATCCACTCTTCTCTTACAGGCTAGAATGTGTTTTCTAATAGGAGAAAAGTGGAATGAGGCATAGAATTTGCATCAATTGTAAATTAAAGAGATGGATCCAGTTAAAGAGCTTCTGCCTAGCATATAATGAGCTAATCACAGAGCTCTTTTAATGGATCAAGAAATTGTTTGTGCCTAAGGAGTTCTAGGAGCTATAAGACAAATGTTAAAAACAATGTGTCTAAGATGTTTTAAACTGGGAAAACTGTGAATCATTTTTCTCATCATTTTTACACTTTCCTTCCTGTGGCTATGTCTCCTGCCAACTTGTCTCCAGTGTTCAGGAGTTACAGCTTCAGCTGTTAAATATAATCATCAAATCTAAAGCTCAAATCATTTTTGCAGTGTGCCTATCCATGATGACACTTCTTTGACTAAGGATAATGTGTAACAAAAACCTGTAGGATTCACTGCCCAACATAGAGCACGCAGGCAAATAACTCCTTTGTGTCTCAGGTTGACGACAAACTGGACTTTAGGAAAGTTACTAAAAATGTTGTGGAGAATATCCAAGATAAAATATATATAGTGTCTGCCATGGTGTCTGGCACACTAAAGAAAAGTTAGTTTCTTTTCCACGTATTTTACATTTTCTAAGTGTATTCTCGTCCTCAACAGAAGAAAATGTATGATATATATATATGCATTACACATATTAAATATGATAGATATTTAATACATTTAAATGTATATTTTTAAAAATATAATGAAAGAAAGGAAAGCAGGAAGGGAGAGAAAGAGGGAGGGCAGAAAATTGGGAGAGAAGAGGGAGGGAGAGAAAAAGGGAGGGAGACAAAAAGGAGAAGGAAAGAAGGAAGGAAATGCCTGCCCTTTCATCCTATGTATTTCCTAACGGTAACAACACAATATAGGGTAAAAGTTCAGGTTCTGATATTAGACTTTCCTAGTTTTGAAACCTAATCCTTAACTCTCTCTTGTACAATTTACCTTACTTCTCTGTGCCTCAACTCCTCCATCTGGGAAATGGGGAAAATAACAGCGATCATGTTACTGGGAAGATTAAACAAGATGTGAATGTGCCAAACGTCCATAACAGCTGCACCCAGCCCACCCCTCCAAAGGCTCTGTGACTGTCAGCTATTTATTATTCCTCAAAGGGAGGGTTTTCCAAACACATTTCTGCAGTACTCTAGGACTCTGGCATAAGAACTTATACGTTTGGTGGTGGTTGTTGCGAGCATTCTGTTTCCATTTGTGGAGGGATACAGCTGCAAGCAGTTGCAGTGGAAAATGAGACATCTGGACGGAAAAAATAATAAAAACAAATGAGCACACGAAATAAAAAAGCCATCACTGGAAAAGAAAAATCCACTTTAAACTCTTTTTTTGCCCACCAGCTATCAAAGACTCCGCTTTTTGGTCAGGATGAGGTCAGAGTACAGAGAAGATTAGATCCGACTGCATCTATTCTGCTGGGGAACCTCAGTGCACATATTCCAGAAAGAACACCCCAGGAAGCTCACCCATTGGCATTTCCTAGGTGTGGGTAAAATCATCCGGGATCCAGTAACCAGAATAGTCCTGCTTGGTATTATTACTGTTCAAAATCATGTCACATTTTTTTAGATGAGTATTTTTTATTTTGAAATTTGAGAATGCCCTAAGAGGATGTCTACAGGACATGAAACTACTGGGTGCAGGAAAACTTTTTAATGTTAGCAAATTGTGGGAGGAGGAAAGCAAACAGTGGAGAAAATTGTGGTAGAGAAAGTAAAGAAGGGGCAGGAGAAGGCTGTAATTATAACCTGGGTCTTCCTTTCTTCTCATGAAGCCAAGGGCCACATTCAGCCATATGTTACACTTGCTCTTATACTAATACAAACCAAATGCTGCAAAATAAAACTAATCATGTCACATTTTAATTCAAAATAAAAAACGGACTTCAAATTTCACCAAATAATGGCTGCTCAAATGCTCTGCTCATTCTTGCCATCCCTTCCCTCTCCCTCCTACCCACATGTGTTTATTTTGCTTGGGAAATAGGTTCTTCTGCTCATGGTGCTTTAGATGTTCTTTTTTAATGGTGAAAGCCAGACCCTTGCTCCAGAACAAGAACCGACCTTAGGCTGGCCTTTCAGTGATCAGAGAATCCATCCTGAATGGCATGCCTGACAGTGATCTTCCAGTCGGCTACTTCTTCTAAAGCACGTACCTTACATTCTCATAGCCAGACATTACAAACTTAAGATGGTTCAATTACAATGGTTTGACTTTACAATGGTGCAAATGTGATATACACTCAGTACCCACATTACCAGCCTGTATTTTATTTCCAGTACAGTATTGAATAAATTACATAAGATATTCAACACTTTATTATAAAACAGACTTTGTGTTTATTTGATAATTTTGCCCAACTGTAGGCTAATGTATGTATTCTGAGCCCATTTAAGGTAGGCACTAGGCTAAACTATGATGTTCAGTAAGTTAGATGTATTAAAATCATATTCTTCTTACACTATTTCAACTTATCAGGATACAACCTCTTTGTAGGTCGAGGAGTATCTATATTAACATCTAAGAGAAAATGAAAAATTACTATATTATGGTTGCTTTTCTATCATTTGTGTTTTAACCAACCAAAGGAATGCATAAAAGAGTTTTTATTTGGCGTGTGAGCCTTGTTTGAGTGGTTTCCATGTGACAGCCATCACACTAGTGGGAATGTGAAAACAAGGATAGGGCCCCTCTAGTAAATTATAGTCTAGGAGAGGACACTATCACAGAAATAACTACATTGTGGTAAATATGTTAAGTGACCCAGGAAAGGCTCATAGAAAATAGTAATGTACTATACCACAGATTTCATAAATAGGAAGGAGTGGGAGGGGGCTTATTCTGCTGTCCTAAAGTACCTACTCTACCCTCCGTAGGTGATGGGGAATTATGAAGGAGTTTTATTACTATAAAGAAAAATGTTTCTTGCTTAACAGTATAGCTGAGAATATTTTTAATGCAGAACAAACTACTTGAAATTTCCGAAAATAAAAATGTGAAGCTGAGATCTACATGTAAACAATATGCACACATCTACCCATACATATGTTTATACATTGAAAAAATAACCGTTAACATCAGAAATGACTTGTAAATGTATATTTTATAAATAATGAATCTATGGTATGATGAGAATTCAAACACAAAATCAGACACAAAAAATAAAGCAATCAGATGGAGGGATTAGACAGCTAACTTGGAAACCTGGATATTATAATTTTCTATATAGCCGACCAATAAAAAAATGTACCTCAATGAAGTGCCCATAATTTATATTATTCTAAAAAATAAATTTGCCACAAAAATGAATAAGCTTTATCATTAGGCTAAGGAGAATTGAGAAAAAAAGTAAATTATCTTTGTCATCCAGCCTGGGAAATGTGTGGGACATTAGTATATTTATTTCTTTTTTGTCCAAGATTCTCACATACCCAGGATAAATCACTTTTCAGGCCCCAAACAAAAAGTTTACTATCTTCTGAAGACATAGTCTATGAATGATAGACAGATTACATATAGATAGAAAGACAGATAAGATGGATGGATGGATGGATAGATGATAGACAGAAAGACAGATAGGTAGGTAGCTAGATAAAGCTAGCTAGCTAGATCATAGACAGGCAGAGAGACAGAGAGAGAGAGAGAGAGAGAGAGACATAGACAGATAGATAGAGATAGATAGATGATAGATAGATAGATAGATAGATAGATAGATAGATAGATAGATAGATAGATAGATAGATAAAGCATAAAGGTGAATGAATATGAAATGCGTAGAAAAACTCTTGTTTCTATTTTGGTGTGATGTTCTGGTCTCAATTACCAGACACAGCTGAGCCAGATGAGTCAGTGCAGCCATTTCAGCTGATTCCTCTCCAGCCAACTGCTGCAGAAGTTCCTCCCCAGCCCTCAACCCTTTGCATGGATATGAACGTGCTTAAGAGAAAGAAATAAGAGCAGAGGCAAGCAAGAAGTGCCCAAAATAACACTGGAAATTTAGCTTTGACCCAGAAATCTGTTTTTCACTTTCCATTTGCCTTGGCTTCAGGATTTAAGTTTTGTTTTCTTTTATAAAGTACAGTGTGTGTATGCATGTATATGCAGTAGACACTTCCAAAGAACATTAGACATGTGTAATAAACCTGTTATAAATGATGATTCTAAGAAGAGTGTGAAATCAATGTGTGTGTTGACACACACGCCTCTCATCCCTTCAGTTCCATCCTGTTCATAAGACCCAACTTACTAAAAGATAAATCCTCAGTGCTCTATAGATCACATTTCTGTGTCAAATTTCAGAAGAGCCATGTTTCAAAGTATCTTCTCTAAAGATACAGACGGTCCTCTGTCATGTGGGAATTGTTGCTGCCTTCAAGGTATGTGCTACTCAAAATACAGCCAATATCAAACTCATTAGGCTGTCAGAGTCCTCGGAGGTGGGGTGGGAGGCTGCACTCTCAAAGCTCCTTGGGAAGTAGTGAGAATGAAGATTGCAGCTTGCTCATATAAAGGTTGATAGCAGAAAAATAAGCGGGAGACAAAAGCAGATATGTCATAAGGCCAGCAACCCCTTGACCTGTGTTGTCCACCCCCAAAGCATACACTGTCAGGAATTCCAAGGGAAAACCAAACCCAAGAGGTTTTTAAAAGAGTAAAATTAATCACGTTCATCACAGCTGCCCTCATCACACATGCAATTATTTCTGGAGTACTCTAATTCAAAAGGTGAGCGAAGACTTCTAGGTGCAATGCCAAGTGGTTTTGTTCAGTGGATTTTTAGAAAACATAAAAGCATTTGAGAGGTTTCCTGAACTATTAAATTTCTTTCTAAAGTTTGTCCAGACACAATATGTACTATTTGATGCATTTTTTATTATCGTTGACCTATGCAGAGGACACCTATGTGACCATCACAGGGACACCTTCCAGTCCATCTTGCCCAAGGACTGTTTTTGAATAGACTATTTTGCTATCCCACCATTTGTGAAACTACCTTTCTCTACGGAGTACATGGACCAAGTGCAGTACCAAATACGAGACAATCTCAACAGTCAGGGAACACATAGTCAGATAAAAGATGCTCATGTACAAAAGACACTCTATCTATGGACAGAATATGGCATAAGTAATAAAGGGTATGAAAGGACTGGAGCATGGCTCATCAAGCAGCAACCTACTGTACTTTGGAAGTGAGACAAGCATGGAAAAGATTCAGAGAAGAGGTGGCACAATAAGGCAGAGTTCATCTGATCAGCAAACAGGTGTTGGGCGTTCCAGGAAGAGAAATCTTCTGCAAGTGATGAAGAGTGGACACGCCCATGCTCTTCGGAAACCTCACACAATTCTAAGAGACAGAAGGGTAGGGAGTGGGGGAATGACGGTCATGGACAAACTTGGAAGATAGAAGCTGCAAAGTCAAGCAGTGGCAGATGGGGAAGCTACTGAATGCCATGGCAAGTGACTTTGGAAACTTTTAGATCTCCCTTTTCTTGTACATCTTCATAGGTACCTCAGGCTAGAGAAGAGCAAGGAGGCTAGGACAGAACGAACCAAAGTAAGCAACCTCATGTGGCCATTCAGATGCTGACCACTACAGGCGGCAACATGTGACAGGCACATTTCTTGCTACCATCATTCCTTATCCCCATAAGCGTTCGAATCTGGCTAAACTATTTACTGTTTTTCAGATCACGTTGTCTTTATGATCAGTTCAGTTACCAATGCTATTATGCATAATGTCATAAAAATACTTTACTGAATGTCAGTATCTGAAGCTTGAATACAATGATACAGGAAGATAATTTGTTATTTAGTCAAACCTCAGATCACAACCAGAGCTGTAATAGTTTGTACTCATTTCTACATTACCTATTCATTTAATCAGCCATGTTTGTTAAATGCTGGCCATGGGTATTGCCACTACTGTAGGTTGTTAGAATACAACAACAACAAAGGTAAAGCTTCTGTCCGCAAGGAACTAACGGTCTGGTGAGGAGTGACCAGCCCCAAAGCAAGTAACTAGAATATCAATTACTTAACGTGCCCTGTGACAGAGAGCCAAGGTAGCCTCACTTAGAAGGACATTGACAAGAACATTTTAGCATGGTGGTATTTAACCTGGGATCTAGTGGCTCATAAATGTCTAGACATTGTGCAATTCTTATAGGAAATGCAGAGTGACAACACCTGGGAAATGAAAAGAAATGCAATATAGACACTGCAAAACTTGTATTTTTTCAAATAGATGCTCGCCTACATTTGTTTGATAAAAGTGTTTTGTTTTGTTTTGTTTTTTTGAGGCGGAGTTTCGCTCTTGTTACCCAGGCTGGAGTGCAATGGCGCGATCTCGGCTCACCGCAACCTCCGCCTCCTGGGTTCAGGAGATTCTCCTGCCTCAGCCTCCTGAGTAGCTGGGACTACAGGCACGCGCCACCATGCCCGGCTAATTTTTTGTATTTTTAGTAGCGACGGGGTTTCATCATGTTGACCAGGATGGTCTCGATCTCTCGACCTCGTGATCCACCCACCTCGGCCTCCCAAAGTGCTGGGATTACAGGCGTGAGCCACCGCGTCTGGCTATTTTATATTTTTAACTTTAGATATGAAGTATATGTAGGTTTGTTACAGGGATATATTATCAAATATTTTCATGCAATGGTTCTATGGAACTTATCACCCAAACAGTGAACACGGAAGGCAATAAGCAGATTTCTCAACACTTCTCCCCCTCTTTTTCTCCTGCCCCACTCATTTGGAGTCCCCAGTGTCTACTGTTTTCATCTTTCTGTTCGTGTGTACCCATTGATATAAGTGAGAGCATGCTGTATTTGATTTTCAATTCACTTAGTATAACAGCCTCCAGCTGGATCCATATTGCTGCAAAGGACATGGTTTCATCTTTTTTTGTGGTTGTGTAATATTCCCTGTATATGTGTATCACATTTCCTTTATCCAGTCATCTACCGTTGATGGGCATCTATGGACACCTAGGCTGGTTCCCTGACGTTGATATTGTGAATAGTGCTGCAATAAACATACTGTCACATACGTGTCTTTTTGGCAGAACCATTTCTTTTCCTCTGGGTTAGATACCCATCACTGAGTTGAATGGCAGTTCTATTTGTTATCCTTTGAGAAATCTCTGTACTGCTCTACCCAGGGCCTGAGCTAACTTATATTCCCAACAGCAGTATTTAAGTGCTCCCATTTCACTTCATACGTGCCAATATCTGTTATTTTTTGACTTTTGAATAATAGCCAGTCTGACTGGTATGAGATTATATCTCAGTGGGGTTTTAAACAGCATTTCTCTGATGATTAATTATGTTGAACATTTTTTTTCATACCTTTCTTTGCCTTTTGTACTTTTTCTTTTGAGAAGTGTCTGTTCATGTCCTTTGCCCACTTTTTTTTTTCTTTTTTTTTTATTGCATTTTAGGTTTTGGGGTACATGAGCAGAGCATGCAATACAGTTGCATAGGTACACACAGGGCAGTGTGTTTTGTTTGCTTTCTCCCCTTCACCCACATTTGGTATTTCTCCCCTGGCAATCCCTCCCCACCACCCCCTCCCACTGGCCCTCCCCTTTTCCCCCTATAGACCCCAGTGTTTAGTACTCCCCTCTCTGTGTCCATGTGTTCTCATTTTTCATCACCCGCCTATGAGTGAGAATATGCAGTGTTTCATTTTCTGTTCTTGTGTCAGTTTGCTGAGAATGATGTTCTCCAGATTCATCCATGTCCCTATAAACGACACGAACTCATCATTTCTGATTGCTGCATAATATTCCATGGTGTATATGTGCCACATTTTCCCAATCCAGTCTATCATTGATGGGCATTTGGGTTGATTCCAGGTCTTTGCTATTGTAAACAGTGCTGCAATGAACATTCGTGTGCATGTGTCCTTGTAGTAGAACGATTTATAGTCCTTTGGATATATACCCAGTAATGGGATTGCTGGGTCAAATGGGATTTCTATTTCTAAGGCCTTGAGGAATCGCCACACCATCTTCCACAATGGTTGAACTAATTTACACTCCCACCAACAGTGTAAAAGTGTTCCTATTTCTCCACATCCTCTCCAGCATCTGTTGTCTCCAGATTTTTTAATGATCGCCATTCTAACTGACGTGAGATGGTATCTCAATGTGGTTTTGATTTGCATCTCTTTTTAAAGGAGTTTTCTTTTTTTCTTGTTGATTTGTTTAAGTTGGAAGGCAGTGTGTTTTAAAGGAACGACAGCCAAACTTCTTACCTCAGAATTCAGGACAGTGGTAAACACTGTGGCAGCCACTACATTTTGGCTCTCTAGTCTCCCAACCCCCTTTTCATTGCCTACATTCACTTTCGACACTGGAAAAGATAGACTCAACCTTTCCAGACTCATCTGAGCTTTAGTATTGCTGTGTGACTCAATTATAGCCAACAAAATCTACATGGATGTCGGCTGGAGTGTTCAGAGAAAACCTTTGTTCTCCTGAAACTGGCACCACACTTTCTTTTCTTTTCCTTTTTCTCTATGCTGACGAGAATAAAAACATAATGGCTGAGGCTGCACTGGCATTTAGTCACATGAAGGAAAGAAACAGAGATTCATAAGTAACTCAACCCAGATAGTTTTAAGCAATACCAGCAACCACCTCCATCTTGACTGTCTTTTATATGAGAAAATTGAAACTCCCAAGGTCCCTTAAACCCAAATATATTTTCCACTACAGGGGAAGCATCCCTTATCCTAAATGCTTTGGACAAGAAGTGCTTCATATTTCAGATTTTTGAATATATTTGCATATACATTGTAAGATATTTGGTAATGGGACTTATCTAAACTTGATATTTATGTTTCATATATGTTTTATACATAGAGTCTGAAGGTAGTTTAATAAAATATTTTTAATAATTTTGCACATAAAACAAAGTTTGTGCACATTGAAGCATCAGAAAGCAAAGGTGTCACTATCACAGCCACCCATGTGGACAATCTGTGTTGTCTGGTGTCACTATCACTCGTGACTCTAAATTTGTATGCCACTGATAAGCAATCATTTTTTTACACTTATTCACACATAATGACTTAACAGTAAAAAGTATGACATGCCAATAATACAATGCAAAAGCATTGTGTTCAGGTTACCAAGCAGCATGGCAGCATCACCAGAACACCTGTGTCAGCGGTTAAGCAACAGCAATGACAAACAACTGCAGGCTTTCGACCCGTCTCTACCTACAATGCTGGTTTTGCCTGAAAGGTTAGTATGCACTGTACCTTATTTTTTCAGTGAGAAGAAACTTCAGAAGCAGTTGAGAGTCCCAAAATGTGGATTCTGCAGGCATGAAGAGGCATTCTGCTGGACAGCCTTTTAAAATGTCTTCTCCAGCATCATTTAACTCATTAATAATGGTTTATGTCTCAGAGTTCTCGCTCTGATTTTATAAACTGCATAATTTATTGTTCTGTGGAGAGCGTATATCTCTAGTCCTTCACACATTATCATCATATTGTCTATAGGCAGTTTTTCCACAGCAATTTCCACACTTGTAATGGAAATTCATAAATAAATGGCACATCATCAGAATCTGTGCCATTTCATTACTCTTTGTGGGCCTACTTTCATGGGGGAATCTGAGTATGCATGGAAAAGACATATAGCAACTGAAAGGGCCTAAGGGCTCTCATTTTTTCTTGCGAACACTGAATAAACCGTGTGTTGTGTGCATTTTGACGGCAACCCATCACATAAGGTCAGGTGTGGAATTTTCCGCTTGTAGCATCAGTGTCAGCACTCAGAAAGTTACAGATTTTGGAGCATTTTGGTTTCCAGTTTTCTTATTAAGGATGTTCAGCATGTGCTGACTGCCACAACAAAAACTTCAATAGGAACAAATAACTATTTTCTGGCTCTGTCTCCTTGAAGAAGACTATTACCTTCTGTGGAGGCCAAATATTCTCATATATACAAATACAACAATATCTCTTATAGTGTTGTTACTCAAATTATATAAAATGAACATATTTTAAAAAGCATATAGAAATGTCTTATTAGCTATTTTTAGCACTTGATTATATGTGTACATGAAGAATATCTCTGCCTCGAATCATAATTATGCACATTTTAATAGAATTCTTAAGCAAGGCAAATATTTCCTTTTTATTCCATATTAAAATCATGAAAGAAGAGTTCGTCTCACCCTCATTCGTAAGTAAATATTCAGTTTTACACTTGTGTTTCATATATTCTTTATACCATTGCATCATGGTAGTCTTTATTTTATCAAGGGAAATAATTTACATGTAATTTTGGAGATTTGTATAGCAGATCTAATTTCACTTAAATAATGGGAGTATCTTTTAAAATTGTTTTCTCTTGCAGAA
The DNA here is from genome assembly GCF_049354715.1 of Callithrix jacchus. Taxonomy (NCBI): domain Eukaryota; kingdom Metazoa; phylum Chordata; class Mammalia; order Primates; family Cebidae; genus Callithrix; species Callithrix jacchus. The sequence goes on along the minus strand of NC_133511.1, from coordinate 4,443,375 downwards.
CTGAAATTTGTTAAATTAATTTGAAAAACCAATTCTTATGTAATAGGGAATCTACATCAGTTTGGCATCATAAATGCCCCAAAAGAAACATTTAAGGAAATGTTGGGGAATAAGGACACATTTGGGAATTCATTCCCATGACCCATGAGTTCTGGAGATAATTAGTTTTCAGCTGAAATTCAGAAATAGCTAATTGCTTAGAATAAAGTATAATGAAGAAGGAGTATTATCCAAGGTTTTTTTTTTTTTTTTTCAGGCGGAGTTTCGCTCTTGTTACCCAGGCTGGAGTGCAATGGCACGATCTCGGCTCACCGCAACCTCTGCCTCCTGGGTTCAGGCAATTCTCCTGCCTCAGCCTCCCGAGTAGCTGGGATTACAAGCACGTACCACCATGCCCAGCTAATTTTTTGTATTTTTAGTAGAGACGGGGTTTCTCTATGTGGACCAGGATGGTCTCGATCTCTTGACCTAGTGATCCACCTGCCTCGGCCTCCCAAAGTGCTGGGATTACAGGCTTAAGCCACCGCGCCCGGCCTATCCAAGGTTTTAAGAGAGCAAAGAAGCAAAATACCAATGTATGACAGAGGTGGAGGGAAGTTGGAGAAGAAGAAAGAAAAATAAATTTAAATTAGTCTTTTATATAGTCCAGATATAATCCTTCTAATTCATTTTTTTAATACTTCCAAAGGCTCAATTATACAGCCTTTGCCTTAGGGTATGATTTAGTTCGAATTTCATATAGTCCTTCTCACCAACCACATGACCACTTCCTTCTATTACTCTGTTTCGTCCAATAGCCACTCAAGCAATTAGAACTTTCATATTAATCCTTACGTTCCATAAGCTGTTTTTTTAATTACCATCCAAATAGAGCTTCACAGTTTCAATTTTTATTATGAAACTAGGTGAATTAATACTATAGATTTCATAGTAAACTCAGAAAAGGTTTTAAAAGATACCTAAAGTCACATGATCAAGAATCCTGTAGATTAGAACTTAAGATCAGAATAAATGTACCTGCTATAATTTGTATGTCGGTTCCCTCCAAATCTTATGTTGAAATCTGATCCCTTATGTTAGAGGTGGAGCATAATAGGAGATGGGTGGGTCATGGGGATGGATCCCTCATGAATAGTTTAGTGCCCTTCCTGGAGAAACAGGGTCCTGGTTTGGTGGAGGGAGAAACAGATGCAAGCAAGTTCTCACTCTATTAGTTCCCAGGAGAGCAGGTTGTTAAAAAGAACCAGGCACCTTCCCTCTCACTCTTTCTGCTTCCTTTTTCACTGTATGATTTCTGAACACCCTGAGTCTCTTTTACCTCTGCCATGAGTAGAAACAGCCTGAGGCTTTCACCAGATGACCAGCCTTCCTGCCAGTAGAATTACGAGCCAAAAACCTCTTTGTATAAATTACCCAGCCTCAGGTATTCTTTTATAGCAACATTAAATGGACTATGACCGTACCCTTTAATCTGTATCATACTTCTTAGCCAAAAGACAGCTCATCATAAAATAAAGAAAAATATGATAACAGAAGTGGGGGATATTAAAAATAAACCAAATGAATGGAATTATGGGCTTCATACATTGACTGGAATATGGGAGGACAATGATAAGTCATGTGGAGAAGTCTGGTGGATCATTAAATCCAGAGCCCGTTTTCTGTCTCCTATTTCACTACCAACAATGGTTCTGAGAAGGAAAGCAATCACCACCTGAACAAAAGGCAGAGTTCTCATAAGAGCTTTCTCTGAGGTTCACTGGCACCATTTTGTCACAGCTGACCCATTCTACTCAGAGTTGCATTCCCAATCTAAATGATTCTTCTGGAAGAAATAGCAAGTTCTGCCATGTGAAATTCATAGAGTAATACTGAGTGAACATCTCAAACTTTTAATATTATTTTCAAATTTCTCAGAATACTAAAACTTTGAAAACATAATCACTTAAAAAACAATAGCATATTATTAAAATCCTTAGGGTTAAAGATAAAACTTACACTGTGAAGACAATAGTAAAAGAATTAATATGAATTACGCAAGGGAATTAGCAATTGACATTTAGTAGAAAAGAAAGGGATGAAACAGAGGGTTTTGTATGTTTACGTTTAAATATTATGACCATCCAGTGTATAGCGTAAAGGTAGGTAAGGAGCTAGACACTGCTGTGTTGTGATATATGCGGCTCCAGAAATGCTATTCTATATTAAAAATATGTTTTTCTGCCTCAACTATCTAGAATTTTATAAAACCACAAAGTTGCCCATCACTAGTCTTTTTTCTTTTCTGATGTGTTAATTCTTTTTTCAGTACAAAGTTCAACTTTTAAGAAACTCTGAGCTCTTTACATATACTTAAAATAAGTTTAATCTGTCAATTTTCTTCCAAGAGCTGGCAGATAAGGAAAGTGATCCAGGAGAGAGGGAAATCAGGAATTTGGGTACAAATGGCATTGGATGTGATAGAAGAATTTTAAGCAAGAGAAAAACTGCTAAGAAGCACTGGATTTGGAATGCTAGGAGTTGAAGACTGAAGAAAAAAAGAAAAAGAAGAAAAGCAAGCCCAGGCAGAAAAAAGCATTAACAGCCTCGGTGCCTGTGTCTCCACTTCACCCTCACTGTGGTCACGGTCAGCATATCAAAATGAACTTTTTCATTCTTTTGGAGAAACATAACAAAGAAGGATGATATAGTGGAGATACAGTAGCTTTTATGAATATGGCCAAAGGGAACGTGGAATATAAATTCAATCTTCAAAGGCAGTTACATAACTGTAGTAAAATTTTAGCCACATTCCTTTCTTCTATATTCCACCAGAAAACACAAGTTTGGAAGCTGCTGGTTATTTTGGACATGCAAGTCTTCATACAACACCTCCTGGAACATGAGTATTGCTTCCATTTTTTTGTTTCCATGGAGACAAAATCTCAATGGGGTACTAAGCACCAGAGGTAGAAAATGAGTGCCTTTAAGAAAAGGAAAAGTGAGATCCTGAGCCCCAAAGGACACAGGATTATAAATAAACTTCTATATTCTGGAAGAAACACATTTTTTTCCCAAGAGTATACACCAGGATAAAGAGAGTTAAAGTTCATTATTTATCAATTTTACAAATGAGGAAACAAAGTATAGAAAACTGATGAGACTTGGCTGGGCATGGTGGCTCACGCCTGTAATCTCAGTTACTAGGGAGGCTGAGGCAGGAGAATCGCATGAACCCAGGAGGCAGAGGTTGCAGTGAGCTGCGATCGTGCCACTGCACTCCAGCCTGAGTGGCAGAGTGAGACTCCGTCAAAAGGAAGGAAGGAAGGAAGGAGGGAAGGAGGGAAGGAGAGAAGGAGGGATGGAGGGAGGGAGGGAGGGAAGGAAGGAGGGAGGGAGGGAGGGAGGGAGGGAGGGAGGGAGGGAGGGAGGGAGGGAAGGAAGGAAGAAAGGAAGGAAGGAAGGAAGGAAGGAAGGAAGGAGGAAGGAAGGAAGAAGGAAGGAGGAAGGAAGGAGGGAAGGAAGGAAGGAGGAAGGAAGGAAGGAAGGAAGGAAGGAAGGAAGGAAGGAAGGAAGAAGGAAGGAGGAAGGAAGGAGGAAGGAAGGAGGGAAGGAAGGAAGAAGGGAGGGAAGGAGGGAAGGAGGGAAAGAAGACTGCTGTGACTCACTTGCAGGTAGAACAAGAAGAAGATGGCAGAGGCGGGATGTGACACCGTCTCCTAGTCCAGTGCTCATTAGCCAGTTTAACTTTCCCGAGAGGATTTTAGAAAACAGGCCAGAATAAATGTTCCTCCAGAACATCTCTGCAGAGGTGATTTCTGTATAATACCAAATGAAGGCAGATTATTCTTTCAATACATTTCAAGAGTCTAAATCGGCCATTCGCATTTTTGAACTATAAAATATCTGCCCTTCTGCAAATAACAAGAGTAGTTTGTCAGAGACTGTAACCAGGCACGGAAGTCAGGAAGACAACATCTAACAACAAAAAGATTGGGAATAAAATCACAGTGAATCTAGAATATAGAACCCCAGAGTTCACAGGCAATGCAAAATTATTTTTATCTTGGGTAAACACATTTTTATGGAAAGGGCAAAGGATGTTGAGCCAGAGACAAATTTTTATGCCAAGATTCACATTTAACCGATGTAAAAGACACCTGCCTTAACCTCATTTTTTATGAAGACTTTTTTAAAATAGTAACTGACTAAATTCATCTCTAGACTTGCCCTTTAAAAAGATGGAAGGGAGACTAACCGTTTTTCTAAGTGGGTCTGTCAATTCACCAGCATTATCCTGGCTTCCAAGGGGTGGAACTGAAGGCAAACCAGTCAGTGGCCAGCAGCCACAAGCCAAGTACAAACACCAGAAGGTCAGGAACAGAATGAGAGCCTGATTCCCAGTGCCTTTCCAAGGCTTATAGACAGAGTGGGCAGAGGAAATGTGGAATGGGACACATGACAGAAGGGGCCAAAGATGTTACCTAAAGGAAATTACCTAGTAGCTTCCATAACTTTCTTCTTCTATTGCTGGGTGAATGGTCCATGGTTAAGAAAGCTGGAGTCACCATATAAGTTCATATGTTTCCAGAATGCTTTTCTGCCCCAGGGGCTATAACTTAACAGTTAAAAATGTAAACTTGATGGTTAGACCAAATTTTAATTTTCCTCTGAATCTTACTCAAGAATTATTACTTGACTTTGAGTTTCAGTTTCTTCGTTGATAAAACAAAATAATAGCATTTAAACATCTATTCCACTGTATGACTTGAGAAAACAATATAATATCCCAAACATAATTCCTGACATTTAATAAACACAGAATATTCTGCTCTGGCCCTCTGGTGTTTGTATGTGGCCTTCCAAGGGGGCAGACCTCTTGGAAGTCAATGTAGTGCTGGTCAATTGACAGACCTGCCTGTCAGGTTAGCCTCCCACCCACCTCTCTAAAGCACATACATGAAGATAAATTTAGTCGTTATTATCATTACCATATTATAAAGAGAAAAGTCTTCATAAAAAGAGGCTAAGTCAGGTCTCTTTCACATTGGTTACATCTGAACACAAAGTAATGGTACTGTATTGTCTCAAAATTTATCAAAAGGCATATCAATATTAGCTGATGAATTCCACTTAAACACAAGCAAGTTGTTCATGATTGTTAGATCATCAACAAAGGATTTGAAAATAACAGAACAAAAGGACAGTGATTAATTGGTAAGCAGGTATACAAGGTCAGCTCTGACATACAAGGTCAACATACCCCAGCATCGTTTCATTCCATTAAATTTTCTTAATGCTAAGCTTTATATGAGAAACAATTTTCAAAGAAAGGCAAATCTCTTTGTGGCACAATATTAATTAGTGATGCTAAAAGCAAGAGACATTTTTGAAAATGGAGAAAGAAATGTGTCATTTGTAGACTTGTTCACAGATTCTCACAGAGCATTTTAAAGATCATTGTAAATTTCTGATTATTTGGCCTCAAGAGTTACCCAGTGGCAAAACACCAGATGTGAATAAAAAAATACTATTAACAATAACCAATATTAGACAGAAATATAAATCATATGTCATTTTAACCTTTTCTACCAGGAAATTAATAATATAGTTATTAGATTTTGTCAAGGAAACCTTTGAACCAAGTTTAATTCTAATATTCCTTGAATATTATGGCATGTAAAAGTATTAATGAGTATGTTACATATTTGAAAAAAGGAACTATCAACTTGTGCATCAAATGTTTATTGGTCATCCTCTGTATGAGGCAATGTCCTAGACACTGAGATAGAGATATGGATAAATATATTTTGAAACACAATTAAGCAATAGTATCTATAAACAGATCTTTAACATATATACATAGGGTAATTCTAAAATCTGTATGCAAAAGTAGGTAAAAAATGCAATTGAACTTTTACATTTAGGTTACTTAGTATATTTTTGGAATAACTTTTAGCCAAAAGTAAATGAATTATAGTTTTAGCTTGTTTAGCAATGAAGTCATTTTCTATTTAAATATCTTTGGTAGTACTAAAATATTAATCATCTCAAACCAATCAGTCACATAATTTGATCAGATAGAAAGACTTCCCACAGATACACAAAAATGGGCCCACTGGCTAAGGAAGAGCACTCCAGCAATCTAACATACTTTTCTCAAACTCGCACATTATTGTAATCAGGAAAATAATTAAATTCATATGGTGACTTTCAGGGCTCAGTGATTTAGATACTTTGCGCACCTTAACTCCCCCAGACATGAGAAATGTGATGCAACTCCCCCAGGACATCATTTTCCGCACCTCTGTGGTCTGAAAGAGAATAAAGGCTTGCTGGGATGTGTCACTCTAATGAATCTGTAATGTGTTATTAGTTCATTTACTTTTCACAGTTATGCTGAATAGGAAATATAAATAAAATACAACTACATTCCAATCACAGAAAACTGTATACAACCATTCGAGAGGATTAAACAGTCAACAGTACTAACCAAGCTGTATTTTAAGGTTCTCACCAAGTAACGAGTCATGTGGAATGGCAGCAAGGGACCTATGCTGGTCTCTTTGTGGACTAGCCACACAGGGGAGGAGCTAGCTAAGAGCCTCCTACCACAGCATCTTTACCATCCACTGTGATATTGGAGCTGAGATTTTCTAAAAGGATTTTTATAGTTTGGGGTTTTACATTTAAATTTTTAATCCATCTTGAGTTAATTTTTCTATATGGTATAAGGAAGGGGTCCAGTTTCAATTTTCTGCATATGGCTAGCCAGCACTCCCAGAACCATTTGTTAAATAGAGAGTCCTTTCCTCATTGCTTTTATCAGGTTTGTTAAAGATCAGATGATTGTAGGTGTGCAGTTTTATTTCTGAGGTTTCTACTGTTTCATTGGTCTATGTGTCAGTTCTTGTGCCAATACCCTGCTGTTTTGATTATGTAGCCTTGCAGTATAATTTGAAGTCAGGTAGTGTGATGCCTCCAGCTTTGTTCTTTTTGCTTAGGATTTTCTTGGCTGTTTGGGCTCCTTTTTGGTTCCATATAAATTTTAAAATGTTTTCTTTCTAATTTTGTGAAGATTGCCAATGGTCGTTTAATGGGAATAGCATTGCATCTATAAATTACTTTGTGCAGTATGGTCATTTTTAAGATATTGATTCTTCTTATCCGTGAACTTGGAATGTTTACCAGATATATACCCAAAAGAATACAAATTATTCTATTATAAAGATACATACATGTGTATGTTCATTGCAGCCCTATTCAAAATAGCAAAGACATGGAATCAACCTAAATGCCCATCAGTGATAGACTAGGTGAAAAAAATGTGGTACACATATACCATGGAATACTATGCCACCATAAAAAAGAACAAGATTATGTCCTCTGCAGGGACATGGATGGAGCTGGAAGCCATTATCCTCAGCAAACTAATGCAAACAGAAAACCAAACACCACGTGTTCTCACTCATTAGGTGGAGCTGAATGATGAAAACACATGGACACAGGGAGGGGGACAACACACACTGGGTCTGTTGGAGTTACAGGGGGAGGGACAGCGTCAGGAAGATAATAGATGCTGGGTGACGGGATGATCTGTGCAGCAAACACCATGACACACATTTACCTATTTAACCAACCCAAACATCCTGCACATGTACCCCTGAACTTAAGACAACAGTTGAAGAAAATATAAAACTTCAAAAAAAATTAGTGATCATCTTTGAGATCACTTAGTTCTATAAATCTGGACAGTTTCCTTACCTGAGTATTCTCACCTATAAAATTAAAAAAATGAATATAGTAATTGACACATTTATCTGCTCATTAAGTAGTCGGTATGATCTTTGGGAAATCTAGTTACCATAGAGATTATGTAGCTAGAGTTACTAAAGAGACTAGTTTTTCCCTCATTCACAAAAATTATTACCATTCTAGCACTTTGGGAGGCTGAGGCGGGTGGATCACGAGGTCAAGTGATCGAGACCATCCTGGTCAACATGGTGAAACCCCGTCTCTACTAAAAATACAAAAAAAAAAAAAAAAAACTAGCTGGGCATTGTGGCGCATGCCTATAATCCCAGCTACTCGGGAGGCTGAGGCAGGAGAATTGCCTGAACCCAGGAGGCGGAGGTAGTGGTGATCCGAGATTGCGCCATTGCACTCCAGCCTGGGTAACGAGAGCAAAACTCCGTCTCAAAAAAAAAAAAAAAAAAAAAAAAAAAATTACCATTCACTTCTGATATGTTTTTAAACACATTTTGTATAAGCAATTCAAAATTAAAATTTTTGTATGCACAAGTCAAAATAAGACCCCCATTAAAAAAGAAATATACAGAATAAAATCCAAAGATTTAAGACATTCTATGTATGTTTTTAGTGTTCTTATACACTTACATACATATTTATGCACATTTACATGAATGAAGAGAATTTACATGAAGAGATAATATTAATATAAGATAATATTAATGATTTACAAAATTCGTCATGAGTAAACAAGTATATTTGTTTCCAATTGTTTTTACTTGCTACAGAATCTATCATCAAACTATACAAATCAATAACTATTTAATCTCTTGACAGCTGTTTAGATAATTCCCAGCTTTTCCTACTAGAAGGCTTGCTGCGATGCGATTAAATGCTCCTTTTGGGAGGATATCGAGAAGGGAATTCGGGGAGAGAAGAAGTGAGAGATAAAAAATATTCACATTTTAAATTTTCACAGAAATTTCTTCATTAGTTAAGAATTTATATTCAATAAGTATTTTAAATTTTGTTTTCTATTACTTTTATTCCAATGGAAAGTTAGGCATTTTTTAAATTTTACAAATCAAATGAGAAAATAAAATCTCAGTGCTGTTATAATTTATGTAGCCATCATTTTAAACAAAGTTGAGAAACTTTTGAATTTCTGTGAATTTTTAGCAGCCATTAACCATTTTCTTTCTGTCGGGTTGTTTGCATTTACCATGATGATTTGGGGAAATTATGTATATATAGTTAAGCTTTAATATTTATCTCCCATCTTTTCTATTGTGCTAGGCCTGTCTTTTTATTTGACTGATGGTATCTTTCTTCATAAAAAAGAGTTTAAAATTATTATCATTATCATTTTTTGTTAAATTTAACTCTTGCTGTATGCCTTTCAGTTTTGTGTTCTACTTCACAAGGCCTCCCATGCCCAAATATTCTGGAAAGTATTCTCATAATTATTTTAGTACATTTAGTTCTTTAATCAATGTGGATTTTTAAATTGTTATGAATTAAAAATCTAATTTATTTCATTTAAATGAATTATTCTTTTTTTATTGGTTTTTTCCTTTTCTTTTCCATTCTTTTACTTTTTCTCTTCTATATCACCTGCATTTTTTCTCTTCTATATCATCTGACTGAGACTGCATTAAATGCATAGACTAATTTAGAAAAATTAGCATTAATAATATAGAATATTGGCACTGATAAATATGTATATACAGTCTTTAGTAAAATTTTGTAATTTTCTTTAAATTATTTCTGAATATTTACATATATATAAGCAAACAATCAAAGGAAGGAAGGAAGAAGTCAAATAGTGAGAAATATTATGCAGAAAATACAGCAAAGTGATAAGATGAAGTGGTTGAGGAATGGGGAATATTCTTTAGATGAAATTGCTAATGAAGCCCTCTCTGAAAAGGTGACATCTGGGGAAAGACTTTACTACCGGGTAAGATGAGGGTCAATTGCAATCAACAGATTTATCATAATAGAAGTCTTTTTAAAAAATTTAATGTGTTTGTGAAGACAACCCTGTCTGATTTTTACAGGTTAGGAGATAGAAAGTAAGGAAGTGGAGTGACTGCCATTCTAAGGAGAAATTTATTATTAACATCAAAATAACACCCTCATTCTATTAACAATTCAGTTTCTTCAGCTGGGAAGACAGGAAGAAGAAGGAATCCAAAACAGTTTTGTAAGTGGAAAGAGCTTCTCCCCTTTAAGCCAGGAAGTGCTGGGAAGAACAGTGAAATCACAGTTAAGTAAGCATTGATTTAGCCCCCCTCCTTTTCTCATTCAGTTCCATAAGATGTTAAATGAGGAAAAGAGAGACATCACATAACATTTAGAAATGGGAGGCAGAAAAACCAACTGTGTTTTGGAGTAAAGCTTAATTAGTAAACACCTACAGTCTTTTTATTTTTTATTTATTTTTTCGACAAACAATTGTTGTCAGGCACCATGCTTGCCTGCCCTTGCAGATTCAGGATAATGAAAACCTAAACCTATGCATGCAAGTAAACATAATATCATTTGATTCCTACATTACGTTTCATAAGTATATAGTTTTTTGCCATATTATAATACGATAGAATATCTATTAAAAACAAAGAAAGCTATTCTGATTTGTGTTATTCTTAGAAAAAAGCTCCACCTGTTTTTTCTAGCCTTTTCTCCTGCAAAATACTGCTGAAGCATTGAAAATTACTACAAGGTGATTTGCAGTATGAATTTAAAAGGATTTCCATATTATAGAACACCAAGTCACACAATAACAGTATGTACTATCAACTGTAAATATTTTTCTATGTGGCATTATTCAGTCAATATCCTTCTCTCTGTATTCCTTAAAATTGCATAAAATGTACATTTTCTTTCTATATTTCTTTCTCATTTTTCCCTTATTCTTTCCCAGATCCAATAGCCCTGCAGTTCTGGATGAGAACGGCTGGTAATGGGGATGATTCTGAAAAGTGTGCCAAGTTGCTCGTGTTATGCTTGACTTGCTTATTGTAGTAACATTATTTAACTTGAAGGAATAAAGGGCTGAGGGAGAATTGAGCTATTTTTACATAATCAGAAAGCATCAATTCTAAGGATGATATATTTTTTCTGATTATTCCTGAAGGTAAAAATAGAACTAATTCTTGATAAATAATTAAGTAACATGACTATGAGAAAGAAATTTCAAGAAATGCAAATGTCTCAAAATAAATGGATCTGTTACATAAGGTGGTGAGTTTTCTCTCACTGATGGCTGCACAGTTACCAGGCATTTACATAAACTATAGGGTCTCTTCCCACAAAAAGTTCTATAAAATCTTTTGTAGGGCCTTAGTGAAAATAGATAAAAAACAGTGAAAATAGACAGCATCTTCTGCCAACTCTTGGAATTTTGTGAAAATAAGGTCCACTCTAATTTTTGCTTCTACTATCTCAGTGTTTTCTGATAGAAAAATGTCTTGTTAAGCACCCCAGTGACAGCTGTTGTGTAGTTCAAGGTGTGTGCTTTACTTGACATGACCTAGGAAAAAATAAACCGTTTATATATTTGGTTAGGTACCACAGTTGTTTTTGTTTTGTTTTCTTTTAACCAAAACAAATTTTCCTGCATTTGTTTTTTAAAAAAGAGCTTGTGAAGGACACTTGAAATCCAGTTTAGAAAGCTTAGTCATGTTAGATAAACATACCGATTTTTAAAAAAGTCCCTGGGTTTTCAAGCATTATGAAACCATAAATGCCTTTGAGGCAAAAATGAAAATAATTGCACCGACAAGTTAATGGTGTCTAAATAATATCCCAGCAGTGATGGGTAATAATTGGCAATTTATGAGTAAACAATTTCTTCTGAATATTAAATATTATAGATTAAAATTTAAAACACTGTTCTACCAAATTTTCAAAAACTACCTGTTTTAGAACTGGCTCATAAAGTATTATTAAAGTATATGTGTGATATAATAATAAATTAGATCAAATTATTCTCAAAATAGTGAAAATAAAGATCATATTACATTACAGTTTAAAATCATAAGTAAGAGCATGCCATGCATAGAATCATACAATTTTATTAGAATACAAAGAGGCATTAGGAGCCATTAATTCATCTAGAGTAAAACATCACAGCCTTGTGGAAAAGCCACAGGTTTTGGAGATAGAGATGGGTTTGAATGTCACCCATATCATTGTATGACAGTTTTGGTTCTTTCCTACAGAAGCCGACTCTAAGATGTTGATTTACCTGCAAGTAGTTTATTTGAGAAGGACAGGGGGCACTGGTAGTGGAGTGAGGGAGTGGAGGGTGAGGAAACACAGAGCCCACCCGATAAGGGTTTATTCTTAAACCAGCTGTCACAGTGGGTGGCCAAAGATTAATTCCTCAGAAATGCTCTGAGTAAAGGTGCAAACACATAGCTCAGATCCTCCTACATGGAAAGGAGGAAACTAAAGTATTTGAAGAGAGTCATGTTGAGGATTGCACTGTTGATTTCCCTGCACTCCAGCTGGGATCTGTAGTCAGAGTCAAATGTTCATAAGAAAGATGAAGATATTTGCAGCCGGATGTAAAAGATAATACTAATAGAACCTAGTGATAGAGTGAGGCCCTGAGGACATCCTGCTAGAAGGGCTTTTAACATCTACTGAGCTTCTTTGAGCCTTAGTTTCTTCATACATAAAATAGAGATTCTAGAATCTTCCTGTCATTATTGTGAAAATGTACTGACATACAGGAAATAACTTCTACTCATAAATGTTATCAGCCTTTCCGCATCTTGCCTCCTAGAACATAAAGGCCCTATGGTCTGAGTCCATCCCTAAGCTTTCTAGTATCCAGCCCACTGGGAAACCCACTCCTTACCAGCAAGTCTAGTTGTATGAGAAATATCTTTGTTACAAAACACTCCATCTTCCCTCTGACCTTTGCAGCATTAGTCCTGGTTTTATTTCAGACTTGATAGAGTAAAACTTGGCTCTTTACAGAAGATCCTCTGGATGTTATCATGTGCCACAACACCTGGATTGCCAATGTCTTCTCAACATACTAATCCAGCTCTATGTAACATTATATGTTTTAAGAGTTATTTTCACTATTGGTGCGTAAGAAACAATTTAAAAATTAAAAATACGTGAAGTACTATTAAACTAAGTATTGCATAGTTTTATATTATAGGGTGACTGCATTTATTTCTATATAATTATTCATTTCAATTTATGAGTGTAGCCTTTGATATCATCAATATCAAATAAGAGCTTTCTGAAAATTAGAGTTCTAACAATTACTGTTTTCCAAATTTTCTATTACAACTACTTCAATATGTTTTTATTGGGAATCTAAATTCACCTATTTTTCTGTTTTCTTTTTGATTTTAGAATATATATGATCAGCTAGGTAAGTCAGAAATATATCACATTCTAATTCTCATAAGCTAACAATATTAGTGACTGAATTCTTCATAATTGCTCTATCTTCTTGCTTATTTCATGGTGCTTTTCTCATGGACTTTACTAACTTGGACACTAACATAAGACAACATACATTATTAAACTAGGACCAATAACACAAAAGCTGAAAAATACCCTAAGCCTTAGTTCCACTAAGAGAATAGCTTTACAACCTGAGAAAACTTTCTGAAATGTAGATAGTTCATGTCCATTACTTAAAGAAATCACTTAACTTTTCAATTCATTTAAATTAGTTATACTCTGATTTAAGGTTAAAAAAATTTCATTCTTTTACGTGTCTCAAAAAATGTTATTATGCATTACTAAAAGATAACTATAATTCAGAAAGAGTACTATCATCTATATGCATAATAATGTAACAGAAAAAAAGAAACAAGACTTTTGAAGAAGAAACAACAAGGAAAAAGATAGAGGTACATTCAAAATTGAATTTGAGAATGAAATAGTTAAAGAGTTTTCATTCCTAACTACAGATAAGAGACATCATACCTGCGAGAGAGAATACAAATATGCTTATGCGTAGAAGCTTTTTGACATTCAATTGTCTTGGCAGCATTCAAAATGCATAAATATTATTCACAGTAAGTCACAGGATAGTAGATGGGAACAGATGGCTTGGCCTTCCACTCTTGAATCTTAACAAATTTACCTTTAAAGCTGCTAAGTAAAAATTAATTAAACAAGAGTAGATTATTGTTTTGTCATTTGTTCTGACAAAAACTTTGCAATCATAATTAGGATTCCTGTCAATTAGCTTTACTAAGTTAAGATCTATTACCTATCAGTACTCATCTTGGGTGAATACTTAGTACTGCCTAATAAATCTAACAAAGAAAACCGATCCATTAAAAAGAAATGGCACTGAATCAAGAACTCCATTGGCAAGGAACATAACTTGAATCAGCAGGACATGAGTTGAGAGAAAAATGAGCCAAGAGTTTTGAATAGGAGTTTTTAGTATCAGAGTTTTTTGTTTTAATTTTGTCAAAGACTCCAAAACATATTCCAATAATTTGTGCTCCTTTTCTTCATGTACATATATGAGAAAAATATGCAAATTTATCTTTGAAGGTTTAATTTCTAAATCACTCTGAATCCATTTCTTTTCCACAGAAAAGCACCATGAATCATAGCAGTTAAAAAAAAAATAGAAGAACATGAAGTAATAGAGGGACAACCTTACTTATGGCAAAACTAATTTATTTGTTGAAAAACAAAGTTAAAACTGTAGATTCTCAAACCAGAATTATCTAATATATTCTTTTGTATAAGTAGAAACTATTTTATAATACCTTATACCAAAAATACATTATTATCTCAGGATATATTGTTACAATGTGTCAAAGGTTATATTTATCAGAACTTTTAATAGTTACTCTCAATTCCAAAAACTGCTGTAGGGTTTTATACTCTAATATACTACTTGTGAGAATGCTTATTTTCACGTTTGCCAGATTTGAATGTGACATTTATACTCCAATATAATGGATAACATATGCCATACCATTGGTAGCTAATATTCATTTTCTTGACTACTAATTGGTTATGTTTATCAATTAACTTATTTATTCATTCAACAGCTTTCTGGAGACTCAGTTTTAATCATAACACATTTTATAGGATATGATGTCTCTCACTAGCAGATGATAAATTATTGTTAAGTAAACATATAAAATAATAGTACAAAAAATACATACATTTTCACTCCAAATATGAATCATTTTCAACTAAATTTATAAAATATGTTAACACTGAAAACAAGAATTTGACTTAAATACAATGTTATTTGTACATTAAAATAACAATAATAATTTTGAAAACTTTAGTCAGCATACAGTATTAAAGATTAAGCTGGCTCTTCTTCTTCTTTTTTTTTTTTTTTTTTTTTTGAGACAGAGTTTCGCTCTTGTTACCCAGGCTGGAGTGCAATGACTCGATCTCGGCTCACCGCAACCTCTGCCTCCTGGGTTCAGGCAATTCTGCCTCAGCCTCCTGAGTAGCTGGGACTACAGGCATGCGCCACCATGCCCAGCTAATTTTTGGTATTTTTAGTAGAGACAGGGTTTCACCATGTTGACCAGGATGGTCTCGATCTGTTGACCTTGTGATCCACCCACCTCGGCCTCCCAAAGTGCTGGGATTAAGCTGGCTCTTCTTTCTCCTTCTATGGTAATACAATGCCATCAGTATTGTGTGGTTTCAATATGTGTGATTAATAGTCCTATTAAAGATTTTTGTTTTCATAATGCTTTACGTTCTCTCATTTTAGAATTCTATACATTTAAAAAATTTGCTTCAGTGTTGTCAAAAGATAAACAAGCCTGAAAAGCAGATTTATTTTGGGAGCTAATCATTGAACCATATCACATTACAATAATATATTTGCTTCTGCAACATGAATGCAACCGTACTCCAGGTTCAGTAAGTGCTCGCAGCGTAAGATTAAAGCAGATCTAGGTTCTCAATGTCATATGCAAAGAATCTCTATTGGTTGTAGAGTGCAGGCTGAAAATGTTACATAGCTTGAGTTTGACATTCAACTTAAATGTCTTTCTACTTGATTACTTGACCCTTGTTCTGAGTTTCCAACTTAAAAAAAAATTGAGTTGAAAACAGTTCACAAGAAAGAATGTTTAATTCATATACTAATTCGTCTGCCTAGTCCTGCTATTTATTTAATAAATATTTATGTATTGACTCTTCAAGGTGCTGGTGCAGAAAATGCAGCAACATAGAAAAAGACACAAAGGAATGTGTCTTCTATATGTCAGGTATTTTTTTCTCATAAGAAAATATAGAATATACACACAGAAATATGAGAGATCATTGTAAACTCTTGTAAAGTCAGAGCATGCTACTCATAAGAGCTGAGAAAAGCTCATGAGAAGTAACATGATCTGACTTAGAGTTTACAACGATCTCTTATAATTCTGTGTGGAGTATAATCCACATTGGGTCAGCCTGGAAACAAAGGGATCATTTTATAAGGCTTGTTAAAACTTCCAAGTTATGAAATGAAGGTGGCTTGGTCAGAGGTGGGAGTCATGTAGGCAAGTTAGGGATGATAAAATTTTGGATATACTTTGAAGGTAGTTACAATAGTTTTCCCTTGATGGTTTGAATTTGGAGTCTGAATTGAAGACACAAGTCAAGAAAAATGAAAAAGGTTTTGGCTTCAGCCAGTGGTAAAATGGAGTAGACATTACTAAAACAAAAAGGTGTTGAAGAACAGCAGTGTAAGGCTGGAGATAAGAAGCAGATGAAGGTCCTAAGTCAGAACACTGAAACTGTGAGACTGAATAAGATCTCCTGGAATGTGAGGGTAGTTTAAAAAACAAAAACAAACAAACAAACAACAAACAGGATATCCAGGGAATAAGTATTGATGCATTACAATATTTAGAAGTTGCAAGATAAGAAGAATGAAGAGAAAGAGACAGCAAACGAATAGGAAAGAGAAAAAAGCAAAGTAAGGTAAAGAAAATGAGTCACAAACTTCTAGAATTTGTCAAATCCTGTGGACAAGTTGGATAAAATTAGGACATGTTCTTGGTGATTGGATTAGATAATACATAGATCATTAGGAAATATGAAAAGAACAGTTTCATAGAGTGATGGAGAAAATAAACTCATTGGACCTGATTCAAAAGACAAGGGATAAGATGAAGTCGGTACAGGAAATATAGACATGTTTTCAGCGTTTTGAACAAAACGGCATGAAAATGGAGAAGCAAGATATTAAAGCATATTTATACAACACTGCAAACTATCCAAAACAGAGAAAATAGTGACAATGCAAAAAGATGTGGGATACTTTCAGGATCAAACTCCTGGAGGGAAATTCTGTGGGATCTGGTGGTCACTTGGAAGAGTGTGCTATAAACAGAAGAACAAATAATCCATCCATCGAAATGAGAAAAAAGATAATACACAGTTTCCAATGCATCTATGTGAGTAGTTGTAGTAATGTGAGCACATCCAATTTCTCTATGCTTGCTTCCACTACTGTTTTATTGTTTACTTAAAAAAAATTTTTTAAGCCAGTGAAATTTGAGGCCAGATTATCAGATAAAAATTGAGACCAGGACATACTGAATATTCCAGGAAATATGAGATCATATAAAATAGTTTCCTCAAGGAGTGGACAGGTGAATGGACCAGAGTTAGGTCTTGAGAGAGTGAACAGAGATGCAGAGGATCAAATAGAGATGACTTTCGAGGGTGATAATGGAATCAAGTTTTGAAGGTCTAAAAAATTCTAGACTTCCTACGTTAAACTAATACCTCTGGAACCCAGTAAAACACAAAATCTCTATCATATTTTGTCACCCAATTTCAGGACTTGAAAAAAATGTGGTGATTTTTTTCCACGAAGATATGTTTGATTTAAAATGTAATAGGTACACACCCTACTCTGGCATTCAGTGTTGGTGCTTCCCCCAGCCACTCAAAGTTGAATTTATAGTCCCTTCATTCATGTCTCTTTTAAACCATTCCTGAATGAATATCTGCTTTCTGGCTTCTCCAAGAAGAAGATGATAGCCTTTTTTTCTCATCATTCAAATTCTTTCTTTACTTCTCTTCAAATCACTTTTGTGTATTTTGCAATGTAATTATAAAAATGCTTATGTCAACAAGAATACCTTCACTTGAAGTATAATAAATAGAACATTAATTTGACATTAATAATTTGTTTTATCCTTTTTAAGCAACAATCCTGAAAAAAAAAGTGATTCCAGGCAAAATTGGTGGTAGAATGTAATTTGACTCCTGTGTGGGGCCAATTCTCCTATCTGTGGCTTGTTCATTGTTAGAGGTTTGGGGACAACTACTATTGTACTTTACCATCCGTACTCCTGTATATGAGGACTTCTAATGATACTTTTAAGAAAATAACTATCATTCCCAATACTGTCTGTGCCCTTATTCTGGGCTAGGCATGCTTCTAAGTACTTCGCATGACCAGCTTATTAAATGATGGCAGTCACCCTTTGAGGTAGGTACTATTATTCCTAGTTTGCCCACATACTAAATCCAGAGGTAAAGAACATCCTTTATGGTATTATATAAATATAGTATTTGTAAGACAATTTGTGTTTATACTATTTAAAATTTTTATAAACAAGTGAAGATACTTAGTGTTCTTGTTTCAGCATTTTTGCTTAAAACGCATGAACGGCATTTTAAAGCGTTAAAGACATCATTCTGCTAAGACCATTTCTTTAACAGAAATAGCAATTTTAGCTTTTCTCAGAACCATTCTTTTTTTTAAAAAAGTATTGCATTTTTAAAAGTTTCTCAAACTTCTGTTGTCAGAAAGATTCCAAGCGTTCAAATTCGAGTAGGCCATGTTTGGATTGAATAGTCCCTGCACAGCTCTTTCTGAACAGAGTTTTCTATAGTTGCAAATAGGCTGATGTAAAGGGAAACTTCACTTCTAGTCAGTATTTTTGGCTAAATGAGGTCACCTTTCTTTACTTCTCTGAAGATGAAGTCTAAGAAAACTATATTTGGCCAGAGCACCTCATATAGCAGACTACAAAGGAAACTGTAAAATGCAGTCTGACAAGGTTGCCACAGTTCATTTTGGTTCTGCGTATGTACTTCCTACCCACTGGACTCCATCACAAAGAAAACCCACAGGGAACCTTGGAGGAAAAGAAGTGCTATTGCCACTGATTATCGGATCTTTTCTGCAGTAGCCTAAGCTAAAATTTATTTATATTTCATTCCTTTACAAAAACCTTTATCAGCAAAATGGGTTCTGCTTTTCTAACATGCATTGGAGTCTGCCAAGAGGTAACCTGATCTTAGCTATTCCCAGGATGCAGTCTCATTTTGACTTAAACATTCAGAAGACAAGGTGATTTACTATGTTCTCTAAAGGTGCATCTGCTAGGGACAAAGCAGAAAGAGAATCAGCTATTTCATAGAATCTGTTTAGAAAAATTTAAATATACATGATCTAAATATGAGTATTTGTGGGTGCTTACATTTTTTCTATGCTTCTCTATATGTGTATATTGTATAATAGAAGACAAATAATCCAAACAATGACTAATTTACCCATTCTCTTTATGTTAGCCAGAGAAAGCAACTATGTATATAAATAGAAAACCAGCTACTATGTAGCATGATTTTTATAACAAAAAAACTCTTTTAGAAATATTGATCTAGGCATCTTGTCATGTAAATTAATAGGAGAATATACTTTATTTTTAGTGTATATACAACCTAAGAGAAGACTATATATACTTCATTAAATATCACACTTTGTTCTTTAAGGAGTTCAAACACATAATAGAAACACATAAATAAAAACATTATCACAAAGTACCAGTGTGAACAGAGGCTCATAACATCTTTATGACAATATTCACAGAACAAAGATAACTTATAGCAATACTCCTGACCCATAAAGATAGTGTAGAAGTAGCATTCCAAAACAATTACAATGGATGCTTCTTGTGGTGAAAATGCATCACAAATGGGAAAGATTTCTTGATGCTGGGAGTGTTAGTTTCCAAAACATGGTTGCTTATTTTGATGTGTGTTTTTTTCAGAACCATATTGCCAAGTCAAGATTAAATGTATGTGTAGTGTTTGCTTATTCTCTAGAAATTAATGTTGTTTTTACCCCCTTATTTATACAATGATTCAGTAAAAAGAAATGTGGAAAATCATTATATCTTGAAAATCTAAATACTCGAGGTATGGTTCCGTTGGTTCCGTAATTTGGTGGTCAAAAGAAAAACCATTAAGAAGTACTCCTTCAGTAGATGGCTACATTTAGTTTATGAGACAAACTCCCTTATGAAACAAATTTGGATCATCTAATTCAAGAATGTATAAAGCAATTATTTAAAATTATATTTGTATCTTTTTGCTGTTTATAGTATCCCCTTATATCCCGAAAACAGTTATTTCTCCCCCATACTATAATGTACCTTTTCTTTTCTATATACAGTTTCTTCACAGCTCTACAGAGGTTTTCTCCCTTCTATTTGTGAATTAAGTAGAAACAAACCTTATCTCCTTTATTACATAGCACAATCTTTGATTTAAAACCTTGTTTTCCCTAGTGAACCACTGTTGCAATTAAGCAGCAGTGTTAAAACATAAACTCATACTTTTGGGCAAGTGAAATGAACGAGACATTTTTGATGTTTTTCTCTTTAACACACTCTTTAAAAAAAAAAAAAGCTATGGTTTGAGTCCTATCTGCAGAATCCATATACCCAAAGACCTTATTAAAATGACACAAGACCTATTCCTGAGCCCTGTTCCTGGCAACCCCCAGAAACTCCTGACATTGCTATTTTAAAACTGCTCCCCAGGGGATAATAATATGCAGACAGGGCTCATAACCACTGAACTACAGCCATCAAGAATATCTGGCTGATCAAGATAATTACAAAATAAGTGAAATCACAGGGTACTTGTCACATCTGTGTTTTTCTCTATATCATAGATGAGCTGTGTGAAATCCATTTCACTAGAATTTGTAATTATAAATCAACATCAAAACTGAAGGTACCCATGCATATGAACATTCCTATGTGACAGGATGCCATACAGCAACAGGTGAGTTGACTCACAAAGAAGTAATTTATTTGTTCTGATTCTTACTGAGTTTTTTTTTTTTTTAAGTCAGGGCCTTGCTCAGTTGCCCAGGCTGGAGTGCAGTGGCACTGCCTTAAGTTCAGTGCAGCCTCAAACTCCTAGGCTCAAAGGATCCTCCCTTGAGTAGCCTCCTGAGTAGCTGTGACTACAGATACACAACAGCACACCTTATTAATTTTTTAAAAAAATTTTATGCACACGTAGTGTCTTGCTATGTTGCCCAGGCTGGTCTAACTACTGATCTCAAAGGAGATCCTCCTGCCTTAGCCTCCCAAAGCACTGGGATGCCACACAGCTGTAGGCCCACAACACCTGGGCCTACATAAAATCATACTCTCATTAGTATTTACAATCATCACAAATACATCTTGAGGAATAATTGTTTATCTAATGCTCAAAAACATCCTATAAAGTCCTCCTTATCCTTTCAATGACTTGCAGAAAACAAAAGTTACATAAAACCCTTAACAAATTGTTACTTGATACAACCCTTGAACAAATTGTTCTCTTTAATAGGAAATGAAAATTAAAACCACCATGAGATACTACTATACCTCTTAGAATGGCTAAAATTTGAAGTCCTAACAATAACAGGTGTCAATATGAACATTAAAAAATGAAAATATTCTTCCAGTGGGAGAAATACGAAATGTTTTAGCAATTTTGAAACAGAGTTTAGAAGCTTTTTAAATTTTAAATGTGCACTTACTAAATAACTCAGAAATGTCACTTTGAATTTTACCCATGTAAAAATGAAAACCCACACAAAGATATATACATTAATAATCATAGCAGCTTTTGTCATAATAGTTACAACCAGGAAGTAATCCAAATATTTCTCTACAGGTAACTGGATAAACAGTCTTGGTATTTCAAAACCACCTGTCCCCCAAAAACCTATGGAAATATATAAATAAATGAACATCACTGAGGATGCTATAAAAATAGATTAGAAAACCACAAAGAAGGATTTCACATAGAACATACACAAAGATATGCACATTAGTGACCATAGCATTGTTCTGCTTTGTTCTGTATTTGATAGTCTAGTAATGCTCAGTTAAATGATGTGTGGAGAACAATGGCCGCTTGTGAACATACGTCATTGTCAAAATGAGCTTTGTATGTCCTAATAAATTTATTTACCCACCCCCAAAATATAAATCAATAAATAATGAACTTGTTTTGGATGATACAATTATTTTACATGCTGCTTGTAGTGGTGGTTAGCAAGTGTATATATTTGTCAAAACATCTCATATAGACTTAAAATCAATCCTTTTGCTGTTAGTATTTAAGCCTCAATTTAATTGATAAAATATGTTTTTTTTAAGAAAGAAGAAGTCAGTGTTAAGATTTTTTTATGTAACAAGTTACAGTCTAGGCCAAAGACCTTTAACAAGAAAAAGAAGAGATTTTTGTCATGATAAAGCCATTTAATTTGTAAAACGTGTGTGGTATTTTTTAGATGGAAAAAGAGAGTGTTAAGATTTTGTTACCTAACAAGTTACAGTCCAGGCCAAAGACTTTTAACAAGAAAAATGAGAGATTTTGTAACGCTAAAGGCCATAATGCACAATTGAGACATTACCAGTTATCAATAGCTATGAACAAAAACATAAGAACCGTTACAGGTAACTATGAAATAAGCAAAGGACAATCTACAGAAGAGTATTAATAATTGGAGTTCTTAACTCTCAGTCCAAGATATATCACGTAGGCAAAAACGGTAAAAGATTAAGAAGACCTAATGTATATAATCAGTTCGATAAATACTATGGACACATATGAAACACTGCATATTAATGATACAAAACACACTATTCTTCCAAGTCCACACTAATGTTTTTTAAATTAGACATTTGTTAAATTACCCACAATTTAAAAATCATAGAAATTACATCCAAAGAATGAGACAAATAAACCTTACCTCTTAAAAATGCACACAGAGACACACACACATATTAATTAACTTGAGTCAATAAAGGCAAAAACACTGACACTGTAGAATTGCAGACTTCCTAGAAGAAAATGATAATGACAATACATATCAGAATTTATTAAAAAATGTAAAGCAGTAGTATAAAAAGATTCATAATCCTAGAACTGACTTAGGAAGAAATAAAAGTAAACTATACATCCATAATGAAAACAGAAATAGAAAAAATAAAGACAAATATAAATAAAAAGCAGAAAATGAGTTAGAAATTAGAAAACCATATGTTATTAAACTACAGCACTGTCTTCCTTGAGTCATTGAAAGAAACAGATAACTAACCTAATTAAAAATAAATGGAAAGGGTTCAACTATAAAAACAAATGGAAAACTATAAAAAAGTATTAAAAAAGAAAATTAAAATAATCATGAAAACAGGAGATTTAAAAGTTACACTGCATGCATCTATTCAAATGTATCTGAAAATGGTGAAATTATAACAGTCTAAAGATTACAGTTTACTGGGATTTACCCATGTGTACACACCTGATAAAAACAAACAAGAGTAATTTCCATAGGAAAAGAATGAGAAATTCTAAAAATCTAAAAATGCTAAATCTGCAAAATTTCTAATAATGAGAAAGTTCCAGGAGTTTCAACAATAGAGTTCTGTCAACTTCAATGACCATATAATTCTAAATTCTCTTTAAACTCTTTCATCCCAAAACTATAGTTTTCAAAGACTTTTGTTGGTAACTACAACATCAAGAGTCAAACCTGATAAAGATTTCTAAATATGAAAAAGGAAAAGAAGCAAAGATGAACCTAAGTTATCAATGCCTATATAAAAATACAGAAGATAATATGAGCAAACAGAATTCAATAGTATATAATATCATGTTGCAAAATAATCCACCAGGATCATCTGTGGTTAGTTTTATGATTGTAACTATTCAGAAACCCATTCATGTATTTTTAAAAGTTAAATGCAGTATGATTATCTACCATATTCAACAAATTCAACATCCATCCTTGACTTAAAGGTAATTCATTTCGTAATAGCAAAACACTGGTCACATTTCTGCAAAAATCAGAAACAAGACAAGGATCTATGATAACACTACTTTTATTAGACATTTTTTATAAAGAGATGGACTCTTGCTATGCTGCCCCGGCTGGACTCTAACTATAGGGCTCAAGCTATCCTCCTGCCTCAGCCTTCTGAGTAACAGGGACTACATACACGTTCCTCTGTGAACTTCTGTTAGATATTTTATTAGAGATTTTAGCCAATGCAAATCAATCAAAAGAAGACCACCAGAACATCTGTACTAGAAAGGAAGTAAAGTTAGTAAAACTACCTCTACTTGCAAATACTTCGATAGTGTACCTGGAAAAGCTAAGAGACTAATCGGAAAGAAGAAATGAAGTTCTCTATGTTCTCACTGGTCTACGTTCTTCTTTACATTAAAAAAATTTTTGTCTTCTAAACAACCATCTATAATCTTCATTTTGTTCTATGAAGATACACAGAATAGGTCTACATTTCCTGCATGATAGTTTTTTATAACTTTCCCAAAAATAGCTTCACTATTCCTCAAAATTTGTTCTCTGGCAAAGATGCCTGAATCTTTCAAATAGTAGTTCTAAGACATGATTTTGGATCTTTACTTTTGTTTCGATTGACTCTATTTTGCTAAGATCCTTCTTAAAATATTGCTATCAGAATAGTACAAGATATAGGAAGTATGTCCCCTGGCATAAGCTAAAGCTAGGATGAACATAAAATTTATCATTCAAATGATAATTGTTTAAGAGTGAAACAGGGTACTACTACTTTCACTAGAACAACAGGTATAAAATAAATCTGTCCATGGCAAAGAGGGATGCATGCTCCAGCCTCCTGAATTGGAATTTTTTTGCTGATATGTTTTCTTTAGTCTTCTCAGTTTATGAGAGCTATGGAATTACAGGCAAAATAATCCAGTTTTCCATATTTGTACTGACAAGAAGAGATTAACCTGACAAGTTGTTTCATTTATCTGAGCCTCAATTTTCTAATAAATAAAACCAAAAAAAACCCACAAATTTTTGGCACATTAGTGAAAAAAGTAGAAGTCTTGCATAAAAAATGTGGAAAAATGTATTTTTCAGTTGCTTGATGTTACTCATTTTCATTTATTTAATAAGTGGGTACTATGAATGGGGCCAATATTGTTAATAATAAGGAAAGAGTCACGATTCCTGAGGGCCTTCAGGTGACAGGCAGTTTACACTCATCATCTCGTCTTCCAAGGACACTGCAGGACATTTACAATAAGAGAACTTAGCGTTACAAGTGATGAGTGACTGACCAACATATAACCACTGAAAAGCTGTGAGTCTGAGCTACGCTTGACTATTGTGTTCTTTTTGTCTCTCAGAAACTATGAAGTAACTCAATATTCACAAAATAATAAAGAAATATAATAAACTTACCACACAACAATAATACATCATACTTTCTGCCACATTTAACTTCAGTTATTTTTTTAAAGAATCAAACACATTAAAATACAGGTGAATTATTTCTGCATTTCTTCTACATTACATTTGCTCTCATATTTTCCAGAAGCAACACCATCCTGCATTTGTTATAGACCTATTCATATACACCTCTAGAAAGTTATTTTTCTTTTGACATCATGTAAGTGAACTGCACTGCATGTGTTCTTTAGATATATGCATTTTTTTCAACTTTATATTTTTATGTTTACGCACTTAAAACATTATACTAAAATTTATTCATTTTTTAATTTATGTTTCATTTTCCTGTTGAACATTTAAGTTCTAAGTTATATAATCTCAAATGATGGAAAAGTGCCCATTTCTCTACATGTCTCTTCTTGTAACTTGAATCTCTTAGCCAGCCACTTCCCTGACACATCACAGATCTGAAGCCACCCTTCTACACTCTACCTTGCAGTTCCGGCATTGAGATTCCAGGCTCCTTTGCCAGCTGGCTTCCCCTTAGTATCTACCAACAGGTGGATGAGGGGAAAAGACAGTGCCCTTCCTGCTTTGAGGTGGAGCCTGCATTTTTCCAGCAGTACAGGGCAGCAAGGACTCCAGTCTGGAACCTCTTTTCATTTTCCCAGCTCCAGGTAAAAGCAGTAACTCCTCAAAGAATTTTACAGATTCAATGCTATCCCTATCAAGCTACCAATGATTTTCTTCACAGAACTGGAAAAAACCACCTTGAACTTCATATGGACCAAAAGAGAACCTGCATAGCCAAGTCAATTCTAAGCAAAAAGAACAAAGGGGGAGGCATCATATGACCGGACTTCAAACTATACTACAAGGCTACAGTAATCAAAACAGCATGGTACTGGTACCAAAACAGAGATATAGACCAATGGTGCAGAATAGAAGCCACGGAGGCAACACAACACATCTACAACCATCCGATCGTTGACAAACCTGACAAAAACAAGCAATGGGGAAAGGATTCCCTGTTTAATAAATGGTGTTGGGAAAACTGGCTTGCCATGTGCAGAATGCAGAAACTGGACCCCTTCCTGACACCTTAAACTAAAATTAACTCCAGATGGATTAAAGACTTAAACATAAGACCTAACACCGTAAAAACCCTAGAAGAAAATCTAGGCAAAACCATCCAGGACATAGGCATAGGCAAGGACTTCATGACCAAAACACCAAAAGCATTGGCAATAAAAGCCAAAATAGACAAATGGGACCTAATCAAATGCCACAGCTTCTGTACAGCAAAAGAAACAGTCATTAGAGTGAATCAGCAACCAACAGAATGGGAAAAAATTTTTGCAATCTACCCATCTGACAAAGGGCTGATATCCAGAATCTACAAAGAACTAAAACAGAGTTACAAGAAAAAAAAAAAAAGTCCCTTCAAAAGTGGGTGAAGGATATGAACAGACACTTTACAAAAGAAGACATACATGAGGAAAACAAACATATGAAAAACTGCTCATCATCACTGGTCATTAGAGAAATGCAAATCAAAACTAAATTGAGACACCATCTCACGCCAATTAGAATGGCGATCATTAAAAAATCTGGAGACAACAGATGCTGGAGAGGATGTGGAGAAATAGGAACACTTTTACACTGTTGGTGGAAGTGTAAATTAGTTCAACCATTGTGAAAGACAGTGTGGTGACTCCTCAAGGACCTAGAAATAGAAATTCCATTTGACCCAGCAATCCCATTACTGGGTATATACCCAAAGGATTATAAATTGTTCTACTCTAAGGACACATGCACACAAATGTTCACTGCAGCACTGTTCACAATAGCAAAGACCTGGAACCAACACAAATGCCCATCGATGATAGACTGGACTGGAAAAATGTGGCACATATACACCATGGAATATCATGCAGCCATCAAAAACAATGAGTTTGTGTCCTTTGTAGGGACATGGATGAACCTCGAGACCATCATTCTCAGCAAACTGACACAAGAACAGAAAATCCAACACCACATGTTCTCACTCATAGGCAGGTGTTGAACAATGAGAACACAGGACACAGAGAGGGGAGTACCACACACTGGGGTCTGTCAGGGGGAAATAGGGAAGGGGCAGTGAGGTGGGGAGTTGGGGAGAGATTGCATGGGGAGAAATGCCAGATATATGTGATGGGGAGGAAGGCAGCAAATCACACTACCATGTGTGATTTGCAAGAATCTTCCATGTTCTTCACATGTACCTCAAAACCTAAAATGCAATAAAAAAATAAAATGCAAAAAAAAAAAGAGCAGCAGCTCCACAGGAAACCGCTAGTGGTTGGAGTATCAGCCATGCCATAATCTCCACCATAAGTTCATACGGAAAACCCCTCATATGATAGAGGTCAGCCCAAATACACACAGATAGATAAGCACACACACTCACACATGTGCATGCACGCGTGTGCACACACACCACACCACACTTCTTTGTAGTTCCCGTAGTTCTCAATGTTTCTACTTGCTCATTATCAAGAAATAAGTAAATTATTTTATCAAAGGAATACTGAAGATGGAAAATTACAGACTTCAGTTAAAAAAATTACCCTATATTTCAACACAGCAATTTATGGAAATTTTGTTTTCTATTCATTGTCTGAGCATTAATGAAATGCAACAATGAATATTTTTATTTATATACCCAGTACTTCACACCCCTTGCAAGTGTATCAGAATATTCAGAATATTACAGGCACATTAATTAAAATAGTAAAGTACATTTTCTGCATGTTAATATTTTTAAAGGGTAGTACATTATGAAATATGTATTATTAGCTTTGTAATGGAAAGATCAAAATAAAATTATAATAAAAAATGACTGCTGGGCCAAATACTGCTATTTTGCTTTCCTGAAAATTAAGCCAATAATGGAATATAAGGTCTAGAGATGAGTAGATTTGATTTTAAAATAAAATGCCTTGTAAAATAATATTTCTTTCTTTTATTATGACCTCTTTAAACTATGCCACAAATGCCAAAGTCTGTGGTTGAACATTGATGCATAATTGTCCATAATTTAGTGTCTTCCTCTTAGGTAGGTTCGCCACATCCCTGACAGCATGTAAGGCTTATATACAATAGGAGCTACTCAAAAGAGGTTTAATCAGATTGTCTAGTCTGTTTGGGCTGTCACCAAAAAAAAAAAAAAAAAAAAAAAAAAGGCAGCATAAACTGGGTAGTCTATAAACAACAGAAATGTATTTCTCACAATTTCAGAGGCAACGGGGTTCCAGATCAAGGTGCTGACAGATTTAGTGCCCGAAGGCCCGCTTTCCAGTTCATAGATGACGCCCTCTCTCTATGTCCTCCAGGTGGAAGGTATGAGGGTGCTCTCTTGGGCCTCTTTTCTAACAACACTAAAGTCATTCATGAGGACCCTGCCCTCATGACTTAATCACCCCTCAAAAACCCCATCTCCTAATAACATTAGCATGGCAGTGAGGGTTTCAATATATAATTTCTGGGAGGAAATAAACATTTAGTCCTCTGCAGAGATGAGCACAGAAAATCAGTGGTAGGACTTTAAAAGAATGTGAAACTGCTGTGAGCTTTTAGGATTATGGGATGGAAATTAAGGATATATGGGTTAAATAAGGGGCCTAGAAGAAGACATCTCTGTTTCTGCTCCCCTAAACAGGGTTGTTCTTTCACACAGTGGATCTTTAAACATCTAAAATAAACATACACATTAATAGTTTTACAATCTGATCCAGATCCTGTTTTGTGTTGTCTCTGCTTCATATATCTCATTTCCTAAAAGAACTTTAGAGAGTTTGAGTATTTAGACTGCTTTGGAGGATATTAATTGCTTGAGTAGGTTGGTTGCTGACACACAAGGTTTAGATAACAGTGAATCATTGTGTATGTGTCTGTGTGATGAGGTGAGGTGTGGAAGAAAGAAAAAGAGTTTACTGTATAGTGTGTCAGTGCATGTGAGTTTCCCAAGAACAGGTGATAATCAGTCTAGGTGAGCAAATAGTTTCCCATTTTGCTTATCAGGAGACCTGTTAAGGAATGTATATTTATAACATCAAAGTAAAGGTGTGGAGGGTTTGAAAGAGAAGAATACAAATTAAATATTGCAGACTCTGTTCCCTTTACAAACACAAGCTTTTAAAAAACATTTGCGAATGGTGATTAAAAAGTGAAATGAATAAAATAAAGGAGAAAATGTCCTTATTTAAGAATATCCGGGGTTCTAATCCCAATTCTTTACTCAAATACTAACAGGATGTTACAACTAGTTGCTTCTTATCTGAGGATTGACTTCCTCAACCTGAAATACCAAGCAGCTAAAAAGAAATGGTGTCTAGCCTGGCAAGGTGGCTCACAGCTGTAATACCAGTACCTTGGGAGGCTATGGCAAAAAAATTGCTTGATCCCAGGAGTTTGAGATCAGTCTGGGCAACATGACGAGACAGTGTCTCTACAAAAAATTATTTTAAAAATTAGCTGGGCATGGTGGTTCATGCCTGTGGTCTCAGCTACTTGAGGGGCTGAGGTGGAGGGTCACTTGGGCCCCAGAGGGCAAGACTTCAGCGAGCCCTGTTCACACCAATGCACCCTGGCCAGTGTAACACAGCAAAAATCTACATCAAAAAATATATTTATTTATCTATCTATATCTGACACTGTGATCACCAGAGTTTTCTTCATATATTTGATCTCAGAATAGTATTTTGAATACAGTAAATTTGATGCGACTCATATTTAATGCTTTGGCTAGGAAAGAATAAGTAACGACCGAAGAGGAAAACGTTAGCTACAACTAGCTAACCATTAACAACCAAGAGAGAGTCCCAGTGTTCCAACCGCCTCATTCACCTCAACGCCATCTCAGGTAAGTCGCTAACCTCCTTCCTGACAGGTGTATAGGCAGAAACAAAGCAGCCTCATATTTTGTTTAAATCCTAATCAACTCAATACAAAATGGCTTTTGTTTTTTTTTCCTTATCAGATATCCTTTGTTTCACTAAAAACTAGTGAAATTTTGGGGAAAACAATTTCGGTGGTGATTTACTTCACATTGGATCATAATAACCTAAGCTTAACATTTAAGGTGATTTACGAATGTAGCCAAATGATGTGAGAAAATGAAGAAGAGATTGATGGCTTGGAAATCTCCATTCTAAAACACTTCCAATGAAATATTCTCTCTCTTATACAGAGTACAAAGCAAGCAGCTCATGAGAGGGGATTATACTCAAATTGAGAGAGCTTTAGGACTTAATAGAAAATCATCAACATACTTTAATGCTTCAAATTAATTTATAAAATATGTTTTTAAAATGCTTTTCATGCTCTCTAAATTTTATAATTTCACTACTGTCATTCTTTGTTAATTAATGATTACAATTTATTTAGGGTAATTAACAGTTCTTTTAATAAACTCTAGCTAAGTTGAGTTCTTCCGAAAATTTGATTATATTGCCCTGATGAGTGTACAAGACAGTGGAGGAAAATGTGGATGAGGCCCATCATATCATCTTAAAACTTAAACATAAAATGGCCTAACATTTTTTTTCTGTTGGTGCCAGAAAAATAGCTAATGATATCTTAATATCTAATATAATACGATATCTAAGCTCTTAATGATGGCATGGCTGGATTGTGAAAAGAGATTCTGAAATTTTGCTTAATATTTTTTAAAACTTATGAAAATTTCATACATAGATACAGTAGCAGACTTTTCCCCCTATTTATTATTATGTATCCCTCACCTATTATCAATTCAATTCTTTTTTTGCTTAATGAGTTATTTTTTAAATATGAAAAAAATAAAAACGGAAGGGTATATAGCATTTGAACGGGTGGAACATTCTCTCGATTTCCCAGTTTCAGTAATCCATGTAGTTAGCAGAGATGCTGGAGCAGAAAGCAAGATGACAGAGTGCTCAGGTTAGCATGGGCATCTGACAGTTTTGTGGCTTTATTCGACTGCCTTGAGTGTCCAGTTTTCTTATCTATACATGAAGGTAATGCTAGTGCCCTCTTGGCCTCACAGAGTATTGTGAAGGTAAGTAGGCTTCTTGTATTATGGGAATATCTCCAAAAGAGTGCTTAGCAACCTGGATTATATTAGTATGTACTTACTCACTTACCTTCCCCACTAACGTAAGGTCTTGGTGTCCTGACACTGTCACATATTTTCAGCATCTTGCCACACACTGTAATTCCCCACTAGGCTGAAAGCTTCTTGAGGCAGAGATTATGTCTGATTGAATCACAATACGTTTGATAAATAGTTGTTGAGTGAATAAATGCATCATCCAACTCCTTTCTATATAGCAGGCTATTGATATTTTTAAAAATACAAATGATCCTCCAAGGAAAAGATGCCAGTTCTGAGACTTGAATGCTAGATGGTCAGGCAGGCCTCCTCACTTACAAAACTGGTGAGCCCAAAGTAAGGGGATACAAAACAATAATTGGGTAGAGAAAAGAAAATTCGAATTTTAAAAATTCAAATTCTTAAAAAAACTAATTTTTCTTACAGTTAATATTCTCATTGACACTGGATACTATCTCTGTATCTCAGATGAGAACAGGTCCCATTGGTTTCAGAAGTGGTCATTCTTGAAGGTATTGGTATCCTTACACTGCCACGTTTTCAGCATATTGCCACACACTGTAAACCAGCAAGTGTATGTACAGATTCTCATACAGTTTAATAAATCTTCCCCAAATAGACGATTCGCTTTAAAATTCTTTTACAGAAATTACACATGAAAAATAATTCTTGATAATGCAAATAAAAGCAGTAAGGCAGAATTGATGCTTCTGTTGTTCTTTAAAATGAGTTTTCACAGCCATGAACATGAATGCTCTTCGCAGCAACACTGATGTAGTTAGAGGCCATTATCCTGGGCAAATTAACACAGTAACAGAAAACCAAACATCACCCTTCCTCACTTATAAGTGAGAGCTAAACACTGGGTACATGCAGACATAAAGTTAGCCACAGTCGACACTGGGGTCTAGAGAGGGGAGGGATTGGGGCAGAAACGTTGAAAACTAATTATTGGTTACTATGTTCACTACATGGCTGATGGGACCAACAGTCCTGCAAACCTCAGCATCACACAATATACCCATTTAACAAAACTGCAATGTACCCCCAATCTAAAAGTGGAAATTACAAAAAGCAATTAAAATAAAATGAGCTTTTGTCAGTCATATTATGAAATAAAAACAATGACCATCTAATTGTTTTACAAAGAAGTAAAAGAGTTTCAAAGTACCTGGGGCAACATTAGATGTATACATTTACATTCACTACTACTGACTATGTAACATTTATATATAAAACTCTTATCTATTTTAAGACGTTGGTCACTTTTCACATTTTTAAAATTTATATTTTGCATATATTTATAATGTTTTTAATTATGGGTAAAATTAGCATAATAGTAGCATTAACATGATCAAGAAATAAATATATATCAGGACAGTGTGTGCGAAAGTTGTTTTTACTAATAGAATTAAAAACTTTTAGACCAC
Organism: Callithrix jacchus; assembly: GCF_049354715.1. NCBI lineage: Eukaryota > Metazoa > Chordata > Mammalia > Primates > Cebidae > Callithrix > Callithrix jacchus. Next base: position 4,410,584 of record NC_133511.1, on the reverse strand, counting down.
TAAGTTAAAAAAAAAATCTAATAGCTAACATTTATTGGTCACATACTATATAATACTACAAAATCATTTCCCCCATTATCTTAATCTTCACGAATTTCTATAAATGTTCTCACTTTATTTTAAATACATAAAATTTGATATATCATAATCACTATATACTAAGTAGGTGAGCTATAAATTGCAATAATAAAATTAATATTCATGAGCTCTCAAACTAAACATGGTTGTCTTAGGTTGTGGGCTCATAAACTGCAACACTACCTGTAACCTTTAAAGCACTGCTTTGCTCCTCCCAGAGATGTTCCCGATTCTGTACTGAAAATTACCATGCGGTGCTAGTGTGGTGACTCAAGGCGGTAATCCCAGCACTTTGGGACGGTGAGGCAGGTGGATCATTTGAGCCCCGGAGTTTGAGGCTAGCCTGGGAAACATGGACAACATGTCAAAATCCCATCTCTACAAAAATAAAAAATTTTGGCTTGGTGTGGTAGTGCATTACCTGTAGTCCCAGCTACTCAGAAGGCTGAGGTGGGAGGACAGCTTGAGACTGAGAGGTGGAGGTTGCAGTGAGCATGATGGTGCCACTGCACTCCAGTCTGGGCAACACTGAGCCAGACCCTGTATCAATAATAATAATAATAAAAGGAAAAATGAAAATTTCTGTGCCATCTTTGAAGCATAGATGTGTGATTCTCCAAACAATGCATCAATTCGTTTGCTAGTATGCTACGTGTAGTCTTCCACAACTCACCTTTCCATGAGGAATACATCCTGCATCTTTTCAGTGCAGGTACAACTCATTTTATTGCATCTCCCCTTATTGTGCTTCACAGATATTGCATTTTTTTAAACAAATGGAATGTTTATGGCAATTCTGCACTGAGCCAAATCAATCAACACCATTTTTCCCACAGTCTGTGCTCTGATAGTATCTCTGAGTCATATTCTGGTAATTCTCACAATATTTCAAATTTTATTGTTATTATATTTGTTATGATTTATCGTAAGTGATCTTTGATGTTGCTATGGTAATTGTTTTTGGGGAACCACGAATCATGCCCATATAAAACAGCAAGCTTAACTGCTCCATGTTGTTTATGCTCTGACTGCTTCATCAACTAGCAGTCATCTGGCTGTTTCCCTATATCCCTCTTCTTCAGCCTTCCTATCTCTGAGACACAACGACATTCAAATTAAGCAAATTAATAAGCCTACAATGACCTCTAAGTGTCTAAGTGAAAGGAAGACTGTTACATCTCTCACTTTAAATCAAAATCTAGAAATAATTAAGCATCATAAAGAAGGTATGTTGAATGCCAAAACAGTCTGAAAGCTAGACCTCTTGCATCAAATAGTAAAGATTTAGCCAAGTTGTGAATACAAAGGAAAAGTTCTCGAAGGACATAAAAGTCCTACTCCAGTGTAGGCATGAATGACAAGAAAGAAAAACAGCCTTATTGCAGATATGGAGGGAGTTTAAGTAATCTGGTTAAAAAATCAAAATAGTCACAATATTCTCCTAAATCAAGGCCCAATTCAGAGCAAAACCTTAATTCTCTTCAATTCCGTGAAAGTTGGGAGAAGCAAGGAAATTTCAGAAGAAAATTTTGAAGCTAGCAGAAATTGGTTCGTGAGGTTTAAGGAAGGAAGTCATGGCCAAGGAAAGAAATTATCTTCGTAACACAAAAGTGCAAGGTGAAGAGAGTGCTGACGGAGGCGCTGCAGCAAGTTATTCAGAAGACGTAGCCGCGACCATTGGCGATGAGGAGAACACTACAAGACAGACAGCAAGTTATTCAGAAGACCTAGCCGCGATCATTGGCGAAGGTGACGACACTACAGGACAGACAGCAAGTTATTCAGAAGATGTAGCCGCGACCATTGGCGAAGGTGAGAACACTACAGGACAGACAGCAAGTTATTCAGAAGACGTAGCCGCGACCATTGGCGACGGTGAGAACACTACAGGACAGACAGCAAGTTATTCAGAAGACGTAGCCGCGATCATTGGCGAAGGTGACGACACTACAGGACAGACAGCAAGTTATTCAGAAGACGTAGCCGCGATCATTGGCGAAGGTGAGGACACTACAAGACAGACAGCAAGTTATTCAGAAGACCTAGCCGCGATCATTGGCGAAGGTGACGACACTACAGGACAGACAGCAAGTTATTCAGAAGACCTAGCCGCCATCATTGGCGAAGGTGACGACACTACAGGACAGACAGCAAGTTATTCAGAAGATGTAGCCGCGACCATTGGCGAAGGTGAGGACACTACAGGACAGACAGCAAGTTATTCAGAAGACCTAGCCGCCATCATTGGCGAAGGTGACGACACTACAGGACAGACAGCAAGTTATTCAGAAGACCTAGCCGCGATCATTGGCGAAGGTGACGACACTACAGGACAGACAGCAAGTTATTCAGAAGACGTAGCCGTGATCATTGGCGAAGGTGAGGACACTACAAGACAGCAAGTTATTCACAAGACCTAGCCGCGATCATTGGCGAAGGTGACGACACTACAGGACAGACAGCAAGTTATTCAGAAGACCTAGCCGCCATCATTGGCGAAGGTGACGACACTACAGGACAGACAGCAAGTTATTCAGAAGATGTAGCCGCGACCATTGGCGAAGGTGAGGACACTACAGGACAGACAGCAAGTTATTCAGAAGACCTAGCCGCCATCATTGGCGAAGGTGACGACACTACAGGACAGACAGCAAGTTATTCAGAAGACGTAGCCGTGATCATTGGCGAAGGTGAGGACACTACAAGACAGCAAGTTATTCAGAAGACCTAGCCACCATCATTGGCGAAGGTGAGGACACTACAGGACAGACAGCAAGTTATTCAGAAGACGTAGCCGTGATCATTGGCGAAGGTGAGGACACTACAAGACAGCAAGTTATTCAGAAGACCTAGCTGCGATCATTGGCGAAGGTGAGGACACTACAGGACAGACAGCAAGTTATTCAGAAGACCTAGCCGCCATCATTGGCGAAGGTGAGGACACTACAAGACAGACAGCAAGTTATTCAGAAGACCTAGCCGCGACCATTGGCAAAGGTGACGACACTACAGGACAGACAGCAAGTTATTCAGAAGACGTAGCCGCGACCATTGGCAAAGGTGAGGACACTACAGGACAGACAGCAAGTTATTCAGAAGACGTAGCCGCGACCATTGGCAAAGGTGAGGACACTACAGGACAGACAGCAAGTTATTCAGAAGACGTAGCCGCGACCATTGGCGAAGGTGACGACACTACAGGACAGACAGCAAGTTATTCAGAAGACCTAGCCGCGATCATTGGCAAAGGTGACGACACTACAGGACAGACAGCAAGTTATTCAGAAGACGTAGCCGCGACCATTGGCAAAGGTGAGGACACTACAAGACAGACAGCAAGTTATTCAGAAGACGTAGCCGCGACCATTGGCGAAGGTGAGGACACTACAAGACAGATTTTTCAATGAAGACAAAATAGTCCTCTTTGAAAAACATGCCATCTAGGACTTCATAACTGGAGAGGAGAAGTCAATGGCTGGCTTCAAAGCTTCAAAGGTCAGGTCGACTCTGCTGATAGGGGCTAATGCAGCTGGTGACTCTCAGTTGAAGCCAGTACTCATTTACCATTCTGAAAATTGCAGGGTCTTTAAGAATTATGCTACATCTACTCTACCTATTTTCTATAAAAGGACAAAGTCTGAATACCGTATTTTTTATCTCTTTGGTGGAAATAGATCCACACATAAATGGACTCACAGTTAAAAACTTTGCTGTTCAAGAGTCAACTCCATCGTTTTTAGACGTAATGCTGTGGTACATGTAACAGATTACAGTGTAGTGTAAGCATAACTTGTACAATATACCGGAAAAGTGACACATTTGTGTGACCTACCTTACTGCAATATTCACTTCATTGTGACGTTTACTTTAATACAGTAGTCTAGAATCAAACTCAAAATATCACCTAAGCAGTGTGCCTAAATATCCTTTTAATACTGCAAATGTATATATGACTGTAATACAATATGTATAATTGCATATGTGTGTACAATCTTACATGTATGATTGTAGCACAGGAATTCTTTCCATCTTTTTCTATTACATGCAGTGCTCCTATGAACATTTTTACATTATTCACTTAGTGCATAAATGTGAGATTAAATTTTTGATATATTTCTAGTAACAGAGTAGCTGAATATTAAGAAATGTACATGTCCAATTTTAAAATAATGCCACAGCACTTTCCAAATTGATTAGATCAATTTACACACTCACTAATAGGTGTCAGCTTTTGTTTATTGAGCGGTTTCTAACAGTAGTCTTAATTTTACTTCTCTCAACACTCATGAGATTGAACATCTTTTTGTATTTTATTTAACATGATTTTCATAGATGTTAAGTTTTAAATTTAAAATTTCTATTTCTAATTTTGTGTATCTCTCTGCCCCCTACCCAGTTCATTTTGCCAGATTTTTAGTGTTTTTTTTTTTCATAAATTTGATTTCAATTTTATCAATTTCAATCTTTACCTTTATAATATTCTTTCTTCTAATTTATTTGGGTTTACTACACTATGTTATTAAAATAATTTAATTTTCCACATAGAAAAGGTCATATATTTTATTATTACATTTATATGAAATATTCAGAATAGGCAAGTCCATTGAGACAGAAAGTAGATCTGTGGTTTCCAGGGACTGAGTAGAGGGGAGAATGGGAATTAACTGCTTGATTATAGGGGATTTCTTTTTGGGTTGATAGATTGTTTTGGAACTAGAAAGATGTAGCAGTTGCACAATATTGTGAATGACTAATTGCCATTGAATTGTTCATTTTAAAATGATTTTAATATTTATGTAAATTTCACCTCAATAAAAATAACTTAATTTGAACCATAAGTCTATGAATTTCAGTCTTCATGTTTTCTAGATATCCAGTAACTCTATTGAGTTCCTCCAAAATACTGCTTTCATTGTGTCACAGAAGTGTTGTAATGTACTGTTTTTGGTATCATCAGTTCTAAGTATTCAAACAATTTTCACTAGAAATTATGATTTGACCCATCAACTATATGCATATATGTTTTTAAAATTTGTAAATATATGGGAGTCTGTAAGGGAAAAACAAATCCAACGGCTTTCTCCTACCAAACTTTCAAAACACTCTCAATACACCACTTCTGACACCTAATGTGTGGCTTTTTCCCCCACACATCAGTTCTCTGGTGAAAACCAACTAGTTGACTATTAATTTAATTCAATTCTGACACTACCTGGAGTTAATAGAGATCCTACAGGTTAAGGGCTCAGTCCCACAAGATTGCTCAACATTAGATGCCAATCACATGTCCACGCTTCCAGTACTTCTGACTGACTGGCTATAAACTGGGGGCTCCCACAGCCTCCTCTTCAGCTTGTATCATTTACTAGAATGGCTCACAAAACAGAAGAGTTACTTACATTTACCAATTTAATATAAAGGATATTGTAAAGGACACAAAAGCACCACCAGATGAAGAGATGCATAGGACAAGGATGGGGGAAGAAATGTGGAGGTTCCATGCCCTCTGAAAAGTGTGCTACCCTTCAGACTTCCATATGTGTTCAGTTAATTGGACACTTTCTGAACCCTATAGTTCTAGGACTTTTTATGGAAGACATTATCATACAGTCATAATTGATTATTAGCTGAATTTCCAATTCCTCTCCCCTTCCTGGAGGATGGAAAGGGATGAATGTTCCAATATTTTAATCAGGGCTTGGTCTCTGGTGACCAGATCCTACCTAAGAGCCCACCTTAGAGTTGCCGCCTTACAATAAAAGACACTCGTATCACCCAGGAAATTTCAAAGGATTAGCTCTGTGTCAGAAACCTGGGTGGAAGGACAAATATTAGAACAAAAGATGCGCCTAGCACTTCTATGGCCAAGGTAATTAATAAGGGTGTTTAGCAGTTTTGGCCCAGGTGCTGCGGATAGAAACCAGATATGTATTTCTTACTATGTCACAATGTCACAGAGTCATTTCTTTAGTGTTCTGCTATTGACTTCTACCAATTGTGGTCAAAGAATATGATCTGTATAGTATCAATTCTTTAAAATGTATTGAGAGTTGCTTTTTGTTTCCTATGCAGGGAATTTTTGTAAATGTTCAGGGTATACTTAAGAGTTTTAATATATTATTGAGTGTGTTCTGTTTATATCTATAATAAACATTTTTAATTTTTTGTTGAAATCTTGATATTTTTACAAATATTTGTTTGACCTATTGGTAATAAAAAGTTTTATTAATAACCCAAACATGCTGGTGGATTTATCAACTCCTAGTATTTTATGATTCTTGCCTTTTATATATTTGAGGTTATTACGTATATAAAAATTTTCCCAATAAATTAAATCTTTGCATAAAATAGTAACCTGTGTTACAGTATGTCAAGTAATGGTTTTTGGTGTAAAATCTAATTTATCTGACATTATCATTGCAGTGCCACCTCCTTTTACTAAATATTTATCAGGTCACATTTTTTCTTTTCTAAAATTTTAAACTTTTAATAGGCTTTTTAATATAAGTCTTATAAACATAATGTAGTCTTACTTTTAAAATTCACTCTAACAGTCTTATTACTGGAAAATTCAGTCCCATTTATGTTTATTGTAAATGTGTGTGTGTATATACACATATCTACATATTACATAGGTAGTTTATGTACATTTATTATGTACACATGTATGTATATATAATGTATGTAGTTATGTATAACATGTATAAATGTTAGTTATGTAATACATTTATATAATGATATACATAATTATATACACATAGCTACATATACATATATAAATGTTTTCCAAAATTTATTTTACTGTTGCCTTTTTACAGAATTTATTTTTCTACTTTTGTTTTTTCCACATACTGCTTTAGAAGTTGTACATTGAGTTTCTTTCTATTCCTGTAGTAGTTACCCTTAAATTTCCATTAACAACTTAATGGTTTTAAAGTTATTTGATATCTTCACAAATTTCCTGGGAAATACAAGGACAACAAAAGAATGCAAATAATGCCATTGCCTTCTACTGATCTAAATAGAACTTTTTTTTTTATATTACAGTTCTGTAATTAATAGTAATGTGACAAATTATGTAATTATTTTATAAAAATATAATTACTTTCAAATTTGCATAGTTATATGACCCCTTCTTTGCTTACTATTTGTTCTTTCACCTTAGGTCTTCTTTCTGCGATACTTATTATTTTTTCTCTTTCTTAAAATGCATCTTTTGGCCGGGCGCGGTGGCTCAAGCCTGTAATCCCAGCACTTTGGGAGGCCGAGGCAGGTGGATCACAAGGTCGAGAGATCGAGACCAACCTGGTCAACATGGTGAAACCCCGTCTCTACTAAAAATACAAAAAATTAGATGGGCATGGTGGCGCGTGCCTGTAATCCCAGCTACTCGGGAGGCTGAGGCAGGAGAATCGCCTGAACCCAGGAGGCGGAGGTTGCGGTGAGCCGAGATCACGCCATTGCACTCCAGCCTGGGTAACAAAAGTGAAACTCCGTCTCAAAAAAAAAAAAAAAAAAAAAAAAAAATGCATCTTTTCAGTTACGTTTCTCTAGGAAAGTATTTTGGTGGTTAATACTCTTCATTTTCAATTATCATAAAATATTTTCATGTATTCTTTATTCATAAAAGATAATTCTTCTAGCTTTGGGATTTTAGTTAAAGGCATATTTTTGTTGTTATTACTTGCTTTTGACAAAGATAATATACTACTGTCTTCTTGACTTCCTTATTTCTCTTGCAGACTTCTGCTACATTAAACATTGTTGTGGGGTATAATATGTGTTTTCTCTGATCTATTTTAAAAAATCTTTAATATACTACTATTTATCTTTAAAATATGTGTAACTCTCTTTATATTTACTCTGTTTAGAGGAGCTAATGGTTCAAGTATTAGCAAATAAATATTATTTATCTGCTTTGAAAAATATTTAGCCATTACCTCTTCGATATTGCCTCTTATTTTCTCCATTTATTTGTCTTCTAAAACTCCAAGTAGATATATAGGATTTCTCATTTCATCTCTTCATGTAGCAAGCTTCTGATTTTTTCCCCCAGGATTCTATTTTCTTGTCTTTCTAAGCTGTTTTATGAAAAATTTCTCCAGATTTGTCTTTCAGTTCAAAATTCTGTCTTTTATGTCTAATCTACAGTTTAATCTAGACATTGAATTTTTAACTTAAATGATTACATTTTCACTTTGAATACTTTTATTTGCGTTATTTCTTTTAAATCCTGATTATCTTTTATTATATGAGAACTTTCTTTTAGCTAGACATTTTTTTTTCATTTTTAAGCTGTTCATGGATAGCTTTTTAATGAGATAGATATTTAGAGTTCTTGGAGTTCCAAATCTGCTGTGGTTGTTTTTGCTGACTCTGTTATTGTGACTTGTTTCCTTAGAATAGAAATTTTTCTTTTTCTTTTGATTGTGAGATTATATTTAACTACAGTTAATTTGGGAAATGCTGAAGTGTTGAGTTAGGTTTATTTCCTTTAGAACCTTTCCCTTTGGTGTTCCAACTTAGTGCAAGGATTTCAACTTCAACTGTACCACCTGCAGAGGCCTGAAGTGTACAAGATTGCTCACAGAGCTGATTATCAGATTTTCCCCTAAGGCTACAACCAGTTTATGAGTAGTTTCTACTAAGTTATTTTCCCAGTTCAGTGTTTCTTTACTTGTTCCATTAATATTTTTCTTTTTTCACTTTATGACTGGGGTTTCTTCAGAATATATACTTTGCCATTCTAGGTAAGAAGTAGAAAATAAATATATATAGAATATATATAATATACATATTTATTACATATATATTATATAAATTTATATATAATATACATATATATTATATATAAATGTATATAAATATACTTTTTCTACTTATATATTTTATGTTTCTACTTCTTATATAATACAGCATATATAATAGAATCTATATAATATATATGTATATATGTTATATACATATAAAAGTATATATATAATATACATATGTGTGTGTGTATATATATATATATATATATTCTACTTCTTACCTAGAATATATATATATATATATTCTATATATATGTATATATTTTATAGATCAGGAAACTGACACTTAGAGAGTTTCAGTAACTTGTCCCACATAACACAGACAGAAAATGATAGAGACTGGAATACACTCAAGTCTGACTCTGGAGCCCATACACTTACCCACTGAAGCATTTTCACACAGTTAAAATGCACCATGGTTTGCTTGCACTAGCTCTTGAATTCCTGAAAGAACACCATGTGATCAGTGTTACCATCCTGTTACAAGTGCCTACATGTGAAGAACCTTCAGGCTTATCTACAAATATTTGAAATGAGATATTTTATATCATCAAATACCAAAACTCTGTTGCATTTTAGCAGAAGCTATTGAAATACTTAAATAATAAGTATCACTGTGTAAGTAGAATCTTGTTTTGAGAGAATTTGCAATCTCCAGGCATAAAACTGGGGTCCTAATACTTCAATGTAATTTGTAATTGCTATGATAGCAACCTAGGAAAAATTTCTCAGGTATTTTCTTAGATATAGTGGATTTATCTTTTATCTAAACCAAGTTAAAACCTACTGAACATACTGTAGGTATTTAATAAATATTTATCAAGTTCCTTAGTTAAAGGTGAAATGATTTTCTACCCTGAAAACTAAACGTTGATTGTTGAGTGTTAACCAGTAAAACACAGGCTCCTTAAAAACAAAATAAAGGGAAAACAGTAATATTTACATATATATTTACATGTATATTACTGCATTCCATATTTGCATTGTTTACAAGGCATTTACCTTTCTTTAGCCATGAGCTTTTAGTATTCCTCATGATGATCATGCAGAAGAATTTCATCAGCCTTTGACTTTTACCATATTCTTTGCTAACAATGGTATCTTTGACTATGAATAATGACAGTTTGAGCCAAAGTTTGTTTTTACATTTACTCATCCTGACTGTTAGATTCACAACTGCAAATCTTTATCCGATCATTAATTTCAGTGGGAGCAATACCAGCAATGGAAGAGCAAAACTAGGGTAGGTAATTAAATAACTGCACAATTCTTTTCTCTATAAAAACTTTCTAAGTGTCTTGAGGTTAGCTTTGAATACGGTTCTTGCCTTTTCGTAGTTGATACTGGATTATTTGCTGAAAAAGAGATGTGTAAATGCCACACTAAATCAACTCAGATTATACTAAGAGGAGATTCATCAAGATGATTTTCTAAATATTCCAAATTCAATGTTAGTCAAATACTAGAGACCAATTAGAAAATATCTTTTCAAAATAAACAAATTTCTTAAGCTTCACTTCATAAGCAGGTATCTACTTATATTTCTTTACTTATCCATTTGATTTCTTGCTTATTTAGTAATGGATATATTATTCTAATAGGAAGTCAAACTATTGTGAGAATTGCTTATGAAGTTTTCCAAAATTTATGTCCAATCTATAAAGTTTGCTAGTTTGTAAATAATGTTAAATAATAATATTGATTTAACTTCTAGAATAAATCAATAAGAAATATAGCTATTATACTGGAATAACTATGCTAAATGTTGCATTTTCTAGTCAATTCTTATATGCATTTATAGGAAAAAAAACTCCTTACTTTTAAATGTTTATACAATATAGACTACATTTTTCGGGGCCTCACACTTTGCAAAACTATACATCTGCAGCATGTAATACAGAACCATTGTGTCTCATTTCTTGCTTTTGTTTCATTGCTTTTTCCAGTTTCTGAAGAGAAAATATCAGCAATGCATTTATCAGGAAAAGACAAGATACATGGGTAGACTTCACAGGCATGCACTTTCAAAAGTGACTTCCTGGAATAAATGTGCCCAAAAATTGGCACAACATGAACAGAACATCAAAATGTTATCAACTTTATGGTCTGGACACTACCTTTGAAATCATCACATTGAATATATCCTTCTAGTAACTGATGAGGAAAGTCATCTATATTGCATTACTCATATGGGCAAAGCTTACAAAGTCATGTTCCATACTCATCCTGTATCATCAAAAAGTTTTGTCTCTTTCTTTGCATGCCCTAATTTAGATTGAGATGTATTTTCCCCATAATAGTTACAAATATTTAAAATGCGAAGCTTTGAATAGAAAGGATACAAAGTAGCTACTAACATAATTTTGTTAGCACATTGTAAATTTATGTTCACATGCACATACACATGTGTACATACAGAAACAGAGGTGATAGGTTAAATAGACATAGATTTCAACAATTTCAAAATCTAACATTATAAAAGTAAACTAAACTTTTTATGAACTTCTAAAATAGGTCTATGAGGAAAGACAATGATTTACAGAAAACACGCCTCAATTGAAATGTGGCTTCTTTCACTTACTACTGATGAAGTATGATAAACCTCAGTATTACTTTTTTGTTTTCTGTGAAAGAAGTCAGAGATCCATTATCTAATGATACTTACTCCAGGGTGTTAAAAAAAGTAATTGTAAGTTAAGTCATGTAAAAGGAAGATACAACATTTAAGTATATTTTATAATATCACTTACTATGAATAATCACATTGTATTTTGTTAAAAAGCAAAGCAAAGCAAAACAAAACTGTGACCTAGACAACTGAATTATTAGAATCACCATTATGAGGCAGATGAGAGACACTGAAGTTTAGAGAGCCCCAGTGTCTCACGTAAGGTCTTAGATGAAGTCAGGACAGAAGACCCGGGAAACCTATTCATAAACAAATGACAAGTTTAATTGGATGCCTTCATTTTTTGGAATCAAAACCTAAAGTAAAAGGTAAACACCCATGATAATTAGTAAATGTGCCCCCCTTCATTTTTCAAAAGCCCTAATTTGTATAGCTTTAATGACTCATTTTGAAATTAAAATCGATCACTTCTGAGTCTGTTATCTGTGCATACATCTCCTGCAGAAACAGGCAAAGGTACCTACAAGTCAGTGAATGCTGGCTTCCCTAGATTATGGGTCCCAACCTAATCTATCTCTGACAGAAAAATTAAAAATTAATAAAGCACAAAAGCAAGACTGTAGTAAATAAAGTGGTGCCTCTACTATGGTCTGCATGTTTGTAACCCCCACCAGATTCAGACTTTAAAACCTACTCAGTTATAGACATTCTATGAAGCTGAAGATCGAATTCAACCCACCCAATCCACGTAGGCTGAAACCGGGAAAAAAATGATTCCTTAAAGGTAACTCATGGTGTTTCAGAAAGGGTTTCTTGTTCCAGGTTCTGGGAAACACTATGCCTTAAGAAAATCAATGTTCAGTGTGTGCATCAGACACACAAATAGTTTCTGACAACATTTTGTGGCAAATGTCCTAAAATAAGCTGTGTGAAATGCTATAAAAGCATTCTATGTGTTGCTCTCACTAGAAGGTAAATTGCTCAAGAGATTATATATTTTTCTATTCTGGTATCACAACGGTTATGTACTCAATAAATGTTAGAACATTTTACTAATCTGGAGGTTTTTCTCCTGATAAACCTTATGATATAACAAATGATACTCAACAAAATCTTGATTCTGCTGAATCCAGTTGATATGTTTGCAAAAACCAAACTTTGTAAAGTGTGTATAACTCCATGTTCTTGTTAAGACTATAAGAGTATGTTTTATAAAAGTATGTTATAATACATTTCAATCATTTGTTTTTGTTAGGACTAAGATTTTAGAATTTAGCTTTTTAATTCTTCAAAAGCCTTTAGAGTTTTATGAATTGTAGTTTTCCATTTGACTGAGAGGTTCAGTGAGTTGGTTGCATTGTGGTCCTATTGACAAATGGACTTTATTTGTTGTGTTTTTCCCCATTTTCTTTAGTAGAAAGGTCACTTCAATATATTCTTTAAGCTCCTCACCCACAGCAGTATTCCCTAGAGAAATATAACTTCTACAAATAGGATGAAGAGATATCTATAAATATCAAGACTCAGGCTGGCAGTCCTACTACAAAAGAGAGTGATAACTCTCTCTTTTCAGCGTATTCCTCTCAACGCCTTCCTCTTTGATTTTCAGTCTGGGCACTCAGTTTAGGAGACACAACCAGAACTTTTTCCAAGAGAAGGGCGATTTTACTCGATGAGCATTTTGGGATTCAGTGGTTAAGGACAAAGAGTACCCTAGATATCATGATTATTATTTCTTACTGCGACTGCCCACCCACTAGACTCCATGCATGTGCTTGGCATTTGACATGAATTAATACATTTAATTTTCATAAAAGCTCCATGAAATTGGCATAATTTTTATCATAGGTTAAAAGTGTTAAATATTGTATGCTCGTCAAATGGTAAATATAAAATATAATTGCTATTCAAACTCTCCCTCTTGGCCTCAATTTCTTAGCCTCTGCCCTTTACTGGTGACGTTATAGATCATGGACTCTGGGTCACAGTGCTAATTAAAAAGCAAATGCTTAGAAATAAACTCTTTCTTTTGAATAATGCTTGGATATTTGGCTCTCTATCCCAAGTGCAATAACCCTCAGGAGTCTAAGGCTGGGTAATAGTCACAGAAAGTCAAGAAATTTCATGTAGACAATACCTTCTGACTCCTTTCCCCTTTTATCCATCTAAGTTCTTTGATATGCTGTTTTTCAGAACTTTCTAAAGAGGGCTACATTGATTAATACCATGATAACACAAAGCGGGAGATCAACACAAAGGATTACAGACTGGCAAATCTAACAAAGTCCATGGAAACTAATCAAGACTACTTACAAACTAAGATTGATCTTGTGAGCTGATAGTTTCAATTAGAGACAGATTTCAACAAAACACACTGTATAAGAGTTTACGATTATACTTTATGAAGCTCCAACTTTAAAGACAACAGAAAATGTATGTTTGTCCCTTTTACTCTATAAATAAAAGCATAATGCTTAATTTCAAAAAGCGACTATGACTTACTCTATCAAATAAAATTAATGTCTATAAATGCTATCCACTTAACAAGCAGAATTTACAAGAATGTGGGTAGTATTGAGTTACAGAAACATCGAGGTGATCCATGTTCTGATCACCTCACTAACAAGGTTGTTTCAAAGATTATTGCACAATTTTATGGCAACTAAAGCAGAATATGTTAATATTGGTATTTTGAAGCAACTTTGAATTCTTTATTTAAGAATACTAAATCTTATCACCTTTTAATTTCTTATGTCATGGTAGCTCATTAATAAAAACCACATATACAAACTATTACTCTTGTTTTCCAAAACATTCTTATATTGAATGGTGTTGAATATATTTTCCTGGCTTGCTTGTCTTAAGGCCATCGTCAGTATATAAGCAAACATACCTCTCAGAATCTTTACACTGAAGACATATAAGCAAAGAAAATGGCATTGGAAGGAGACCCACTAGACCCGGAATCCAGTATCATTAGGGGATCTGTTTTCAGGAAATGGATTTACCATTTCCTAAATCTGTGATTATGAATGTGTCAACTTATCAGAGGCTTTTGAACTAGAGTCCATCTTGAATAGGGGCTGGGTAAAAGAAGGCTGACACATACTGGGCTACATTCCCAGGAGGTTCAGGCATTCTTTGTCACAGGATGAGACAGGAGTTGGGCAGAAATTAAAGGTGACAAAGCCCTTATTTAAAAAATAGGTTGCAGTAAAGAAGCTGGTCAAAAACCACCAAAACCAAGATGGCAATGAGAGTGACTTCTAGTTGTCCTCACTGCTCATTATACACCAATTATAATGTACTAGCACACTAAAATACACTCCTACCAGCGTCATGGCAGTTTACTGATGCCATGGCAACGTCAGGAAGTTACCCTATATGGTCTAAAAAGAAGAGGAACTTTTAGTTCCAGGAATTGCCCATTCCTTCCCCAGAAAACAAATAATTCACCCTTTGTTTAACATATAATCAAGAAGTAACGTAAGTATGAGCAGCTGAGTAGCCCATGTTACTGCTCTGTCTATGGAATAACCATTCTTTTAATTGATTACTTTCTTAATAAACTTGCTTTCACTTTACTGTATGGATTTGTCTCGAATTCTTTCTAGCGTGAGACCCAAGAACCCTCCCTTGGGGTCTGGATCAGGATCCTTTTCGGTAACAAACTTTCCTTGTGAGACCACAGTGGGAATAAATGGTCTTTATGGTCCCACCAGACTGGTATTCCATGAACTCTGAATACTGGGGAGTCATATAATTCAGCCCTGATTATCAAGTTTCGTCCAACTCAGTTTGTTGCGACAGGGATTTCCCAAATACACTATGCTTTCAGTAAACAGGAGTATTCTATGAAATCTATATGGAAATCAGATTTGTGAACCAAACACTTAGCTTGTAGAACTATCGTACAGCAGGTTAACAATCTTTATTGGCAGAAGAACAACAGTAATTGGGTTTGTGCCTACACTTTCAGGTAGGAACTAATCCTGCCCTGACATTACTGAGGAAAGTAATTAGGAAACCTCTCAATTTGCACAGATTCCACAATCATGTATACAGAGTACTAGAAAATGAAAAGTTTTTTAATTAAAGTTGGCATTTATGATCTCACAGCTGTTCCTTTTCATTTCCTATAAAGTGCCTTGATTTTGATACCAGGAGACTAGTGGCCTACAATATAATTCCAGAAGGAAGATTTTATTTGGCTCTGAACAGAGGAATTGCTGGCTTCATTAGAAAAACAGCTTCCCTAAGGTATAGCTCAATGCTCAGGTAACAACCTTGTTTGGAGACAAACCCAATTTGGTTATATAGATTTTAATGGAGTAGAATTATTTGCATATTTTATAATAAAAGACAGTTAAATAATCAATATACCAAGAAAGCAAGTGTAAAATTTCCAAATATACAAGAGGTTTTGCAGTAGTTTTGTAACCGAGTACTACCACTTTCTGTTTATTTATTTATTTATGAGACAGAGTTTTTTGCTCTTGTCACCTAGGCTGGAGTGCAATGGTGTGATCCTGGCTCACTGCAACCTCCACCTCCCAGGTTCAAGCAATTCTCCTGCCTCAGAATCCCGAAGTAGCTAGGATTTCAGGAGCCCACTACCATTCCCAGCTAATTTTTTTTGTGTGTGTATTTTTTAGTAGAGACGGGGTTTCACTATGTTATCCAGGCTGGTCTTGAACTCCAGACCTCAAGGTGATCCACCTGCCTTGGCCTCTCAAAGTGCTGTGATTACAGGAGTGAGACACCATGCCCAACCATACTCTCCCTTTTTTAAGAGAAAGAGAATGAGTTGTTTTCATTTTTTTTTTCTTCTTTTCTCTTCCTTCTTTTCCCCCTGTTCCAACTTCTTACTTAGCCTTTTAGAAATGTAATTATAACCTCTACCTGTGCTTTACCAGAGACTTCCTACAGGGCAGGCTTATCTATGTATTTGGCAGCCCCAGAGCCAGAAACTTCTCTCACCAGGAGACTGCTTCCAGAGAAAACAGTCAATTTACAACCTAAAGTGTGATTCCCAGGAAATTCTCCCCTACCTGGAGAGTAATCTCCAGACAACAGCCATTGTACAACCTGGTTCAGCCCTTGATGGTGCCAGCTTGACTCCTCCCACCCCCCATAAATAAGGTGCTAAAGTGAGTCACATAGACCTCCACTTGCTTGCTTCCTCCCCTGCAGGCCAGTCATGCCGTCCCCCTTTTAAATGCCCTGCTTTCTATCCCAAAATGGAAGTGATACATTTAAGGCAGGAAGCCTGTACTTTTTCCGCTAGAAAGCTTTGGAATAATAAGTCACTTTCTTTATACCAGACCCTGCTCTTGTTAATTGACTCTGCAAGTGCTGAGTGACTGAGCCTCTGATTTGGTTACGGTTTTAAGGAGCTTGAATCAGGCCTTAGTAAAGTAAAGCCACTCTTGTTGCTGGTATCCAGGCTGATTAGCAGAAGGAGGCGGGCTAGCCTGGTAAAAGACACACAATTAGGAGTCGCCGGTCAACAGAAACCTGGAGGCGGCACAGAATCATCACTCAAAGGAAGTCAAGGAAGTTAGTCCCATTTAGATGGAGGAAGCAAGGAAACCAAAGGAACTGTATGAATCTGCAAGGAAAGTGCCACCACTCTGCCCTGCAATGTTAGTAACTATGTCAATTCAAAGGTAAGCTTTGAATTCTACTGTACAAATAGAAAGTAAAAACACAACAAGATGAATGATTATACCAAGACTAACGTCTGTTATATGGCTAATCAAATAGTTATTTAATTAACCATGTGCAAATATAAGAAGAAAAATGAATGAAAAGGCATACGCAAAAATGTTTAAAAGTAGTATTTGGGGGTAATAGAATTTTTTCTATTTTTTATATTTTCCAAATGTTTAAACTTTGTATAACAATAACTTATAAATATATATTTTGCACTTTAAAGTATGCATAAGCTAATTTCCCAAATTAAAGAACAAAAGCACTGGAACAAATGACTTTCCATAATACATTGTTAGAATGAAAAAAAAAAAAATCTTAAGTAAAAAAAAAAAAGAATAAATCAGGAAGGATGATACTTGTGAGTTTCTTCTGACTCTCATGCATAGCTAAAATTCTGATTTTATAGCTGGATTTTGAATGTGAAAAAATATACTTGATAGTAAGTGAGACTTGCTGAAGTCATAGTGTGTGTCTATGTCTGTATCAAGTACTTAGCATTATTGTTTTCACTTTTTATTATCCACACTGGCAAACAGGAACTGGTGCCCTGCTTTAAAAACCAGAACTTCTAGACTCTAAGAGGTTAAGTACTTTGTCTGAGGCCAGACAGCCAATAAGCTGTGGTGTCAAGGTTTAAGTTCCTGTTTTTCCGACACATGTCCCCATTTTCAAAGAACATAGCAATGTTTTAACTGATCAAGAATAGCTTGTTTATGGAGAAAATAATTTGAAGTTTTAATAATTTCTCAATTCCTCATGGTATTCTGAGCAATGTATACATACCAGGTCCAAATATGATTTTCTTTTGCAATTCAAAAATCTGTATAAGTAGATTATTAGAGGCCCCAAGCAGTTTTATTCTAGGTTCTAAGCTGCATACTTTAAAGTTTCTTGGGGGTATTTAACTTCAAAGACTTCCAAAGTAGATCACTGTGGTCTAATCAAATCTTGGCGGTACTCTTAAAGTCCGTTGCAGCATCCCTTTGAAGCTGAGTTCAATTTCTTTACGGTTTTACAATCAAAACTTCTATTTTTTACAAATTTTCTGTTGTGTCAGTGTATTGGGTTTCTGAAGTACTATATTATCAGCATATTTTTCTGAGTCATTTGAAATTTTGTTCATTTAAATTTGTGCATTGGAATATACCTGCAAAATCACTATGAGACATCAATAACAGGTCAATTATTTGTTTCCCAAACCTGGTAAGTGGCAGAATTCATTCATTCAAAGTGATATTAACAAAGTTATGAATTTGAATGTTTTTAAGTATAGAGAAAACAACATCTGTATTTCACAATAATTGTTAGAAGCCCAAATTTCAGAGTCAGACTGACCTGGGTTGAAGTATCAGTCTTGCAGTTTATAAACCAAACAATCTCAGACACAGTTATTAATTTGTAGGCTGAGGGCAGAAACACTGATTCACATATTGACCATTTTAAGCCTTCACTGAGTTAATACTTCTATAGGGGTTAGCATACAGTCGACACCTAGGCTCAATAAAGGATCGGTATAATTTTGTTTTATGACTTTTGTAAGGAGTGTGTGTTACTTCTGAAAAGTTGTTATTTTATGTGTCTTCCCCTCACATTAAATGGCAATAAATAAGTCATAAAGTAGAACTGTAGTACCTCCCCCCTCCCACTAATATATACGTTTCTCCCACCTCCAGTTAATGACTTCCAAGTATCTTGGTAGGGCTAGAATATCATTTTCATTTGATAAACTGAGTTGATTTTGAATCATGAAGAAATAATTTTCCTGGCTGAGAATGGGGATCAGAGAAGGGGACATTCTGTTCCTTTGTCAGGAGGATAAAGTCCCTTCCCACCTGTCATATATCAAAATTTCAGAAAAAAAAGTACCAGACCAGGGAATCTAAATGTTAATAATCACCTGAGTTGCAAAATGTTATGCAATGTATTTATTTATACGATCTAATGAGAGCTTTCAGAGTAAATGTGTGTTGATAGAGATTTGAGAAAGGGCAGTAAATGCTATTTTTTTCTCTGTAGAACAGAGAGAGAAAAAGAGAAAAAGAATATATAGAATATTCTACATATGTAATATATAGTAATACCAAATAGCTATATATATACATTTTAGTTATGCTAAGTATGTATATGTATATGTAACCTTTATCATATAAAATATTTCATATAACCTCTTTTTACTATCCTGAAATCAGTAAATAACATAATCTAACTACCTACTTAGTGCTTTTAAAATTAATATTATGCACTTACTGTAACCTAAAGAAGACATAAAATAAAAACTTTTAGAATAAAACAATATGCATTTCACTGTATAAACGACTAAGCTTGATACCCTAAAAGAAATGATGAAATAATCAGATTCTGATGCCTACATGCAGAATCACAGTGCATATGATACCTTCAAACACAGAATGAGATAGCTTGTCTTAATGACCATTTAAATGCCACAAGTGGCTTCACTATAAATAAAAAATTCTCAGCAAAGCCTCATCTCCCTCAAAAAATATGATTTTCCTTCCATTTGTATGGAGATGGCAATCTTGAAAGTTTAGTGTATACTGAAACCATGCCAAAAAAATGTGTGCCTAGATATAAAATAGAGTTAGATTTTAGGCTTAGATAACGAGAGTTTTTCACCTTCGTGTATCTCTGAGGGACTTTTAAAACACAGTACATCAAAGGAAGTTCTTTGCTGAATGGAATTGTCACAAGAATCACAGTAAGTCCAGCCTTCTTGTCAAACATATGTTATTACCAACACTAATATGACCAACTTCAAATTCCATTTATATCTTGTTTAGCCTTAGAAAATGGTGTCTCAAAATGAAGACCTCAGAAGCAAACCCTGAAGTATAAGTTCTTCTCTAACCTTTTCCTGCCCCAATATCATGTACTTCTAATTCTTCCCTGATTCTGGCCAAGGACACTTGAATCCCACTTCCCCAAGGCAGATCACAGAAACCAGAACCTCATTTTCTTAAAGCTAGCTATGAAACCTAAAATTATTACTCTAACTTTTCCCCAATTTCCTGTGAAAAAACTGGCCATAAATTCTCTGACCTACATCATCTGAGAGCAAGTCATAAGAGCCCATTCCAGAGAGTCTTCCCTCACACCGGATGGAAGGAATGCCGCATAGAGAGGCCAGGGAGGGGCTGAACAGGCAGGCCTTGCTGGATTTCCATGCAGTCTATTAGCACTAGGCTGTGGTTCAATCGTATTTCTACAGGTTGTCCATACTTCATCAGACTTAAGCATAGCCACCCTAAAATCACCAAAAGGGACAAAATCTAGTCCAAAGCGAGCTTATTCAAGAACCAAATTGAGGATGGCCCACCTCAGAAACATAGATTCTAAAAAAATGTGGGTGTTTCAAAGTGTAAAAGTTTCAGACAGCTTATGTAGACAAAGCTGAGGGGGTTTAACAGAATTTCAGCTTCTTTCTATGTAAGGCTTAATGCATAGTTACAATGATCTGATTAGTCAAGGTGGTCTTTTTCATCCAGGAAAGGTCTATTCAGCATTCTGCACTGAAGATGGAACAGTCGTGGGATCTTTTGGACCACCATCTGCTCTGAGTTAGGTTCAGGACGATAAAGGAGGCAGTTAATCTATAACAAAGATCAGTGATTGGAAGCGGGGAGGTATGGTCTCTGTTCTCTCTTCATCATTGCAGAAAAAATGACATTTAAGAAGAGACTTAAGCTACAATCTAAGAAGCAGAATTGAAGACATGCTACATGATTCAGTCTCCAGTGATTAATTTCCTCCTTGGCATAAGAAACTTAGAGGTTCTGATATTTTCTTTTCTTCTCAACCTATAAAAATAGGTTGTTCCTTTTGAGTCTTTAGGTTTTCATTGTGAAGCGCTGATGTCACCTAGAACTATGATTGAATACATGTATGATGCCTTTATCTTGTTAACCTGTCTTTATTACAGTGGTATCAACTGTGATCTTTATGATGGGGAGGAAAGGGATCACCCTTTTTCTGCCTCTACAACCCCTGACAACCTGTGTGACAAGCAAAAGTCACTCACACATCCCTATATTACTATTGAGGGAGCAGAATAACCCCAGTGAGTACCCCTGATTACAACTTTACCAATAATTAGATAATACATCTTTAATTTGCTTAATTCAGATACTCAACAATACATTAATTAATATTGATCAAATATGTCTTATACAATAACTAGTACAGAGTAGATACTAAATAAATAATATCTTATATTTATCCAAATTATCATTAATTCACAATCATTAATTGTTGTGATAATTCTAAGTTACATTTAATAGCTTGATGTATACTTTAAAATAAGCAGCCCTCATTTACTTATCTGTGTCTGGGAGGAGATCCCTTTGCATGGGTTATTAAGCAGAAACTCACAGCTCTTAATTGAAGGTACCTGCATAAATACTTCCTACTCAGAAGAAAGAAAAAGGTCAGGGACTGTATATTGATAGCTGATTGTTATCCAGGATGAGGGAGAAGCCAGTAATTTGTAATTGTAGAATTCATGATATTTCTCCTGGGTATATAAACCATGTAAGTTTGATTAAAAACTGCCACCTTAAAGACGCCCCTCCCTGGTTTTATTAATCTATTTTATTTGTCTTTCCCCCATGTTTAAGTATCATAAGACCATTTTTAAATGAACTCCTTTGTGGTTTCAAACCTCAAGAGAAACTATTTTGCAAAATTTCTAACCTCTACTCTGTGGCTGCTTTGAAGTCATTATGTGGCTTTTGGTTCCATTTTTTTGAAATGAAACTGTTATTGCATTGTTGTTTTACAAAGCAATTCATACAGTCTTTAGACAATTTGATTAGCTTACTCTCAAGTTTCATGTATCACTAACTGAGAGAAAATAGACTTGGAGATACACAATTCTGAATTCAAGTCCCAGGTCTGGAGCTCAATATCTACGCTCTTGGGCCAGTTGCTTTACTCTTCTGAACCTAAGTTTCCTCATTTAAGGAATGAATGCAACCATCTCACAGAAGGTTTATGATGATTAAATAATACATAATATGGGGACTGGTACAATGCCTGCCACATTATGATTGCTCAATAAATTATGATCATTACTATTACTTAATATATCACTATTATATCAACAAAAATAAAGAATTTAAAATATCTTTGGTTGGCACATGGGGGGAAGCTAGATGGAGGGCTTGGAGTTGCTTCCAACTCCATCTCCTGGAGGCCAAGAAAGAGGCGAGAGACATGAGGCATAATAGCATGATCATTAATTTAGGAGGAGTGACAGTAAATCAACTTGTTCTATATCCCATAATTTTTGAGACCAAGACATGGTTGACATAACTGCTCATAGACATTTTCCATTCTCTTCAAGAAGAAAAATTAGCTTTGTAATGCAACTACTGGTTTTCTTGTTCTCAAGTTTTTTTGTAAATTCAAACAATTTGGTAAGGGTTAAGATTACATTTTGAAGTAGATGGTTAATTCCAGAAACAGCAGGGGTAAATCTGTAAAACCTATGAACCATGAGTATGCTGATAGACACAGGGAAATACCTAACAATATTTAAATTGTTAAAGCCTTCAAAATAATCTGGTCAAATGTGCTACCAAATTTGTTGTTTTGCTGTATAACTGCCAGTAGGATGAATACCACAGACTTTAATTTCTGTTCTTCTCATTCCTACAAAGATTAGTCATTTTTCCATTCCCATAAAAATCTCTATGATTTTTATTTTAGGTCTTCATAGCAAAACAATCAATAGAAACAATAAGAAACTGTTTCAGACACAAAAATAGGCAGCAAAACTGGAATATAATGAATAAATAACTAAAATAGTCACATCTACGTACGTCAAAGTGAATTTTCAAACATGTGCTTGAATAGGACAAACAGTACCGTTACATGATAAGGCAATTCCCATGGGAATCCAGGGTATTACAATATTAAAATACTTATAAGAAACAAGCAACATAGAGTAATACTCACTTCTGAATAGTTTATTATTGTTCTATAATGTTAAAATTTAACACAATCTTTGCTGGAGAAATGACATTTTAGTTAAATAAACCATACAGAAAATACTTATACATATCCCCCAAATTACTCATATTTGGAGTAAGACAATAATCCTCATTTACCCAGAGAAGTGAAGAGTAGTTTGAGGGACTCGGAGACCAAGTTTGAGGGTTTGGGAGAAACTGTACGATGATGCAGAACTGAGCACTGCACGTGCTTCTTGGGGATTTTTATTAAGTAGACAGTGAATCTTAAATGAATTCTCCATTCATCAAACTGTAGAAACAAAGTTTTTCAGTTATCTTTTATTCTTATCACACATTGCTTTATAATCAAGGAACAGTAACATATTTTTGTGTGATTCTATGTGAAGCCTGTAGATATCCCAGTTGTATGCTATCAATAAAAGTTCCAAATCCCACACTGCTCTGTTTTCCATGAGCCTAAGGCACAAAATAAAACATGCAAAGTATTGCAAAATTTAATAAAGCTTAACAGGTAAGGCAATCTGACAGCCTAGTTGATGCTCATTACCCAACATATGATGAAACCATTTAAGAACATATAGACTGATATAACAATAAGAAGATAGGTTGCTTTTGAGCTGACAATAATATAATATAAGCATTAAAATAATTTAGCAATTAGTTTTTTTTTTTAATTACAGCATGATGTGATTATTTGGGCACTGTTTTTTTCCCCATATAAGTGATTTAATGGCACAACAAACATTTCTAATGACCTTTAAACCTATTTTCAAAAGCACTAATATTATCACTAAATTAACAAACATATCCACAATTTCCTAAAGGCCCTAAAAAGAGAAACAGAAATGCATCTCAGAATATATACTACATTCTTTAGGGCTGAGTGAGGCACATAAAATCCAAAAATGTTATAAAATCCAGGTTTTAGCCCTAAAGATCAAGTCTACTTCAGTAATGCACATATGCTGCTCAGGTAACCTAGAAAAGATGGCTTTTCACTGTATTTTATCTTTTATAGTTCTGCTCTTAGGAATGATATATTTTCTACCTCTGATTCTTAGAGCAGTAAAGGAAGCGTAACAGTTATACAAAAGAAACAAACTCTTTCATTTAGCAGAATGGAATTTCTTTCACGCTATCAGTTCAAATATATAAGACCCATATAAAGGGACCCTGCCTATCTCTGTGGTTAGAGAAGTTGGAAACAGGAGCCTGCTGTCTCATCTGCCTTTACTTCTGACTAGCTGTTCAGTCCAGGAGAACTCAATTAACAAACAAATCTGGGCCTCAGTGCTTCCCATTGAGAAGGAAGAGCTTTTTAAAAATGCTTTTTAAAACCCAGACAAAACTCCCTTTTTAGCACTTTCTATGTGTGTTGGTTTTTTTTTTTTTTCTGTGAATTTTGCTATATAGGAAGAATTTCTAACAGCATACCAAAGTATGCTGTTAGACTATCAATAATCAATTAAGATTTTACCCCAGATTCTCTCTAGTTTGTGACCTTTCCATTTTCCAAAGAAGGAATACATTAAAACCACTGGTCTTAGGAAGTAGGGAAGCTGTGGGGAGGTGATAAGTAGCAGTATTTATTTACTCAATGCATTATCTTAATTAACAAGTAATGTTTTTTAAAAAATAGAAATCATTCTGTTGTCATCAGACTTTAGAAAGTAGAATAAGACTCCCAAAAGGTGTGAAAAAAATTTTGGAGCATGAATTAGAATGGGAAGACAGGCTAAAGAAATAACACCCATTAGTTACTGAAGCAAGTCAGGATGAAGCTGAGACTAGAGCAATACAAACGGAACACCCCTGAGTGAGGAGGGCCCATTTTTATTCTTTTCTTTTTTTGTTGTTGTTGTTGAGATAAAGTCACACTCTGTCACCCAGGCTGGAGTGCAGTGGCATAATCTTGGCTCACTGCAACCTCTACCTCCCAGCTTCAAGTGATTCTCCTGCCTCAGCCTCCTGAGTAGCTGGGACTACAGGCATGTACAATCACGCCTGGCTAATTGAGTTCTCATTTTTCAATCAATAATTGTATGTCTGATTATAGTTAGCATCAAGCTTAAGAGTTGTGGCTCTTCACACATTTATCACAAAAGATCTATATCACAGTGTCTTCTCAAATAATTTGCATGTCATGATAGAGTTGTTTTGCTGGAAGCTTCTCTCATTACCTGGCTCTGCAGCTAATTAAGGTTTTTTCACCATTCCTTTTAGAAACTCAAGGAGGAGGAAAACAAATTATCCCCACGTTTCACACAACACAGCAATGGTAGCAGATCCTCATCAGTCTCCACAGTCTCTAGCACATATTGAATTAACCCCTCCAGTTGTATCCCTTCAAGTCTTTCTCCTTGTTTATTGCCTGCATTATCCAGAGTCCTACTCACTTCTACATGTCCAGTAAGGAGATTGGACAGGTCCCCAGAAAACTACCACCTGAGAATATTTTCTGCAATCTGGATTCCCTTCTTCTACCTCCATAACAGCCCGTATTAGTCCAATCAGGCATTGCTATAAGAAATTGTAAGAAATGCTCATGGTTCTACAGGCTATACTGGAGGCTTGGTGGCATCTGCTTCTGGCATGGCCTAAGGGAGGTTTTATTTACAGCATAAGGCAACAGAGAAACACACAGTACACATGGGAAAACAAGAGCAAGAGAGAGAGAGGGTGAGGTGCCACACTTTTAAACAGCTAAATCTCATGAGAAGTCACTCACTATCAGGAGAACAGCACCAAGAGGGTGGTTCTAAACCATTCATGAGAAATTCACCCCCATGATACAATCACCTCCCATCGGGCCCATCTCCAACACTGAGGATTACAATTCAATATGAGATCTGGGTGGAGGCACAGATCCAAACTATGTCACAGCCTTAGCACACTGGTATTCAAGACTGCATGTGGGATTCATATTGCCCTGGAGTTCTTAGTATAGATTCCCACAGTGCATTTTGGTTTTAATCAGTGATTCTCCCTTCCTGGTCAAGCATGTTCTTCTACCTTCCCTGACTCTGTCAGATTTGGGCTGAAGAACTGCCACAGTTTTTAACCAACAGAATCTGATCCTTCATAAATATCTGTCCACAAAAATGCATTGAATCAACCTTTCATCCATATGCTGCCTCAGCATCCATGTCCCTCACCCAACTGCTGCTGGGTTTTTTTCACTTTTTTCAAGAATCTGATTTTCACAATGTCATGCACAAATGTTGTATCAGTGTCTTTAAAATTTAGATCTTATTTCCCAGACTAAATGTTGGTGTCTTGACCAATTCTTTGGGTAGTGTCCCTTATCTATGTCTATTTTGTCCATACTATTCTTTAGGAACTCACAAATTGCCAAGACCTTGTTCTGCTGTATACACATCATACCCTGCTGTCTGCCTGGTGGATCTTTGGGATCTGTTGGTTAAGATGGAGCAGAAAGCTTCCTTTCTTCAGTAAGTCTCCCAGAAATGTTTCCTTGAATATTGATGTTGGCATTCCTTTTGCACTGGGGACTGCTTCAAGTTAATCACTCAACAAAGTGACTAATGAGCCCCTAGACTGTGCCTAAAAATAGAATTGCTTTAGGTACTGGGTGTTAAAAATATGAGTAAGATACAGACTCAGACCTAGTAGAGGAGAAAAATACACAAATAGTAGTTATAGCATCTGACCATTACAATTATAGCAGTGAGAACTGACTATTGGGTTAGGAGCGGACATACCAAATCTTTATGGATATCAAAGTGTCCTGAAGAAGATAACAAACTGAGTTGAATCTGAGAGAATAAGGAGAAGAAAGAATATTTCCAGCAGACAGGACAGCATGAGCATCAATATTAAAGCAAAAAACAGAATAGACCTTAGGGAAACCTACATACAGCATTTCTGGGAACCTGGTAAATCATGGGACCAGAAAGCCTAAATTGTGGATAGCTACAATAGTATCCTAGGGCTTCATCTGGGCTTCGGTTAAACAATAGCAAGAGAAAGTAAAATATAAAGGGATTTTGCTTGGTCAGATTTCTTAGGTAAACAGGTGATCTGTGACCTCAAAATTCCTCTTCTGATGACAATTAGTTTTGGTGAGACAACACTTGAGCTTTAATTTTAAGTCCTAGCTTTATTAGATTTGAGGCATGATGGATGGTTTGCTAACTGTAATTATAGTAGGTTATAACCTCCCTAAAGGTGTGTAGCAAGGTTGTATTTTGTGAGAAGTTTATACAATCTGGTTTACTCAGGAACGCATGAGAAATCACAAGAATCCTGAAAGCTGGTCTTACAATATGCTTCTGGTCCTCCAGAAAATTCTTCCAGCTCACTGAGCTGTGTGCATAGCAAATTCCTGAGACGGTCCTTTAGGGACTACTGATTGCTCATGCCTATGCTCTGGAAATGCAAACTCAAGTAGATATCAGCCAAACATATGTAAAAGCTTGCTAAATACTTAAAATAATGATAT
The DNA here is from genome assembly GCF_049354715.1 of Callithrix jacchus. Classification (NCBI taxonomy): domain Eukaryota; kingdom Metazoa; phylum Chordata; class Mammalia; order Primates; family Cebidae; genus Callithrix; species Callithrix jacchus. Next base: position 4,382,897 of record NC_133511.1, on the reverse strand, counting down.
GTAAGAGAAGGAAGACCTCTACATTAAGTCAGCACAGTGCTATGAACTAGAAACAGCACAACTGCAATGAACCAGAAGCAAACCAAGGTCAAGCAGCAGCTGAATGAAAAAGCGTCACCTAGAAGACTACTGTGCATAGGAATCATTCCTCTGGTAAATGATGCATTACTGAAAAATCCATCCTGGAGCTATTTTTTTTCTCATAAAACATGAACGATTCAGCCTAGACTTTAACATCTTGATTAAGCTTCTTTAAATCCATCATCATTCATTATTTGACAACTAATCCCTCCCTCTGGTTCAGCCTTAGATTTTTACTTAAGAAAACCCACTCCCCTAAATGTGAATATACATGCAGTCCTACATATACATACACTGCTTATTTCTACCACTTTGGTATATTACATGTTTCACAGTTCCTGTTTATTCACTTGTGTAATTAAGTCCTGTAACTGAGCCTACCTTTTCTACACATATGGCAAGTTGTTTTGTGTTCTAGAAAGAATGAAAAAACTCATGGCTTCTATAACTACTTTCATTTATGACTTGTGTCCTAAAGGACATTATTTTAAACCATATGGCCTATTTTTCTATTTTTTATAAGAAGAGCTAACACAATCAATTTATGAGAGGATTATAATCAGAAATGAATGGGTATACGAGAGAAATTGCTTACCACTTGGCTTGGAACATGGCAAATGTTCAACAAATAATAAGTAAATAGGAATGTATACTCTTATAGAAAAAGTGTATACATTCAATTGATAAGCATTTACTAAGTGTAAATATTCTATGTCCGATATTGTGCTAATACTGGGAGAAGTGAGATATATGCTATCATCCACATGTCCTGAAGATGAAGGTCCATTCCGTTAAAAACATGCAAAGAGAGAGAGAGAGAAAAGTGAGAAGGAAATGAGGGAGGGAGGGAGGGAAGAAGGGAGGAATCTGCAATATAAAATTACTAGATTCTGAAACTTGCAATATTCTCAATTCTGATTCATTGATACTAGAAGAAATAATACATATTGAATAGGGACAAAGAAGAAAACAAAATCAGACTGCTTTTTTTTTTATTAAAGTTGTTCCACTAGGGAATTATCTATTAATGTTTGCCACAAACTGCCAGCTATTAGAAATTACAAGTCAACATAAATCTCCTCTATTGCTCTGTTCACCCTGCTTCACCCTGTTCCACTGGCTACTAGAAATAACATCAAAGAATCTTCTTCCTAGTAGACCATGAAATTAAAGCTCAACAAACTGAAACAGCCAGTGGGTCTCTTCATTGGATAAGGCCCAATCTGTGAAGTCAGTAAAGAATGCAATGGAAGAAACTAATGTCTCTAGGAAAATGTTTAAGTTTTGATATCAGGAGAACCTAATGCTAGCAGACTTCAGACTATAAAGCCTTAATGTATTTAGGGTGCTCAGAGAGTACGTAGAAGAAAGAATACCAAGACATGTACCTAATTTGTTTTTATTCATATAATTTTTTAAACCACCTCAAATTACTTCTTTTCAGAGGCAAAAAAAGAAGATTTGGAAATAATTTCTTTAAATATGGGACCTCTACTTGTTATTAGACAAATCTCTCTTAATAGTCCTACAACCATTAGGACTTGAAACTTTTCGTATTTGTGTGTGAGAACATGCCATTGCTTATTATTTATCTTTTTTATAGATTCAATTTTATAATAAAGCATTGTTACAAAAACTAGTATTTATTGAACACTCATCATAGGCCACATCCTGTTCTAATCACTGTATGTCTATGTATTAATTTCAATTTTTATAACAACCCTATGATGAAGATACATAATTATTCTTATTTGGCAAAGGGGATACTGAGACACAAGCAGATTAAATGTTTAGGCTATACTCACATGGTCACTAGGAAACAATACCATACCTGTGTTTAAAACGACACAGCCTGATGCCACAGTTTAACTCTTAACAACTACACAGCTCTTAGTAAGCACCTACTAAATACTAGACTGTCAAATGTTGAGGATCTACCTATGAATGTGTGATATTTCCTCTCTAGGATATGCAGTTATATAGAAGGAAAAAGTAGGTAATTTTCAAAGTGTCATAAAGTGTGAACTGTGTTATCACAGCAGTAGATGTTCTGTTAAATGGTGCTACAAAAGAGAGAGCAGTTAATTGTAGCTATAAAAATGGAGATAGTCAAGGAACTCTTAAGAGAAAACCATTGAACTAAGCCTTAACATCAGTATGCCTCTAGTAGCAGAGCATAACACTTACTAAATGTGTCCTTATGCCACACGTTATTCTAAGCCCCTCACGTGGATTAACTCATTTAGTACCCTTAAAAACCACATCAGTTAACAACTACTACTCTCCTCATTGTATAGATGAAAAATTTGGGGTACACAATGCAGAAGTAACTTGATCAAAGTACAAAGGGTTGGGACCTAGGTTGAAACCCAAGAGGTCTAATTCCAGAATCTGAGTCCTTAACTATTACACTCTTAGCTACTCCTTTAAGAGGAAGAGCTGATACGGAGAGTGTATCAAACAGCAATTGGCAACACTGGTTCTGAGAATGCCTGTGACTGCAAGGTGATTAAACATAAGAATAGGTCAAATCTAAAATGTTTGTTCTCATCTATTTCAGAATGTCTATTACAAAACAGCCTAAAACAGATTAGAGAGAAAAAAACAAACCCTGAATTCCTCTACAATATTATAGAATTGACAGACAATCGTCAATCCTAAAGAGTCATAAACAAATAAACCACGAGAAAGATAGTATTTATCGGGCACCTGCAATGTACAGTATGCAATTAATTTCACCTAATCCTTATAAATATCATTGTTGTTTATATCATATTAAAAATAGAGATTAAATAACATACAAAGGATTGTACAGCTAATAGATCTAAGATTCAAATCCAGGTCTATCTAGCAAAACAACACAAGAGGACTTCTCTGCTGTAACACTCTGCTACATTTCTGCAAGTCTAGTCACTAAAAGCATCTCATCAAAATCCAGAACTGTTTTCCAAACTTATCTTTGCCAGTGTTTAAAATCACTGGAGTTGAAGTAACACTTAGCATATTGTGAAGCATGGAGTGATGACAAAAATTATCTTGCTGGAAAACCAATCTCTCAGCAGGCCAGTACCCTCATTATCAGGTGGCACTGTAGCAGATTATTACAAGGTTGTCACAAAAGTGTCACTAATAATTCATAAGTTTTCCAGGTTCAAGGTTGTTTATACGTTTTGGCTAAAAGCAGTGTCCTTGTATCATCATAAATCATTGGATTCAGGACTTATGAAGTCTTCTTACAAATTGAATTTCAAATAGGTCAGGTTCCAGTCTATATTAGAGCAGTGCCATATTTTAAAAAGATAAATTAAAAAATAATTAATAAAGGAGAAATGGGACTAAAATAAGTAGGATTAAGATTAGAAAAATAAATTAGAATTACAGAATTTCCCTTGATTGAAACATGTCATACCGTTTAAAAAAACATGTATAACAATTAAACCAAGGAAAGAAAGAAATCTTATGGCAAAAGCTTGCAATTTTGGCCGTAAGAAGAAATAATCAAACCGGGCCATGCCATACTTCAACACTCTCCCTTCCACTTCCAGAAAGTGCTAAATGAAAATTTTAGTTGACAAAATTTTGTGAATTCTAATGAATACCCTTCAATTTGTAGGAACAGACCAAGAAAATAAAAAAATAAAAACAAACCTCTAAGAAAATAAATAAAGTAGTCCCCTAAAAATTACAAGACGTTATCTGTCAGGGGAGAATCTTACCAGTAAAATGAATGTTACCTAGGACTTGGCAGCTTCTAGGACCTGTTCCAAGTTGGACACACTCAGAAAGCACTGGGTGGAGCAACATATAATAGGAACTCAGAAAAAAGAGCAGATATTGGATCTTCAGCAACAACCAGCTCCTGTTCTCCTCACTCACGAACCCTCACACTCCAGAAGACTGTCTTGAAAGCAACATCCAGCTCTTGCTCCTGCAGCTCAAAAGGGAGGTGATAAACGAAACAGCTCAGATGGGAACTGTGTCGAGGAGAATCTACCTACAGTCTTATCAGAGCTAACAGATGTTCTAGAGTCAGAGAAGCTAGATTAAGCACAAGCAAGATGGCAGTTACAGAGCACAGCAAAAAGAATTAATAAATTAAAATAAAATGTTAATCAAAGAAAGAAGTGAAGAACCAATTTGCAAGGAAAGATAACTCAAGCAAGAGAAACAGAATTTTTGCAATTTCTTCATGTTAGATAAGTTTTCAAAAATGCAAATTTAACAAAAATAGATTCAAGGAAGAAAAGAGATAATAAAATGGGAATGACAAGAGAAGCTGTGAACTAAGGAAATATGTTGAGAATAAAACACGCATCATATATTACCTATGCTAGAAATGGGAAAAAAAATAAAACACTTCCAAAAATCAAACAAATGATATGGAAAATAAAGTAATCTCAGTGATTTCAGAAGCAAAAGGAAATAAATTAAAATAATCAAAATGATTGCTAGAGCAGATAGACTGAGGGCTAGAACAGACAAACTGAGGGAAGACTCAGCATAAAAATCATTATATTTTAAATACAGAATTGCTAATACACGTTTCAGGGAAAGCAGTCAAAGATGGCCATTGAAACAAGGGAAAACTGATGTTGCAAAATATGACAGAATGCATTAGTCAAAGGTAGATTAATCAATTTCAAGATAAATTCCATTAGGTTACTAAAAGGCAAGACTAAAGTATTGATGAGAGAAGAGGTACAAGAATGTATAGATAGTGTGTCACTTCACAGCAAGGAGTTCAAAACATGAGTTTAAGAAAAACAAAGATTCTAACATTTTAACGATCTTGGAAATCTCCTTTTTTTAAATGCAGAGAAGTCCTGTGTAAAGTATTAATTCATGGGGAAGAAACATTTATATGATACTCACTAACTCCCTCAAGCGCACTTTTGCTTTCTTTTCATTTGTTGAATTCAAGTTAAATCAAATGTAATGCTTTTTAACTTTTAAAAAGCATGTAAAATAATGCCATAAAATAATTTCATCAAATTATTTTCATTTCTATGTATTGATTACTCTTAAAGTATATTCAAAGAGAAAATTCTGAAATAATATTCAAAAAAGGTTAGCAAAGATTCTTGGTGATATTTTTCATTTGTCTTTCATTGCTATTACCTCTTTATATTTTCAATATTGTGAGAATATTTTTCACTGAAAATTGATTCATTTATTTATGTGACAAAAAGCACTGCTGGTTACTACATGTTAGTAATTATCCTAGGTGCTTTACAAGCATTCAATCAATTTTCAGAAGCACACTGTACAGTAAATATGAGTATTACATCCATTTTTACTACAAATGAAGAAACCAAAGCAAAAGGAAATTAAATACTTTGTTCAAGCTCACACAGCTAGAAAGTGGTAGAGCTGGAGAGATCCAAGATGGCTGATCAGTAGCAGCTCAGGATTGTGGCTCCCAGTGAAAGCAGAGAGAACCAGAGGATGCCACACTTTCAGATGAATTTTTGTCGCTCACGGACCAGGAGATTCCCAGCAGAGGAGCCCCATGGGTTGCCAGCGCGAGTCTTGTGGCCGGTGTGGCGGTTTGCCAGCACCTCAGCGTGGCAGTTCTTGGTGCAGAGTAAACAGGACTGGGTCCCCTTTTGGCCGACGTTTGGAGCTCCAGGAAGGCAGAGTCACCTATTAAGCTGATTGAAGGATGGACTCAAGAAGGAAGCCAGACCGGAGATTCCAGGGCAGAAAAGCACCATCAATCTTAACGCCGCTGTTTTAGCCAGTGGAGTGGGTTGCTCAGATTCCGGTGCTGGGAATCAACAAATTGGACGTCCACTCAGAAACCTAATTAGAAAGTTGGTAATTACAAAGATGACAGATGGATAAATTTATAACAAAGGGAAGAAACCAGCCTAAAAAGGATGAGAGCACCCAAAATCAGAACGCCTCTCCGTTTACTGGGGATCACAGTTCCTCATCAGCAACAGAACAAGGCCTGATGGAGAACGAGTGCATTCCATTAACAGAAGTAGGCTTCAGAAGGTGGATGATAAGAAACTTCTGGGAGTTAAAAGAACTTGTTTTAACCCAATGCAAAGAAACTAAGAACTTTGAAAAAAGGTTTGAAATGCTAATGAAAATAGACAATATAGAGAGGAATATAAGTGAATTAATGGAGTTGAAAAACACAACACAAGAACTTCGCAAAGTATGCATAAATTTTAACAGTCGAATTGGTCAAGCAGAAGAAAGGATATCAGAGGTCGAAGACCAACTTAATGAAATAAAAAGAGAAGACAAGATTAGAGAAAAAAGGATAACAAGGAATGAGCAAAGTCTCCAAGAAATATGGGACTAGGTGAAAAGACCTAATCTACATTTGATAGGTGTACCTGAATGCGATGAAGAGAATGAATCCAAGCTGGAAAATACTCTTCAGGATATTATTCAGGAAAACTTTCCCAACCTAGCAAGGCAGGCCAATATTCAACACCAGGTAATACAGAGAACACCACAGAGATATTCCTCAAGAAGAGCAACCCCAGGCACATAATCATTAGATTCACCAGGGTTGAAATGAAGGAGAAAATACTAAGGGCAGCCAGAGAGAAAGGTCGGGTCACCCACAAAGGGAAGCCCATCAGACTCACAGCAGATCTCTCAGCCGAAACCCTACAAGCCAGAAGAGAGTGGGGGCCAATATTCAACATCCTTAAAGAAAAGAACTTTCAACCCAGAATTTCATATCCAGCCAAACTAAGCTTCACAAGCAAAAGAAAAATAAAATCTTTCATGAACAAGCAAGTACTCAGAGATTTCATCATCACCAGGCCTGCTTTACAAGAGCTTCTGAAAGAAGCATTACACATAGAGAGGAACAACCAGTATTAGCCTTTCCAAAAATATACCAAAAAATGAAGAGCATGAAAATAATGAAGAATTTACATCAACTAATGGGCAAAACAGCCAGCTAACATCAAATGGCAGTAATAAACTCACATATATTATTATTAATCCTAAATTTAAATCGACTAAATCCCCCAATCAAAAGACACAGCCAAAACCCATCAGTATGCTGCATCCAGACCCATCTCATATGCAAGGATACACAAAGACTCAAAACAAAGGGATGGAGAAAGATTTACCAACCAAATGGAGAGCAAAAATAAATAAATAAATACAAAGCAGGAGTTGCAATTCTCGCCTCTGATAAAATAGATTTTAAAGCAACAAAGATCAAAAGAGGCAAAGAAGGTCATTACATAATGGTAAAAGGAGCAATGCAACAAGAAGAGTTAACAATCCTAAATATATAGGCACCCAATACAGGAACACCCAGATGCATAAGGCTTATAAAGAGACTTAGACTCCCACATAATAATAGTGGGAGACTTCAACATCGATATTAGATAGATCAGCGAGACAGAAAATTAACAAGGATATCCAGAACTTGAACTGAGATCCGGAACAAGTAAACTTAATGAGCATTTATAGAACTCTCCACTTTAAATACACAAAATACACACTCTTATCAGTACCACATCACACCTACTCACAGGTTTAAATGAAATATTGGATGGCTACCTGTCTGTTATTTTCTTCCCTCATTTTTTCCTGTCTCCATTTTTAAGCACAATTACTGGCAAAAAAAGAGGTTTTCAATACCCATTTTTAGACTGCATTCTAGCCTGGGCAATAAAGCAGCATTCGGTTCTCTCTCCCTCTTCCTCTTCCTTCCTCTCCTTCATTCTTTTTTTTTTTCTCTCTTTCTTTTTCTTTTATTTCCAAAAAAAAAAGAAAAAAGAAAGTGGTAGAGCTGGCATTAGAAACCAGGCAGGTGGCTCCAGAGACTATTTTCTTATTTATTACATTGTTCAGTCTACACTAAATCCTTTTTAAAAGTGTCTAGTTATAAAAAGTAATATAAAAATTTGTAATATGGAAATTCAGCATTTCAAAATTCTGATACAAATTATTGTACTAAGTTATCTTTAAATTTTGTGGCAATTTTTGAATGTTTATGTAGCCTTTGTAGATGACTCTGTCATTTATAAATTCACAAGGTTTGTAAAATTTAAACCTTATAAGATGGTAATTGCTTGATATAAAGTTAAGATATAGTTTGGGATGTAAAAAAGTGATCTAATATTGCAATAGTCAGATACATCATTATGAAGGATAAGTATTCCTGTATTCTCAAGATTGCTATATATATGAATCAACTTGACTCAATTCTGACAAAATAAAAAGCCTTGTTTTTAAATCACTTGAGTTTAATTTTTTGCATGGGTGTCATGTGACCACAGAGTAGTTGTATTTTTTCCATTGAATGTTTTAGCATAAACATAACCTGGAGAGAAAAGCTGCTTTGACTCTTCATCAATTAATTGCTATTTATTAGTCTGTCACTAAATGAAGAGTATGCAACTACATTAATTTCACCCATGACTTCAGATTCTGAAACAAAAATAGGTTCCTCAAAATAGCAGAGGAGGTGCTGACTTCATTGAGGATCATTATGGAAATGGTAAAAAACCTTTATCTTTCAAAATCTTTTATATTGTTTTTAAAAGGTTATTATTTTTTTAATGTAGTGATCCGTAAGTGATGATTATGTTTATTATTTGGATTGTTATTCTTATTTTTTTTATTGTATTTTATTTTTTTATTGCATTTTAGGTTTTGGGGTACATGTGAAGAACATGCAAGATTGTTGCATAGGTACACACATAGCAGTGTGATTTGCTGCCTTCCTCCCCTTGCTATCTCTCCCCAACTCCCCACCCCCCACTGTCCCTCCCCTATTCCCCCCCACCGACAGACCCCAGTGTGTGATGCTCCCCTCCCTGTGTCCATGTGTTCTCATTGTTAAACACCTGCCTATGACTGAGAACATGTGGTGTTTGATTTTTTCCAGGTTCATCCATGTTCCTACAAAGGACTAACTCATCCTTCAAGACTAGCCTGGTCAATATGGCAAAACCCTGTCTCTACTAAAAAGGCAAAAAAAATTAGCTGGGCATAGTGGTGCATGCCTCTAATCCCAGCTACTCAGGAGACTGAGGCAGGAGAATCACTTGAACTTGGGAGGTGGAGGTTACAGTGAGCTGAAATTGCACCACTGCACTCCAGCCTGGGACACAGAGCGAGACTCCGTGTCAAAAAAAAAAAAAAAAAAATCCGGGATGCTCAAGTCCCCTATATAAAGTGATGCAGTAAATCATCTCTAGATGTACTTACAAAACATAATATAGGCTGGGCACAGTGGCTCATGCCTATAATCCTAGCACTTTGGGAAGCGTAGGTGGGCAGATCACAAGGTCAGAAGATCGAGACCATCCTGGCTAATATGGTAAAAGCCCATCTCTACTAAAAATACAAATAAATAAATAAATTAGCTGGGTGTGGTGGCAGGCACCGGTAGTCCCAGCTACTCGGGAGGCTGAGGCAGGAGGATTACTTGAACCCAGGTTGTGGAGGTTGAAGTGAGCTGAGGTTATGCCACTGTACTCCAGCCTGGCGACAGAGAAATATTCTGTCTCAAAAAAAACCAACATAAATCTAAGTATATAGTTGTTATGCTCTATTTTATTTATTATTTATTGTTGCATTTTTATTTTTTAAGTGTTTTTGATCCAGGGCTGGTTGGATCTGCAAATGCAGAACCACAGGAAAAAAAAAACAAAATCAGCTAAAAGTTACATCCCCAAATCTATTGTCATTTATTTGTCCTACCCCCATTCAAATCACATAAACATACAAATTCTGTGCAAAAACTATATGAATTCCTTGTGTTTCACCAGATAAAGAACGTGTTGCTTCCTGCCTTCGTGCAAGTTTTCTTTTCAGTTTAAAGTTTTCTTCCTTATTTGTCTGGCAAATTCCTGCTCATTCTTCAAACTCCCTGCACGTTTCTCTGTAAAGTCTTCCCTAATTATTTCTACACCTGAATTTGAGATGATCCTTTTCTCCTTTATGCCTCCCCACTGTAACCTCACACACCTTTTTATTGTGTACACTCACTATGTTTATACTGATGTGTACTCTCTCTCCATCCTATGCTGTAAACCCTTCATGTCATATACCTGTATCATCTGCCTTCACATTCCAGGTACCTTTGAAATTGATTGACACACAGAGGTTACTCAGTAAGTGCTTTGAGAATGGGTAAATTGAATAAATAAATTTCTATGGCAAATCTCCATTGACTATGAAAAGGAAAGCATCTCAGTTCGCCATCAAAACTCTGAACCAATCCTTGTATATATCTTTATAAATAACTGATTCTGTATTTCACTTGTGTAGATACATGTAGCAGACTGAAGTTAAAAATGTTATTTTGCCATGTGATGCAAAGTCTCATAAAATAATAAAGGGGAGTTGTGATAAGTCTCAATGACTATTTAGTGAGGCCCATGGAACATGGCTTGTAGAAAATCGGAATGAAAAAGGGGGTGCTAACACCACATGGCAAGAGGCCAAGATGAACAAAATACCTAATGGACATTTTTATAAATATAGAAATTGATTGTTGAAGTAAAATTTTTGTTTTCATTTTTTTCTAATTTTTGGTTGAACATATTATTTAATAGCCCCCTAAGAAAGGATGCATGGAGGCTAAATTTTTGGAGGCTTCTCTGCTCTGAAAAAAATGCCTTTAGTCTACTTTCATTCACATTTAATTAATGGTTTTGGTTGGATAAAATTGTATTTCGGAAATGAAATTTTCTTCAGAATTTTGAAGATATTTCTTCTTTATGTTCCAGCTTCCACTGAAGGCTATCTGAATCCATTCTGACTCCTAACCCCTTGTAGACAGCTGTCTTTTCTGCCTCTCTGGAAAGTTATAAGAATATTTCTTTTTTCCCCCCAGTTATCTGAAATGTCTATGTAATAATATGTCTTAGTGATAATTTAATGCATTGTGCTGAGCCTTAAATGGGCCCTTTCTGTCTGGAAACTGCGGAAGTCTTTCTTGATTTATTTCATGGGTTTTCCTTAGTGTTTTCTCTGTTTTCTTCACTTGGAATGCCCATCACTTATTTGTTCAACTTCCTAGAATGAGCCTCTAATTTTCTTTTGTCTTCTTGCTTTTTGTTGTTTGCATATATATATATATATATAATTTTCTATTCTCTGAAAACGTTCCTCAACCTCACTCACTAAATTTTTTACTTTAGTTCTTTATTCCTCCTTTTTTAAAAGTTTATCTTTGCTGTATTTTTTTTCTTTTTTGTTGTTGTTTCTTTTAATAGTATCTTATTGTGTGGTTGAAGTATTCCTCTTATTTCGCTGATGAATTAATAATATTTCCTCCGTCTTTTATATTGTTTTTGCTTCTTTGTGCTCTACGCTTATTTAGATGATTGAAACCTTTTGCACGAAGATAGAACTTCTACATTATGAGCTTTACAGCAAATTAATAGGGCTTTGCCACATATTTGGGGATTTTAGTATCTTTAGATCTTTCCTTTTAGGCTGGGTGGACAGATCGAGAAAGGACATTCCAAGCTCCTGCCCAGAGAGTATAAATACAACTGTCAGTATTTTGGAAGGCAAGAAAGACAAGTGTGCTAAAGCCTTTAACCATGCTATGCAAACAGTTTTAGAATTCTTTTTTCATGTGGTGTTTTTCTATTACCCAACTTTTCGTAATGTTAAAGTCCTACTATATTAGACTTCCCAGAAGAACATAGTAAATAAAAACTAACAAACAAAGGCCTAACTTCTAACTTTCTACTGGCTGCAGGAAGGAAATTACCTAGTTGTGAAGAGCAAGGGAAACCATCTGGGAATCTAACTGCTTTTTGAAGAATCTTTATTAACAGCCACACCATAAGCCTGCTTCCAAAGCTTTCTGATTCCACCAATTCATGATCCTTTTGGAATTTCAACAACTCAAGTTAAATTGTGTCTTCAATTTTCTCATTGGACTTCTATTCCAAGTTGGATAGTGGAAAAATACCACATGAAAAAGGAGAATTTTATAAAAGTTTGCACAAAAAAGTGCTAGCACTTTCGTTAAAAAAAAAAGTTAAACAAGTGCTAGCACTTTTGTTGTTCTTGGCTCCAGTCTACTATACCAGTGGCCATTCCTTTGTTGGCTTCCTAGATCACAAAATATTATTGCTTTCCTTCCAAGGAGGATGATATCAACAGGGAAAAAAAGAGTAACCTGAAGGATTAGAAACCTCACAAACACTACCTAAGCCAAGCAATCAAGGTCGACTTTGACAGTCCCAAGTCATGTTGATAATATGTACCCTGGGTATAGTACTGTGAAAATGACACTTTACTCCCTCAAAATATATTTACCAAAAAAAAAAAAAAAAAAAGAAGGCATCAGGAAAATATACCATTTGACAAACATGCTTTTACAGAATACCTGACCAGTGCTTCTCAAAACTGTTGAAGTTACCAAAGGCAAAAAGAAACTGTCACAGTTAAGAGGAATCAAAGGAAATGAAGGAGCTTAAGAGGACATGATTATCAAATGCATTATTAAATACAGTGGTATCCTGGATGGATCCTGGAACGGAACCAATAAGTAAAAACTAAAGAAATCTGAAAGAAGTATGAACTTTACTTAATGACAATAAATTAATATGGTTCATTAATTGTAACAATGTACCATATTAATATAACATGAAAAATAAAAGAAATTTGTTATGGGGCATATGAGAATCTCTGTAGTATTTTTATAATTTATTTGTGAGTCTAAAACTCTTCTAATATAAAAGTTGATTTTAAAATATTGCTATCATTTCTCTGTTCTTTCTCGTGAGTTTACATTGTTTCAAAAAAATTGAAACAATGTAATATTTATCAGAACTACTCTTATTTAGTATGGTTTTAAAAGATTACTATAATAAATTAATATACTTTTTGTGGTAAAAACTTGATGTTCTATTTCTCTTATAATACTTTTAGTCTGCTTGATACGGAGTTTACAATGAAGTGGAGATATTAAAACCCTTCTGGCTGACTGATAAATGGAGAACACTTCCAAAATGAGGAAGGCACTGTACACTTGCTCCACCCTAAGCCATAGTTACATATGCTGAACCCTTAGTCTTGCTGGAGCATATCCTATCCAGTGAAAGGACACGTGGATCAATGACTTTTGAAAGTATCTCTTCAGAGGCAACTGAAACACTCTAGTCTCACTGTAATCAGTCAAACAGGATTTCTATATGAGAAGTCCTGCAAATTTCCTTAACATGCTTTGATATATTAGCCTAGAATGGTCAGCATGATTACAATGCAACAGAACTTTCAAAATCTCCCAAAAGGCCCTCAAAACAAACAGACAAAAATACCAGTGCTCTACTGTGATTCTGATCAGAATTGCAAATGCTACAAACAATTGGTACCACTTCACTATAAAAATACTAAGGAGTCTTGAAGATATGTTCTATATTAAATGTTTTATTATTGAAGACTTCTGTTTTAGATTCAACTTTGCAGGTTTATGATCCATGTTTCATGATTCCTGCCATGACTGGCACATCATTCATCCCATTTCTTTTGAATTTCATTCTCTTTGTCCTACACATATATACATGTATGCATATACATGTAAATCACACATCAAGACCCTTGGTTTCCCATTAATCAATTCATTGCTTCATATCCATCAAACCATGCTCATATTCAGTCTTATTAAAGTCCTATTATTTTATTTGCAGAATTTGTCTAAATCAGACATCTCAAAGAGGTGAAGGTTAGACTGATCAAAGGTAAACTCATTATTTTCACATTACAATAATAAAAATCTTAAGGAATATGTTTAGTGAATATATTTATATTTAAACATAAGGTACAAGGTGAAGGAAGAAAGGCATTTCTATTCAGTATGTGATCTATTAAATACCTGGCAAGTTGTAAATGTACAAAGGAATCTTTATGATCTCAAAACTATATATTGATAGTGATTTCAAACTCACTGTGTGTATGCTTTGCTTTAGACCATAAACTCCCTGATCCCCAAATTTTTTCTAGGAAAAAATAGACCTTAATGTGTAACAATTCAGGAAAATTACTAGACCTAGAAGGAAATATTACCACATATGTGTGGCCCTTTGAAGCACTATCCAAGGTCACTTTTTGAAAACAGAATTGTTTGAAAAAAGTTGTACAGCACTAAAAAATGATTGAGTTGGATGGAATTCTATCTGACCAGATTTATTTTATGCTGCTTAGGAAATTATCCCACAAGTCCTTCAACCTGAATCTCTCTGGCTTTAGATTCTCTGAAATCAGCTGCTACTAAGAGCTCAGCCAGATGCTAATATCTCACAAATCAGTTCTCCAAGGAATGGTAGGTAGGAAATTGCTCTCTGTTTAAGCTTTAGATCTAGTTTCATCTTCAGGGATTTCTAGGAGTTGAGTGATTATGTTTCCCTTATCTGCTCTCAGACACGTATCTTCTAGTCATCATCCAGAATTGGTCCCATTGAAACCGAAGGTTGAAAACCACCCTCAAAGCAGCAAGTCATACTAGGCAAACAAAAGAAATGAAAAATAAAAAGTAGAATTGTATCCAGAAACAAATATTATTCACCACGTTCTCATTAAAACAAAACTCTCCAGAATGTTTTCCTAAAACAAACATTTACTTTACATCATTTTTATTAAATTAAAGATAAATTAATGCTACAAATGTTCACAGTACTTGACATGACAGAGTTGGAAGTTCTATAAATGTGTGAGGTTTCAGAGCTTCCAGCAAAAACAAAACATGTTAGTGGTAGCAATGATTTGATGTATGGGTATGTGGAATGTAAAAATCTCCAGTACAAGATGACAGTGATAGAGGGTTCAGGAAGAAGACAAGTGGGGTTGAAGAAGGGCTGTATCAACTAATGACACAGGCTGCTTTCCAAATGCTATAATGACTAACCCTCAGAGCAATACCAGGAGTGAGTGCCAGCATGGTCATTTTGTGGATGGAGAAGCAGTTTTAAAGAGGCTAAATCACCAGCACTCACCAAGTTAGTACACTTGAGTCTGATTATTTTCATATAGTATTAAGAGGTCTGCTGTAGAGAGGCAACACAGGACAGAGTGCCATGGGATACAGAAGAAACTCGGTCTGGCCAGAGTTAAAGTGAGGCATCCTCTACTCTGTTCATCAAACTGAGATATGTTATAGATATGCATCTCTGTCTGAGAGAACTCACCCATCAAGCCTCTAGTAACCAGAGTGAACACATTCAGGTAACAGCAGTCCTCAGAGTACGTCATGTTAATGTCTTATTCAGCAAATGGTAGCCACAATTATATAGCTGTTACTCAAGATTGTGAGTCATAATCTGTTTAGTCTTCATTTATTAATGTATTTATATATTACCTTATTTCAAAAACTAATTTGTAGTGGCCAAGTCAGGAAAATGTTTTTCTTTTTTTTATTATTTTTTTATTTTTTGGCTCTGCTACAAAACAGTATCTTTGAGCAATTCAGTCAGCCCTTCTTGGACTCAGTTTTCTCAACTGAAAATGAAGAAATGAATTCAAATTATCCATAAAATCTCTTCTTTCATTCTTTTATACAATGCTCTGATTTATTTAATATGATCAATAAGAACTGAAAAAGACTTACTGTGCATAAAATATATGAAAAAGGAGGCTATATAAATACAAAGTAATGGACTCTTG
Source organism: Callithrix jacchus (assembly GCF_049354715.1). Classification (NCBI taxonomy): domain Eukaryota; kingdom Metazoa; phylum Chordata; class Mammalia; order Primates; family Cebidae; genus Callithrix; species Callithrix jacchus. The sequence continues at coordinate 4,367,201 of NC_133511.1, read as the reverse complement.
GAGCAAGACAGCAATTTAGAAACAGCTCAGGATTGCAGCTCCCAGTGAAAGTGCAGAGGGTGAGTGGATGCCGTGTTTCCAGACAGATCTTTATTGCCCACAGAACAGGAGATTCCCAGGCGGAGGAGCCCCACGGGTCACCAGCACAGCTGTTTTCGCTGGCGCCCCGGCACAGCAGTTCTCCATACAAAATACACTGGTCTGGTTGACCTTTTAAGCTGGCAATTGGAGCTCCGGAAAGGCAAATTAGTCCATTCATCTGATTAAACAGGGTCTGAAACAGGAAGCCAGGCCAGGAAATCCCCAGGCAAAAAAAAAAGCACCACGAATCTCAGCACATCAGCTGGTGTAGTGGGTCACTGCATGAGAAATCACACAGATCCTGGCACCCTTTCAGCAGGTGACTGGAACACATGGGAGAGAGTCAACAGTTCAACTTAAAAAATAAATAAATAAATAAATAAGGCTCTGAGACAAGGAAGGAGGTGATCAGGCTTGGCAGATGCCACCCCAACAAAAAAAAAAGAACAGCAATTGAAAACACTCAGGGCTGAGAGTTTCATGGCAAGCACAGCTGAACCCGGGATGGTCCAGATCTGTGAGGGAGGGGCGTCTGCCATTACCAAAGCACTCCACCCCTATGAAGTAGTCCACCATTGCTAAGGCCAAGGCAACCCGCCATAACAGAGAGAGGCTGTCATTACAGAGGCAGGCCACCATTGCCAAGGCAGTCCTAACCACACCCATATAAAGAGGACTGCAGGGAAGTTCACATGGCAGCAGGGCAAAGCCCACAGGAGCTCAGCAAAGCCTCTGCAGCCTCCTTCCTGGGCAGGGCAGCCCTGGAAAAAAAAAAGGCAGCAGCACAACGGATACTCATAAATAAAGCCCTAATGCCCCAGGACAGAGCACCTGGGAAAAAAAGGGGTTTTATGAGTTCTGCTGCAGCAGACTTAAATGTACCTGCCTAGCAGCTCTGAATGAACAACGGAGCTCACAGCTCAGCACTTGAGCTCCTATAAAGGACAGACTGTCTCCTTAAGCAACTCCCTGACCCCTGTATATCCAAAGAGTAACCTCACAAAGGACTGATCAGACTGACATTTGGCAGGCATCATTCTGGGACAAAAAGCAGAAGAAGAAACTGGTAGCAACCCTTACTGTTCTGCAGCGGCTGCAGGTGATACCCAGGCAAGCAGAGCCTGGAGTAGACCTCGGCAGTCCTACAGCAGAGGGGCCAGACTGTTAGAAGGAAAACTAAGAAACAAAAATAATTTCATCATCAACAATCTGGACATTCACCCAGAGACCCAATGTGAAAATTAGCAACTACATAGATGACAGGTGGATAAATCCAAAGATGGGAAGAAACCAGTGCAGAAAGGAGGAAAATGCCTGAAACCAGAAGACCTTTCCTCCTACAAGGGATCACAACTCCTCACCAGCAAAAGAAAAAAGCTGGATGGAGAATGAGTGTGATGAAATGATGGAATCAGACTTCAGAAGGTGCATAATGAGAAACGTCTGTGAGCTACAAGAACATGTTCTCACTCAAGGCAAAAAACTAAGAACCTTGAAAAAAGATTTGATGAAATGATAACAAGAATAGAAAACTTAGAGAGGAATATGAGTGAATTGAAGGAGGTGAAAAACACAACACGAGAACTTCATGAAGCATGCACAATTTTCAGGAGCCAAATTGACCAAGCAGAAGAAAGAATATCAGGGGCTGAGGACCAACTCAATGAAATAAAATGAGAAGGCAAGATTAGAGAAAAAAGTGCAAAAAGGAATGAACAAAGTCTCCAAGAAATACGGGACTATGTGAAAAGAACTAATCTACATTTGATAGGTGTACCTGAATGTGACAAAGAGAATGAATCCAAGCTGGAAAATACTGTTCAGGGTATTATCCAGGAAAACGACCACAATCTAGCAAGGCAGGCCAATATTCAAGTCCAGGAAATACAGAGAACACCACAAAGATATTCCTCAAAAAGAACAATCCCAAGGCACATAATTGTCAGATTCACCAGGGTTAAAATGAAGGAGAAAATGCTAAGAGTAGCGAGAGAGAAAGGTTGGGTCACCCACAAAGGGAAGCCCATCAGACTCACAGTGGATCTCTCAGCAGAAATTCTACAAGCCAGAAGAGAGTGGGGGCCAATATTCAACATCCTTAAAGAAAAAAACTTTCAACCCAGAATTTCATATCCAGCCAAACTAAGCTTCATAAGTGAAGAAAAAATAAAATTCTTTGCAAATAAGCAAGTACTCAGAGATTTCATCACCACCAGGCCTGCTTTACAAGAGCTTCTGAAAGAGGCACTACACATAGAAAGGAACAACCAGTACCAGCCACTCCAAACACATACCAAATGCTAAAGAGCATCAACAAAATGAAGAACCTGCATCAACTAACAAGCAAATCAGCCAGCTAGCATCAAAATGGCAGTATCAAATTCACACATAACAATATTAACCCTAATTGTAAATGGGCTAAATGCACCAATCAAAAGACAGAGACTGGCAAATAGGAGAAAAAGCCAAAACCCATTGGTGTGCTGTATCCAGGAAACTCATCTCACATGCAAGGATACACAAATGACCAAAATAAAGGGATGGAGGATAATTTACCAAGCAAATGGAGAGCAAAAAAAAGCAGGAGCCGCAATTCTCATCTCTGATAAAATAGACTTTAAAGCAACAAAGATCAAAAGAGACAAAGAAGGTCATTACATAATGGTAAAAGAATCAATACAACATGAAGAGCTAAAGATCCTAAATATATACGAACCCAATATAGAAGTACCCAGATACATAAGGCAAGTTCTTAATGACTTAAAAAGAAACTTAGACTCCCAAACAATAATAGTGGGAGACTTTAACACTCCATTGTCAATAATAGACAGATCAACCAGACAGAAAATTAACAAGGATATCCAGGGCTTAAACTCAGACCTGGACCAAGCAAACCTGATAGACATTTACAGAACCCTCCACCCCAAATCCACAGAACATACATTCTTCTCAGCACCACATCACACCTACTCTAAAATTGACCACATGATTGGAAGTAAAGCACTCCTCAGCAAATGCAAAAGAACAGAAATCATAACAAACAGTCTCGCAGACCACAGTGCAATCAAGTTAGAACTCAAAATTCAGAAACTAACTCAGAACCCCACAGCTTCATGGAAACTGAACAACTGGATCTTGAATGTTGACTGGATAAACAATTAAATGAAGGCAGAAATAAAGAAGTTCTTCGAAACCAACGAGAACGAAGACACAATATACCAGAATCTCTGGGACACATTTAAAGCAGTCTCTAGAGGAAAATATATAGCAATAAGGGCCCACATGAGAATAGTGGAGAGATCCAAAATTGACACCTTATCGTCAAAATTGAAAGAACTAGAGGAGCAAGATCAAAAAAACTCAAAACCTAGCAGAAGATAAGAAATAACTAAGATCAGAGCAGAACTGAAGGAGATAGAGACACAAAAATCCCTTCAAAAAAATCAATAAATTCAGGAGCTGGTTTTTTGAAAAGATCAACAAAATAGACCACTATGAGATTAATAAAAAAGAAGAGAGAATAACCAAATAGATGCAATAAAAAACGATAAAGGGGAAATCACCAAAGATTCCACAGAAATTCAAACCATCATCAGAGAATATTACAAACAACTCTATGCACATAAACTAGTAAACCTGGAAGAAATGGATAAATTCCTGGAATCCTGTGTCCTCCCAAGCCTAAACCAGGAGGAAGCTGAAACTATGAATAGACCAATAACAAGATCTGAAGTTGAGGCAGCAATTAAGAGCCTACCACACAAAAAAAGCCCAGGTCCAGATGGGTTCACAGTCTAATTCTACCAGACACACAGAGAGGACCTGGTACGATTCCTTCTGAAACTATTCCAAATAACCCAAAAAGAGGGAATCCTTCCAAAATCATTTTAGGAGACCAACATCATCCTGATACCAAAACCCAGAAGAGACTTGACAAGAAAAGAAAACTTCAGGCCAAAATCCATACTGAACACACACGCAAAAATCTTCAATAAAATACTGGCAAGCCGACTGCAACAACACATCAAAAAGCTTATCCACCATGATCAAGTAGGATTCATCCCAGGGATGCAAGGCTAATTCAACATACACAAGCCTATAAACATAATTCACCACATAAACAGAACCAAAGACAAAAACCACATGATTATCTCAATTGATGCAGAGAGGTCTTTGACAAAATTCAACAGCCCTTTATGCTAAAGACCCTCAATAAACTTGGTATCGATGGAACGTATCTCAAAATAATAAAAGCTATTTACGACAAACCAACAGCCAATATCACACTGAATGGGCAAAAACTGGAAGCATTTCCTTTGAAATCCGGCACTAGACAAGGATGCCCTCTCTCATCACTCCTATTCAATATAGTACAGGAAGTTCTAGCCAGAGCAATCAGGCAAGAAAAAGAAATAAAGGGTATTCAACTAGGAAAGGAGGAAGCCAAATTGACTCTATTTGCAGACGACATGATAGTATATCTAGAAGACCCCATTGTCTCAGCCCAAAATCTCCTGAACCTGATAAGGCAACTTCAGCAAAGTCTCAGGATATAAAATCAATGTGCAAAAATCACAAGCATTCCTATACCCCAATGACAGACTTAAAGAGAGCCAAATCAAGAATGAACTGCCATTCACAATTGCTACAAAAAGAATAAAATACCTGGGAATACAACTAACAAGGAACATAAAGGACTTCTTCAAGGAGAACTACAAACCACTGCTCAAAGAAATCAAGAGGACACAAACAGATGAAGAAACATTCCATGTTCATGGTTAGAAAGAATCAATATCGTGAAAATGGCCATAGTGCCCAAAGTAATTTACAGATTCAATGGTATCCCCATCAAGCTACCAATGACCTTCTTCACAGAACTGGAAAAAACCACCTTGAACTTCATATGAAACCAAAAGAGAGCCCACATAGGCAAGTCAATTCTAAGCAAAAAGAACACAGCAGGCGGCATCACACTACCAGACTTCAAACTATACTACTAGGCTACAGTAATCAAAACAGCATGGTACTGGTACCAAAAAAGAGATATAGACCAACGGAACAGAACAGAGGCCTTGGAGGCAACACAACGTATCTACAACCATATGATCTTTGATAACTCTGACAAAAACAAGCAATGGGAAAAGGATTCCCTGTTTAATAAATGGTGTTGAGAAAACTGGCTAGCTGTGTGCAGAAAGCAGAAACTGGACCCCTTCCTGACACCTTATACTAAAATTAACTCCAGAGCGATTAAAGACTTAAACATAAGACCTAACACCATAAAAACCCTAGAAGAAAATCTAGGCAAAACCATTCAGGACATAGGAGTAGGCAAGGACTTCATGACCAAAACACCAAAAGCATTGGCAACAAAAGCCAAAATAGACAAATGGGACCTAATCAAACTCCACAGCTTCTGCACAGCAAAAGAAACAGTCATTAGAGTGAATTGGCAACCAACAGAATGGGAAAAAAATTTTTTCAGTTTTTCCATCTGACAAAGGGCTGATATCCAGAATTTACGAAGAACTCAAACAGATTTACAAGAAAAAAACAAGCCCATTCAAAAGTGGACAAAGGATATGAACAGACACTTTATAAAAAAGACATACATGAGGCCAACAAACATATGAAAAAATGCTTATCATCACCAGGCACGGTGGCTCATGCCTATAATCCCAGCACATTGGGAGGCTGTGGCGGGTGGATCATGAGGTCAAGAGATTGAGACCATCCTGGTCAACAAGGTGAAACCCCATCTCTACTAAAAATACAATACTTAGCTGGGCACAGTGGTGTGCGCCTGTAGTCCTAGCTACTTGGGAGGTTGAGGCAGGAGAATTGCTTGAACCCAGAAGGTGGAGGTTGCGGTGAGCCAATATTGTGCCATTGCACTCCAGTCTGGGTAACAACAGCGAAACTCCGTCAAAAAAAAAAAAAAGCTGATCATCACTGGTCATCAGATAAATGCAAATCAAAACTACATTGAGATACCATCTCACGCCAGTTAGAATGGCGATCATTAAAAAATACGGAGACAACAGATGCTGGAGAGAATGTGGAGAAATAGGAATACTTTACACTGCTAGTGGGAATGTAAATCAGTTCAATCATTGTGGAAGACAGTGTGGTGATTCCTCAAGGACCTAGAAATAGAAATTCCATTTGACCCAGCAATCTCATTACTGGGTATATATCCAAAGGACTATAAATCATTCTACTATAAGAACACGAATGTTCACTGCAGCACAGTTTACAATAGCAAAGACCTGGAACCGATCCAAATGCCCATCGATGATAGACTGGACTGGGAAAATGTGGCACATATACACCATGGAATATTATGCGGCAATCAAAAACAATGAGTTTGTGTCCTTTGTAGGAACATGGATGAACCTGGAGAACGTCATTCTCAGCAAACTGACACAAGAACAGAAAATGAAATACCACATGTTCTCACTCATAGGCCGGTGAGGAACAATGAGAACACATGGATACAGGGAGGGGAGTACTAAACACTGGGGTCTGTCGGGGGGGTGGGGAATAGGGGAGGGACAGCGGGGGATGGGGTGTTGGGGAGAGATAGCATGGGGAGAAATGCCAGATATAGGTAAAGGGGAGGAAGGTAGCAAATCACACTGCCATGTGTGTACCTATGCAACTGCCTTGCATGTTCTTCACATGTACCCCAAAACCTAAAATGAATAAAAAAAAAAATTACTACTCATTTTCAAAAAAAAAATTTAAAACCTAATATGTAAAAAAAAAATACAAAGTAATATTAATATAAATGCAAAACAAATAATTATGCCTGTATTGTTGTGGCACTTCACTACCAGTGATGACATTCGTAGGAAGGTGACTCACAGGAACATACGGATCCTGTTTAAGACAATAATGAGTGACTGAGAAGAAGCAAAGCTAAGTAAACACAACACGAATAAGCAATAACTAAGCGGAAGCAGGCTATTTAAAAATCGAAGTGACAAGGAAAGAATGAATTTATGGTTTCCAAGAATGGGGACCAAAGCAGAATATAATGAAGAGGAGCTTGGAATAAAAATTCAGGCTACATGCTATCAAATATCCACAATAATACAAAACCCTAAATTCTGGAGGGCTTTGAACTGTATAAATTGCTTCATGAGTTTTCCAGGGTAAGACAGCAGGGAACTTGCAAGACTCCAGAGATTAGTTTGCCCTCAGATAAGACTCTTCTTGCTAATACGCTTCCTCCCCTCTTGATCTGGGTTCCAAGTGATCCCTAATGAGGGCTCACAGCTGTCAACCTGAGGATAACCTCCCCCTGAGGCTAACAGTTTCAGAGCCAGATGCCCTTTCTCTCTGGTGCTCTCATGGTTTCCTACTTGCTCTAATCCTTTTATATGGTAGACCACTGCCCTTCCACCCACAATCCCAGAAATACAACTTCAACTTCCATACCTGCTTGGCAGTGGGACTACTGCACAAAGGAATGGGGATGGAGAGGGTTGGAAGTAAGGAAAAAAAGGAAATACATGAATTACTGTTTGACTTGATGCATGAATATATACCAAGTAATAAATCACCATACGGATGGAAATACTCTCCTCAGATTTGGGGATGGTAACCATCTCAGCCTGGTCTATTCTTAGAGCTTTGATAAACCTCATTGAAGAACTGTAGATTAAGGTATTTATTGAATAAACTTTGTGAGAACTTTCTTATAATAAGTGCTTTTAAAACATGTTATCAATTTTTATATGTTACCATGTTAATTCTTTCCGTCTCTGTATGGTATTCATCTCAAAAAACCATAGTGTAGATTCTATTACCAAGACAATTTAATCAAGACCATTGTCTCAGATATGTTTCAAATCTTTGTCTCACATATGACAAACAATAGTTAATTCAGTCAATTCAGCAAAAAACATTCATTAGTGAAATTCAGTTAGATTATTGTTTGGCAAGATCTGAAGCCCCTTAAAAAACATTCTTTAGTGAAAAGTTTAATATTTTAGTTAATTGTTTTGGCATCTTATATTTAAATAGCTTAATTATTGCATATTATAAAGTATGAAATTGCAATGAGTATTAGTTACTACTTCAATAATCACATTTTTTCATTGTCTTATTCAGATATTTTGAAAGATCCCTCATGTATTTTGAGAGATTAATCCCTTTTAAAAATAATTTATTGCAAAATACAACACAAATACAAAAAAAAAAAAATCATACAAATCAGATGTATGGAGAAGCCAAGGGAGTCAAGAAATACAACCTTGGCCAACCACTCCCCAGGCCCTTTCCTGTGGTCCCTCCAGTTTCAACCCTCCCCCTTCGCATATGCAATTAGTGCCCTCACTTCTACAGCAATCACTTTCCTCTATGGGTGTTGTGTGTGTGTGTGTGTGTGTGTGTGTGTGTGTGTGTGTGTATGTGCTTTAGCCCAGACGTTTCTTTCAAAATACCCTCCTTTATCTGTGCCACTTTAAAATTTTGATTTACTGTGCCCATTAAATGTACATCCTGTTCTTTATCTACAAAATGTTTAATCTGTAGTTTCTCACAGTCTCTGGATTTTGCAGATTATATATTCATGGTATGTTTAAATATGTTCCTCTGGGCTCTGTATTTTCTGCAAATTGGTAGGTGAATTCAGAGGCTTGAGCAGATTCAGGATTGATCCCATTGGCAATAGTATTAGTATCATGCCCTTTCTAAATGAGGCCTATAAGCTCTGGTTTTTTATCCTTTTGGAAAAGAAATTATTTATATTCAATGCCTGAATCCATTGATACATTGGGGATTGAAAAATATAGAAACTATAGTTGATCATTACTTTTTAATTTAGATATTTATTATTTTTATTAAAGGATACTATTTTTGCACTACCTTGTTGGGTTCCTAGGATTACAATTCATACAGAAGAGGCAGGACAAAATTTTCCCTTTGTTTACCAGTTTCAAGATAATTGATTAATTAACTATCATACTCTAAAAGGCTAGCCAGTTTTTAGAAGACATGACTATGAACTCACGGATGTAAACACATCTAATGATTTTAATAACTGTAATTACTTTATTTTTGAAATATGAATTAGCCCATCTTTGGCTAGCAGGGACCGCTTTAAATTGACCCCTGAGTTTTTGACATCATTAGTCTATGATAGCTTCCTATCTGGAATGACAAGCTATTTTATATTTTAGACTTGTACATTTAGGTTTCAACCTGAAATCAGCCACTTCTCCAAGAAGTTGTGACATCATTTTAGTGGCATACAGTATTTCAAAACTACAGTCTAGGCACTATGCATGCTCAGAGGTACTGTACTGGCAGTTCAAACCGGTAAATGAGGACTGAATGTTCCCCATCTCGAAAATTAAGATGTTGAAACTCCTGCCCTTAGTGTGGCTATAATTCCATATGGGGCCTCTAAGAAAGTAATTAAATTAACTGTGGTCAAAAAGATGAGGCTTCAATCCAAGATGATTGGTGTTCTAATAAGAAGAGACACCAGAAAGTGACCCCTACAACACACAAAGACCGCACACACACACGTATTGAGGAAAGGCCATGTGAGCATACCACAACAAGGCAGTTGCGGTCTGTAATCCTATGGGAAAGCCCTCACTACTGTAATCCTGCTAACACCTTAGTCTTAAACTGGCCCAAAATACTTTCTGTGGTTTAAGCTACCCAGTCCATGGTATTTTGTTATGGCAGCCCAGCCCAACCCCACCAAGACAGTAAATATTGAGCAACCACATTTATACAAACAAAACATGGCAAAAAGCCTTGCTTTTTGGCATTTGATGGACTCCTTGGTGTAAATATTCCCATTATGGCCAGTTTCAAGCTACCAAGGTGAAATCTCTGAAAACAGAATTGCAAAGAAATGTGTACAACTAGGTCTCATGAGCTACATTACCTGAGTATATCATCATTACATGGAACCTCTTTCCCTTGACTCTCAGTTAGTGGGGATCTACAAGTAACTGTGTTTATAATGTCTACCACTAAAATTTTTTTATTTTGTGAGTAGATCTAGCTCATCCACTCACAGATTCCACTGGACGGGCTTCTGAAAACAATGTTTTCTGAGTCCTTGCAAGTTGATAACATTACACTTTGCTTCTAATACTGTAGTGTCTTGCTGGTCAGGCACTGTGTTCAGGCCTGTAATCCCAACACTTTGGGAGGCCGATACAAGGGCACTGCTTGAGTCCAGGAGTTAGAAACCAGCCTGGCAACATGGCTGAACAAATCCCATTTGTACAGAAAATACAAAAATTAACTGGGCATGGTGGTGCACAACTGTGGTTCCAGCTACGCAGGAGGCTGACATCGGAGAATCACCCGAGCCCAGGAAGTTGAGGCTGCAGTGAGCCATGATCATACCACTGTACTCCAGCCGGGGTGCCAGAGGAGGCCTATCTCAAAAAAAGCATTTTTCCCTGTGAAACTATAAAATATGTGACCCCGTTTTCTTCTGGCATAAATTGAAGCTGATACAAAAAGTTTGACAATGATCAAAAATAATTTTTGAACAGTTTCTCCTGTCGCCTTTAACCTTAGCTTGCTAAATTTTGAAACCATTTCCCATAGTTTTTTCTGAGCATGAGAGAGACCAAAACAAAACAAAACAAGTCACTTCTGAAGTTTCACAAAAGCCGTTAGACTGCCCCGTTCTCATCATACTCTTACTGTCAGCCCCTGGCACTCTGTTGTTACTGGACTGGGGAGGTTCCTCCCAATGTATTTGCGGTTTTCAAATTAATCTAAAGCCCTTTCCAGGTAACAGCTGTCAGTATTTTGGAATTCTCCTGTTCTCAGGTCCATCAGCCTACCTGGTTGGTTTCCAGTTTTCTTCCATATAGATGTTAACAGCGTTCAGCCCTTTCAATTGAGAGCCTGCTTGGTTTTTAATACCTTGTCCCCTAGTTACATAGCGCATGCTCTCTGTGAACTTTTGGTTTTGTTAGTAGCAAATATAGAACCATTGCTCCTACAAGAAATACAGGGTTCTGTTTCTGGTCCTAATATTTTTGTCAAGTGATCATTCACCTTGCATTTTGTGTGTTTCTCCTGAAAGATATTTTGTTTAATAGTTATTTTTGATGTATTAACATGGAACTCACAGAAGGCACCATGACTTATGCCTTATCTAGCTCCTTATCTATATCTAGCTCCTCTGTCCAGAGATTCAGAGACTCAAAAGCTATGCTGCCACCACTGCCACATTATCAAAATTGATCAGCATTGGATCTTTACCTTATACACTCTTGCAATTCTTCTGGTAATCTTTTTTTGTGCCAGATCATCTACTAATATTTGATTGTGAATAATGTGATGTGATTATTTATTTTCCCATGATCATAGGTAATAACTCCCAAAACCAAGTTAAACAGAAGAATTGATACAATGGCATATGCAACATTATAGAGCATGGTTAAAATAGGAAAAAACCTTTGACAGCAGTTGAGTAAGAATTTAAATCTAAATTGTATTTTTAGAAACATTTGGCAAATGCAATTGGACATATACACAGAGATAGGTGAATTTTCACCAGTGTCCAGAATAGATAATTATTAGAAGCAAGCTATATGTTTATCAATAGGAGATTAGTGAAAGCATGTCATGCAGCCATTTAAAATGATTATACATAGCTATATTTAATGCTTAATGGGAGTTCTGCAATTATTCTTTTCTAGACTTGTTAAAAGAGAGTAGTTTATAGAAAATATGTGTATATGCATGTGTAGTTTGTTTTTACACTGCTATAAATAAATACCCAAGAATGAGAATTTATAAAAGAAAGAGGTTTAATTGACTTACAGTTCTGCATGGCTGGGGAGGCCTCAGGAAACTTGCAATCATTGGAGAAGAGGAAGCACATCTTACATGGTGGCATCAAGAGAGTGAACAAGGAGGAACTGTCACCTATAAAACCATCAGATTGTATGAGAACTCACTCTATCACAAGAACAACACAGAGGAGTCCACCCCTGTAATCCAGTCATCTCCCACCAGGTCCCTCCCTTGACACATGGGGATTACAGGATTACAGTTCGAGATGAGATTTGGGTGGCGACACAGAACCAAACCAAATCAATGCAAATATATACATATATATAGAAAGACATCATTGACTTATGGTGATTATGTTCTATTGATAAAAATATTTCAGTATGGCTTTATTTTTCTACATGGTAGAGTATCACTTTTATATCCAAGAGAAATATAAAGCTCCTTTTATTAGGAGTTAGAGAAGAAAAAGATTGATGAGCACTGGAATTCAACAGATCTAATAACAAATACAATCATCTTCATTATTTGTAGGCTCTGCATTTGCAAATTTGCCTACTTGCTAAAATTTATTTGTACCCTCAAAATCAATATGCACTTCACTTTTGCAATCACTCACAGACATGAGCAGAGTGGTGAAAATTTGAGTTTTCTGAAGATTGTACTTCCAGCTGAATTCAAACAAGGCAGCACTTTGCCTTCTTATTTCATCTCTCATATTGTAAACATGTGTCCATTTTGCAGTCTATTTATGCCATGTTTTTCGCATTTTGTGCTTCTTGTTGATGACTTGGCTGTTTAAAATGGGCCCTGATTATAGTGCTGAAGTGCTGTCTAGTGTTCCTAAGTGCAAGAAGACTGTCAAGTGCCTTACAGAGAAAACAGGCATGTTAGACATGTTTTGTGCAGGCATGAGTCATGGTGCCTTCTGTGAGTTCAATGTTAATGCATCAAAAACAACTATTAAATGAAATGTTTTTAAGTAGAAACACACAAAATGCAAGGTGAATGATCAATTGATAAAAACATTAGGACCAGAAACATGACCCTGTATTTCTTCTAGGAGCAACGGTTCTATATTTGCTACTTCAGTGTTTGTGAAGACCTTATGTGTAGTGTTCAGCCTTGGTTTGCCCCAGTTTTCAGATTTGAGATTTTAAGAGACTTTTTGGATATCTTCAATATGTTCTTCAGAAATGGTTGCTACTTGCTTTGTCAACACTGGAGGTATTTTCTTTCCTTCTTTGTGCAATCATCTGTAATATTTTCCTAGATAATAGGCTTTTATTTCAAAATATTTCTCATGGGTGCTCAGGCTACAAAATCTTCCCCTTGTGGCAAAAGCATGACATCATGTATACCTTTCTTTATGTGACCTTCTCGTGTTAACATATTTAAAACTGTACTTGATTGAAACTGCTGAAGAAAAATGTCTGGTTCATTTTCTTATATAGGAAGCTGTCTTGATCAGTTCCAGCTGCTAAAACAAAATATCATAAATTTGATAGCTTATGAATGACATGAATTTATGTATTGTAGTTCTGGTGCCTGGAAAGTGCAAGATCAGGTGCCAGAAGATTCACTATCTGAAGAGAGCTTGCTTTCTAGTTCATAGATGGCAGTTTCTCCATTAGTCCTCACCTGGAAGAAGGGGGTGATGATCTCTGTAGAATCTCTTTTATAAGGGCACCAATCTCATTAATGAAGGTTCCAGCCCCATGACATAATACCTCCCATGAACCCCACCTTTTAATACTATCATCACATTGGGGGTTAGGATTTCAAAATATGAATTTGGGAAATGGGCTGTATAAGCATTCAGGCCACAGCACAGCATAAGACAAATATTACAAACATTGCTTTTTAAATTTAGAAATAGAGGAAATATGCTTGATCTATGCAAGATCAATAATAGATCACAATTACATTATTTTGGGAAACAATATCTGATTCATTTACTGTATAATTTTGCAAAGCTAAATGCTGAAAAGTTATTAATTAAGCTATTAGGATTAGTATTTATTAGATGTGTAGAGTGTAGTTACTGCTTTGGTAAGTTCTATGTGTTTCTAAAAGAGAAATAGTACATAATTTGTGATTATGTCAGACTTTAAAGCTTTGTCATTGACATGAGTGGGATTAGATATTCAGGTAGGATGAAATAGGCATGCCAGATGAGGAAAAATCTACAGGAAAAGTCAAAAGAAGGAAAATAATTATGTGGTATGTTGGAAATAGTGAGATGTTCTACCTTACTGAAATTGCATTTCATAGGATAATAGGAAATTATTAATGCCCTTGAGTATAGAATTCCAGACATGTCTGTATCCTTGACATCTGATTGCTCCACAGTATCAGCTGAGTTAAAGTGATCTAAGAGATATGTTCATCCTACTCATTCATTTTACAAAGAAGGAAACTGAAGCCCAGAGAAGTCAGGTTACTTCTACAAACCCTACCTGAAACAAATTGCACACACTCACCAATATCTCCCAATTCTTGTTCTAATGTCATATCCAACACCAAAAATCTTCCAGAGGGCAGAAGCCATATAATCCACTAGAGGCTTATTATAAAGATTCTGTTGAAGGTAATATAACGGCAGAAAAACTGAAATATCCTTAGAATTCCTTGTTCAAAAGGAAGGAAATCTTTTCAAATGAAGGGGATATGGCTCTGATTTAAGCTTCCATACAATCTATAATACAAAGAGGATAAGACTTTATAAGACTATGTGTTAGGCTCCAGTAGTACCCTTTCTCCAAAGGAAAACAGGTGAAACACCTCAGCTCAACTAGTGTATGTTAAATGGTGGGATGACTCATGAAAGACATCCAGATTTACTGAACATTTTCTGCCCTTAGGACAATACTGGTATTGATAATGCCTATCAGTATGGAGGGGAAAGGTCATTCATTGTAAACCTTTACATATATGTCTTCTCAAGGAAATCCAAGTGTATTAATAGAAAGCCCTTCCATCATCAGCTGATTGTTCTTTACCCTTCCAGACATCCAACTCTTTCTAAACTGTGGAATGTGGCAAATGCAATCGTTTTCAGATCTTTGGCATTTTTACTAGGAGTATTAAGCTAATCAACTGAATTTCTTATTTCACAGCCATGTTTTTTGTTTTGTTTTGTTTTGTTTTGTTTTCAAAATGTAGAAAACAGGTTTTATAGGACCGATTTTTCTCAAGGTAAATGTCATGCTACTATTTTTACTACAAATCAATATCTCCTTTAAGTTTGTTGTAGTTCTATTACTTGTTTGTGACTTTCCCTATTTTACCCTGACATCTATACTAAAAGTAATTAATCTATGTGGCACACTGAACCCTGAAGAAAACTCCAGATTCCACTGCCTTCTAAATAGTTAACTAAGTTTTGACCCTGTTGTTCTGATTTTACTATACTCACAGTACCTAGTACTAGCAGGTACCCAGAACATTTGAGGAATGAATTATTGAGTGTCATGTCCTTAGAAGTAAAGCACGAAGAATTCCTAGTAAAAGATGGAGCTGTAATTGCAAAGAGAAAAAGAATAACAATGAAATCTTTCATGTGTTGGTCACAAGAGAACTAGTACTCTGTGTGCATTAACCATTTTTCTAGCTGCTATTTTTTTTTTTTTACAGATTTTCCAGAAACCCCTAAGAGACACAGAAAGCGGGTGTTTTATAGGTCCAAAGAAGTTCACTGACTTAGAGTTGAATATTCAGTAAACAAAAGTGTTCTGACCGACTTCAAGTCCATTGTTCTCTATAAGTCCACTATAACATGCTACGCTCAATTGTTACAGGTGTCACAGACTGTAACCATTTGTTAAACACTTCAGAATTTTGTCTTTAACGTAAGTAATTGATAGGAAAACTAGCAGCATTGGTATTTTGAGCATTTTACTCGTAACCTATTTGAGGAGACAGTCATTGGAAGTTCTAAAAACGTTTAATAGAAAGGAATAACAAATTATTTAAATATGTGTCATGAGTCAAAAAACTGTGACATATGTCAGTGGCTGATTTTATTTATGTCCCTCAAAAAAAAAAAAATCCCACTGTTGTGTACCTAAAATATGCAGATTTCCAGCTGATTCATGTAATTTTTAGTTAAACCACACAACACTGGAAGGCAATGCTAAATAGAATATTTGCAGAGCAGACTGGCCTTCCTTGTAACAGGAAATATACCTGCCAGAAACTCGAATAGCAATTTAAATATGATAAATTCATAGAAGATTTTGAAAACCTTAAAAGAACTCTCCACTGTTTTTATTTTCCTAAACATAAAATCAGCCGTCATATTTGTCTTGCTATTTCAGAGATGTGCATCCTCTTCCAAAGCTGTTTGCATGGGGGACAGATGCTCTGCAGTGAGCAAATATCAAGGAAATAATGAATTGGAAGTGACAAGTGCCTTCAGCCTGAAGTCCAAAGGGAATCATCATCTTGAAATCATACATAGCAGAAGGAGCCAAAGCAAGAATGAAATGGCAAAAATGCCCATGTTAATCAAAAAATTAAGCTCAGAGGTTATGTTAGGCCAAGCTAATTGAACCAGTGATGGTCTCTCTTTCATTTTGAATTAAAGTGTATTCATAAATAGAGGACATGCTGGAATATTCTCAACTAGATTAGGGGAAACAAGAGAGCTGAATCAGCAGCATAATCAAGAAATATTTGTTAAAGTAATATGGATTTATTGAGCAAGATAAATAGATGTGGCTCTGTCTCTGAAAGACTTAACAAATGAGGACTGACAGCACTGATCTGGGAAAAAAAAACTGTCAAAACAAAATATTGATGGGGTGGCATTATGCTAAGAGCAGTTTAGACAGTACTGTGTGTAAATGGAGTTTCTACCTTCTGGAAACTTGAAATCTAAGAAATATAAAAATAGAAATAGAAGAAGGCAACAATCATCATGATAATCACTTGTGCCATTTCCTGAGCTATTGGATGATGCTAAGAAATAGGGCATGAGCTTTACATGCATTGTCTCTTTCAACCTTCACGACAGCTCTAAAAAGTTATCTTATCCATTTTATCATTAAAAAACTCAAGGTTTAGAGGTAACCTGCTCTAGATGCATAGGCAATAATGAGTGGATTCAAAAAGATCTCACCTCAAAGCCTATGAGCTAGTCCTCTATGTTAGTGCCTCCTAAATTAGTCACAAATACATTGGATTAATAAAATAACAAAATTACTAATCTCAGGAATAACTGAATAGTGATAATAATGTATTGACTAAATAACAAAAGGAAAAAAATCAGCCCATTTATTAATAAAAATGCTCTTTATAACTGCACAGAGAAGGGGTATCTAGCATATGCATTTGACCCTAATGGTAATTGCTATTGTGTGAAAGTATTGAATGTGTCTAAGTTGCAACTTTGAGAAATGTAAAACAAAAATGCAACTCTATTCTCTCTCAACATCAGATACCAATGACTGCAATTAACAAAATAGATTTTAATAAAATCAACCAGTGTTTAATAATTGGGAATGTTAAGATAACCTTAATTAACAAATTTTCTATTAGTCTCTCTTTATTTATGAAACCCCATAGCCTCTTTAGTCAGTGACTGAGATACCAAATCTAAATGAAGGGCAGGCATAACTTATTTAGACTTTCCCAAATGACAATTAATGTGTTATATACCCTCAAGAGGAATCTAGAAGTTTTAAATAAATATAAAGACAGAGCAGAAATGCTCAAATAATCATAAATGAAAAGGATAACAACTTATCAATCAAATAACCTAAATAAATTCCACTGCACTATAGAATTGTATACATTAGGGCCAGATCAATCTTTAAGAAGGAGGAGATGAGAATAAGCGACAGTAACACACATACTTATTGTTTATTACAGGTAATATTTTTACATTGCATTTTCTCTCTCAGAGTGGGTAAAATGCTAATTTCATGGATGAAGAAATTGAGCCATTGAGAAGCTAAGTGACTTTGCCAAAATCAGTCATTAATGGCAGTCATGATGTTTTAGTGCTTTTGTTTTTATTTAGAGTTTGATGCCTTAAAAGTGAGACAGGAGCAGAGAGTTAAAGTAAACAGCTACTACAGTTACATTTTCAGTCTTAATTGGACTGTCCCTCAGTTGAAATTACGGAAATTTAAAAGGGGAGTCAAAATGGGTAGTTTTACTGGATGGCTTCCAAATATTTGGGCCCAAATATTTCTATGACAGCCATAGGAGGCTGCTGCCATTACTTCCTCTATTGTTGATATTAGAGTAACATTTCGTACAAAAACTGATTACTGGTTTTCCAGACTCCTGCATTTATTTTTTTTCAAGTACCAAAAATCATTGTAGAAAAGAGTTTAAAACCTTTTTTTATAGAAATGAATGGCCATCAGCTAAATGTCTAAAGGAAATTGCATGTAGAAACTCCACACAGTGGCATGAATACATAATCAAACTTTATTCAGGGAACAAAAAGGTCTGATAGAGTAACATAGTCAATAAAACAAACAATAACTCACATCCAGAGACCAAAAATGTTTCTCATCTGATCTGTGCAGCATTTTAAATGTACAGCATCCAACTATAAAAACTAAGTCTGTTTTCATTTAGGATGTAGAAGACTGCAAAAAATATTCAATCAAAGAAACAAGACAGATAACCTACAAACCATAATTTCCTAGAGCATATCAGATAGTTCAGATCTTAAGGCAACCTGGAAAACAGATTAATGAGGTGGTAAACCTCCTGAGGAGAACAGAATACATGAACTGTTACGTCTTTGGCAGAGCATGGAAGTAAGTGTCCACCATAGAAGCAGCTGAGAAAAAAAAAAGGCTGAATTGTAAACACCTTCTTAAAGTCTGAATATAGACTGCTTCTGGAGAAAAGGCGAGTAACTTTTCAACACTCACTCAAGACACTGCTGATTTCAAGAAGTTGTTTGCTACTGGAGGAGGAACAAGAAATTCTTTCCTGACACAGCTATCTGCTGCTGGGGTTGGGGTAGGAAACTCCTTCTAGATTCTTGTATTAAAACAAGGCATATTTTTGCTGCCAATGTGGGAGAAACAGGAATCTCATCTAACCTAGTCTCCTGAAATACAAAGTTCAGGTTTATTGCCCTTAAGAGGAACAGGAGATTTGTTCATTTTCTGGCTTTCTGGACTCTAGGATGAGTAGGAAGAGGGGTTACTTGCCTTTGAGAGAGGGCAGAAAGGAAAAAAAAAAAAAAAAACCAAGGCTGTCTCTGCATTTCACATGAAAACAGACCACTCAGGACTAAGGCAAGAGGAGAATAACCAAGAAACATCATTACCGTCACCATGACACTTCAACTGATATGAAGCAATAGCAATATATCACAGGGGGAGGATGGGAACATGGCACAGGCATGAAGAATCTGATGAAACATAAAAGCAAAACAGGAACACTAGGAGAAGCTCTCCAGCATCCCACACCTCACAGTAAGCACAAGGTAGCATTAAATCACCACTGCAGATATCTGAAACCTGTGATGTGCTTAATTTGACAGTTAAAGTAATCACAGGCCAAATACAGTTCAAATTACAAAAAATATTTACTCAAGTCCTCAGCATAAATCTGAGAGAAGAAAAAAACATGTGCTTTTCCAGGAAATGATAGTATTGACTTCAGCCTCTATGATTTTTACATGCAGGATCCAGCATTCAGTTGAAAACTAGAAGACAGAAGACACAGGAAATACATACAAAAAACTGCCCCTTCATCAAGAGATAAAGTAGTCATTAAATCAGACCCAAGGATGGTCCAAATTTTGAAATGGTCAGATAGGTAGTTTAAACAACTAAGGTTAGTATGTTAAAAAACCTCATGGAAAAGGTAAATAGCATAAATATATAGAAGACTTCATCGGAGAGATGCAAACAAACAAAAAGAGACAAACTGAATGATTAGAAATAAAACACAAAGTATCAAAAGAAACCAATGGCTATAATGTGATGATGAGCACCTGAATACATGAGAATAAAGAATTCATGAACATTAAGATTCTCAATAGATAGTATTCAAACTAATGACAAAAGGAAAAAAAAAAAAAAGATGAGAGTATCAGAGGTATTGGGATAAGATCAGTCTAATAGATGTATAATTGCCTAGAAAAGAAAGAAGCTCAGAATGAACACAATAAATATTTATAGAGATAACATCCTAACATTTCCAAATCTAATTGAAGAACAACGCCAAATATCCAAGTAGTTTACATAATGTCAAGCAGGATAAATACAAAGAAAAACTAAGTATGTTACACTTAGACTGTTAAAATGAAAATAAAAGGAGACTATTGAAGGTAGTTGAGGACAAGGAAATATTACATAAAGGAAATGAATGATAAGAATTTTAGCTGACTTCTCATCAAAAAGCAATGAAAAATCAAGAAGTCAATGGAATGGCATCTTGGATGTGTTGAAATTTTGTAAAAAGAACATCAGAGTTCTACTAGTAAAAAATATTCTTCAAAAATCAACATGACATATAAACATCTACAGAAATATAAATATAAAATAAATTCATATCCAGCAAAGTCACAAGAAAAGAAATGCTAAAAGAAATTATCTAGGTTAAAGCAAAATGCAATTGAAAAGAAATCCTTTTTTTTCAATCTGTTTGTATCTATATAATTAATAGATTATTCCTATTTGAAAAAAAAAAAGACCCTATTGTTGGATTATACATATTTTTTGCCTTTATTTCATATGTTTAACTTAAGTACTGATATATAGGAAATAAAGCTTTGAATTTTACTTTCTATTATTCTATCTTATTTTTGTTTCTGTGTTATTTTCATCTCTTTATGTAGATGAAGCTTTTTTTTAACTTTTCATGTTGAAATAATTACACATTTACAGGAGGTTGCAAAAATAGGACAGAGAGGTGAGACATATCCTTTATCCAGATTCTCTCAATTATTACATCTTATGTTACTGCAGTACATCAAAACACAGAAATTAATATTAGTATAATGTAAGTGTATATTTCTATGACATTTATAGTTGTGTAGTAATTGTTAGAATCAAAGATACGGAACTATTTCATCACCACAAGACCTTCCTTATACTATTCCCTTTAAAGTCACACTCATTTCTATCCCTTCTCTTATCCCTAAGTCCTGGTCACTATTAATCTTTATTTAATGTATATTATTTTGTCATTTTGAGAATGTGGTATAAACAGCATATGACCTTAGAGATTGGCTTTTTCACTGAGCACAATACATTTAAGATTCATCCAAGTTATTGTAGTTTATTCCTTTCTACTGCTGAGTAGTATTCTGTGGTATAAATATACCACATTTTATTTTGTTACTCTCACTTTGAATGATATCTGGGCTGTTTACAGTTTGGGGCGATAACAAATAAACCCACTATGAACAATCCTGTAAAGGTTTTTGTTTGGATGTAAGTTTTCATTTTTCTGGAATAAATGTAGTACAATTGCTGATTTGTATAAGAGTATGTTTAATTTTAAGAAATTGATAAACTATATTACTTTACATTCGAATCACCACTGTGTAAGAGATCCAGTTTCTCAACATCCTGACTCAAATTTGTAAGTCGCTACTCTTCAAGTTTTAGCTATTCTAATAGCTGTGAATGATATTTCATCATGGACTTAATTGTTAATTCCCTGTTGGTTAGTGATGTTGAACACTTTTTCATATGCTTACTGGTCATCTGTGCAGCCTCTTTAGTGAGATATCTTCACTCATTTTGCCCATGTTCTAATTAGATATTACTTTTTTTCTATTGTTGACTTCTGAGATTACCATATAAAGGTCAAAACCAGGCATCTTGCTTAGAAATACTTATGTGGGTCGTAAAAATGTAAAATAATACAGGGAAATGATTTTCATGCGACTCAGGACACTTGCTAACGCTGAAAGAGAAAGAGTTGTGATGAAGATGGCACGAGCAAAGGCTCCTGGGTTGCAATCAGTGTTCGTTCCTGACGCAGGTGTACTTTTTATTGACACTGGTATTGATTTTATCATTGTTTTTTAAACTTATACTCATGTTTTTACTCTTTCCTTCATGTCTATTGTGAGGTACCGTATTTTTTAGTAATAACAAAGATGTGAGGACTCTGAAGCATTTACTAATTGTCAGACGTTGTTCCAAATGCTTTCTTGAATTCACTGTGCCATGTAACCCTGTAATCCCTAGCAGTGATCTCAAGAAGTAGCTACTCTTATTATTCTATTCATGGATAAAGAGGCTGAGGTTTAGAGTGGCTCATTTCTTTGGGGTATCTTGGCCAGTAAATGCCGTGACTGAAATAAGCAACTACTTCTGTCTGATTCCAGTGGTTAAGCTCTTACCCATTACGCAAAAACAATCACTTTATTAGAACAGTAAAGTGTTTATTATTTCAGCTCTGATGGTCACTGAAGACTTGAAACATGGAAGAATTGGGAAAGTAGCTCATTAATAGCCATAAAGACTATGGTAATGCTATTTTAGAGACAGAATATTTTTATTTTAATCATTTGTGATTATATGAACTCTAGCTCTTACAATTAATTGTATATAAAAAAGTGATCATTCTACTACCCTATGTTTTATCTACTGAATGAATGAAGACATATCCATGCCATTTACTATTATAGTAAAAAATAAATATCAGTTTCTTCAAAACCACTTTACTCAGAACTGATGGCATGGGTGTGGAGGGAAGCTTTTGCCCAAAAAGTGATAATATCATTAGAGCTGAGAACCCCGTGATGATGCCTATGGCAGCTAGAGCTCATTAGCAGAAAGCCCCTAACCAACCTTTAACAAACTATACTCCTGTTATCGGTGGCTGCTTTGCTCTTCAGGCTTCTCTCCTAGGAATTTACAAAGAGATATTTAACAGTTCATATTTATTAGCTCAATGACTATAGAACTCTGACTTGCTCCAGGCCATGCAGTAGTTACAGAAGCACAGAGAAGAATAAAACTTTACTCCCACCTTCACAGCCCATGGAAGGACAGACTCTTTAAAGCTATTCTGTCATGACACAATTAAGTGATGGTGGTAGAATTTGAACCCAGTTTCAAAACAGTTCTTAGCTTGCCTCTTATTCCTTCTTACAAAGAGCAAATGATCTTTTTTTTCAGATGTGTTTCTTTTGAGTGACCGGAAAGGACAAGTAATCTAAAACTACTATTTTTACAGCTGGATAATATAATCCAGAATTAGAAAGGGCCAAAGCCAGCATTAGAGAATATATGGCTTGTTCCGAATTTATTTATTTTAACATCTAGAGGGAAAAGGAATAAAACCCTCCGTGGCAACAGTTAACTTCTGTCTTTCTACAAATTTGCATGCAAAGCATATTAATTCTGCAATTATTCTTAAAAGTACACATTTAATATTACTTGGTATCTTATAAAAGTTTGAAACAAAAATAAACGCAGCATAAAAAAATGCAAGAAACCTGGAGATTTTTATCATTATGAAAACAAAACCCCAAGTCACAGGTGCGTATTATTATTACGCACCATAACTGAGTTTAAAATTTCTAACTGAGTTTACATACCATAAACTGAGTGTACAAAATTTTAAGTAGGCTAGAAATTTCTCTTATAACAACCTATGGCAAATAAGACAAACCTTAAATTCATGTATCTACCTTTTGTTCCCACACCATTCAGGTGTCCATGAATAGAGCAAAGGGGTCATTCTGGAGAAAGCAAGCGCTTCTCCCAATCTTCAGTGCAATTGCACAAGGGTTCTGCCCAGGAGAAGGCAGGCCATTAGGACACAGTTCTAACTTTTATGTGCTGCAGAGAGTCGAGAACTCCGTGCTTCAAGGTTTGGTCAAAAACAACGAAGATCTCAGGGGAAAGCAATTAAGAGAAGGATGATAGTTCCTTGGTACAAGAAGAACGACAGAGTAGCCAGAAGTTTCACAGCAAGAATCAAGAAAAGCAGCAGCTAAGAAGAGCCCTCCTGCGATACCATCACTTTTCGGGTCAGGAAGTCTGTGTGCATTATGATTACCTCCATTCAGGAGAAATCAGAGTTGAAAGCAGGGCAGGTTTGCAAGCATTCCCCAGTCTACACACAGACCCAGCAACACAGGGTGAACTCTCACTGGCACAAGCAGCTTAAACAAAACTGAGAAATCACATTCATCTCTCACAGTCTGGAAGGCTATGTACACTTCCAAAGTCATGTCCTCACATGAATAAATAGAGAATCTTCAAACTAGTAATCATCTATAACATAAAGTGAGGCGAAAATATATAAACTCCCTGAAGTGTGATAGGAAGCTTGCACACACACACACAAACACACACACACACCCCTAACCTTCTACAAGTACATGGCATACCCAGGGGCAAAGCCTAAGTAGCCAGATGAAAACCTAAAACCAAGGAAATACGAATCTGAACAAGAACATCATAAGCTACATGTCGCTGTAGAAATAAACTGCATGATTAGTTCAATCGAGTCACGGAACAAATAAGCAAACAGCAAACACAATAATTCTACTAGGGGTGAGGAAGGGGAAGAAAAATCAGCATCCAGAGATTCTACAGCATATCATTCCATTTTCCACAAAAATATATGAGCCATACAAAGAAACAGGAAAGTATGATCCATACACAGAAAATAAGCAGATAAAAGTCACCTCTGAAAGGACTCAAAGCTTGGAAGATAAAGATGGGAAAGCAGCTCTTATAAAATGGGTTCAACGAACAAAGGAAACCATAGTTAAATAACTAAAGGAAGGTATAATAATGTTTTATCACATAGAGAATATAAACAAAGACATGTAGGCTGGGTGCAGTGGTTCACACCTACAATCCCAGCACCTTAGGAGGCAAAAGTGGGCAGATTGCCTGAGGTCAGGAGTTTGAATCTGTCTGGCTAACATGACGAAACCCCGTCTCTGCTAATGCAAAAATTAGCCAGCCGTGGTGATGCACATCTATAGTCCCAGCTACTAGGGAGGCTGAGGCAGGAGAATCACTTGAACCCAGGAGATGGAGGTTGCAGTGAGCCACAACTGTGCCACTGCACTCCAGCCTGGGCAACAGAGCAAGACTCTGTCAATAAATAAATAAATAAACCATATAAATTATAAGAAAGCCAAACTGAAATGCTGGATCTGGAAGCATGATAACCTAAATGAAAACCTCACTTGAGAGGTTTGACAGCAGATTTGTGCTAACAAAAGACAGAACCAGTAAACCTGAAGACAGACCAATAGAGATTAAGTACTAAGCATAGGAAGAATAAAGGATGTAGATACATGAACAGATACTCAAGAGAAATGTGGGACACTATTAAGCTAACCCACATATGTATAATGGGAGTATCAGAGGAGAGAATGAGAAAGAAATAGAAGAAATGTTTAAATAAATGATGGCTGAAAATTTCCTAAATTTGATGAAAAACTTTGATCTGCACATTCAAGAAGCCAAATGAACTCAAAGTAGGATAGACACAAGGAGATTCAGAGACACTTCATAGACAAAATGTTGAAATCCAGAGATAAAGGGGAAATCTTAAAAGTAGTAGGAGAAAAAAAGTCACTCATCAAGTATAAAGGAACCCCAGTAACATGAACAGCTGACTTCTAGCCAGAAAAAAAATATATGCAGGCCAGAGGTAGTGGGTGAACATACTCAAAATACTTAAAGTAAAAACTGTCTACCAGAATCTTATATCCAAAACTAACTTTCAAAGTGAAAGTTAAATAATGATATTCCTAGATGAACGAAAACAGAGAATTTATTGCTAGCCCTTCTAATTTCCAAAAAAATACCAGTGGAAGTTCTTCAGGCTGAAAGCAAGCGACTCTGAAAGTAACTTGAATTCACATGGAAAAAAAAAGAATACAAATAATGGTAATTTATGTAAATAAATACAAAACCAATATGGAATATTTCTTCTTCCAGTGTGCTATCCATTGCATGACAGAGCCAGACCCTATCTTATTTTAAAAGAAATTGCATAAAACAATTTGTATGTACTTGTATTATTGGGTCTATAACAGATAGAAAAGTTATATACTTGATGGTAACAAAACAATGGAGCTGGGTAGAAGCAAAGATTTTTTGGAGAAAGAAAATGGCACAGGATGATAATTATAATACAGAAGCCAAAATTAAGAGAACTAGAAATGGAAAATAAGGTTGATATAAAAAAACTCTGTAAATACGGACTTTTTCTGCTTTTTCTCTGAGCTTTCTAAAAAGAGATTATATCAAATAAATAAATAATGTATTATTGATTGTATGACATATATATGTATAACAATATTAACATAAAAAAGAGTTGCAGGAAGGGTGCAACATAGGATTAAAGTTTTAATTGGAACTAAGGGAATGTAAAGTCTGCATCCAATTGTGATATTGTGAGACCTAGATCAACCATCAAGAAGTAATTAAAAAATATATAATTAAAAGTAGTAAAGTAATAGAGTAGAGAATATTCATTTAATAGGGAATAAGAAAATGGAAGTGAAATAAAGAACAAAAAAATAGATATTAAAAAAAGCAAAGTAAATGGTAGATGAATATCCAGTAACATAATAATATGATCAAGTACAAATGAAATAAACAACATTCACATGTGGAGACGATGATGATATTGGTTCAAGACTACAAAATCCAGAGATATTTTTGCCAGGCTAGAGTGCAATGGCACAATCATAGCCCACTTTAACCTCAAACTCTTGGGCCTAAGCAGTGAAATTCTCGCATCCCAGCCTCCTGAGTAGCCAGAACTACAGGTGTGTACCACTAGGGCTGGCTAATTTTTTTTTTTTTTTTCTTAGAGAAATAAAGTCTGTGTAGCTCAGGTTGGTCTTAAAAGCCTGGCCTCAAATCATCATCCTGCCCTGGCTTCCTAAAGTGCTAGGATTTTAAGAGATGAGCTACTGCACCTGGCTCAAAAATGCATTTTTAAATAATAAAGATTCTCTTAGGTAATCCAGTTTTCCCCAAACCTGAATTAGTCTCTGAGTAAAAAATTAATTAAAACCAGTATTCCTTTTACTGAGACTTCTACAGCTATGACACATTGAATTTATAGTATAATATACAAAGCAAACATTGTGTCTATAAAACATGACAAAATTATTGCTGGGGAGATTTTGGAATGTCTGCTTTAGCTTACGACTAACAGTATCAGCTAAACAATGTTCTACTGTCTATATTTAACTGAGTAATTTTGGACTGAACGCTATAAAAAGATGTTGACAATTTGACTTAATTGATTCATCTGCCTTTGTGTAACCATAGCCTTTATAATCCCAAAACCCAGTAAAAACCTTTTACTTCTAAGTCAGAATAGTCAATACTCAATGAAAAAATACTTTCCCTAAAATAAACCTGTAGATATTTTGTCTGATTAGAACCAAGAAGAATGACCGAAGTATTTCCAAAAGAAGGTTAATATTGAATATTTTCCTTATCTTTAGAATTTCTACATTATTTCAAGTATGTAAATTCATGATCCATTTGAATGTTCTATTGTACAAGTTTGAGTTTCATGTAATGTCTGTACTTCCCGGAGCAAAATAAAAATTTGAATACTATGGAAAGTACAGTCATGTGTCATTGAGTAGGAATACATTCTGAGAAATGAACAGCTGGGTGATTTCACCACTAGAGTATTTCAAACAAAACAGATGTTATCTCCTACTACACACCTAGGCTATAAGGTATACCTGTTCCTCCTAAACTACAAACCTGTACAGCATGTAACTGTACTGGATACTACAGGCAGTTGTAACATAATGGTAAGTATTTTTGTATCTAAACTAGAAAATAAATAAATGATACTATAATCTTATGGGACCGATGTTGTCGACAGAGTCCATCATTAACTAAAACATCATTATGCAATGCATGACTCTCTTTGAGATTTTCTACATTATTATAAATATTTTATCCTAGTATATGTTCACAAAAAATTTCACTTAGATTTTATGATGATTACAGTCCCTGTGGTCAGAAATAATGGTATATGCAAATGAATAATTATTTGCTTTCTTATGTATATGCCTTTAGTCACAGAAATGGTTTGGTTTTGATCACTTCAAAATTCATTCACTGTTTTCCTAGGTCACATCTTTATGTGAGTGAATAAATGAATGAGTAAATGAGCAAATGAATTCTCGTGTCCATTTTGTTTTCACTAGAATCTAAACAGAAACTGAGCCTACCAAACACAGAAACATTTTTCATATACATATAAGTCACAGGACCTTAATTTTGAACTTTGTTTCAAAATGAAAGAATTCCTATTCCATGGAAATTATGTCAGTACAAGTTTTTAAATATCTGTCCTAGACACTTAATGTCCCTCTTAGATGAATGTTATGCATTTAGTAATGTTTGATTCCTTGAGATAAATTGAAAAGATATATATATAATTCCCAGAAAATGCCCTCAAGTTGAAGCCATTACAAAACTAAAGATTTCTTATGAAAAGGAATATGCATCCTTTTTGTAATTCAGTAAAGATACACTGAGTACCTAATATGAAGCACTATAGCAAAGGCTAATAATAAAACAATATATAAAATAGACATCACCCCAGTTCTCAGATACCTTACAGATTAATACATGCCACTAGATGAGAATACATAAGACTTTCAGAGATACGGACAGAAAACAAAATGACTTAGATTTTGGAAAATATAACTTAGAAAGCAGTGTAAGGCTTGATTCCTTCAGTGTAATATCCTGAGGACTACACATTTATTCTAAAGACGCTGATGTAGCCCAAGCCATTTGTACCTGTTCTTATTAAAATCATTTGAGTCTGTTTAACATTTTTTGAAATCTTCTGTGATCTCAAATTTCAACCCTTGAAGACAAATTTGATTTTATAAGTAATTCACAAACTGTAGAATTATGAAAATATTTTTAGCTATCATAGCAAAGTAAAGCATATTTAAGTTTGAATTCATTGAAAGAAAAAAAATTCTAACAATCCACATCCTCTATCTCTTTCCAGAAAGAAGTTAACAGTAACCCTGAGACATTCACTCCAGTCTCTAGTTTAGGAATTTTTTTTTTCAGTTCATTGTCCCCTTCTAAAGTACAAATTTTAGTGGTTTTATAAACAAAGTGCTTAATATTTGCTTAATCTTTCCATAACTCAGTTTCCTCATCTGTAAGATGTGGATCATAAATGTGCTGACATCACTAGGCTTTTGTTGGAATTAAATAAAAACTGTATATAAAACATTAAAATAGAGTGCCACCAATTCAATTGAAGGCTAATTCAAACACTTTAGCTTTAAGAGTCTCGTTTTTCTCATATACTCAGAAAACTCTCTCTTGTCATTGATTCTGTCTCTTCTACACGATGTGCTATCATTCTCAAGATAATTATCTTTGTCAAGATATTTTTTATCAGACTGCATATATACCTTCCCACTTGAAAAAAAAAACCCACTTCATAACTGTTCTGACATAGGATTCATTTCTGTGTGCCTTTCCATAGCAAAGTATTCACCACAGTCATTTCATCTGTTTCTTACTTCCCAATGTTCTTCATTTTCCTCCAACTAGGTTTCTATTCTCACGACTAAGAAAAATTGTACAAACCCAAGTCATCCATAACTTCCACACTGTCAAACCCACCTGACTCGGTACATCTCTTTTCTAACTCTGTAAAGTACTTATGAACATCTGCAATCCCTTTCCTTGGGTCTTCTAGTCAGTCATCAGCAAGATCCCCTATATTCTCAATCTCTTCCCTATAATAGCATTAATTTTAGTGCATTAATCAAACCCCGTCTGTCACCTGTTGATTTTCCTTCCTTAAGGTCTCTCGAATATTGACTGCTTTCTCTCTCACAACCCACATACCTCTGGTCCTCGGTTAGGGCAGGTTTCCCTTGTTCTGGATTGGCATGGCCAAAGAATGCATCCTCTTACCCTTGAACCTGGAGACATTTAAGGCTCTCCTTCTGTCCTCCCTAAACACTCCCAGTTTGAATCACCCTCCTTGGTTGAGTCATCTACTCATCCTAGGGGCAACTGCCCCACTTTTCTTGAAAATTTTATATTAAGATTCAATGTTATTTTCTACAACATGACTATTATTTCATTTTTAATGATTTCACTATGTACATAAAAAATCCTTAAACACTGTGACTGATTTTCCTATGTGATATCAATTTCATTGAACAGAACAGTTTTTGAAGAAGCACACTTGGAAACTGTGGTCTGGAGCTTACAGAAGGCTTTAGAACGAAAATAGTATATATCTGGGCCTTAAAGATGAAAGAGATTTTGCAAAACAAAAGAGGCTAATGTGTAGGAGAATAGAAGGAGGCAATATGGCTGAAAACATAGTATGTAAGAATTATTTCCTTAAATAGACCTCAAAAGTATATTGCTTTTCTACTTCAATTGCCTTCCCTCCCCTCTCTGTATATGAAATTGCTTCACAGCTTTCAAGCTTGGACCAGAACTTAAGACCTTCCTACCAACATTTCCCAACCATGTGAACAAAACGCCAAGCAGCCTGCATTTAAATGCTCGGTGTGCTACCATCGGAGCGTTATTAAACACTTCTTGTATATGCGCTTTTTTTACATTCTTGTTTGTGTCTTCACATTACTTCCTCAGTGCGTAGACTATGATGTGCTTACCAAGGGAGGGATGAGGCCTAACACGTCTGTTATATCTCTCCTTTCCATCCAGGCTCATGGCAGGTTAATATATAAAGCAAGTTTTAAAAGAAGGTGAATATCATCTAGGTGTACTAGTAAAACATGTACTGGAAGACGTTATAATCCCACGAATAGAATGAGACCATGAGCAACACAGCTTGCTGACCCATGCTTTGGAAACACTATAATTTCTCTGAAAGTACAATTAGAGTTAGACAATACATAGCATGATATTGTAATAAAAATAAATCAACAAGTTATTCCATCATTTCTTTTGTCCACATTATGTTTTTATTTTCTGTGTGTCATCCTAAGTTCTAAACTACATTCTTTAAACTTTGTGAAAAGTTTTGACAAATACCAGTACATATATCATTGACAGTATGCTTCTTACGACAGTAGGGATAGAGTTTGTTATGGGTCACATAGAGTCACAAATCACAGGTGAAAGACATCTTCTAGTTATTCTCTTTCTTTGAGCAAATGAGAATACAGAGGCCAAAAGACATTAAATGGTACACCCCTATTACAGAGCCACAAGCCTGGAACTGAAATTTAAGTGTATTACTTCCTTAGTCATTATACTTTCTGCTATATCATTCTGCTTCACAACCATTACCATAATCAGTGGCATTATTATTATACTTTATTAAGCAGATATAAAACCAAATGTGTTCTATTAGAACCCTCAAATCTATTCACGTGAGTCTAGACATCACTGTTGCTACTCATTTTACATTCTTTCCTTCTCATAAATTGATGGGTCCTTCAAGGCGCATTGCCTTCCCTAAAACAGTGCTAACATGTTTCAGTGCTCACATCTGTTTGCTGGAAAATTCCACTCATTAGGCAAAGGACTGCCTGTACTAGTAAAACATTTACCGGAAGACGTTATCATCCCAAGAATAGAATGAGACCATGAGCAACACAGCTTGCTGACCCACGCTTTGGAAACACTATAATTTCTCTGAAAGTACAATTAGAGGTAGACAATACATAGCATGATATTGTAATAAAAATAAATCAACGAGTTATGCCATCATTTCTTTTGTCCACATTGTTTTTATTTTCTGTGTGTCATCCTACGTTCTAAACTGCATTCTTTAAAAGAAACAGTGCTGTCACCTTTCTGATACCCTTGGACATTCAAGTGCTGAACTCAAGCTACTTTGATTGACACTTAACTACCACCAATTCCTGGGTCATGTATTACTGATAAGATTGATGAGGTTTATGGCTACATCTGATTGATTTGCCCCACATTTTGTAGTGGTTTTGCTGTGCACTTAGCATGCGACAAAGGTGACATTCTCTATTAGTCCGTTCTCATGCTGCTAATAAAGACATATCCCAGACTGAATAATTTATAAAGGAAAGAGGTTTAATTGATGCTCAGTTCTGCAGGGGAGGCCTCAGAAAACTTACAATTATGGTGGAAGAGGAAGCAAACACGGCCTTCTCAGGGTGGGAGGAAGGGAAGGTGCCAAGCAAAGGGGGAAAAGCCCCCGATAAAACCATCAGCTTTCATGAGAACTCACTCACTCTCACAAGAACAGCATGGGTGTAACTGCCCCCATGATTCAATTAGCTACCACTAAGTCCCTCCCATGACATATGGGGATCATGGCAGCAATAATTCAAGATGAGATTTGGTAGTGGGGACACAGACAAACCCTATCACATTCTCTGCTCAAGAGCTGCTTATCAAGTGGCTTAGTCTGATTCTGCTCCTATACTCAAAGGCCCTAAACTAGACAGTTTATAAATAACAGAAATTTGTTTCACACAATTCTAGAGGCTGAGAAGGTCAATATCAAGGCACCAGCAGGTTCAATGTCTAGTGAGCTCTGCTTTATGGTTCATAGACAATGCCTTCTTTCTTGCTCTGTCCTCATTTGGTGGAAGAAACGAGCTAGCTCTTATAACATGGTGGGATTAAATAAGCAGTAGTCCCAATCATGAGGGCTTCCCCTGGAGGCCTAATCACTTTCCAAAGATCTCCCCACCTAATACAACCACCTGGCAAGTTAAGATTTCAACCTATGAATTTGGTCCAGTGGGGAAATACAAACATTCAGACCCTAGGAATGAGCTTATAATTATAGAAGTAAAATTCCCTTAACCCAGCCTACACTTAACCAGCTAAGCCTCTTTTCTTTTAAAACATAACTACTGATGTTTGTAATATAGTGAAAAGATGTGGTTATTAAATAGAAATCTTGTTCTTCAAATTGTGATCCAACAATCAGCAGCAGCCACAACTGAGAGCTTGCTGAAAAGGCAGATGTCCAGGCCACAAATCTTGGCCTACTAAATCAGAATGTGAATTTTAACTTCTATGCACATTAAAATTTGAGAAGCCACACTCTAGCATACCCAGTCACTTCTGTTCCTTTTACCTGGGATGTATGCTTACTACATGTCAGTTGCATTTGTTCCCATACGCACAACTCTTTAAAACAGTCTGTGTAGGCGGGTGATGAACAATGAAAACACATGGACACAGGGAGGGGAACACTACACACTGGGGTCTACTGGAAGGAATAGGGGAGGGACAGTGGGTGGGGGTAAGATGGGGAGGGATAGCATGGGGAGAAATGCCAGATGTGGGTGAAGGGGAGGAAGGCAGCAAATCACACTGCCATGTGTGTACCTATGCAACTATCTTGCATGTTCTGCACATGTATCCCAAAACCTAAAATGCAATTTTAAAAAAAGTCTGTGTGTTGTTGTAATGAAAAAATGATGACATGAATCCAGAAAGAAAGGTTGTTAAAATTTTTATGATTTTTATGTGCTAAGTTGCATACTTTGTCAAGGTTTAGCAAATGTAAATCACGGCTATAAAGGACACTGAATTATTTGTAGGTAGAAAAACTATTAATATTTAAAAGGGGGGGAAATTGTAAAAATACACAGTGATTCTGAATTTTGATTGCTTTGTATGTGGCTTTATGTGCTCATGCTAATGTAAATATATCAAAATAGGACATCCTAGATACTGCAGAAAACATGACTTAGAACTTGTTGACCTATGTAAATACTTGTCAACAACGTACATCTCTCTGGTTTTAATTAAAACATTACATGGGGCCAGATCTCAGAGGCTCTTCAGGGAAAAACAGTCACACATTACTTCGGCATTGCTTATACGGTATTTTACACAGAGACAAGTAAACTATTGCCAAGTGGGAATATGAAATTCATGAAACAGTATAGATTAATGGAAAGTGTAAGTTCCGTTTTCTGTAATTCATTCATTCAACAAATATGTCCAGAAAATCTGCCAGACATGATAAGTGCTGGACATACAATGTGAGCAAGACAGACACAATCTGTCTTCACAGAGGTTCCCTTCATAGTGCTTCCCTCTGGCAGGGAGACATAATGCTGTAAAGCGGCTTGATTTTATCACAGCTCAGTTTTCTCCTCCAGAGAGACAATCTTATCTACTTCATGGAGTTTTGCTGAAGGTTAAGTGGGATTATGTTGTATCTAGAAGTTCAATAAATCTAATCTCCCTCTTTACCTTTGTTCAATATACAATAGAAATCATTGGAGTTTCTTGAGTAGAGGACTTCCATGAATCAGAGGTTCTTTTAAGAAGATCAATTTAACTTACAGAACAATTAGTTTAGGTGGGAAGTAATGCATGCTGTTCTTTATTAGCAAAATATGGGAGACAATTTACAGTGACAACTCATTTTCCTGACTGAGGAGGGCTCCCAACTAGTCTCTGGAGTTCAACCTGAAGCAATAAATCTCTTCCCCTCCCACCAGCTCTACTTCTCCAGTCATCTGTAGTTTTATTTTCGAGTTGCAAGCAAAAAGTGAATAACCTCTCTGGAATATTTCTTGTACCTAAAAAGCCGTGTCATTTTTACGTGATTTTTAGAGAAATACTTTGTAAAATAAAAATTAGATAAACACAGTCCAATAATTGGTAACCACACCTTCTAAACAAGGCTTTCTCTTTCCCAGAAAATTTCTAACTCTTAGGGTACTTAATGCATCCAATACTCTCAACAGCACTATCTCCCACCTTGCCCTGCAACACATGCTCCCATATCCTGTTATGATTAGCAGGTTTCTAGATTCTCTTCCATTCGGTCTCTCACCTACTTCTTATTTATCCCAAGCCTTCTTTTAACAAATGGTATTCAGTATTTGTAATAATCATTCCTGTTTTATAAACAGTTAATAGAAAGGGAAAATATTTGTTTCAATTAAATCAAGTTCTCTATTTCTCTGCTACTATGATACATAAATTATAAAGCTCTAAACTGTCCCTTTGCCTTACAAATCTACTCTTTTAAATATAGATTTGATAGCAGAGGGGATGCCAGCAAAAATGAGCACAAATGTAACACAGTTTCAGAGATTGTATCTTCAAAATAATTACTAAATTTATTATGTTTTATAGACCTACATCTAAAAATTAGCTTGGCTGGGCATACTGGCTCATGCCTGTGATTCCAGCATTGTGAGAGGCCAAGGTAGGAGGATTGCTTGGGCCCAGGAGTTCGAGACCAGTCTGGGCAATGTAACCAGAATTTCTCTCTACAAGCAACAATGAAATTATCCAGGCATGGTGGCATGCACCTGTGCTCCCAGCTACTCAGAAGACTGAGGTAGGAGGATTACTTGAGCCTGGGAGGTTGAGACTGCAGTGAGCCCTGTTTGTGCCATTACACTTCAGCCTCAGCAACAGAGTGAGGCCCCATCTCGAAAAAAAAAAAAAATTAATAAATAAAAGTTTTTAAAAAGTGAATTTAATGTCATTCAGTTGGAAGAGTATGGGCTTTAGAGTGAGGAAGATGAAATGACGCTCTGATACTTACTAGTTCTGCAATCTCAGGCACATCTTCTAGTTACTGACCTTCAATTTCTTCATTTTCAAAGAAAGTTTTTCCAATAGTATAGAATTGTTATGAAAATTAGATGTTATAGCCAAATGCCATATAATAAATAAAAAAGTGTGTTTTAGTTGAAAGACGTTAATTATTTGCAAAAAGTTGACTTCTTTTCTTTTCTGAAGGCAATTCATTTTTGTCCATTCATAGTATTCTGTTCTAGTATTTAAATTTGTGTAACTTACATATATATTGACCAAAGCTTTGCACTTTTTGCCAGAATCAATGACCTTTCCATGTATTAAGAAATACTTATTCTATCTGCATATATAATGTGACCAGTGATAAATTCTGCACATTTATGCACAAAAAACTAAAAACATAAGTTCTGTTTGAATTCTCATTGTTGCCCAATGATTTCGGAACTATTTCAGAATGATAACTTATGTGACAGTTCTGAGAAATTTAAGGAATTCATAAAATATATAAGAAACCTTTGTGTCTCTCAAGTTTTTTTTAATCCTAGAAAGACTCATAAGATATCTGTGATTCAAAATGTCATGTTTACTTATGCTGTGCTTATAATTCTGTGAACCCTGAGACCACACTGCCCTTATATACTCTTTGAACACAATTTCTTGAAACTTCCATTTTTTCTCATGATTCATCCAAGTAACTGCTTATTCTGTTTTCCCCTTTCAGAGAAGATGTTAATATTTCCCTCTCCAATTCTGAAGTGGTAAGAAGGACCAGAGAATGAATCAATTCAAAAGCAGCATTCTCTTAGGAGTATATTAAATATAATTAACATGTCAGATTATAAAATATTGGTCCAGGTGCTGCACTGAAGAATGAAAGCAGTGCTCTAGGAGTGTGCTTGTACAAGAAATGTGGATGTGACTCCGGGCCTAACAAGAATGCAGGAAAGAGAATCACGTAAGTGGTCAAAAATTCAGCACAACTGCAATACCATGGCTACCACAGAGGTCTCTGAGAATTAAGTGGGTAATTTCAGGCACATTATTGATCCAAACAAACAACACTTACTTTTGGGATTGTATTGCTTCTTTTTAAGTGTTAACCTTTTAAAATCCTCATTTCTCCCCCTTTAATCTTAACATATTTGAAGAAGAGAGAAGAGGTTAATTTGCATTTCTCCACCAGAGGATCAGGGACCAACCACATTTCCACTGTGCCTCTCTACTTCTTCATTTATTCCTGCTTTCTCCTTTTATTCATTTATAAAATATTTGAGCACCTGTTAAATAGTTAGAACTGTGCTCACTGCCATCTGCCACATCATAAAATGGAGACATTTTTCTCCAGCATATTGCCTGCACAATAGCAAAATGACATAATAAATTCCTGAGAGGCTAAGCCCATTGTCCACTTAACTTGTGAACACATACACAACCACAGACAGAGTTTACCACAGAGTGAATATAATCTAATGAATCCATATGCAATGTAAGTGTATTTGCTGTAGGAAACTTGTAATCTCTGAACCCAGAAAAGCCAGGAGCAATTGCTACCCGGACAGGATTTGGCATAATGTTGTGCCAGATGACACAGCAAATATTCTGCCTTAAAGTTTTCTGTTAACCCCAGGAGAGTTTTAACTTTGACAAGGCTGCCAAAAAAGATAATGAAAGGTTTTTCCTACTTATATGTTAAGCATTCAGATGGTTAGAATAATAAATATACCACAATTTATATACATACTACAATAACCATTTAAAAAGTTTTTGCATTCTGTGGCAAATATAAAACATCTTTAAGGAATAATAGTATTACTAAATAAGCTAAATGTCTACCATAAAATCTCCTGGAAAATATTATACAAGTCCAGACCACTGTGATAAAAACTGAATTGATAAATATTATCAAAATGAACTAGTTCTAATTTAAATTATAACTTTATAAAAATTATTTTCCTAATTAATAATTGAAATGCAAAACCAAATTTGCTTAAGTGTAACACGAGTCCTTACGCTAAATAAAATTAACTTCATTAAAAAATTCCAAACCGTGACATTTTCTAGGATTTAAGAAGTAATGCTAAACTCCCACTTGCTCCTGTAATTTTTTCTTTATTTTGTTATTAATATGGCTCTATTAAACCCGTAGGATTTTAAAATTCAACTCTATATTTGAGTCTGTGCATGTCACTTATTCATTCCTCACTTGATAGCAAATCATTCAAGTGAAAATACACTAACAAAATCCTGAGCAATTTGAATGCAAATTAAATCAATACAATAAGGTAGAAGAATTTGCCCTTGTAAAGAGTGCAAGTTCAGGCAGCTGTTCAGGATCCTTATTTTGCTTAGCTAAACTTAGTAGTATAGCTATATTTAAGGCATTCATTGCAAACTCCATTTCTAAGTGTGATGAAGCCCAGAGTATAAGACTTATAACCAAAAGGAGAATGTATTCAGGAAGCTAAAGAATAGATACCAGTTTGCATTCTAAATTAAGTTGAAATGACATGTCACATGAAAATCATGAAGTTAGCCATAGAAATCAATATGAAAAGTTACTTTCTGTTCCACCATTTGTTCATACAACTAGCAATGATAGAGTATGAGCGTAGTTAAAAAAGCATACTGTGGATATAAACCTTTTTCAGAATATTCTAATGAATAATTCCAAAGATAAGGTGTTATTCCTTGAGTTTCTCTTTGTTTCTGAAGTAAGATTTATCTACAACGAAAATGAACCCCAACAAAGAAGCAGCACTAGAGTATCAAATTCCAAACACAAGATAAGTATTAAAATGTTTTTTGAAACCAATTTTAAACACCTCTACATTTTAATATAAATCATTTTTAAGGAAAAGCAGTACAACTAAATAAGTTAAATGTTTATGGTAGGCCAGGCGCGGTGGCTCACGCCTGTAATCCCAGCACTTTGGGAGGCCGAGGCGGGTGGATCATGAGGTTGAGAGATCAAGACCATCCTGGTCAACATGGTGAAACCCCGTCTCTACTAAAAATACAAAAAATTAGCTGGGCACAGTGGCGCGTGCCTGTAATCCCAGCTACTCAGGAAGCTGAGACAGGAGAATTGCCTGAACCCAGGAGGCGGACGTTGCGGTGAGCCGAGATTGCGCCGAGCCGAGATTGCGCCATCGCACTCCAGCCTGGGTAACAAGAGCAAAACTCCGTCTCAAAAAAAAAAAAAAATGTTTATGGTAAAAGCTTTGGGAAAATCTTATACAAATTCAGATCACTGTTGTAAATAATTTAATCAATACATGTTATTAAACACTTGCATTTTACCAGGCTATTGGGCCAGGCAGGTTTTGGGGTACAGAGATGAACAAAGCACTCCGTAGTGTCGGGGGGAGTGGGGCCCCTTATGTAAACAAAGAATAACTGTACAGTGTGGCTGGAGACTATAAGGCATATATAATGTCTCGGCAACAAACAGGAGAAAGTTCCTAATTGTACCTAAAACAAGGCCAAGGGATTCACAAAAGAAAAAAGACTTGAGCAGAGGGAAGGAGAGAACAAGAAGATTCTCATACTTGCTTCAAAATTATAAAGATTCTCGGCATATGGCAAAGGCTCCCAAAGCCCAGAGACCACCAGTGAGGGAGGTGGACTTGAGAAAGGTTAGAGCATCTCAGTACAGTTGAACTGGTCACCGGTCTTGGTGACTGACTCACTAGTAGTCCAAGAGAAGCTGCAGGATACACCCGCAGGTTTAATCTACTGATTGGAAATCTTTGGTGAATCCTCTGGCAATCTCCTAGACATGGGCAGCATGTCCATATGCGCTGGGCTTAACACATAAGAGAGTTGTTATTGTACAGGTTCAATATCCAGTTAGCAGTGGGTCTCTACCTGGTCACAGTCAGAATTAACAAAATGTGTCCAGGGTTCCTATCTATCTCCCAAGCTGGTTGCTCCCAAGACATTATATATACCTGTAGCCACACAGTGCAGTTATTCCCAACCTGGTTGGGAGAAAGATAGAATGAATGCTCTTTCTCTATCTTCCTGCTAATATTACTCCCCATGCCATGCATTTTCTCTGACTTCTTCTGAATCACTATCTCTCCCTCCATTTCTCATGGCCTTAGCAATCTGTTAAAACTCCAGAAAGTGTGAAATAAAATGGTCCTTGCTCTAGTTTTTATTTTCCTTTTTTTTCTTCCTGAGATTGCAGAAAAGAAAGACAAGCCATCAAAACCAAGGCCAGAGAACAAGTTAAAATGCTCTTGGCAGGACAGAGGAAATGAGGTTTATCTGGCAAAACTGAGCCAAGGCAGGAGCCAAAGTCAGATGGATTAGGGTAATCAAAGCCAAACATAGGCAGTACTGATAGAAAGGAATTTAATCAGGAGAAAGAGCCCAAGTGTATGGAAGGTTGGATCTAGAGACAAAATCATGGCCTTTTTAAAAGGAGAGAATCTGTCCCAATCTCCTCCTTCTTAATACACGGAGGTAAGATTTTCAGTTTTGAATGTATAGAATCCTTCTAGTTTATTCTTGCTATTCTGATAAACTACTCTGTTAATAGTGGATGTTTTCTTTTGAAATAAATATATGTTCAAACCTCCTGTATCATTTCAGTAATTTCTGGCACCAAGGCAAGCAGATGATGAAGACAATTTTTGGTAAACAAGAGTACTTCTCTTCCTTAAAAAAATCACATCTATGATATAGATATTCATGTCCATAGGTTTGTGAGTAATACTTTGCCCCCAAGTCAAACACCCCCATATTAGTTGACCCATGTAGGTGGAATGGAAGGGGTGAAGGGGAGACTATGTAGTAAATGTTATCCAATGTTAATTTAAAACCGCACTAAAATGGTTGATTTACTAAGAAAAAAACTAGAAAACCACATGAGAAGCGTCTTCTCTCCTGGTTCTTTTTTTTTCACCTGACCAAGGGCTGCTTTATTCCCTAAATGACACTCAGTTAATAATGAACATCAGAAGTAATTTGGAAAAATGATATTACTTAAATAAGTAATAAGCAAAATAATCTATTCATCTGTATGATGCCACCTACATAAATTGCTAGCTCCAGATAAAATACAAAATACAATCGTAGTTCCTTTTAGGTTTCCTTTGATTTGCATGTCCAAAATAATGTGTTTCTTTGAAACAACACATTTCAAAAGCAAGCAATAACCCAAAACTGTAATATTTGATAAAATCAAAACAAACAAAAAGACAGTTATTATTATTCGTCTGCTCTGTATACGTACTTTTTTTTACTTTAAGGAGAAACGCATTCACAACTTACACATCACAGAACATGCCTTATACAATAGCCTCAGCCCCCTCAACTCTTGACATATGCTCTCTTTGGGTCCTTGGAAGTGGCTTATCAGAAAGTATTAGGGTGAAAAATGGCACTCATCCACTAATGTGTTAGTTTCGTTCAGACATAGTACATTTCAGGAGTTAAGAGTCCTAGGCTTGTCCCAAACTCAATGAGAAAGGCAAGCCCTGGACAAGTCCTGCTGTAACTTCTTACTATGCTACATCATAATCACAAACATTTTCACACACAACATTTTTACACAGAAAAAGAGAAAAGCCAACATTCTAGACTGCTTATTGTATTTGTTGAAGGTAGAAAAGTATCACCATCAAACTGTACAGTTTGGAAGTTATTAACTCAACCCAACAAAAATTTCATTTTCTCCCACCCAACTGCCTCCCCAAGTCACGGCCAATCTCCTGGATCCCACAAAAGGAAAGCCTTCCATTGCTCTGAACTGTGGAGCCAACCAAACAGGTCCTGCTTCTGTTTCCCATCAATTCATATCTGCTGATAGGTCATTTTACCCACCTGAAACTAATCAGGACCTTGAGTCAAATTATGACCTGAGAGGAAAGCACAATGAATAGGATACTCGGTGAAGACTAGGCAAGGGAATCCCTTATGAGCATTTGGGGCTAGCCTCCTGGTGATCCATAGGAATCCCTTATGAGCATTTGGGGCTAGCCTCCTGGTGATCCATAGGAATCCCTTATGAGCATTTGGGGCTAGCCTCCTGGTGATCCATAGGAATCCCTTATGAGCATTTGGGGCTAGCCTCCTGGTGATCCATAGGAATCCCTTATGAGCATTTGGGGCCAGCCTCCTGGTGATCCATAGGAATCCCTTATGAGCATTTGGGGCCAGCCTCCTGGTGATCCATAGGAATCCCTTATGAGCATTTGGGGCCAGCCTCCTGGTGATCCATAGGAATCCCTTATGAGCATTTGGGGCTAGCCTCCTGGTGATCCACAGGAATCCCTTATGAGCATTTGGGGCTAGCCTCCTGGTGATCCACAGGAATCCCTTATGAGCATTTGGGGCTAGCCTCCTGGTGATCCACAGGAATCCCTTATGAGCATTTGGGGCTAGCCTCCTGGTGATCCACAGGAATCCCTTATGAGCATTTGGGGCTAGCCTCCTGGTGATCCACAGGAATCCCTTATGAGCATTTGGGGCTAGCCTCCTGGTGATCCACAGGAATCCCTTATGAGCATTTGGGGCTAGCCTCCTGGTGATCCATAGGAATCCCTTATGAGCATTTGGGGCTAGCCTCCTGGTGATCCATAGGAATCCCTTATGAGCATTTGGGGCTAGCCTCCTGGTGATCCATAGGAATCCCTTATGAGCATTTGGGGCTAGCCTCCTGGTGATCCATAGGAATCCCTTATGAGCATTTGGGGCTAGCCTCCTGGTGATCCATAGGAATCCCTTATGAGCATTTGGGGCTAGCCTCCTGGTGATCCATAGGAATCCCTTATGAGCATTTGGGGCTAGCCTCCTGGTGATCCATAGGAATCCCTTATGAGCATTTGGGGCTAGCCTCCTGGTGATCCATAGGAATCCCTTATGAGCATTTGGGGCTAGCCTCCTGGTGATCCATAGGAATCCCTTATGAGCATTTGGGGCTAGCCTCCTGGTGATCCATAGGAAGCCTGTCTGAAAAGCTGTGATTCCAGAACAGTATCCCCGAGTGAAACAGAAGCAGATTTT
Source organism: Callithrix jacchus (assembly GCF_049354715.1). Taxonomy (NCBI): domain Eukaryota; kingdom Metazoa; phylum Chordata; class Mammalia; order Primates; family Cebidae; genus Callithrix; species Callithrix jacchus. The sequence goes on along the minus strand of NC_133511.1, from coordinate 4,324,836 downwards.
TTCCCCACCATGCCTGGTGTAATGAGAAGAAGGAAGACTTCGACAGCAGACTTTAGAACAGAAGGTTATTTAATTCTTCACTGAGCTGTGCTTCTACTCAGAACCTATTTAAAAAGTTCTATTTTTTCCACACTCTGACAAAAAAAAAAATGGGTTTTTAACATTAAGCTGTTCTGTACTAGGTGTCTCACCTTTTCCCAAGGTGATTCATTAAATTTACAGGGTAAATGGCATTTTGTGGAAATCTGCCCTGGGGCTAGCTGGTCTGTCCTTGAGTGGTGGAAGGCAAAGTGACACTACTGATACAAAGACATGTCTGTCCAGGCAGAGAAACCATCAAGCACGGAGAGGTGGTTGGAGAAAGCCTACCTTTCCAAAGAATACAGAGCTTCTAAGTGACAACTGGGTTATCCGAGGACAGCATGATTCATGACTGGTGGGGAAAGAAAAATAGACATTGGGTCACAGATTTCTGCTTTTGTTCCTGAGTATGTAGACATTACATCAATCTGATCATTCAATAATTACCATTCAGTCAAATAAGACTCATCATCTCTCTCTTTTTTTTTTTCTGTACCAGATAATTCTTTCTCTACCTTTCTTCTGGATATAGATTACATGATACTCGCCCCAATTTAAGTACATAAAGAACAGAAAAGATAAAACCCCCATTGAGAGTAAAATATGAAATAAAGTCTGCATTTGAAAATATATGGAGAGCCACAGTAAAGCTTAATGTCTTCCAGGCTTGTACCATGATACATAGATTCAGGTTTTGTGAGGTTGAAAGATTATCCAATTGCAGTGGAGTTACAGAAAATATAATCACAAATAAAAAATGAAGCATAAACATAAATGTACATTTACAAAAGAAAATAAATTATTTGTTTTTAAAAGCCAACAAATATATCATCATAGATATTAGGAAATAATGTTGTATTTATATTACTTAACTGCCTGATTACTCTCCATAATATACTTTTGTTTTTACAGTCTTCTGGCTGAATTCTCTTGATCTTCTCTATCAGTGATATTATAATATTTTCTAGAGGGACAGTAGAAAGATAATTCAGGTTTTCCTCTGGTTTAATTATTAATTTAGAAAGTTAATATAAAATTAAGGCTTATATGAGAGTAAATCAAAATAATTTTTTTTTTAATTTTTTATTGGATTTTAGGTTTTGGGGTACATGAGCAGAGCATGCAAGACAGTTGCGTAGGTACACACATGGCAGTGTGCTTTGCTTTTCTTCTCCCCTTCACCCACATTTGGCATTTCTCCCCAGGCTATCCCTCCCCACCTCCCCCTCCCACTGGCCCTCCCCTTTTCCCCCCAATAGACCCCAGTGTTTAGTACTCCCCTTTCTGTGTCCATGTGTTCTCATTTTTCATCACCCGCCTATGAGTGAGAATATGCGGTGTTTCATTTTCTGTTCTTGTGTCAGTTTGCTAAGGATGATATTCTCCAGATTCATCCATGTCCCTACAAATGACACAAACTCATCATTTCTGATTGCTGCATAATATTCCATGGTGTATATGTGCCACATTTTTCCAATCCAGTCTATTATCAATGGGCATTTGGGTTGATTCCAGGTCTTTGCTATTGTAAACAGTGCTGCAGTGAACATTCGTGTACATGTGTCCTTATAGTAGAATGATTTATAGTCTTTTGGATATGTACCCAGTAATGGGATTGCTGGGTCAAATGGAATTTCTATTTCTAAGGCCTTGAGGAATCACCACACTGTCTTCCACAATGGTTGAACTAATTTACACTCCCACCAACAGTGTAAAAGTGTTCCATTTTCTCCACATCCTCTCCAGCATCTGTTGTCTCCAGATTTTTTAATGATCGCCATTCTAACTGGCGTGAGATGGTATCTCAATGTGGTTTTGATTTGCATCTCTCTGATGACCAGTGACGATGAGCATTTTTTCATATGATTGTTGGCCTCATATATGTCTTCTTTCGTAAAGTATCTGTTCATATCCTTTGCCCACTTTTGAATGGGCTTGTTTGTTTTTTTCCTGTAAATCTGTTTGAGTTCTTTGTAGATTCTGGATATCAGCCCTTTGTCAGATGGGTAGACTGCAAAAATTTTTTCCCATTCTGTTGGTTGCCGATCCACTCTAGTGACTGTTTCTTTTGCCGTGCAGAAGCTGTGGAGTTTCATTAGGTCCCATTTGTCTATTTTGGCTTTTGTTGCCAATGCTTTTGGTGTTTTGTTCATGAAGTTCTTGCCTACTCCTATGTCCTGGATGGTTTTGCCTAGATTTCCTTCTAGGGTTTTTATGGTGCCAGGTCTTATGTTTAAGTCTTTAATCCATCTGGAGTTAATTTTAGTGTAAGGTGTCAGGAAGGGGTCCAGTTTCTGCTTTCTGCACATGGCTAGCCAGTTTTCCCAACACCATTTGTTAAACATGGAATCCTTTCCCCATTGCTTGCTTTTGTCAGGTTTATCAAAGATTGTATAGTTGTATGTATGTTGTGTTGCCTCCGGTGCCTCTGTTTTGTTCCATTGGTCTATATCTCTGTTTTGGTACCAGTACCATGCTGTTTTGATTACTGTAGCCTTGTAGTATAGTTTGAAATCCGGTAGTGTGATGCCCCCCGCTGTGTTCTTTTTGCTTAGAATTGACTTGGCTATGCGGGCTCTCTTTTGGTTCCATATGAAGTTCATGGTGGTTTTTTCCAGTTCTGTGAAGAAAGTCAATGGTAGCTTGATGGGGATAGCGTTGATTCTGTAAATTACTTTGGGCAGTATAATCAAAATAATTTTAAGTTCTTTCTACGTTGTACTGAATTCTATTACTACATACATTGATTTATTGATGAGTATTTGTAGTTTTTTGTTTTTTTGTTTTTTACTAGAACTCTTGCTTCTTCCAATATTTTAAGTGCATTGATGGTGTCTGCATGCTCCCATTGGCTAGAAGTACCAGATTTCATCAGGAAAAAAAAGTATCAATGTGTCAAATATACTAAGATGCAATTCAATGTGTTTGGAAAAAAAAGCAGCTTCACATAAAGGTACACTAGATATTTAGAAAATTGTTGTAAGTTTGTACCCTACAACATAATTCTGAATTGTTTTTTAACTGCCTATTAAAAAGCACATTAAATTTATAATTTTAATACTATGTCAAGTACATGACTCAAAGTAGAAAAGTTTTATTATGAGTAGTTGTCAATGCAAATTAAACTCTTCATTTATAGTTTACACATCTGATGATTGGCAAAAATATCCCTAGGCAGCTTCCAGTACATCTAAGTTTAAGCCTAGTTTGTCTTCCACTGCCTGTAAACTTCTGGTACTGAGTGTCATGGAACATATTCATGCCCCAATACAGCACCTGACCCTACGCTTTCTTGTGAAATCCAGATGTTGTATCAGGGTGAAATGGTAAATCTGCATGTTAAACAGGTTTTCTGTGGTAGGAAACAGAAAACCTACTTTACATACAGATTTACCATTTCTGCTGATCTTTGCTTTTAGTATGTAGATACAAATTTCTATCCCATACATCTTCTTTTTTCCTAAAGAAGTTCCCTTAATGGTTCTCACAGTGCAAATTTGCTGCTGCTATTACCTTTGGATCTCTGAAAAAGTCTTTGTTTTACTTTTTTTTTTTTTTTTTGAGACAGAGTTTTGCTCTTGATACCCAGGCTGGAGTATAATGGAGCAATCTTGGCTCATCGCAACCTCCTCTTCCTAGGTTCAAGCAATTCTCCTGCCTCAGCTTCTCAAGAAGCTGGTATTACAGGCGTGCACCACCATGCCCAGCTAATTTTGTATTTTTAGTAGAGACAGGGTTTTCCATGTTGGTCAGGCTAGTCTCCAAATCCTGGCCTCACATGATCCACCCGCCTCAGCCTCCCGAAGTGCTGGGTTTACCTTTATTTTAAAAAGATGTTATTTACTGGATAAAAATTCTGGGTTGAGAGGGTTTACTTCCCCTTTCAGCATGTGCTCTAGTTTGTACTGTTTATAGTCCACTTATATTTTACCCCTTTCAGGATTGGGAGAACTTTCCATAGGTCAGCTTCTGGAACATATATTTCAAAAACTTTTTTCTCCGCTAACATCTCTACACTTCTGATATGAGTGTCTATTGTGATTTGTATGTATCCATACACTACGCCATGCCTTTTGCTTCTAACTGCTTTTAGGATTTTCTCTTTGTCACTGGTTTAATTTGTTAATGATGGCCTTCATTTTTCTTGTGCTCATGCTTCTTTGCACTACTATGAAATTATACTGTAAATCAAATTTATAAATTTTTTAGCTATTGTTTCATCTACTTTTTTCTGGGCTTTTTCTTCATAGTCTCCAGTGATATACATTAGGCTGCTTGAGGATGTCCTGCAGCTCAATGATGCATTCTCCTTTTTTATTTCAGCTTTTCTGCTTTTGTGTTTTAATTTGAATTATATCAATGGCTATACCTTCACACTCACTAATCTGTGGACTGTTTTAAAAATCACCCATAACTCTATCATACTTACATTTTCTTCTAACTTCTTGAATACCCAGAATATATTTATAATTGTTTTAATATACCTGTCAACTAATTATTTCATCTGTGTCATTTCTTGATTTCCTTATTTATATATTTTCCTCTCTTTTTGCATGCCTAGTATTTATTGATCGGATTCCAGATATTATTAATTTTACCTTATTGAATGCTGGACAATTTCTGTATTTCTTTAAATATTCTTGAGTTTTGTTATGGAATATAACTATGTGGAAACCGTTTGATTTTTTCAAGAATTTCTTTTGAAACTTGTTAGGCTAAACTACAATAGCTAATTCTGCTCCATTACTGAGGCCTTTCAATTACTCTACTCAATGCCCTGTAAATTAAAAGGTTTCCTCTGATTATTTCCCCCGATGCGATGGGAACACAAACTACTCCTGTCCTTGTGTAAGCTCCAGGAATGGTTCCATGTATTGTTTCTGGGCCCTTGGGTGGTCAGTACTCCTTATCTAACATTTGCTGAAGGACACTCAGCTGAAGACTGTAGATCTCCAAGTCCTCTCCTCCCTCGGCAGCTCTTATCAATTATCTTCCTGTGTTCTGAGTTTTCCACTCCCGCACACTGCTGACCTCTCTTTGCACTTCCCCTCCTTGTACAGCAGTCTGGAAATTCTCCCCAGTGTTAAGCTTGGTAATTGTTGTGCCTACCTTGTTTCTTTTCCTTCTGTCAAGAATCATTTTCTTGCCTGTTGTACAGTCTCCGAAAATTGTTTGATATATTTTGTCTGGTTTATTATTTGGTTATGTCAGAAGGATAAGTCTGGTCCTTGTGATATGGTTTGGCTTTGTGTCCCCACCCAAATCTCATCTTGAATTGTAATCCCCAGGTGTTAAGGAAAGAATCTGCTGGGAAGTAACTGGATCATGGAAGTGGTTTACCCTGTGCTGTTTTCTCAATAGTCAGTGAGTTCTTATGAGATCTGATGGTATTCTAAGTGTCTGGCAAGTTTCTTCTTCACTTGTTTCTCTCCCCTGCCACCAAGGGGGACGTGCCTCCTATCATTTCTGCCATAATGGTAAGTTTCCAGAGGCCTCCTCAGCCATGCAGAACTATGAGTCAACTAACCTCTTTCCTTTATAAATTAAGATACTACCAACTCTTGGGAAGTATTTTTACAGAAGTGTGAGAATGGATGAATACACCTTGTATCCCATTCTATTTTGTATTCCACATAGAAGTTCATTAAGTATAAATTATATGTAGAGGTTCAGCATTAACCACATTAAAATACCTCAATTAAAGCAAACCTGATTGTATTCCAAATTCAACTTCTAGTAGCTGGATCTCAATATGCTCACAGCCACTCCAAAAGTCAAGGTGGGAATACACTTTGGCACTCCCTTGACGGCTTCCAGGGGATCCTGATTTTCTTTCTTTTAATCACCATCTTTTATTTCTGTATCTGGTGTGCATAAATCTTGTACTGCCTGGAATTTTAAAGCTAAAACAAATATTTTAATAGGTTAATAGAACACAGAAATTTTACACATAGGTTTTAAAAAATCATTTTATTCATAAATAAAGAGTAGCCACCTATATTTACCCTCCCTTGTAATCTGATCACCATTCCAACCCAAGTCTAATTTTCAGTTACAACTTCTGAGAATATATTCACTCCTATGGTGTAACTTCAATGGAATATTGCAACTGGAACCATTTGATAGCTGGTACCCCTTTTTTCTTTAAAAAGCATTTTCCTTTAAAAAGTGTTTCCTTTTTAAAATTTTCTTTCATACTTGGAAGTTTATAGCCACACCACAATTTAGTCAAAAGTAGAGAATCAGGCCAGGTGCACTGGCTCACACCTATAATCCCAGTACTTTGAGAGGCCAAGAAGAGAGAATCACTTGACTTCTGTAGTTTGAGAGCAGCCTGGGCAACAGAGTGAGACCCTATCTCTACAAAAAATGCATATTTTTAAAAATTAGCTGGACATGATGGCATGTGACTGTAGTCTCAGCCACTCAGGAGCTGAAATGATAACACCACTGCACTTTGGCCAGGATGACAGAGCAAGACCTTGTCTCAAAGGAAAAAAAAAAGGTAGGACATGAGTTACTAACTTTTTTAAGGGTAACTTCCACTAGAAATGAAGATATAATTTTTTTAAGTTCTTTGTAGATTCTGGATATTAGCACTTTGTCAGATGGGTAGATTGCAAAAATTTTTTTCCCATTCTGTTGGTTGCTGGTTCACTCTAATGATAGTTTCTCTTGCTGTACAGAAGATCTTAAGTTTAATTAGATCCCATTTCTCTATTTTGGCTTTTGTTGCCATTGCTTTTGGTGTTTTAGTCATGAAGTTCCTGCCCATGCCTATGTACTGAATGGTATTGCCTAGATTTTCTTCCAGAGTTTTTATGGTGTTAGGTCTTACATTTAAATCTTTAATCCATCTGGAGTTAATTTTTGTATAAGTTGTAAGGAAGGGATCCAGTTTCACCCTCTTTCTGCATATGGCTAGCAGGTTTTCCCAACACCATTTATTAAATAGGGAATCCTTTCCCTATTGTTTATTTTTGTCAAGTTTGTCAAAGCTCAGATAGCTGTAGGTGTGTAGCATTGCCTCCAAGGCTTCTTTTCTGTTCCATTGGTCTATATCTCTGTTTTGGTACCAGTACCATGCTGTTTTGATTAATGTAGCCATGTAGCATAGTTTGAAGTCAGGTAGCATAATGCCTCCAGCTTTTTTTTTTCCCCCTTAGGATTCTCTTGGCTATGCGGGCGCTTTTCTTTTGGTTACATATAAAGTTTAAGGTAGCTTCTTTCCACAAATTTACAAGAAAAAAACAACCCCATCAAAAGGTGGGCAAAAGATATGAACAGACACTTTTCAAAAGAAGACATTTATGCAGCCAACAAACATATTTTTAAAAGCTCATCATCACTGGTCATTAGAGAAATGCAAATCAAAACCACAATGAGATACCATCTAACCCCAGATGGAATGGCAGTCATTAAAAAGTCAGGAAACAACAGATGCTGGAGACAATGCAGAGAAACAGAAACACTTTTACACTGTTGGTGGGAATGTAAATTAGTTCAACCATTGTGGAAGACAGTGTGACAATTCCTCAAGAGCTAGAACCAGAAATACCATTTGACCCAGCAATCTCATTACTGGATATACATTCAAAGGATTGTAAATCATTCTATTATAAAGCCACATGCACATGTATGTTTATTGTGACACTGTTCACAATAGCAAAGACTTGAAACCAACCCAAATGCCCACCAATGATAGACTGGATAAAGAAAATGTGGCACATATACACCATGGGATACTATGCAGCCATAGAAAAGGATGAGTTCATGGCCTTTGCAGGGATATGGATGAAGCTGGAAAACATCATTCTCAGCAAACTGACACAAGAACAGAAAACCAAACACTGCATGTTCTCCCTCATAAGTGGAAGTTGAACAATGAGAACACTTGGACACAGGGAGGGGAACATCACATGCTGAGGCCTGTTGGGAGCTGGGGGGTTAGGAGATGGACAGTAGGGGCTGGGGGGATAGGGGAGGGATACCAGTAGGAGAAATACCTAATGTAGATGATGGGGTGATGGAAGCAGTAAACCACCATAGCACATGTGTATACCTATGTAACAAACCTGCATGTTCTGCACATATACCCCAGAACTTATAATAAACAAATTTTTAAATAAAAAGGAACAAAGATATATAACATACCCACCCCATATCAACCCAAGAATACTTATCCTTGAAGTATTTCAGGCCAACAAGTGAAAAGTTCCGCTACGAGGGCTTTGCATTTTCAGGGTATAAAAGAAAGACCTATATGACTTCTTGTGTGGATTCCTAAGGAGGGGCAGAAGACAGTACATCTGGATTTTAGTGGTAACAGATAATAGAGCTAGGGCTTACATGGCTTTCTTGGGATCCAAGGAAGCATTCAACACTAAAATAAGGAAGTATGAATTACTATAATCTTAGGAAATCAAGCATGGAACACCTTTGGCCACACTTAAAGTGAGAGAATGGGCTTATCTACCCTGAAAAAAACTGGAATCTGGGAAAGAAGCTTGACCACTGGCACAACAATGGGCATGCATCATCTGTCAGCCTAGGGAGGGCTAGGCTTCAACAGCTCTCCTTTGCTCAAGGGAGGAGCCAGTAATATGGACATAGTTAGACCCTGGTTCTACATAGTCTGAATAAGATTCTGAGTCCCTGAAGAAAAGGAGAAGAGGACCCTCAAAAAGATGGTGCTGAATTTCCTGCTGCTGGAAAATGTGACCAGGTCTAGTAATACAGAAATAAATGTGTTTCTGTGAAAAGTTAAGCTGCTCATTCTATTACCATTTTTAAATTAATATTGTCAATGGATTTCACCCAAAAGAATGTTTTAATCAATTCTTAAATATGGAAATTAATAAATACAAGTTTTATTCCAAATTCTACATATGGAGAAAATGCAGTATGCAGCGTTTTTTTGTTGTGTTTTGTTTTTTAAACTTTATTTCAACATAACTATACTTACAGAAATACACTCATATTGGCTAGTAGAACGCAATTTAAGTTTAACTTATCCTACACAATCTGGACCAAAAACTAGATTTTAAAAAAAGGATTGCATTCTGGTTTATTTTTATCTATTACAAATGTATAAAAGATCCTGACCAAATGCTGCTAAGGAAGGCAGCAAGAACCTGGAGAAATGTACCTTTGCTTTGCCTCAGACAAACAGCATGCATTGCACTGCATACGATTATAAAATTGGTGCAACAAAATACTGTTGTAATGTTTTTCAATGCCAGTTTAGAAAGCTCAATAATTAATTGATATAAAAGGGGCTGGGAGGGAGCCTAGGTAAACATGTGAAACTGTGAAAGCTATCTGATTTAGCTAGGATTGTATGTAGATTATAAACCTACAAAACCTAAGATTCAGGTAATTTCATCAATCGTAATCAACACTATTTGTTCACTTCATCTGCTGAGGTCAACCAGAAAACTGTGCACACTAGCTTTAAGTTTTCCTGACTTATTCAAAAAAAAAAAAAATTAACTTTCTTCCTCATCTTTTCAATGCAAGAATGACAGTATACTACAGACCAGGTATTCCTTCCATTGTGAACATTCATAAGATGACATGCAAGGAAGTCTAGTTGTGTTTTAATTTGTATCAACACTCAGAGGCAAAACAGTCTCCAGAGTTAATGACAACATGACTTTAGAAGTGACTCTAAAAAATAAAATGGCATTTCTTAGAAGGCTAGAGCAAAACATCCAGCCATAATTATAAACCTTATCAAAAAAATGCAGCCCTTTGTGAATTACAACTCAATAAAAATGTAGCCCCCAAATGAAACACAGCTCTGAAAAATGAGGATAAAATATCTTGAAAACCAATGTAAATATAGGTTCAAAAGATAGTTAAGAGACTAATTTTCATAAGACTACCCAACGTTAAGGCTTATAATGTATCCTACTATCTCAAGTTTATTAAGTTAGCAAACATCAGTTTACAAATAACATTCTTTTTTTGTTATTTTCTCAAAAGGGAAAATTCTAGCTTCAATTCTATTGCAGTTTTCTATAGAGGTAATTTATCCATAAAAGCCATTACATATGTTACATGACATAATTAAGAATAGTATATATCAATATTCTAATAACACCACCCTGTTCCTCTTTAATAAAAAACTGGTGAAAGCCCTTGGGCCGTACAAATCAAGCCTTAATTTAGCCTGAATTATTCCTTCGTTTGGTTGAAAAACATTCATTCAGTGCTTACTATGTATCACGTACTTTTTTTTTTTATTGCATTTTAGGTTTTGGGGTACATGTGCAGAACATGCAAGAGAGTTGCATAGGTACACACATGGCAGTGTGTTTTGCTTCCTTTCTCCCCTTCACCCACATTTGGCATTTTTCCCCAGGCTATCCCTCCCCAGCTCCCCCTCCCGCTGGCCCTCCCCTTTTCCCACCAATAGACCCCAGTGTTTAGTACTCCCCTCCCTGTGTCCATGTGTTCTCATTTTTCATCACCTGCCTATGAGTGAGAATATGTGGTATTTCATTTTCTGTTCTTGTGTCAGTTTGCTGAGAATGATCATGTACTATTTTTAACAGTATAATTACAAAGCTAAACAAGGTTTAGTGGCTTGCCTTATGAAGTTATAGCCTCCTCTTCTTTCATTTAAATAATTAATGCATGTAAAATATTTAGATATGCTTGGCTCATAATAAGTACTTAAGTATCTGTAGGTATTAGCAATGATAGCAGTCACAGTCATAATAGCAATAATGGTAACTGTATTGCATTGCTCAGTTTCTACTGATATGTTCTTTACTACTTTTGACCAAGCTGATTGCACTGGGATTGATCTTTTCCATTAGCCAGGATTCAAAGCAGTAACCGTAGATTTTTTTCAATCTCCACCTAAAATGAATCAAAGCTTCTTTTAACTTTGGTTACTTATTAATGTTTGCCTTAAGATTTGTTTATTCTGAAACATCCTGCAAAATAACTGCTTCTAATCAGTCACTATCCTAGAAATGGCTTCCTTCTACACATTCAGATCTCAACTACTTACTCAGTTTTATTATTTTATTCAAGTTTTTTCTCATAATCATTTTCAATTTGGTAAGAATAATAAATTCCTGAATCTTGTCTGATAAGACAGAAATTCCTGAATTTCCCTCCTGAAGGAAATAATAAATAATACAATATAATTGAAACATGCGCCAGTACATTGGAGCATCCTCAAGGTACTGCAGCGTTCAGTAAGTATTAGCACTTTTGCTCTCTTCTTCCTGACACTAAAAATCAGAGCTCTGAGGCTTCCCTGATCACTAGGTTGTGAATGTTTACAATAGCCTAGTTTCTCTTTCTCTTCTTCCAGCTCTTTCTCATTTTCTACTATCTCCCTTGACTCTTAAGGATTTATGAGCTAAAGAAAGCTGTCGTACTTTCTTGACAGAGGTTTTTATTTGTAATTCTTCACCACTGTTCTGAGAATAGTACACACTCAGTTTCATTCCAGGTCATCGAAACCTCCACACTGAAGCCAGCCAGATGTTCTATTGCATTGCAGAGCTAGATTATGTTTTGTATTTTTAAAGATCTTTTTTACCTTATGCCTGTTGTTTCATAGAGAGGCCTAAATATATTTTTTAAAAAGATAAATGGAAAGTCTTTTTCAAAATTCCTAAGTTAGAAACATTATTATTTATGAACCTTCAATGACCTAACACTGTCTGATACTTAGAGACTAAAGAGTTTGTATTACTATAGCCAAAATCTAGCTATCCCTCATGATCGGAATCTGCATACTCCTGAATTTGGATAGAGCAAGCTTAGATTGTGAAAAAGACTGTATTTCCCCATATGTTTACTCCTGTTTCAGAAAGCCAGATACAAAAAAAATTTCGAAGTCCTTTTTCTCCAAACAACCTTAACTTAACAACATCTAAAATTACCTGACTCTGAGATTAGACAGAAAGGGATGATTTCATCTCTGTAGGGTGAGAAATCAGGAGATAAGTAATCTAAGTTTTCTACTCACCCTATGATTTTCTAACATTATGCTCAAATGCCAATGTTAAAATTAAAGTTATAAATTGTCGCACAGCATGACCATTTACCAAATATAATATTTTTACTTGACCAAAAGGTAGATTTCAAGTTTCCTTTTAATCATACTTTCCCATAGGCATTAAAATACATGACTTGATTTACACAGCTTTGCAAAAACATCCATTGGTATAATGGAGTAAATCGGCCTGCTGTCAGAGTTGATAAGAGAGTATGTTCGCCCTCCAGAGACGACAATCAGAATGAGTAAATCTACTGACTGGGTTGAACATGCAGCCTACAGATGTGAGATGCCATCGCACATCCAGGCCATGCTATTTTCCTTGTCTCATCACCAGCTGGCAAATGTTGTTGGAACAACTGACAAAAGAGACAGGCTGCAGGTGCTCTAAAGAAAGAAATCTATCTTTGCATTTTTCCCAGAGAAACCATTAAGGAAGACTCTTTGTCAGATGATGAGATAGGTATAATCCAATGTACACTAATGAATGTTTTGTCAAAAGAAAAAGAAAAAAATGGCCTTTCTGCCATTTAGTACATATTCCTCTGCCCCACTCACATTTTCATCCATTTTACTAACAAGGCTGGTCTCATGCGAACACTGGGTGTGTACATATCCTTTCTCGAGAACACTTCATGGAGATGAGGCTTCCTGGCTACGCCCTGGCTGTGTTTCTGGCCTGATGTGTACATATATATACTCCTCATATTCTCTGTTTCATGCAACTCTCTCACCAGATCCTATCTTCCCTCTCTTGAGCTTGCTCACCCCAACACCTCTACAGCATGTGTTTGACCCCTATCTTTTCAAAAGGATCTAAAATCCATTGATGCTTCTCTTCTTTACTAACCCACATCCTTCTGTCCTCGTTTCTGCCCTTAACCAGCTTAGGTTCCTCTCTATTCTGTTATATTAATGTGGCAAAAGCTCAACTTCTGGTTAAAGTCAACTCTCTATTTAATACCTGTTTGTTCCAGGGCAGCAAACACATTGCAGAAAAACACATAATCATGCTAATTGGTCTCAATGCAAATGTGAGCCCTGCGTGAGACTGGGTGCATACCAAATGGGCCTTCAGTCATCATGCTGGTCCTAGTCACTTGTTCACCCTCCAGAGATGACAATTAAATACGTTTTCAGGCTTTAAACCACTTTCTAAATCTCCTCCCTCAGCCTCACTCTCAGATGATAATCATGTTTGTTATTTCTCTGAGAAAATATTAATAATCAAAAGAGTGGTCTCACAAGCTCCCCATAACCATATACCCACCACAACCATTTATAATTCCTGTGCATTTTCCCTTCTCCTGTAGATAAGCACCACTCCATTTTCCAATCCAAGGCCAACTACCATATGTGTGCAATGGGTTTAAGACATCACGCCTCACATAATGGAGACTATTACTCCAACAATTCTACTCCCCTTTCTGTGTATCCCATTTCTTATTTTCTCTCTACTGCATTATTCTCATCCATGTATGAACACATTATCCTGAAAACGAAAATTACACATAAAACATCCTTTTTACTTTGTTTTCCCTACAGCAACCACTTCTCTTCGTTATTCCCATATACAGCAAATGAGAAGAATCCCGGAAAGCAAAATGGGTTTGACTTCTGCATTTCCTGTCTTCCCATCCTCTGTTGGATCCTCTCCAATTAAGCTATTATTATGCTACTCCACAAGTCAGTTTTTATCTTAGTCATCAAAGAGCTCCACATTGTCCAATCAATTAATCAAGTGACTATATTAATCATACTTAATCTCTGAGCCAGTTCTCAAATTTATAGCTTCAGCCTGGATTTTCTGATTTTCAAACACATATACCCCAAATTTATTTGCCATCTTTACTTGAATATCTGAGAAGCAACTCATACTCCATAGGTAAAAACGTAAAGTCGTGATTGCACAATATCCTACTCTTCTTTTCTCCTCCGCCTCCCCCCAAAAAAACCTATTTTTCAGAGTCTTTTTCATTAGGGTAAGTGAAAATTGCATTTACAGATATTCAGGACAGAGCCCTGAAGTCCTTTACGGCTTCTGTCTTTCTTTTCTACACTACATCTAATCCATTCAAAAATCACATCATCTCTATCTTCAAAATGTATTTACTTCTTACAACCTCCACTGCTAACACCCTGGTCTAACCCACCAATTATTTCTCACAAAATTATTACGATGGCTCCTAACTAGTGTCTCTGCTTCTTTCCCTGCCTTCCTAAAGTACATTTTATAAAGCAGTCAAATCATACACACAGTTAACTCAGTATTAAATTCAACAGCCTTACCATGACCTATGAAATCTTACATTCTTTCCCCTTGCTACTTTTCTGCCCTCCTATAAAATCACCGCCTTCCTACACTGGACTTCTTACTCCTCCATAAACACACTTTACACCCCTCCTCCCAAGGGCATAGCACTTGAAGCCTTCTTTAACTTAGCACATCTTTCCTCAGCAATGTACATAGCCCACTCCCCTTCCTTCCTTCAGGCCCTGGCTCAAATATCACTTTAACTTAGTGGCCTTCCAGGATTGTCCTATACAAAATAGCAACACCACCCTCTGAAGTCTGTTCCCTGGAACTCTCACTTCCTACTTGGTCCCCTTTATTCTGTTTAGTTATTCTTCCAAGTCATTATATGTATGCATAGAAGAGAGAGAGAGAGAGAGGGAGGGGGAGAGAGAGAGAGAGAGAGAGAGAGAGAGAGAGAGAGAGAGAGAGAGAGAGAGAGAGAGAGATATTAGTTTTTCTCTATTAGTTATCTATATCTGCATAACAAATTATGTCAAAATTTAACATCTTAAAATGACAAACACTTATTATCTCACAGTTTATATGAGTAGGAATGCAGATGTTGCTTTGAAATATTTGGTTCAGGGGTTCTCACAAGGCTGTAGTCAAAGTACTAGCCAGGGCCACCATGCCCGGCTAATTTTTGTATTTTTAGTAGAGACAGGGTTTCACCATGTTGGCCAGGAAGGTCTGGATCTCTTGACCTCATGATCCACCTACCTTGGCCTCCCAAAGTGCTGGGATTACAGGCATGGGCCACAGCGCCCACCATGAGGTAACATTTCTAACCCATTGCTTTCCTGCCTAGGACTTTTGTTCTCATTAAAATGAGAGGATGCTTTCTGTGGTGCATCAGATTTAGTATTTAATCAATAATTAGACCCCTAATGAGAATTTGATGTTTTCAGTCTCAGCATGTTAAGGCTCTGTCTGCCATTCGGAGCTCACGTTAGACGGTACCACTGCACTGCCATCTCTACCTCCTTCACACCCCTACTACCTCCTCTACCTTCTGTGAACTCATGCAGTACCTATATTATATAGCCTCAAGGTCGCTTATGTGTATGTCTCATCTCCTACAAACCATGAATCATTGAAAGCAAATACATTGTGTTCAATCAATGTGATTCCAGCCAAGTTGGAGCAATGCCTGTTTATATGTACTAGTCATAGAGTACTTGGCAGAGTCCTTGCATATTGCAGGCACTTGACAAACATCAGTGGTAAATAAGTTAGTAGGTTTCACTCTTTTTCAGTTCCTGGTTCTTTATAAAATTTTTGGAAAATATTTGTTAACTAACTGAATTCAAGCCCTAAATCATTTATAACCAATGAATGGCATGGCATGAGCCCCTGTTACATCTTTCAACTGGAAGACTGATGAGAGAGAAGACAGGAAATACAGAGAGGAAGAAAGATACAGATTAGAAATAAAGACACAGACTAGAAATAATCTAAATTGGACAATACAAAACCTAATTCCTCAGTTTCCCCAACTGTAACAACGGTGCAGGGTGGTGTAAAATAGGAGTTAATTTCCTTTAATGGTCCGAAATCTTAAGTCTTTAAAGGTGAGCTCATATGGAGTGTCTTCTGGACACTGGATTCACATTAGTCTCTTAATTTCACCTTCAAGTTCCTAGGCACAGCAACAAGGAGCCCCCGCAAGCTGCACATTAACTACATCTGCAGCAACACTGTTTCCAATGCCACATGTTTCTACCCACTATTCATTTATGTAGCAAAAGTAATCCAAGCTCTGAAGTCCTCC
The DNA here is from genome assembly GCF_049354715.1 of Callithrix jacchus. Lineage (NCBI taxonomy): Eukaryota > Metazoa > Chordata > Mammalia > Primates > Cebidae > Callithrix > Callithrix jacchus. Next base: position 4,308,663 of record NC_133511.1, on the reverse strand, counting down.
CAGTCATAGAGATTTTTTTTTCAACCTGAACACTCCTTAGAGCAGAGAATTCAAGACTCTTCATGTAAGCCAAAAAAAAACAGGAATCATTTTCCTAATTCTGTGAGATTTGCTAGAAGATGGCAGTAAAAGGTAGATGCTTGTGATGACATGGCAATAATTTGTATTAAATCAAGCCAAGGATTTTATGAAGATATAATATCCAGTTCCATCACAGCTGTCATATTGTCATATGTCATATGTCATACTCAACATAGCCAAAAATCATCAAAATTATCTGCATATCATCTCCATTTGGTCCATCTACACTTAGTCCAACAAAGTTGCTGCCCACCACCCCCAGGGCTCAATAAGTCTTCTTTCTGCCTTGGCAAAGAAGAATCAGCAACACGCCCAGATTAGGGTCTCTTCGGAGGTCGGTGTGCATCCAAATTTGCAATCCATCTAGCCTAGCACAGGTGCTTCAGAGACCTCACAAAGAGAACACAATTGGAGTTGTGTTTTACTGTCTCACTGGATATAAGCAGATTACTTTCGAGGGGGAAAGTTTTCAGGCTATTTAGGATATTCAGATTGTAGTAAACATGTAAAAATGGGCTCTGAATCAAACCAGAATTAAAACACACTTTTGAACATGATTCTAGTTCCCATTAAAAGTTAAGCACTGAGTCTCACACCTAAAATAATTATACAGCATTTTAATATCTTCATGTTTAAAGATCAACAGGCAGCCCCTTATGGTGCCTTGGAGAGAAACACACACACACACACACAGAGAGAGAGACAGTGTTTGTGTGTGTGTGTGTGTGTGTGTCCTCATGTGTGCACACAGGCATGCATACCTTAAAATAGCAAACTACGTTCGTATCCAGGGATCCATCTGCTCCAGCCACAATAAACAATCTACATAGGCTTAAAGCATATGGATGGCAGGGCTGATGTGACTTAAGGGTAAGCATTTGCCCAGAGTTCTGCATGCGCTGATCAACACATTTCAGAGCTTGCTTCATTGTCCTCATCAGCATGTACTGCAGTGGCAGGGGTCCACTCAGATCATTCCCACTGGCAAGTCACAGAAGGAAGTTCTTATGTAAATATTTATAGGATCTCATTGCCTTTCTGTTCACATACTATCCACTTTACCTGGATTTTCTGCTTGTTTGTTTAGTTGTTTTCTTAGTGCCTAGAATAGAGAAATATATTCCAGGGTTTTGTTTTTGTTTTCTAATGAGAGCACTGGTCATGACAATGATTTAAACTTTATCTGGCTATGCTGGAATCCTTGTCCAATACCAAAGAAGCCTGAAATGCACTGCTTAGCACAAAGCTGTGATCTGCCCAGGTCAGGTCAGTATGTGAGGGCAGCCATTTGGGGAAATGAAAACTTTTACCTTTATAAAAAATGTTGTGCCTCTTCCCCTTGTCCTTAATTTGTGCTGCCCCTTTTTTTTTTTAATTCTACTTTAGGTTCTGGGGTACATGTGCAGACCATCAGGCTTGCCGCATAGGTACATACACGGCAAGGTGGTTTGGTGCCTTCAACCCCTCATCACCTATATCTGGCATTTCTCCCCTCATTATCCCTCCCCACCCTTCCCACCCCCTGCTGTCCCCCACCACCACTGACTGCAGTGTGTGATGCTCCCCTCCCTGTGTCCATGTGTTCTAATTGTTCAACACCCACCTATGAGTGATGACATGCGGTGTTTGGTTTTCTGTTCTTGTGTCAGTTTGCTGAGAATGATGGTTTCCAGATTCATGCATGTCCCTATGAAGGACATGAACTCATTGTTTTTCATGGCTGCATATTATTCCATGGTGTATATGTGCTACATTTTCTTTATCCAGTCTATCATTGATGGACATTTGGGTTGGTTCCAGGTCTCTGCTATTGTAAACAGTGCTGCAATGAACATACATGTGCATGTGTCTTTATAATAGAACAATTTATAAATCTTTGGGTATATACCCAGTAATGGGATTGCTGGGTCAAATGGTATTTCTATTTCTAGGTCCTTGGGGAATCACCACACTGTCTTCCACAATGGTTGCACTAATTTGCACGCCCAACAGTGTAAAAGTGTTCATATATCTCAATGTGGTTTTGTATCCTGAGACTTTGCTGAAGTTGCTTATCACTTTCAGGAGATTTTGGGCTGAGACGATAGGGTCTTCTAAATATACAACATCTGTTGTCTCTAGATTTTTTAATGATCGCCATTCTAACCAGTGATCATTAAAATGGTATCTCAATGTGGTTTTGATTTGCACTTCTCTAATGACAAGTGATAATAAGCATTTTAGCATTTTTTCATGTTTCTTGGCCTCACAGTTGTCTTCTTTTGTAAAGTGTCTGTTCATATACTTCACCCACTTTTGAATGGGTTTTTTTTTTTCTTGTAAATCTGTTTTAGTCCTTTGTAGATTCTGGATATCAGCCCTTTATCAGATGGGTAGATTGCAAAAATTTTTTCCCATTCTGTTGATTGCTAGTTCACTCCAATGATTGCTTCCTTTGCTGTGCAGAAGCTCTGGAGTTTAATTAGGTCCCATTTGTCTACTTTGGCTTTTGTTGCCACTGCTTTTGGTGTTTTAGCCATGAAGTCCTTGCCTATGCCTATGTCCTGAATGGGTCTGCCTAGGTTTTCTTCTAGGGTTTTTATGGTGTTAGGTCTCATGTTTAGCTCTTTAATCCATCTGGATTTAATTTAGTGTAAGGTGTCAGGAAGGTGTCCAGTTTCTGCTTTCTGCACAGGGAGAGCCAGATTTCTCAATACCATTTATTAAACAGGGAATCTTTTCCCCATTGCTTGTTTTTCTCAGGTTTGTCAAAGATCAGATGATTGTCGATGTGTGATGTTGCTTCTGAGGCCTCTGTTCTGTTCCATTGGTCTATGTCTCTGTTTTGGTACCAGTACCATGCTGTTTTGATTACCGTGGCCTTGTAATATAGTTTGAAGTCAGGCAGCATGATGCCTCCAGCTTTGTTCTTTTTGCTTAGGATTGTTTTGGCTATTCAGGCTCTCTTTTGGTTCCATATTAACTTTGGTTTTTTTCCAGTTCTGTGAAGAAGGTCATTGGTAGCTTGATGGAGACAGTGTTGAATCTATAAATTACTTTGGGCAGTACGGCCATTTTCATGATGTTGATTCTTCCCAACCATCAGCATGGGATGTTTTTCCATCTGTTTGTGTCCTCTCTTATTTCCTTGAGCTGTGGTTTGTAGTTCTCCTTGAAGAGGTCCTTTACATCCTTTGTTAGTTGTATTCCTAGGTATTTTATTCTCTTTGTAGCAATTGTGAATGGGATTTCACCTTTTATTTGGCTCTCTGTTTGTCTGTTATTGGTGTATAGAAATGCTTGTGATTTCTGCGCATTGATTTTGTATCCTGAGACTTTGCTGAAATTGTTTATCAGTTTCAGGAGATTTTGGACTGAGATGATGGGGTCTTCTAAATATACAATCATGTTATCTGCAAATAGAGACAAGTTGGCTTCCACTTTTCCTAATGAAATATGCTTTATTTCTTTTTCTTGCCTGATTGCTCTGGCTAGAACTTCCAATACTATATTGAATAGGAGTGGTGAGAGTGGGCGTTTTTGTCTTGTGCCAGATTTCAAAGGAAATGCTTCCACTTTTTGCCCTTTCAGTATGATATTAGCTGTGGGTTTGTCATAAATAGCTTTTCTTATTTTGTGATACGTAACACTAATACCTAGTTTACTGAGGGCTTTTAGTGGGGATACAGCTGAATTCTACCAGATGTACCAAGAGGAGCTGGTTCCATTCCTTCTGAAACTATTCCAAACAATACAAAAGGAAGACATCCTCCCCAGCTCATTTTATGAGACCAACATCATCCTAATACCAAAACGGGCAGAGACACAACTAAAAAAAGAAAACTTCAGGCCGATATCCATGGTGAAAAATCAATGCAAAAATCTTCAATAAAATACTGGAAAACAGAATGCAACAGCAAATCAAAAAGCTTATTCATCATGATCAAGTAAGCTTCATCCTGGGGATGCAAGGCTGGTTCAACATATGCAAGTCTATAAATGTAACCCATCACATAAACAGAACCAAAAACAAAAACCACATGATTATCTTAATAGATACAGAAAAGGCCTTCAACAAAATTCAACTGCCCTTTATGCCCTTTTTTTAAATAAAAATTTGGGGATGCTACTTTACCGTCTCCATGTTCCAATCCAGCCTTTTCCTATTTCTATCTGTCAGAATAAGGTCACTTATTAGGTTAGTAAGTGTTAGCACTTACTTTATAGCACTAATTGCTTTTTACAGAAAACCTCAAGAAAGATAATTCAATAATTTCATCTCTATTTGTGAAGTGAAAAAGAGAATTCTAGGTGGTAACACAGTCCCTGAATTCTTTCTCTTAGACCACATCTCCTCAGAGATGAATGTATCATGTTTAAGAAATGTTCTCTTTTTATATATTAGATAAAATGTATTTAAACAACCTTCTGGAGAATGTTTAGACTCTTGAAAAGTCACATCTAGTGGTAATAGAAAAATAATTTCTAGAAATAGTTGTACAAAAAATAGACAATTATAAAAATAATTTTACTATTAATTTGTTATTTATTTTTTAATAAAAAGAGTAAATCAACATCTCCCATTTCTGATTTGTTTGGTGTAAGTAGAAAAAAAAACCCCACCAGAGTTAGATACACAGTTTAATAGCTCCGTTATCCTAGAAAAGATCTGAATAGATCAGATAAACAGGCCTAGAATTTTTAAACTCTGATTTTAAATGCCAGAGTCTATCAAAAATAGTAAGTGGAATGAGAATGGTTCCTCACTTAAGATTTGACCATTTAAGGAAAAAGCAAAATCATCTTGACTGACCGTTAAACATGCTTGAACACATTTAAGCTGAACTGACCTTGCCTGGCTGAGTCTTTCCAGCCCAAGTAAGCAATCCAAACTATAGCTAGAGTGCTCCAAGAAGGAATGCGCCATGGGGTAGAAAGCTTATCAGTTCCTGTCTTACGTTAATAATGATGTATTTTATACACAGCTGACACATGATGTAAATGCATGTATTTTGATATATTACTAGAGTGATTCGTGTGACAAAATTCAGAACTAATACTTAAGCAATCATTTCACAGATTGGAGACAGTCAAATAGCCTTACAAATATTAAGAATGGCTTTAAGAAAGACATACATTACAATCTAGCATGTACCACAAATATCATTTATTTGTTCTTAGAATCAGCCTATCATTCTAGGAAACACTGTCTTACCCAATATTATTATTTATAAAATGATGAATGAGCCATGGGGGCAGATATTTTACCTGTTTCTCCCCCTTTTTCACTGCTAAATATGCAATGATGTATGTGTGGAGGTACTTGATGCTCAAGTTTCCTACACATGTAGGTCCTAAAGTGGACATAATAGGTCCTCCCACCTAGCTATCCACTAGTCTTCTAACTGGTCTCCCTGCTCTTATTCTCACTCCACAACTTCCCATCTAGATCTCAAGCAACACAAGTGGATTTTTTTCAAAGCAAATTCCTTCTACTACATAGGAGCCCTTTATGACCCAGCCCTGCCTCCCATGTGATTGCCCTGTGATCATCCCTTCATCCTCTATGGCACACTGGCTGCACCAGCCCTCATTCTGATGCTGACCAGGGCCAAGTACAATTTTGTCTTTGGGTCTCGGCACTAGCATTTCCCTCTGCTTGGAATGTTCTGCCTGATTCATGTGGTTGGCCTTCTGCTTATTCAAATCTCAAATAAAAGTCTTTAAATAAACGCAGGAACCATAATAGCAGCCAACACTTTTATAGCATTTACCACATGCCTGAAACCATCCTAAATGCTTTACATACATGAACTCATGTAACATGTTAAGCAAACTTACAAGAAGATTGTTATCAACCACATTTTACAAATGAAGAAACTAATGCACAGAGAGGCTAAGAAAACGGCCCAAGGTCAGACACTATTACGTAACAGAGATGATTTTACTTCATGTCTCAAGTTCGTTATTTTAACCATTTCTCCATTCTGTCTCTCAGAAAACTGCCACCCAGTGACCCTTTAGCATATCATCCTATTTTAATATTCTTGATAGCACCTATCACTGCCTGATACTTTTCATATCTATTTATTTATTCATCTATAAATCTATTTCTGTACTTTTTTATATTGTCTGTCTTCCTTTCCTAAACCATAAGTTCTCTGAGGGCAAGATGCAGCTTTGCCTTGCTTAGTGCAGAGAATCTAGCTTCTAGAGCCATACCTGGCACTAAGGAGGCACCCACCAAACATTTGCTGAAGAATTAATTAGCGAACTAACTGTTGTATGCCTGAATGCTTGTCAGCTCCAGCCTCTGGGGTGTTGAACTGAATCTGGCCATTCACCCAGGGGAATCAGAGTCCTTATCCATTAGTTCATCTAGCTGGGACCAAGCCCAGTGATTTGCCATGATCCAGCTGATGAGAGATCGACATCAGAGTGACAATTTATTAATTCATTGTGAAGAATGTTCCTGTCAGCCAGAAAGCACTTTCACCACCAGTTAAGGAAGCCTCTGTGGGAAAGCAAAGTAAGACCAGAAGGTTGCTCAGCAAATATAAAATCAAAGCAAAGGGAATCTGAAGACTTCACAAGACATTTTAATCAAGCAAGAGTGGCTCAATGAATCCTTCTTCCCAATCGCCAGGCAATTCTTACAAGTAGGCCAGATTGTGCATTCAACAGGCACTGGCATGAGCCACCAGGCCTGGCTCTAGTCTGTGTTTTCAGAGTATGTCCTCTTGCTGACTATGCTGTACTGTCACTATAAATAGTTGTAAATATAAACCATAATGTTACAATAAATCCAAAGGCAGTATTTTATTTGGAAGTGAGCAGTGGAAAAGAACTCGATAATCTAAGAGTAAGGCAGGGATATTTATTCAGTTGTGCGTTTCACAACGACTGTACATTCTCACTCTCCAACTCTTTAGAAAGCTTCCTTCTCTGACTGATCTCAAGACTCCTTTGTATTTGCCTTTCCTAGTTCCTTCAGATCAGAGAAGGAAACCATTCAAAATGTCATCTCCAGGAGGCCCCACCTTAGCCTCGTACAGGTCCTTGCACTGTATCTTTTGTCTGGTGACGTCTTAAGTGACTTGGTTGCAAAATGACTCAACTCAGAGTCTCAGGATATAATCTACTTGGCTCAGACGAGTTCATGCATTGATTGTTTTGAGATCAGGTTTCTGTATCCGGTCTAATTTTTGATGTAGGACCAGAGTGTAGAGGAAGATGAGGAGTTGTACAAACAAGTCAGCTGAGGGGAGAGAGGCAGTTTCTCTTAAAAAAGAATATATGCAGGGAAGCAATAACTACCATATCTAGGGCACAACTAAATATCCCTGCCTTACTCTTAGATTTTCCAATTTGTTTCTACTGTCCACTTCCAAATAAAATACTGCCTTTGGATTTATTGTAACATTATGGCTAATAACTATTTATAGTGACAGTATAGCAGTGAGCAAGAGGACATAACATCAAATAACACAGACTAGGACCAGGCAAGGTGGCTCACTCCTGCAATCCCAGCACTTTGGGAGGCCAAGGTGGGCAGATCACCTGAGGCCAGGAGTTCGAGACCAGCCTGGCCAACATGGTGAAACCCCGTCTCTACTAAAAAAACAAAAATTAGCCAGGCATGGTGGCACATGCCTGTAGCCCCAGCTACTTGGGAGGCTAAGGCAGGAGGCAGAGGTTGCAGTGAGCTGAGATCATGCCACTGCACTTCAGCTAGGGTGACAGAGTGAGACTGTCTCAAAAAAAAAAAAAAACTAAAGAAAAAGAAAAAAGAAATAATACAGACTTCATTTTATTTAACCCAATATTTGCTATATTGATTTGCCAAGTCTCGGTTCCCTCATAATTACAGCACCTACTTATAAGCACTGTCACAAGGATTCAATGAAATAATGCTCATGTATTATTTCATTGAATCCTCGCACAGTGCCGAGCACTTACTAAATGCATGTAAAGTATAAGACATTAATAATAATTACTATTTAGCTAATGACAAAAGGCTTTGGCTATGTCTATATAGTATAAATGTTCCAAATATGGACTAGTATAAAATGTTTCTAATAATTTGAAAGAAAAATAAGTTCTAAAGAGGATCTTACACATAAAACAACATTTAAATATGGCCAGAGTAGAGAATCCTTGTAAATCTGCCTCCTATGCAGTGAGAGACATTGTTCATACCTCTGGCCAACTGCATTGCTAGCATGCCAAGTGACTGGACAATGGCTTGCCAAGGTTAATTCAGAATCCCTCAAGAAATAAATAAATATACAATTTCTATAATCAACTGTGACTAACGAACACTATCAATCCCTTCTGGAAAGTCACAATGCACATCAGCATACTGATGGTAGTAAAAAAGATTTCATTAAAGAATAAAGATTGAATTCGATTTATTTACGGGTCTTATTTGACAACAAACACAAGCCCTTCTGTACACACCGATTTTTTCAATTTTATGTCTATTATCTCACAAAAAATAATATTGGGAGGATATGTTTTATAAACATTGCTCTAGGGAGAGATTCTAGGGTATTCAGTCACTTTCTTACCACTTTCAAATATGTACAGAAACTGAAAAATTCCCCTACCGATCACCTGACAAAATGCAATGATTTCTGACTTTTAAATGTTCTGTTCAACCTCCAAGCTATCGCCACTATAGCAAACAGAATAATGACTGTAACTAATGACTGTACCCCACAACAGATTTTCAAGCAACAGGCACCAAAACCTGTGATTATGTCGCTTTACCTGGAACTTTGGAACTTTGCAGATATGACTAAGGATAAGAACTTTGAGAAGGAGAGATTCTCCTAGATTATGTGGGTGGACCCTATCTATGTACACACACCCTTAGAAGTGAAGAACCTTTCCTGGGTGGAATGATCATGACCTGCCCATGAAAGAATGAACAGAAAGATGTCACACAGCAAGGACTTGGCCTCCTTTGCTGGCCTGGTAGATGGAAGAAGAAGCCATGAGCCAAAGAATGCAGTGACTTTTAGAAGCTGGAAACAGCCCTCTGCTTACAGCCAACAAGAACACAGAGACCTAGATCCTATTATTGCAAGGAACTGAATTCCGCCAATAAATGGTATTAGCAAAGAAACAGATCCTCTCCCAGGGCCTATATAAAACAATGCAGCATAAAGACACCTAAATTTGAGCATAGTGAGACCTGTGTCAAATTATGAGACCAAGCTGATCATGAATTGTACTAATTTTATTAGCCTAATTTTAATACATTTTACACAAAAATTTATGTGCCCAATTAATCATGAACCCAAATTTGGAGAAATATTCTTCACACTCTGTTTTAAAATTCTCATCCATCATTGGCAAAATACTGAACTTCTACGTTTTCTTTTTTCTTTTTTCTTTTTTTTTTTTTGAGACGGAGTTTCGCTCTTGTTACCCAGGCTGGAGTGCAATGGCGCGATCTCGGCTCACCGCAACCTCAGCCTCCTGGGTTCAGGCAATTCTCCTGCCTCAGCCTCCTGAGTAGCTGGGATTACAGGCACGCGCCACCATGCCCAGCTAATTTTTTGTATTTTTAGTAGAGACGGGGTTTCACCATGTTGACCAGGATGGTCTCGATCTCTTGACCTCGTGATCCACCCGCCTTGGCCTCCCAAAGTACTGGGATTACAGGCGTGAGCCACCGCGCCCAGCCTAAGTTTTCTATTTATATATGTCTCTACTTTTAACTCAGGTAACTTACTAATTGATTAAATGTAGAATTACTATGTGCTCAGTATTTTCAGTAAAGGGGAATATAAAAGAAGTTCATAAGGAATAGTCTGACTCTCATACTTCATAAGAGCTTAAGAAATGAGACACACATCAGAATCATTTTTTTTGTAAAATTCCCGACTTACAGCAATGCACCCGCCACCACTACCCCAAGATCATGAACATGTGAATATTCAGTAGTTTAAAGTTGAACTAACTAGAATTCAATCCATTTATTACTGTCTTTCCTATATCTTTTTTTCTCTACATTTGAAGTAAGTTAAGTAAATTTTAAGTCAACCAAGACTGAAAGAGAGACATACAATACATGGTTGAAAACTTATACACACATAATACACAAATATACACACAGGCACATAATACAAGCACATATATATATTCCTGTTCTCCAGCCTCACTTCACAAACATAGGCCCTCCTGACTCCTCAGTAAGAGGTCAAAACCTATTTCAAACACTTTTAACACATCGGTCCTTCTAAACATCTAAGATGGCAAGTCCTGGAATGCCTTTTAAGACTGGCCCTTTGGCTGGGTGCAGAGGCTCATGCCTGTAATCCCAGAACTTTGGGAGGCCAAGGTGAGCGGATCACTCAAGGCCAGAAGTTCAAGATTCGCCTGGACAACATGGTGAAACCCCTGTCTCTACTAAAATGAAAACATTTGCTGGGCATAGTGGTGCACACCTGTAATCCCAGCTACTTGCTACCCAGGAGGCTGGAGTAGGACAATCACCTGAATCCAGGAGCCAGAGGTTTCAGTGTGCCGAGATGGTGTCACTGCACTTTCAGCTGGGTGACAAAGGGATACTCCGGCTCAGGAGGGGAAAAAAAAAAAAAAGACAACAACTGGCTCTTTGTAACCAGAAAAATAACCCTGAAAAACATCTTTATCTCAACATTTTAACATGTCTCAGAAAAACATGAAGAGCAAGAGTAACACAGATGCCCACTGGATCATCCTCTTTCCCTTTGAGAAGACAGCAGCCAATGGTTTACCACACCAGCTGTATATCTAGTCTTTCTGGATTTATTGCAGCTTCCCTCTCTTGGGCCACAGGTTCATGTTTTCCCCTCCAGGCATCACCATCAACAGTTCTCCTCATGTGGAATTCTGATATATAAGACAGGTAATTAACCAGAGACCCTCTCCACAGAGAGTAGATAGGAAAGTCTGTATTCCCAAGACTGAGCAGGTATAGGCAAAATGCATTTTCTAAAGGATTAAGATTTGCAATAAAGAAGAAAGAAAAATAAGTTTCTAACTAATGCAAACTTCTTTAAATATCAAAACAGAAAACACATGAAAACTTGGGACCCGCATAATAGGGAGTTCCTCTGAGGATGCTTATTTGATTCCCAGTCTAGCTCCTCTATATTCAAGTTTACATGCCATTCCCCCAGCCCATTCATCTTTTATGCAAAGTCTTTACCTCCATGAGAAAAATTTCACTTATCTCAGAGAAAAAAATGTTTTTTTCCTGTATGCTTTCCTCTTTCCTTTACCAGATTACCAGAGTCTACATCTTACAAATCTGAGTAGCATTCCAAGGCTTCAGTAGGGTGCATGTTGGTTTCTTACCTCCCAAGCCCTGCAACACAAGGGAAAGGTGGGAAGGAAGTGGCACAAAGTAAGCTTCTGGTGTGATATGAAATTAGATCCCCAATCCAAATTCTCTCTTTGATATTTCCATAAGTGGGAACAGTAAACCTGATGGTTCCTTTAAACAGCAAATTTGTCTTCCCCTTTTCCTATTGACAGGACAACCTGAAAACTCAGGGAGTTGGAGTAAGAAAGGTGCTGTTAGCCAGGTCATCTATTCTCCCACACCTCATCCTCTTTTCCTACATAGAATCATTGAGACACCATCAAGGTATTGTGAGGTAAAGTAATCTTGGTTTCATTCCTGCTTCATCCAAATATTTCAGCTTCATAAATAGCTATATTTTTATGTAAGTGAGAACTTAGAAAAATATTCTCTAAATGATAATATTTGTTCAACTCAAATGTCCCTCCACCAAGGGTAAAGATCATAGCTTCTATTATACAGAGATGCCTTGTTCTCCCTTCGGCCATCTTTTCTCTAAATGCTTTCTAATATCTGTTTATTTTTTCAAACCATATTCCAGAATGGTAGCCAGTCCCACCTTTCTCTGGAATTAAAAGCCTTTTCAGTTGCTAGCTTTACCTAGCTTGCTTATGATTGGAGGCACAAGTTTAGCCCACATTTGCAATAAACAATTAAAATAAAGGCCTGTTGTCATTTTGAGTGGCAGCCTTCTAGTTGAACAAAACTATACATGAGAACCACACAAAGGCATTTGCAATCTTGGAAATCAGAATTCAAATGTTATGATCTCAGGATTATTTTCATAGTACCCTTTCTTGGCTCAGGAATGAAAACAGTGGCATGAAAGGTTCAACACTGGCACCAACAAACAAGATGGAATACATGATAGTTATTCTGTGTACTATTTCTGTTTGAACATGCTTCTTTAGAGTTAAATGTAGTATCTCTTCTTTTTAGGTAACATTAGGATACATTTTTTGTCATTAACAAACCTATAAAAGGAAAACAGATACATTATATCTACAGAAAAATAGTCAAAAGCGAAGACCTGTAGCCTAAAAGAAAGCTCCAGAACCCATAACTGAATATGCACCCTCTCAAAGGGGTTTGCTCCTTTTTCTACTTGGATTTCTTACACCTTTTTTACAGATGCATTATTTTAAAATTTCATCTATTTTTTTTTTAGCTTTTAAATCCAGGGGTACATGTGGAGTTTTGTTATATAAGTAAACTTGTGTCATGGGGGATTGTTGTATAGATTATTTTTATCTCCCAGGTATTAAACCTGCTACCCAGCAGTTAATTGTTTTGTTCCTCTACCTTCTCCCATCCTCTACCCTCAAGTAGACCCTAGTGTCTGTTGTTCCCTGCTTCGTGTTCATGCGTTCTCATCATTTAGCTCCCACTTATAAGTGAGGACATGTGCTATATGGTTTTCTGTTCCTACATTAGTTTGTCAAAGATAATAGCCTCCGGCTCCATCCATGTTTCTGAAACAGACATAATCTCATTCTTTTTATGGCTGCATAGTATTCCATGTGTATTTGTACCACATTTTCTTTATCCAGTCTGTCACTGATGGGCATTTAGGTTGACTCATGTCTTGCTATTGTGAATAGTGCTGCAATGAATATTCACATGTGTCTTGTGGTAGAATGATAGGAGCCTCTTTTCATATGCTTGCTGGCCATATGATGCACTCTTTTAAGAGCTGCTTCTTTTTCTTCTCAGGACCTCCTACTGGCCTATCTACAAAACCAACTCTAATCTAACTGTATATTATGCTGTTAAAGACAGCAAGCTGATTTATAAAATAAAACCTGAATCGACATTGGGCTGAATCTTGATGGAGGTGTGGCCTTTACTTCTATTTGGCACCATAAATTGTAATGATGTTTCTCACAGTTTTCATTTAGTTTTCCTCATGATTACTAAAGTATTATTATAACTTTTTTGTGTGTGATTGCACAGGAATTACTTTTGACAATTCTCTTACTAAATTATAATTTTTGGGCTATTTATTTTGAAGAAATTCCTGGAAAAAAAGATAAAGATTATGAATATTTTCCAGCTTTTAAATTTAAAACAATTTTGGATTCGTATAAGAGCTACAGAGGTACTATAGAGTGATAAGCCAGGTGTCCCTAATGATAACATCTTATATAATCACAGCAAAATTGCCAATAGAAATTAACATTGGTTTATTACTATGAGTTAAACTAGAGATTCTGGGCTTTACCAGTTTTGTCATTAATATTCTTCTTCCACTCTTGCATCTAATCCAAAATACTCAATGTGATATAATCATGCACCCTTTGTAATTCTCCCATCTGTGACAGTTTCTCAGTCTTTGTCATTCATAATCTTGAAAATTTAAAGAGTACTGGTTAATTATTATGTAAAAGGCCCCTTATACTGGGTTTGTCTGATGTTCCCTAATAATTAGATTTAGGCTATGCATTACTGGAAAAAATATCACGGAAGTGAAATCCTTCTCTTAATGCATCCTATTTTGTAAGTACAAGATGTTGGTATATCATACTCTGCTTATGTTCAACTTGATCACTTGGTTAAGGCAGTGTATGCCGTATTTGTTCAATGCAAAGTTACTATATTTTATAATATTTATTTCGAGGAAAACATGATGGATCTATGCAAGTATACTCTTTTTTGTTATTTTAAGGTCTGGAGTACATGTGCAGATCTTGCAGGACTGTATAGGTACACACATGCCATGATGGTTTGCTGCCTCCATCCCCCCATCACCTATATTGGGTATTTCTCCTAATGTTATCCCTCCCCAAACTGCACATCTCCTGCTATTATTATCACATTTTCTTTATCCACTCTGTCACTGATGGGCATTTAGGTTGATTCATGTCTTGCTATTGTGAATAATGCTGCAATGAACATTTACCATGTATGTGTCTTATGATAGAATGTGTCTTGTGGTAGACCCCCCAACCCTGCAACAGACCCATGTGTGATGATCCCCTCCCTGTATCCATGTGTTCTCATTGTTCAACACCCACTTATAAGTGTTTGGTTTTCTGTTGTGTCAGTTTGCTGAGAATGATGGTTTCCAGCTTCATCCATGTCCCTGCAAAGGACATGCACTCATCCTTTTTTATGGCTGCATAGTATTCCATGGTGTGGATGTGCCACATTTTCTTTATCCAGTCTATCTTTGATGGGCATTTGGGTTGGTTCTAAGTCTTTGCTATTGTACAGTGCCACAATGAACATGTGTGTGCATGTGTCTTCATAATAGAATGATTTATAATCCTTTAGGTATATACCCAGTAATGGGACTGTTGGATCAAATGGTATTTCTATTTTGAGATCCTTGAGGAATTGCCACACTGTCTTGCACAATGATTGAACTAATTTACACTCCCACCAACAGTGTAAATGCATTCACATTTCTCCACATCTTCTCTAGCATCTGTTGTCTTCAGATTTTTTAATGATTACCATTCTAACTGGCATGAGATGGTATCTCAATGTAGTTTTGATTTGCATTTCTGTAATGACCAGTGATGATGAACATTTTTTCATATGTTTGTTGGCTGCATAAATGTCTTCTTTTGAAAAGTGTTCATATCCTTCACACACTTTTTGATGGGGTTTTTTCTTGTATGTTTGTTTTAGTTCTTTGTAGATTCTGGATATTAGCCCTTTGTCAGATGGCTAGTTTGCAAAAATTTTTTCCCATTCTGTTGGTTGCTGGTTCATTCTAACAATTGTTTCTTTTGCTGTGCAGAAGCTCTTGAGTTTAATTAGATCCTATTTGTCAATTTTGGATTTTGTTATCATTGCTTTTGGTGCTTTAGTCATGAAGTCCATGCCTATGTCTGTGTCCAGAATGGCACTGTCTAGGTTTTCTTCTAGGGTTTTTATGGTGTTAGGTCTTCTGTTTAAGTCTTCAGTCCACCTGGAGTTAATTTTTGTATATGGTGTAAGGAAGTGGTCCAGTTTCAGCTTTCTGCACATGGCTAGCCAGTTTTCCCAACACCCTTTATTAAACAGGGAATCCTTTCCCCATTGCTTGTTTTTGTCAGGTATGTCAAAAATCAGATGGTTTTAAGAGTGTGGTGTTACTTCTGAGGCCTCTGTTCTGTTCCATTGACCTATATCTCTGTTTTGGTACCTGTACCATGCTGTTTTGATTACTGTAGCCTTGTACTATAGTTTGAAGTCAGATAGTGTGATGACTCCAGCTTTGTTTTTCTTTGCTTAGGATTGTCTTGGCTATGTGGGCTTTTTTGGTTCTACACAAAGTTTAAGGTGGTTTTTTTTTCCAGTTCTGTGAAGAAAGTCAATGATAGCTTGATGGAGATAGCATTGAATCTGTAAGTTACTTTGGACAATATGACCATTTTCACAATATTGATTCCTCTTAGCCATGGGCATGGAATGTTTGTCCATCTGTTTGTGTCCTCTCTTATTTCCTTGAGCAGTGGTTTGTAGCTCTCCTTGAAGAGGTCCTTAACGTCCTTTGTTAGTTGTATTCCTAGGTATTTTATTCTCTTTGTAGCAATTGTGAATGGGAGTTTGCTCATGATTTGGCTGTTTGTCTGTTAGTGGTGTATAGAAATGCTTGTGATTTTTTCACATTGATTTTGTATCCTGAGACTTTGCTGAAGTTGCTTATCATCTTAAGGAGATTTGGGGCTGAGGCAATGGGGTCTTGTAAATATACAGTCATGTTGTCTGCAGATAGAGACAATGAGACTTCCTCTTTTCTTAACTGAATACCACAAGTATACTCTTTATCCTTACTGTTTTGTATATCAATTTTGGCATCCATTTGGGCATCTTGCCTGCTGCAATATTGCCTTTATTCCATCTACATTTATTTTCTTTTGTGAGAAAATAAATGTAGATGGAATAAAGGCAATAAAAAACTTTGTGTATTCTCCCCATTCATTTATTTTTATATTCATTTGGGCTCAAGGATGTTTATAATATAATCTGGGTTTTAATCTAAAAGTATTTTTTTATTTCATAAATTTTTTCAATTTTGAAGATTAAGCACTTCCTTTGGGCTCTTTCAACAAATCCACATCTTTTTTGTCATTGTTCAAACATGACCTCATATTATTGCATCTGAAGATTCTCCAGAATTTTTTAATTGCTTAGGTGTAGTTTATCTAGAGACATATTAGTTCTTTCATTCATTCACCAATTGAATGAGACCTTAGTTGTTCTGAATTGCGCCTACTTATTTGGTGATATGAATAAAGTTGCTACAAAATTTAAAACAGGTATAACATTTTGAGAAATGCCAGATATAGGTGCTGGGGGGATGGAGGCAACAAACCGCATTGCCATGTATGTACCTATGCAACAATCCTGCATGATATGCAGATGTTCCCCAGAACCTAAAGTACAATTTAAAAAAATTAAAATAGATTTAATGCAAATCTGTATGAATTTATCTTGGGTAAATAAACACTGGTGGGCATGCTGGGACATATGTTAGGTACGTGGCTTAACTGTGTAAGAAATTGTCAACCTGTTTTCCAAAAAATACCAGTTTGCTTTTTCTACCAGCAAAGGCTGAGTGTTTAAGTAGCTTCGCATACTTGCAAGCACTTAAAATTGTAACTTTTTTGCTCTATTTTTACTCATAATTAGCCATTTTGAAAGGTATAAAGTAGAATCTCATTGTGGCTCTAATTTTCAATTCCCTAATGACTAATACTGCTGGGAATTTTTAATGTATTTGCCATTCCTATAACTTATTTAGTAAAATGTCTATCTTTGCTCATTTGTATAATTATATTGCTTTATTGTGAAAAATATTCTATATTCTGGAAACAAATTCTTTGTTGAAAATATAATTTGTATATATCTCTGGCACATCTTTTTTATCATCTTAATAATGCCTTTAATAAATAATTTTAGTTTCTATAAAGTCTAATTTATCAATATTTTTTCTTTTCCTACCTTAATATTAGCCATCACAAATTCCTAGTTCTGGAGTCTTTGTCCAATATGACGATAGTCACTCTGGCTTTTATTGGTTAGTGGTTGCATGGTACATGTTGTTCATATCTTGTTACTTTGAACCTATTTATGTATTCATATTTAAAGTGGACTTCTTGCAGACAGTATACTATTAGGTCTTGCTTTTTGTTCAATAACAGTCTGTTTTAACTGAGTGCTTAGGTCATTCACAAGGTTAGCCTACACATCTTGCACATAATCTGTTAGATCTACACTGAAATATTTCATTTGTTTTGTTCTTATTGTAAATGACATTTTTTTTTAAATTTTAAATTCCAATTGTTCTTACTGGTTTTGGGTATGCCATACAAGGTAATGCTCACACATACTTATTTTTTCTTACATTTTTATTAAGTTGTTTAGCCTATGATCTCAGGTATCTGATTGATTTTAAAACACTCATGAATTCATAGTTTCTTTCGCTTTTTTGTCCATTAGTCTTTGCTTTTTGATTGCAAGGGTGAGTGAAATTCTTTGCTACAGCTGCCACACAAAATATCACAGACTGAGTGGCTTAAACAACAGAAACATATTTTCTCACAAATCTGTCGGTGGGAAATCTAAGGTTTAGGTGTGGGCAGCTTTGGCTACTTTGGAGGCCTCTCATGTTGGCTTACAGATGGTAACCTTCTCCTGTGTCCTTACATGGATTTTTCTGTATGTGCTCAGTTTTCTGGGATCACTGGGCAGGCTCACTTTTCTGGTGGTCTCTCTATGTGCCCAAATTCCCTCTTCTTATAAGACCAGTCAGATTGGATTAGGACCCACCTGTATAACTTCATTTAAATTTAATCACATCTTTAAAGGCCTTCTCTCCAAATCCAGTCACAGTGTGAGGTAGTGGAGATGAGGATATTAACATACAAATTTGAGGACAACTCAATTTAGCTTACGCCAGTAGGAATGAGACTGTCTCCAGATTCTGTATCTCTGAGCAAAAATTGAATGCAGAGGCCGGATGCTCACGCCTGTAAACCCAGCACTTTGGGAGGTCAAAGTGGGCAGATTTGGAGGCCAGGAGATTGAGACACAGTAAAACCCTGTCTCTACTAAAAATACAAAAAATTAACTGGGCGTGGTGGCATGCACCTGTACTCCCAGCTACTCAGGAGGCTGAGGCAGGAAAATTGCTTGAACCCGGGAGGCGGAGGTTGCAGTGAGCTGAGATTGCAACACGGCACTCCAGCCTGGGCAACAGTGAGACTCCATCAAAAAAAGAAAAAAAAAAAAAGAGAGAGAGAGAAAATTATTGAATGCAGATTATGAACTGTTTTAATGTTCTTGACACTGGCAACCAAATTTCTATCTAAAAATTCTGTATGCATTTTACTTCCATTAGCAGCATAAAAGAGTGTCCATCTCTCTTGTTTCCTATCATCAAATATATATATAACATTTGTGAGTTTTCATTTTATGTCCTTAGGAAAAAAAAAAAAGTCACTCAGAACACTGAATATATTAGGTAGGTTAAAATAATTTAAGCCTGGTTCATGCATGTAAGTAAAAGAGAAAAAGATATTTTATAGTTTTATTACACTTATGGGATTAAGCCAAATTGTTTCCTTGGTCTCACTATTTAAATATGGCGCATTTTTATTGCAAAGAGAATGTGAATATTTTTATGGAGCAAATTTAGCAACAAATACCAATGGGACATGAAAGACTCTGGCTTTTCTTACAAGATTCTACACTGAATTGGACAAACATATTTCCCTTAGGTAGTAAACATAGTTCCAGAGAGTGTTTTTAATCTTCATTTTTCAGAATAATTTGATTTATCACCAGTCATATCTAAAAAACCATTTAAGAAGACTTTATAACTTGATTAAATCTGATCGTATCCTCATTTATCCTTGCACTTGTACCAAGGCAATTCCAGATTTATCAGACAGGAGGTTAATCACAGTGACTCACGGCAGTTTATGGTGGGGAATATGATACAGCCACTTTAGCTTTAATACTCTAAGTTAATTCCATCATGAAAGATGTATAAAACTTCGGGAATCCATTAGAAAATATTGAGAACATTTGTATGTTCACTAGCAATTTGATTCAGCAAGAAATCACGGGAGAGGGAGAGAGGAGAGAAGAGAATGAAACAGGGGAAAATAAACCAAAGAAGCCACAGATGCCAAATGAATGTTCCAATAAAAATGTGAGAGTTAGAGACCACCTCACCACACACACACACACACACACACACACACACACACACACACACAAAGCCAGAAGAGAATTCTTTAGGTTGACAATTTTGAGAGTAAAGGAAGGAGATTAGGGAGTTTCTGGGAAACTGAAAAAAAAAAAAAAAAACTAGATAATGAAAGGTTTCTAGAACTTCAGCTAACAGTAGTTAATTAAATCTCCTGTGATATTCTACAGGATACTTTTACTAAAGCTTTCAGCTGCTATTCAATTATTCATATTTGCTTGACTGGCATCTACTGAAGCATAGGTGCAAGCAGAAACTAAGCCATCAGGCTGTTTGATTTTTAAAAGTTATTGTGTGCATATTATAACATGTTTATCTTCTTACATTATTTTCTTATCGTTTTATGGAAACAAACAATTCTGCAGCAACATCAATGTCATAAACTTCTTGAGAAAAGAAACTGTAATCTCTTTAGCGTCTGGTATAAAAGTAAGAACAAGGGGCCAGGCACGGTGGCTCACGCCTGTAATCCTAGCACTTTGGGAGGCCGAGGTGGGTGGATCACCTGAGGTCAGGAGTTCAAGACCAGCCTGGCCATCACGGTGAAATCCCACCTTTAAAAAAAATTTTTTTAATTTAAAAAAAAATAAGAAGAATAAATAATCTCTCCCTAAAATATACTATATTAAAATGAACCAGCCACTGATTTACAATTCTGGGGTATCAGGTAGCCTCCCAGGCCTTGTTTTAGAATCTTATATTGTTGCAGATTGTGTTTGTTTCCTAAAAATATGATAACAATTTTCTGAACCAAAAAAATGTCTTCTAGATTTTGTCTTTATTATATCATGGGGTCATTTTTTTAAAAAACCATGCAAAGATGCTTTTATTATATATGACTCCATTTGGTTGTTATCACCACATTGTGAAACAGGCAGAAGCTTGGTAAGTATTTACATTTTACAGTAATAAAAATGAGGTTCTAAAAGCAAAGTTGTTACTAGTGACAGAGCAGAGCTCGATTAACACCCAGGTATTTGCATGCAAACCTGTCTTATTCCTAAAGCACCATACTACTTAAGGTGTTAATAGTAAATTATAATCACTGTAGTTTTTTTGAAATTAGGAATCTAATATACGTTTTATTAATGCATATATTAGAAAATGGTTTTAGATAATTTGAAACAGGCTAACGATATATTATATATTAAATTAACTTCATTTTACCATTACACATACAAAAATTATTATGTAACTTAATTAGCCTATTGAGTGCTAGAATTTAGCCCCACTCTTAGCAAGAATATATAAACACGTGTCCATCAATAGCGGGATTAAAAATAACTCAAAAAAAAAATAGATTTCTAAGCAAAATCAAATTCTACCCAGTAATATTTAAAGAATGATTGTGTAAAGCTTACAATTTACTTTGAACTATAACTAATGGTTAGCCTTAGTTCAAAATTAATGTTTCCCAGTGAAAAGATTACAGTGTCAATAATGTAGCACAAGAAGATGATGGGAAAGAAGTTCTTCAATCAGCTCCCTTAAAAGACACAGTCACCATCAATAAAGGATGAAATCATTCCTCAGCAGGAATAGTCTCAGAATCACATGCACTGGGCTCTCATTTGTTGCAAGATGTAAGAAATACTTTATTCCTTTATTCTGGGAGCTTCATTGTCATTCTTTTTCTGGTTTTCTTAACACTACTCTAAGCCCAAAAGAAAACTGCCCCCACCTCTAGACACAGACACACACACACACACACACACACACACACGCACGCAAAGCCTTCCTTCACTAGATCATTATTACCATCAATTTTAACTGAAAGCTAGGTTTCAGTTTAACATATATACATTACTTTTTCTGCTCCTCAGTAGAGTCTGTCAACGGTCAGAATTGGTCAAAGATTACAATGGCCTCATTGTGTAATTGATGCCCGCAGGAATCTTTGCATGAAGCGGATGAGGGGATAATCACTGGTTACAATTTATAATACTCCTCATATTTTATTAGTTTAATGGGCCTTTTCCTGAGTTTTCTTGGGATTTCTCTATTTAAAGAGAAGAAAGAGAAAAAGAAAAAATAATGAAAAAAAGGAGAAGCAGAAGAGGAAAAGGCAAAAGAGTAAGGTATTTTTGGCTTCCCAAATATAATTCAGTCTTTCAGGCCATCATAGTACTAGATTTTCTGAGTTCCTGTTAGAATAGATAGGAGCTACAGCAATACACTCACGAAATTTCACTTTCTTATTGTTTTTTGAACTCTGCGGTGAAAATCAAGTTAATTCAAAATTCACAGCTGGCTTTGTTTTCCACTGCACTTTCTTAGCCTGGACTATCAGAATAATTGCTTCTTTTCTCCACCTCAGGTTAATATTATAGATCTGTTTTAAGGTCCTAGAGAGAATCTGGCAGAATGAGAAAGCAATTATACTCTACCCAATTTCATGTTTCCCAGCAAATAGGTGTCCTTATGAGCCTTAAAGCAGGAAAAAAAAGAGAATGAAGAATTCGCATGACCACTTAAAATCCCCAGTGGCAAACCACAAAGTGAGATTATTACACGGGAAAGAAAGCATAGGCTACTATTGGGAACATATTCTTTTTACCACTTCTAAGTTCTGAGAATTCAAGAGTAACCTTCATGAATACCATTGATTGCCCTAATGGGAATTTTATTTGACCAGAATGCTTGGAAGCCACTATGGGACTCTGTCAAAAACAGGCTGATTCAGAGTAGGAGGATGAAAAGTTTGCAAACTGAAGAATACCCGTTTTCTTTTTGTTCTTGCTCTATATTCAGCCTCTTTTGGGCTACAACAGTGTCATCAACTGTTCTACAGGCAACAGGTATAAAGATAAGAAAGATTCACATGCATTTCTGCCCCCAGAGTGCTTAAAGTCTAGTAAGGGAAACATCCAGATGGCAACATGATATGATATATGCTTTGGGAGAGCTAAACACAGTGTGTTACAGATACACTAAGAGGCATATCTCAGAGCCATTGGGAGAGAGAAAAGAGAGGTTTCCAGGTGGAGTTTACATCTAAGCCAAGTTCTAAGGGATGAGTAATAATCCAATAAATCAGGTAAATAAGGGAGAAAGGGGTGTGCCAAGCATGTGGGCGATAAGAAAAGTGAGAAATATGCAAGAGAACATGTATTATCTTAAGGAACCATCATTTATTGCTTTCCTTTTTTTTTTTTCAAATAAAGGTAGTAGGGCCTACCAGATGTTAAAATCATCATTTATTGCTTTCCTTTTAATTTTTTTTAAATAAAGGTAGGAGAGCCTATCAGATGTTAAAATCATCTTAAGGCGAATCCTGCACATTCTGAGAGAGGAGGAGGACCTCTTTGATGGGGAGGACCTAGGTGGCTAAGTCCACTGACACTAATGATAGTAAACTGTAAATAACAGCTTATATGCAGTGAGTGCTGACTCCACTGTTGTTCAAATCCCTGAGAAATATGAAAATAAGCTGCCGAAATGAGCCTCAGTATTGTCAGAGCATAGAAACAAAGTGCAGAGAGTGGTATGGGATGAGGGTGAAATGTAGGGAGGTGTCAGATCAAGCAGAAACTTTATTCGTGGACAATATGAAACCATTAAAGGGGAGGATGAATAGACTTTAACTTCCAGGTTACTATGACTGTGTGAGGGCACTTGGGTCAGGGAAGGATGACAACAGCATGGCAAACACTAACCGACTGTTTAATACAGGCCGGATAATAAGAATAAAACTACAATAACACTGAGTGTTAACTACATGCCAGGCACTATTACAAGCCTTTTATATACATCATTCCATTTAATCTTTTTCAACCTGCTTCTAAAGTACACTGTAATTATCTGATTTTACACAAGAGGAAACAGAAGCACAAATAGGCTCAGCTAATTGTCAAGGTCAGATCAATTGTCCTACTGTGGAGCCTGGATTTAAATTCAGATTTTCTGACTTCGGAGCACATGTTACTACTATTCTCCATTCTGTTTATGCTTTATTTTGTTGGTTTTTAAGATGGTTGAGGCTTGACCTACCCAAATAATAAAGAACAAGGAAGTAATGGGAATATGATGGCCACGCTGAAGACAAAGTATCAATAGCACAATATTGCCTAAAAAGAAGAAAGCATGGGGCTGGGCACGGCGGCTCATGCCTGTAATCCCAGCACTTTAGGAGGCCTACGTGGGTGGATCACCTGAGGTCAGGAGTTTGAGACCAGTCTGGGCAACATGGGGAAATCCTGCCTTTACTAAAAATACAAAAGTTAGCTGGGCATGGTGACGGGCGCCAGCAATTTCCAGCTACTTGGGAAACAGAGGCAGGAAAATCACTTGAACCCGGTAGACAGAGGTTACAGTGAGCTGAGATTGAGCCACTGTACTCCAGCCTGGGTGACAGAATGAGACTCCATCCCAAAACTAAATAAATAAAAAAATAAAATAAATAAGGAAGCATGGTTTATAAGTAGAAGGACAAAAGATGGGTAGTAAGAAGCAGTTGTGCCTGGGTTCACTGTGGAAAATTTGCAATTGTTGGCTTCCATTTTTTAAGGAAAGTGCTGACAAATGGTCAGTGTTGGGAAGAAAGTTCTAGAGATTTTGTTTTTGCTGTAAAATGTAAAGAGTGCTGACTAGAGCAACATAAACAATTTTTTTTTTTTTTTGAGACTAGTCTTGCTCTTGTCATCCAGGCTAGAGTGCACTGCAACCTTCACCTCTAGAGTTCAAGAGATTCTCCTGCCTCAACCTCCAGAGAAGCTGGGATTATAGGCACCTGCCACCATGCCTGGTTAATTCATGTACTCTTAGTAGAGATGGGGTTTCACCATGTTGGCCAGGCTGGTCTTGAACTCCTGACCTCAGGTGACCTGCCTGCCATGGCCTCCCAACATTAAAAATTACTGTTTTTGGCAACAGTAAGAGCTTAGGTTTGAAGATGATGAATTTAGGAAAGTAGTAATACAGATAAACCAGCCCAATGTTCATGAGGGATAACTGCCCATACAAATGTTCTTGAGGGATAACTGCCCATACAAATGTTCATGAGGGATAACTGCCCATACAAATGTTCATGAGGGATAACTGCCCATACAAATGTTCATGAGGGATAACTGCCCATACAAATGTTCATGAGGGATAACTGCCCATACAAATGTTCATGAGGGATAACTGCCCATACAAATGTTCATGAGGGATAACTGCCCATACAAATGTTCATGAGGGATAACTGCCCATACAAATGTTCATGAGGGATAACTGCCCATACAAATGTTCATGAGGGATAACTGCCCATACAAATGTTCATGAGGGATAACTGCCCATACAAATGTTCATGAGGGATAACTGCCCATACAAATGTTCATGAGGGATAACTGCCCATACAAATGTTCATGAGGGATAACTGCCCATACAAATGTTCATGAGGGATAACTGCCCATACAAATGTTCATGAGGGATAACTGCCCATACAAATGTTCATGAGGGATAACTGCCCATACAAATGTTCATGAGGGATAACTGCCCATACAAATGTTCATGAGGGATAACTGCCCATACAAATGTTCATGAGGGATAACTGCCCATACAAATGTTCATGAGGGATAACTGCCCATACAAATGTTCATGAGGGATAACTGCCCATACAAATCATGGTTGAAGACCTAAGGGGAATGACATGAGTTAGGAAATGCGGGTACCTCAGACTGTGAGTTAGAAAAATTACTGGAAAATTAGGTCTTTTTTCGATAAAGGAGTACCTATTCTCTAGGTCCGCAGGATTCCATGTGAACTCCTGCACTGTCATTCTCTCCACCCAAAAGTTCAGAGTGAAGGGAAGAATGAGTACTGCTATTTTAGAAGATATATTAAGTTTTTTAACTGCCAAAAACAAAAGCTAGAAAATTAAGGCTTAAAAAATATTACCCTGTAACATTACAAATTTGAATAGAAAAATGTGTTCTTCACATACCTTGAAAATTAGATTCTGCTTATGCTATTTGCTTACTTGAAACAACCTTACCCATAATTGAAAATATGTGTTATACCTGAAAAGAAAATGAAGGACAATGAATTATTTAAAGCACTGCACAGTCATGAAGTGATATCACTATGATGTTAAATTCTATTGTCTCTCTTATTAAAACACAAATAAATGAATAATTCTGAACTCGTCTTTAATCCTTGACTTTTGTGAGGGAGGCTTAAAAAGTCTAATGTATTTTGACCATAATTAAACAAAAAACACATTCTGTTTATTCATTAAAGTGGTTAATTTTATATCATCCATGATGCTTGAAGTCTGTGGAGAAAAATGAAAACTCTGCTTTCATAGTATATTTAGAAAAGATTAAAAAAAAGATAAATTTAATAAGCTCATAACTGATTAATAGAACACAACTCATCATGTCTGTATGACTGTACTGAACCCATCACTATCTACACAGTATCTCACTAAAATAGGAAAAACAGATTTTTTTGAAAACTGTGAACCACGGAACAGAGGCTTGCCTTTTACCTTTAAAGAGACCTAACCCTGTGTCTTCTTTCCACTGGTAGAAAAGAAAGGAATATAATTAACTCTTACGATATTTTACATTGTTATCTGGTAGCAAGGTAAATTATACTAACAAGAGAAAATAATTTCAAAATAAAAATATCAACTACAGTCATGTGTCACTTAATGTTGGGGAATGTATTAGATAACTAAATCATTGTGTCATCATCATCAAGTGTACTTACACAAACCTAGATGGCATTGCCTACCACACACCTAGGCTACACGGTATAGCCTATTGCTCCTAGGCAACAAACATAGACAGCATGTTACTGTACTGAACACTGCAGGTAACTGTAACACAATGGTAACTGTTCATGTATCTACACATAGAAAAGGCAAACTATATATTATGCTCTTATGGGACTACTCTCACATATGCAGTGTGCCATTGACTGAAATGTCTTTATGCAACATATGACCCTATTACAGTGGGCTGAATAATGTCCCACCCACCAAAAGATCAAATCCTAATGACCAGGTCCTACCAATATGTTACCTTATATTGCAAAAAAAAAAAAGAAGAAAGAAGAAAGGGAGAAAGGGAGGAAGGGAGGAAGGGAAGAGGGGGAAGAAGGGAGGAGGAGGAGGAAGGGAGAAAGGGAGGAGGAGGAAGGGAGGAAGGGAGGAGGGGGAATAAGGGAGGAGGAGGAGGAAGGGAGGAAGGGAGGAGGAGGAGGAAGGGAGGAAGGGAGGAGGAGGAGGAAGGGAGGAAGGGAGGAGGAGGAGGAAGGGAGGAAGGGAGGAGGAGGAGGAAGGGAGGAAGGGAGGAGGAGGAGGAGGAAGGGAGGAAGGGAGGAGGAGGAGGAAGGGAGGAAGGGAGGAGGAGGAGGAAGGGAGGAAGGGAGGAGGAGGAGGAAGGGAGGAAGGGAGGAGGAGGAGGAAGGGAGGAAGGGAGGAGGAGGAAGGGAGGAAGGGAGGAGGAGGAAGGGAGGAAGGGAGGAGGAGGAGGAGAAAGGGAGGAAGGGAGGAGGAGGAGGAAGGGAGGAAGGGAGAGGGAGGGGGGAGGGAGGAGGAGGAGGAAGGGGGGAGGAGGAGGAGGAGGAAGAGGAAAAAAAAAACCCTTCAGCTGTGATTAAGTATTTTAAGATGGGGGCATTATCCAGATTTTCTAAGTTGGCCTAATGACATAACCACAAGGGTTTTTTATAAAGGGAGACAACAAAGTCAAAGTCAGGGAGAGCAAAATGAAAGCAGAAGTAACGGGGAAGAATGAGAGACATGACACCGCTGGCTGCTGGCTCTGAAGATGAAGGAGGGACTGTAAACCAAGGGATGTAGCTGGTCTCTAGAAAGCGGAAATGACAAGGCAATGGATTCTTTCCTAGAACCTCCAAGAGGAATCAGCCCTAACACCACATTTTTAGACAAGTGAGAATGATTTTAAACTTCTAACATGTTTAAATTTTTAAAAAGTAATAAGTCTGCACTGCTATAAGCCACTAAGTATGTGATAATTTGTTACAGCAACAATAGAAGACTAAGACAACTACCCTTTCATGTTGTACTCACCATCCATATTCAGATCTGGGGGGAAAAAAGCATCTAGGATATACTTGGTGGAAAGCATCTTCCCTGCTCAGAGGAGAATGGCTGAACTAGTACACAAGAGTGAAGTAAATTTGACTGCCATAGCCCCATGTGGTGTGGTATGTACAAAGGAGTATAACATAGCAGCGATGGTTATACAGGCTCCCAAGTACACTGATCAGATCTTTACAAAACATATGAACGTAGTAACTTATAGCATGTACCCTGAAACTATGAATATCTATTACAGATCAATAAAAACAGAAGAGGAAAGAGAAAAAAGGAAAAACAGAAAAGTAGCCTCCTAAATACCCTAGTGTGAACTCTTCTAAAGATCAAACATATTATCAAACTTTAGATGACATTTTTTCATATTTTATGGTTTTTATAAATTAACTTACATTTAAGTAAAGCTTATGCCTAGGCTTTAAGTCTCACTGACACACTCTTTGCTTCCTGACATCTGCCAGCCTTCCTGACCCTTAACTTGATTATAAATGCCTTGATCAAGTATGCCTTGCACACATCTGCACTACAGTGGAACCAATTTAGTGATTAAACATCAGTTCAACCACTGTGGAAGACAGTGTGGTGATTCATCAAGGATCTAAGACCAGAAATACCATTTGACCCAGCAATCCTATTACTGGGTATATACCCAAGGGATTATAAATCATTCTACTATGAAGAACATGCACACATATGTTTATTGCAGCACTTTTCACAATAGCAAAGACTTGGAACCAACCCAAATGGCCATCAATGATAGACTGGATAAACAAAATGTGGAAGACAGGTACCAAGGAATACCATATAGCCAGAAAAACGGATGAGTTCATGTCCCTGCCAGAACATGCATGAGGCTGGAAACCATTACTCTCAGCAAACAAACACAGGAACAGAAAACCAAACACATAATATTCTCACTCATAAGTGGGAGTTGAACAATGAGAACACATGGGCACAGGGAAGGGAACATCACACACTGGGGCCTGTCAGTGGGTTGGGGACTAGGGGAGGGATAGCATTAGGAGAAATATCTAAGGTAGATGACAAGTTGATGGGTGCAGCAAACCACCAAGGCACATGTATACCTATGTAACAAACCTGCATGTTCTGCCCACGTATCCCAGAACTTAAAGTATAATAAAAAGAAAAACTCTAATATCAAGCCCTAGCTCTATTGCTACCTTTAAACAATTCTATTAATTTATCTGAGTTTCACTTTCCATTATCTCCAGAACAGGATTGATAATGCCTAGAGAGATATGAAAATAAAATGAGTTTGCAGGTGATTGAATAACATGTAATCATTGTACCTAACACCATAATAATGCTATTTACATAAGGATATAAATTTATCTACCTTTACAGTTCCTGCATTACATGTCATTCTATCATCATAATGCCTCTAAAATATCACTAAACAAATTGGACTGCTTTCTCAACTTACCAGTTAAATAAACTAAAGTTCAAATGAATACTTTGTCTGAGAGTTAATAAATTCCAAAGCCCAGACTTGAATTAATGTCTTCTCACATCAAATCCTAGGACGTCTCCCACTTGGGGCTGAGATAGACCCTTTCTTCTTGCAATAGAAAGAAGAGCGGGAAATCTTTCTAAAATACAACATGCTCTGTGATGGTACAACCACATTCATAAGTCAATACTACCATACCAGATCTGCAGTCACTACCATCCTGAACAGTGGGTGTTTCAGGGAGGAGTGGTGAAACAAATACAACATGAGACCTAGGATTCTAAGTGCCTAGCATGAAGCATAGCACAATAAAATTTCTGTGATAGAAGAAATGCTTATTCGACGAAAAAAGAAATGAAAATGTGCCAGAAAATGCATCTGTTCCACTGAAGCCCCTGCACTGGAAAGCAGTTCTCTGTCCTATTTCCACAACTGTGTTTTTGCTTCCACAATATTTTCAGTACCTCTAGGTTTTAATTTGGAATGGATTTTTAATTTGTTTCACTAGGTTTTGAACACCTAATTAATACTTCAGGCACTTCTGTTTGGATCAGAATGAAGATCCCTACTAATAATATGGAATGATTATTTATGGCAATATTTCAAAAATGAGCTAGCAGGTTTATATAAATATTAGAGACGGCTTCATTATTTTAACAAATGTGAATAGAGGCTGCAGAAGTAATATTATTTCCCAGCAGGTAGTTCTATCTAATAATGTGGATGGTAAATAGAATCCATTTGGAAAAACAAGGTTTCATGCTCTTTCTAATACAATTTCCACTTTTTGCTAATTCATCAGAGATTGCAGCCACCTAAACAGAAAACAAGTTGCCCCACTGGGTCTTTCTCTTTACTGCTCTTTTTTTATTTGTACAGTTGTACAGCAGGTATCAAGGTCAGATGTGCATTTTTAAAACACTTATTAAGATGGAAACTGGCTGCCTTCTAACCTGCCTAACAATGTCATCATTATCATTACTACAAACAATCAAGAAGACTGTTCATTAATATTCAGACATCATTATAACAAGTTCTGGAAATAAGAAAAAATAAGGGACCTAGTTGTTATTTACGTCCTCTCAACTAGCGTACATTCTCCGTAAGAATGCGAAACATGCTTTACTCATTTATCTCTCTATTTTCACATTCTTCTGTCAGACTATGCACTCTGGATTTTTTTTCAAGGAACATATCTACAAAATTAAAATGCTAATTGTCATGACCTTCTGACAGATATTCCTCTGGTACCCATCATTATCATTATAACAGTTGTTTACTGCCAGCATTCATTCACCATGGTCAGTGCTCATGATGTTTAAGTTGTTAAATATTTTAAATATCACTTCAACCCACTTCGAAGAAAAAGTGTTTTAAAAATTCAGTGGTGTAATGAATGTGAAACACAGAGAAGTTTTAGTATCTGTTAAAGCCAGTAATGCAGATGACGGGGATGGAGAGGATGAAGCTG
The DNA here is from genome assembly GCF_049354715.1 of Callithrix jacchus. Lineage (NCBI taxonomy): Eukaryota > Metazoa > Chordata > Mammalia > Primates > Cebidae > Callithrix > Callithrix jacchus. The sequence goes on along the minus strand of NC_133511.1, from coordinate 4,278,049 downwards.
AGATAATGCAGATGACGGGGATGGAGAGGATGAAGCTGAGAAAAACCAACACAAAAGAGAAATTACTAATCAAGTATCATGTTAATGACCCGATGAAAAAAGCTAAGTAACACTTTAGAAACTTAAGACAAGAGAGAGATTTGTGCAGCCTATTCTGAACTAAGAAATACTTCTGGCTGGACATGGTGGCTCACGTTTGTAATCCCAGTATTTTGGGAGGCCGAGACAGGCGGATCACCTAGGGTCAGGAGTTCAAGACCAGTCTGGGCAATATAGTGAAACCCTATCTCTACTAAAAATACAAAAAAATTAGCTGGGCATGGTAGCACATGCCTGTGGCCCAGCTACTTGAGAGGTGGGCAAGAGAATCACTTCAACCCCAGAGGCAGAAGCTGCAGTGAGCCACGCACACCACTGCACTCCAGCCTGGGTGACAGAGTGAGACTCTGCCTCAAAAAAAGATAAATAAAATAAAATACATGTGTGAGATAAACTCCATCAGGAATGAGTTCTAGCGCTGCTGATCATGAGTTAAATGTTAATGAATCTATATATAATAAAGTGCCTCTAAACATAAACACACATAAAATTATATATTATTTGATGGACATGTTATGACTAGAGGCTTGCAGGGCCCTAATATTGTATTTCCCCTAGGACCAATAGTTTGATATTCACTAAATCAATGTTTGCAAGTTTATAGAATATAATTACCACAAAATGAGAATGAAAATTACTTGGTTGGGAGGGAGGGAGGGGGATGGATGGATGACAGACAGATTAGATAGACATATAGATAGCTAGTTACCTAGATAGATATATAGATTAGATAGATGATAGATTGACTGATAGACGAGAGAGAGAGAGAGAGAATGGACAGATGCGGAAAGGTAGAGATATTGAGTGATTTCTCCTAAGCAATCTGGGAAGAGGAGGAGGAGGGGAAGAAGATATGCACTGAGAGAAGAAAAGCCTCATATATATACTGAGTCTGGAGTAAGACCTGGCTAAGAATCCTGATTTATATGCCAGATTATAGAGAATGGGTTACTAACTGTATGTCTTTTACTATTGCAGCTTCTGAAAACATCAGCTTCCTAATTGAACACATAGTAAAAGCTCAAATTAATATTAACTTTTACATAATACTGATAAAGATGCATACTATAAAATGAAATTATTAAGATAAAATTATTTAAACTGTTCAAAGATTCCCTAGAATATAAACTATTATCATCAAGGTATTAGTAAGCATATAATTGAAGAAGCCACACATTTTTTTTTCTTGAGACAGAGTTTTGCTCTGTCGTCAGGCTGGAGTGCAGTGGTGTGACCTTGGCTCACTGCAACCTCCACCTCCCAGGTTCAAGTGATTCTCCTACGTCCAAGTAGCTGGGACTACAGCACACCACCACATCGCACCACCACACCCAGCTCGTTTTTGGATTTTTCAGTAAAGATGGGGTTTCACCATGTTGGCCAGGATAGTCTCAATCTCTTGACCTTGTGGTCTGCCCACCTCAGCCTCCTAAAGTGCTGGGATTACATGTGTGAGCTACCGTACCCAGCTGAAAGCCACACTTCTAAACCTGCATTTAGCATGACTGGGGAGAAAAGCTATGGTTGATTGATGCTGTCTGCGAGGGCAGCAGTTACAGGAAGTAGGATGCTGGCTATAATCTGTGTGATTTTCTACAGACTAATTTACTAATATGGTAAATTGGTGAAAAATAATGGCAAAACTGCAATTACTTTTGCAACAACTTAGTATGTGTGCTTCTAATATTATACCCTTTGATCATGTGTGGAGAGAATTATGTCATTTAGCTTGGAAAACACTAAAAATTAATTTTAATCCAACAGTTTTCCAACTGTTAGTCTCAAACTTAAAGTGTGTTGACAACATGGGATTAACAAGGGACCAAAACCAACCTGGAAAGCTGGCACAGCCTCCAGATGACAAACCGAGTGATCATACAGACACAGGTAGGAGTTACAAATTAAGTACAACGTAACAAGAATGAGGAAAGGAGACATCAAGGGAGCTGCTGCTATGTGTCAGTTTGACTGCTATTTCATTATGCAGCTTTGGCAATCTGTGTTTACGAGGTGAGACCCCAGAGCAGCTGGCTGAGATATGGGACTAGTTAGGCTAAGCAGCAGGAATGACAAAAATAAAATCGGTACCCAGGCACCAGGCTCTGTTTCGAGCCTCTGGGAAGAGTTCTAGTTTTGCAGGGATCGGTAGTTACCAGGTCAAAGCTAAAAGGTGGGAACAGGGGGACTTTTACTGTGAAGCTAAGTGAGCTTGTGCTTCAGGAACCCTCACTTTCACGACTTTTCTTTCAATTCACACTGTCATGTTGTTTCCTGAAACTTGCCAGAATAAGATGTTCTTTGCAGACGCGACCACTGTCTCTCTGTAATGCCCCTTCCCCTTTATAAGCCATTCATAGCCAATGGCTTTAGAGTAACTGTGAGTCATTTTTAAGCCTGCCTAAAGGAAGTTAAATTAGGGATACATTTGATTGGGATTTAGTGAGAGGATATGGGGTTTGCAGTCACTACCTTAAAGTTGTTCATAGCCGCATGCAGGTTTGGCTTCCTGAAATATTCTTATCATCTGCAGCCAGTGTACCTGAAACTCTGACACAAAGATAAATGGCCAGAGACTATACCCGAATAAAGGTTTTTAAAGCTTGACAATCATCCTAAATAACGTATATTACTAATAATCCATGAAGAAAAAAATGTTTCTAAATGATTCATAAACAACACATTTCAATCAATTATGGAAAAGGAAAGACTGAATTATCTATTCTCTACAGAAACTGTATCACAGTATTATTGTGAATAGTCATTCAAAAAATATAAAGCCAAATAATATACCAAAAAAAATTCCTTGTCACGTAGTTAACTAGCATAACAATAATTTCATTAGACTTGAGTTGTATTGTTTGTAGTTTCTATCAGCTTTGTAAGCTTGTAATTTTGTTTTTATTTTTCAGGCTGAATATTTTATTCCATGCCTCAATAAGACAAAGGTAGGACGGGGTCAGGTTGCTTCTAAATGGAGTCAGGCTGTAAATAAGCTTGGTCTGAGTGGTCAATGAAACTTGCAATGAATCTAGCTTCGAGGAGGTGGGAAAGTAAGAACAGAAAAAAAAAGGAATAAAGCAGTGCCTGGACCAGCAAACCAGAAGAAATATGCCTCAGGGTAATACCATTTGTGGCATTATTCAGGCATAATTAGAAGGCAGTATGTCACTCCTCAATTCATTTTGTGAGTCTGTTTAGCACAAGAAAACATTATTGCTTACAATTTTGTATCCCAGTAAATTAGAGTCTTAGAACAATAGGAAGCGTAACTTTTTAAAGATTAAATACTTCAAGAACTTGAAGTAAATGAAAGCCTAGGACTTCAAATTAATATTCTGAGTTTGCTTAGGGACAGAACGCACTATGTAACTTTTTTAATGTAAATCTTCTAAGAATTGATGTTTTATGAAAGCTGCCTGGAAAACAAATTTATACCAGTGAAAGCACTTCATGTTAATCAAGGGACTCAAGGCATAGCAAGAAAACAGTAACATTTTATTTTTAAATGGATGCAAAGAGCTTCCTAAGTCCCTCTCAGCATCAGATTACAAGAGAACATTTATCATGAGGAATTAAAGATGAGCTAAACCCAAAGGAAGCTCTTCAAAAATTTCTACTTTAATTTTGAGGAACCAAAATAATTATATAACCAATGATTACATCAATTATTTTGCAGATCTGCATTAACTTCAGTCAAGTAAAATGCTCACCTAATTTTCTTTAAATCACTTAATATTTCACTTGGGTAGTAGCTACACACAGGTATGAAATCTAATATGTGAGTGTAAAATCTGGAAAATATATTTGTACTCTTGGCAAGGCTTCACAATTCAGGAATTAACTCATAGTTGCCAAGCTATCACTGTTGCAATGGCCCAAATATTCAGATTAACCATTTTGCGGTTTTTCCCCTCTCATCCTAACAGTCAGACTATGCCAGAATATTGCACTGTTATTGATTAGCTTCTATGTACCAATTATAGTGCTACATTTAATATTCACAATCTCATACAATTCTGCTAGGTATTTTTTTCTCAATTTTACAGATGAGAACAAACCTCAGAAAGATTAAATAACTAGGCCAAGGTCACACAGGCAATATCTATCACGGTTAGGGTTTGGGATAAAGCTTGCTCTTTTCGAAAACCTACTTTGTATAGTGCCAGCAATGTGATGGCTACCTCTCTGTCCTCGAAGGGTGACTGAATGATGAGGACCTGGCTAGAGCCTGAGTTAGACCTCTCACTAGACATCAGTGTAGCCTCTTAGAGAATCACAGCGACTCTTGACAGAAAAAAATTAATTAATTAATCAATTGGAGCAGAGAGAATCCTAATAACTAGACAAAAATGACTATTAAACCGCATTCATGCAGATAACTTAATTTAAACATTCCCCAGACAGGAGAATTACTCATCTTGTGCAAGTTCAAAGATACTTTGTGAGAATGCTTTGCCAAGCTAGATTTCTAATCCTGATTTCTCTCCTAAATTTTAGAATCTTGCTCTCAAACCTTTTTCTAGATATTTGCATCTAGATAGTCTATGTGTAAGAGAATGTATTCATTCATATTTGTATTCAGTTAACACTGTTTTAAGTCCTAGCCAGAGAAACCTGTGTATGCCTCATTGTACTGGAGGTCTTGGGAATGCAAGCAAACCAATGACTATGTGTTATGTTCATGAAGATAGTGAGCTCCTTAAAAATGGATGTTATCATGACATTTCTACGTTTGTTAGTTAAATATGCATGTATTCTTTGATAAGGATTTCACATTTCACTGTCAAACCGGACTTCCCTCTGGTAGCAGATTGCATTGTCTGAAGATGGCAGCCATGTCATCTTTCATTCCCTACGTTCTGTCATAATTTCGCCACATTCCTAGAGTCTCATTTGCCTCTTGAATCTGGAAAGGTTTGGGATTCATTTGTAATCAACAGAATGCAGGAAAAGTTACGCTAGATAATATCTGAAGCTAGAACAGAAAGAATGACGGAGATTCCATTTTACTCACTAAAACCCTCTTTCTGGAGCCCTAGGCCACCATGTAGACATTCAACTGCTCTGAAGCTGTCATTGCATGAGGATGCCCAATCTACCCTGTAGAGATAGGCTATACGCTGAATATCTGAGGTCATAAGGAGAAAGGAAGAGAGAGAGAGAGGAGGAGAGAGAGACCCAGCTGCTCCTGCTCCCTGCAGTTCAGTTCCCACAACCTTCTGGCAGCAATCGGAGTAGATCCTACTGAGAACCACCCCACCAAGCCTTTTCACATTCCTGATTCACATAAACAATGAGAGATAACAAAATGATTGTTTTGAGTCACTGCGTTTTGGGATAATATGTTATGCAACAATAGTAACCAGAACACCTGGTGATGATTGCTGCGGATGCCCATTAGCCTTCATGCCTCTAGGCTCTCTCACTTGCAATATACATACCGCCCACCACCTACACTTGTCCTGTCCATTTCGAGAAACTTTCAATAACTCATATTATTTAAAACTTAGTAAGTGAACTCCTTATTCTACCAATTTGTGTCAATCCTTATCTGGATCTATCTTTATTCCGTTTCTTCTACACAGGCCTGTGAGAGACCCAAGTTAAAATAAAGTTTTGCCTTATACTTTGCAGACTTTCTCTTCAATGTGAATTTACCTGGGCTTTTCCCTTGTTCTAGGATAGTGTTTCCCTTGTCTTTACATAAAGATAGATATGAAGATATACATATATACATACACACACACACACACACACACACACACACCCTACCCACCCATTCAGGTCCAATTTGAATTTCACCTCTTACATTAAAGCTTTTGTAATTCTTTCAAAAAGAACGATACTCTCCAAAACTTGCCATATGCATCTATTTTTGTGCTGTCATAGTTTCACGTAACTGTGCATACATTTTTTCTGTCTGTGAAATTTCAAGTTCCTTGACATCAAATGTTTCATATTTTCTCTTTTGACCTTTTTTGAAACTGTATAGTTTCAGATATTCCCAAAGTTGAAATTCAGTTTCTGTTTCTACTACATATATTTACCTACAATCTTTCCTGTTCCTAAATAGAATTGAGGCAGTTTTAAAGGATGCACGCAACGGGCGGGGTGGGGTGGAAAAAATAAAAGATACACACAAGGTAGTAAGATAAACATTGAAAATAATTTAAACAATGAAGCAAAGGTCAATTAAGAATTTTGAATTTAACATGGAAATATAGTAGGAAGAATTTCACAGTGGCTCCTGTCAGGGTCACAGCAAGGCAAGCCCATAAACCCCCTCCCTCTTCTCCCCTGCTAAGCTGAGCTAGTAACAAACACAGCCGCCAGCCTTGTAAACAGGGCACCTGGGTTCCAGGATGTGGTTGCACCCGGCTCTAGAACCCAGGATGTCGACCCAATTAAGCAGAATGTCAGCACCTGAGAACCAAGATGCAGTTTTTCTTAGGACAGCACCCGGCTACCTGCAAGCCTCCTACAGAACCCCCGTAGTCTGTAAGCCAGGCTGCTGCAGGTTTCCTTAGGACAGCACCCGGCTACCCGCAAGCCTCCTACAGAACCCCCGTAGTCTGTAAGCCAGGCTGCTGCCGTTTTTCTTAGGACAGCACCCGGCTACCTGCAAACCTCCTATAGAAGCCCCGTAGTCTGTAAGCCAGGCTGCTGCCGTTTTTCTTAGGACAGCACCCGGCTACCTGCAAACCTCCTACAGAACCCCCGTAGTCTGTAAGCCAGGCTGCTGCAGGTTTCCTTAGGACAGCACCCGGCTACCTGCAAGCCTCCTACAGAACCCCATAGTCTGTAAGCCAGGCTGCTGCCGTTTTTCTTAGGACAGCACCCGGCTACCTGCAAGCCTCCTACAGAACCCCCGTAGTCTGTAAGCCAGGCTGCTGCCGTTTTTCTTAGGACAGCACCCGGCTACCTGCAAACCTCCTATAGAAGCCCCGTAGTCTGTAAGCCAGGCTGCTGCCGTTTTTCTTAGGACAGCACCCGGCTACCTGCAAACCTCCTACAGAACCCCCGTAGTCTGTAAGCCAGGCTGCTGCAGGTTTCCTTAGGACAGCACCCGGCTACCTGCAAGCCTCCTACAGAACCCCATAGTCTGTAAGCCAGGCTGCTGCCGTTTTTCTTAGGACAGCACCCGGCTACCTGCAAGCCTCCTACAGAACCCCCGTAGTCTGTAAGCCAGGCTGCTGCCTTCACTGCCTGTGGGGGCGCAGCCAGCAGGTTGAAATAAACTGGCTAAACCCGACACGTGGGTCAGCCTCTCCATCCTGTGGGTCAGTATCACATTTGAATCCCAAAACCTGGGACGGGAGTAGGTGCTGGCCGCTTTTTCTCTCTCTCCCGCTGCTGCCGTGGCTAGGCCGTCCCCCTCCGCCCCGCAATCCCGAACCCCTTTCTAGACCCAGGAGGGAAACCCCAGGCCTCCGTTGCCAACCGTGGTTATCTATATCCGAATAATCACCTGGCCGGTAAGCTGGATGGAGAACTGCCTCCGTCCGGGTTCCTCGACCGTCAGTCCGTTTCGGTCTGAAAGTCCCAGCACTGGGTCGAGGACACTGTTCCGGGCCCAGCGGCCTCAGGCCTGCGGTCTGGGGGACGTCTAGTTTGACAGTGACTGTTCCAAAGTCGCTCTCTTAGGGAAAGGAAACAGGGCAGAGGGCGCTGTCTCCCGTCTTCCTTCCCGTCAGCCCCTCCTCTTCCTTCCCGTCAGCCCCTCCTCTTCCGGCCTTTTACCGCGGGCGCCGGCGGTGCGTCACGTCAAAAACCACCCGTATGACGTCTCCTCCCGAGTCTGGACACCCCTGGGTTCCGGTCTGAGGTCGGGCCCACAAGATTAACACGGCCTGGCCCCAGTATAAACAGGATCATGGCTCTCGGCCGCCTTAAATGGCACTTGAATTCAGCATTCTCCAGGACCTTAACGGTTTCTGCCACCGCAATGGTAAACAGCTGAGGTTCCCCGGTGTTTTCGGCATTCTTTACCCTCTGCACCTGCCCCGCCTGTCAGTCCTGCTCCGCTTTCCAAATCCTCGAATCCTCCCCGACCCCTCACAACCCAGCTCAGTCCCTCCCTCAGCCCCGGCACACGGTGCCTCCTCGGACCCACTGACTTCCCGCCATCCCGGAGCCTCCGCCACGACATCTGAACCTCCTCCACCCCTCCCCCTCTGCTGTCCACCACCCCCGCACCCCACCCCTGCCTCCTCCCCTCACCCCTCCCCCACCACCCCAGCACCCCACCCCTGCTTCCTCCCCTCACCCCTCCCCCTTCAGTATTCACCACCCCAGCACCCACCCCTGCTTCCTCCCCTCACCCCTCCCCCTCCGATATCCACCACCCCAGCACCCCACCCCTGCTTCCTCCCCTCCACCCCTCCCCCACCACCCCAGCACCCCACCCCTGCTTCCTCCCCTCACCCCTCCCCCTCCGGTGTCCACCACCCCAGCACCCCACCCCTGCTTCCTCCCCTCCACCCCTCCCCCTCCGGTGTCCACCACCCCAGCACCCCACCCCTGCTTCCTCCCCTCACCCCTCCCCCACCACCCCAGCACTACACCCCTGCTTCCTCCCCTCCACCCCTCCCCCACCACCCCAGCACCCCACCCCTGCTTCCTCCCCTCCACCCCTCCCCCACCACCCCAGCACCCCACCCCTGCTTCCTCCCCTCCACCCCTCCCCCTTCAGTATCCACCACCCCAGCACCCCACTCCTACTTCCTCTCCTCCACCCCTCCCCCTTCAGTATTCACCACCCCAGCACCCCACCCCTGCTTCCTCCTCTCCACCCCTCCCCCTCCGGTATCCACCACCCCAGCACCCCACCCCTGCTTCCTCCCCTCCACCCCTCCCCCACCACCCCAGCACCCCACCCCTGCTTCCTCCCCTCCACCCCTCCCCCACCACCCCAGCACCCCACTCCTACTTCCTCTCCTCCACCCCTCCCCCTTCAGTATTCACCACCCCAGCACCCCACCCCTGCTTCCTCCTCTCCACCCCTCCCCTTCCGGTATCCACCACCCCAGCACCCCACCCCTGCTTCCTCCCCTCCACCCCTCCCCCTCCGGTATCCACCACCCCAGCACCCCACCCCTGCTTCCTCCCCTCCACCCCTCCCCCTTCTGCATCCACCACCCCAGCACCCCACCCCTGCTTCCTCCCCTCAAACTCTCCCCCTCCGGCATCCACCACCCCAGCACCCCACCCCTGCTTCCTCCCCTCACCCCTCCCCCTCCGGTATCCACCACCCCAGCACCCCACCCCTGCTTCCTCCCCTCCACCCCTCCCCCTCCGGCATCCACCACCCCAGCACCCCACCCCTGCTTCCTCCCCTCCAACTCTCCCCCTCCAGCATCCACCACCCCAGCACCCCACCCCTGCTTCCTCCCCTCACCCCTCCCCCTCCGGTATCCACCACCCCAGCACCCCACCCCTGCTTCCTCCCCTCACCCCTCCCCCTCCGGTATCCAGCACCCCACCCCTGCTTCCTCCCCTCCATCCCTCCCCCTCCAGCATCCACTACCCCAGCACCCCTCCCCTGCTTCCAACTCCGGCCCCCCCATCTCCACCCCACACCCGCTCCTGGACACGGCATCCCCACAGCCAGCTCCAGCAACCTTACTCCCATTCAGCAATGGTGGCGGTGGAAGGCCTTGTCCGCCTTCACGTCCCCTACTCTCTGTCCAATCTCTCCCAAATCCAAAAGCACTTCGGGTCCCTCTCCTTCAATCCAGACACTTAAACATCAAAGAATTTAAATATCTTACCCAATCTTATGAATTCACTTGGCATTATCTCTATATTATCTTCTAAATCCGTAGAAGCCGCGGGATCCCCCTGAGAAGAGCCGAGGAAATGTTAACGTCTCTTATTGGTGCACACCCCTGTACCTTCTCCTTCACCCTTACTTCTATTCCCCCCACCTATTTACCACCCTAAAAAGCATAACCTCAAACTGTCACATATGCTCCGTTACTTCCTCTCAAGGGAGTCCCCCATCCCTACACATCAGCTAGAAAAAAAGCAGCCTCTCCCTGTAACATACCAAACATGAGAAGTCCTTTCCTCTCCCCATTCCCACATGAAAATTAAGGTCTTACCTCACCTATTCCTTGCTCATCTGCAAGGAAGTGTTGACTATCCATAGAACTATCAGCCCTCATAAACCCTTTAAAAGAGGCCACCTCTCCATACAACCCCTATCAACTCCTTCCCCCAGAAACAGACCCCAATTCTTCCTCAGCTTCCTAACTCTTAATGGTCAGCCGCACTGCCTCTGCTCTCTCAAAGTGCCTTCTCACTTCTGCAAGTCTCAGACAATCAATCTCACGCAGTCCTTGTTCTTGTGCTCCAACTCTACACTTGCTTCCCGTTGCTGGATCTGTTTTTCCCTTTCCCTTACTGCGTACTCAGCTATCCCAATTTCTCAGCCCTGAGACCATATTCCCATTCGCTTCTCACGCGCTGTCCAAAACAGCTCTGCCTTTGCAGACGAAGCCCTCACCCTCACCAGAAACTATTCCATGGCCCTCACTAACAAATCTACCAAACTTCTCTCCACATTTACTGCCTATAACCCTCCACACCACAAAACTTGGCCAAGCCCTCTTATGTGTGACTTCTTCCAAGGGACACATACACGTAGGCACCATTCCCCCCCCCTCCACCTTTGGCTTAACTCACACCATCTCCCATTTCTCTTGCCATACCTCACTCCAAGTAAATTATTAAGTTTCCCCAGAGCTAACTGCCTTTTTACCCAGCCCCTCCACATTACCTCCTCTCCTGCCTCTCAAACATGGAAACCCCTTCCTCAGACAGGAGCTCTCAAAGGGGTCTCTCTCTCCTCCTCACTCTAGGTGCTAAAGCTGGACCAAGTCCCTCCAAACAAGGAACCTACACACTCCACCACCTATTCTCAATCCCCTTGTCTGTTTACTACACGCATCTTCCTCCTCTGCTGGGCCCCAGCCTACTTCTACCAACTGGACAGTCACTTGCACCCTCATCTACCTTACCCCCAACGTTAACCTTGTCTCTCCAAACCAGAAACTCCCTGTCCCTGCTACACTACACGCCCTCCCACACACACACACAATAACAATACAGTTTATTCCCTTAAAGTCACAACTAGTGTCAAGTTAGAAGCAGGAAGCCTAAAAACCTCATTATCAAATTTCAAATCCCTCTCCCAAAACTTCCAGTCATCACTAAAAGAAAATAAATAAATAAATAAATAAAATAGTAAACTCTATCCCTCACCTCCAAAACCAACTAGACTCTTTAACAGCAGTCAGCCTGCAAAAACTACAGAGTCATAGACCTACTCACTGCTGGAAAAAATAAAGTCTGTGCCTCTTTTTAAATAAACAATGCTCTTTCTATCTCAATAAATCCAGGTTGGTACAAAATGGTACCAAAAGGCTCAAAGACCAAACCCAGAAAAAAAAAACAACTCTTCTATCTGGCCCTCCTGGTCCGGTCGGTCTCTCAGCTCCTGGGCCCCTTGGCTACTTCCTCCTTGGCCCTGCTGTAATTCTCCTCCTCCTCTAAGTTTTTGGCCCTTGTCTCTTACACCTTTTCACCCAGTTTTTGCAGAATTCATTACAAGCTTTTACCCGCCGCACAACAGAGGACATGATAGTGTTCCAGGACTGCCAGCCTCAACCTGACCAGTGTCTTTACTCAGCAGGAAGCAGCTAGAAAGGAACAGCATGCCTTTCCCCTTTGTTTTTTATGTCTGACAAAAGGCTGGAATGTTAGGGTCACAGCAAGGCAAGCCCATAAATCCCCTCCCTCTTCTCCCCTGCTAAGCTGAGCTAATAACAAAAACAGCCCCAAGCCTTCTAAACAGAGCACCTGGGTTCCAGGATGTGGTTACACCCGGCTCTAGAACCCAGGATGGTGACTCAATTAAGCAGAATGTCAGCAACTGAGAACCAAGATGCAGTTTTTCTTAGACTAGTCCCTGGCTACCTGCAAACTCCCTGTATAACCTCCATAGTCTGTAAGCCAGGCTGCTGCGTTCGCTGCCTGTGGTGAGGCAGCCAGCCTGGTAGGTGGAAACAAATTTGCTAAACCTGACCCTAGGTCTGCCTCTCCATCCTTACAGCTCCAAGATTCCCAGCCCCTGGAGTACATACCTCCTCCCATGTGTGGCAGAGTAACGTGGAAGGTGCTGCTCTGAAGGGATTTTTTATCTTATAGACTCAAAGCTCCTAACCAGCTGATTTAACTTGAGGAAATTAGACAAGCCTGACCTACTCAGGTGATTCCTTAAAAGAGAGAGAGAGAGACTGAAATAGCAAACAACCATGTTGTGTGAACTGTCTACGTAGAGAACCTTGTGGCAAAGGAACTCCAGGTGGCCTATAGAAGTTAAGGACCTCAGTCCTACAACCCCAGGGAATAAATCTTGCTGACAACCTGAATGAGCTTGGAAGTGGATTAGTCCCTAGGAAAGCCTCCAGATGATAATGCAGCCCAGCTGGCAGCTTCATTACAGCTCTCGAGATCCTGAGCAGCAGAAGCAGGTAAGCCGTGTCTAGACTTAGAACCACAGAAACTATGAAACAATGTGTGTCATTCTAAGCCACTAAATGTAATAATTTGTTACATGATGATAGAAAACGACCATAGAAACCAAGAGTGAGATTAGTGCACAAATGTCAGGCCATGAAGTCCCACAGAGGTGGACCAGACATTTGTATCTAAGCTTCTAATTAGCAATGTTAACTGGGTGAAAAAATTCAGATATGAGACCCGAAAGGTTCATAAAATTGTTTTAGAAATATGGGAAAGATTATTCTTCTTGTTTGCAATTGCAGGGGAAAGCACCTGCTGGAGGTTTACCCTCCCTAGTGATGTGTACCTTAGGGTATTTGTCAAGGCTCTGCTTTCAGGCTTCCCGCTCCCTTGCCTGTCCTGTCTCAGACTCTGCTTTGGATTTGGTCCCAGCTCTGTAACCCCCCAACCCCTCTCTAACCTATTTCATCTTCACCTTTGAGTTCTCCCTAACTCCTTGGCCAGAGGCTTCATCTTCCATTGGATACAGTACAGCTTTGCCTTGGTGAAAACTCAGCCCTCATTGTAGGAGTCCCTGCCCAGATCTGCCCTCCTACACAGCAAGGCTGGTATAGCTAAGGTTCCCGATTTGGTCCTTTTATTCTTTCCATAATAGATATATCCTTTTCTGAGAGCATACACTGTGTTAAGAACAAAAATGACAGTGCTGATTGAATTCAGTACCAATCTGTGCAGATGTTCAGACACTTCCCTATGGGGCCAGAGTTTTATAGTCAGGATCGAAAGGGTCCCTCCAGGCCTTGTCCTGGCCTTCATTTCGGCTGATTCTGCTTCATGTTAAATTGGATAGTCACTTTATGATGGGATCAAATGGCTTCTTTAAAAACTGAACAGGTGCTATATTACAAGCCAGCGGAAACCGTTCCCATGAATTGTGGTAATAGGCAAGCTGCAATGTCATTCCAAAACCAGTAATATAATAAGGGTTGCAGAGAAATCAGGCTCTGCCTGTCCCCTAAAAGTAGATGAAGTGGGAATAGGAAAGGGAAATTGGTCTGTACATTTTTCAATTCCCATTAGTCTAGAGACTACCTCTATGCCGGGAATAGAGTAGACCTTGAGGTCAAAGTAGCCAATTAGTTGGTGTACTTTAGAACAATGTGCATTTATTGGAATATAAATGTTGCTTACAAAGTTTTTCTCTCACTATAGCTCAGGGAAACGTCCTTGGGCAGAACACAAATCAGGACATTTTGCCATAAACAGCATTTACAATTTGGCAACAGTTACACACTTCTTACACTATTATTTCTGATATAATTTTAAATGTCTGTTTTTATCTTTGTGACTCAAGTTATTAGTGCAGATTCCTCATAGTCTTCCAGAATTATTCCCATTCAACTTTACGGACAGCAAAGCCCCAGGTGGCTAAAAGTAATGAATTAGCAGGTTTTATTTATTTAAATACATAGCAGTGTATAAATATGTATCATTGTGGTTGTAAGCCCTCAGGAAGTAAAAGAAATCAACAGTCCTGCCCACAATGAGCTTACAGCATAGTAGAGAGGACAACAACCAAAAATGCTAGTATGGCAAATGCTTTTAGTTCTGGTTCCCATTCCTGAATAAATCAGAACCACCTCCGGAGCTTCTAAATAATATTCTTGCTCTGTTCCTACTCCTCAGAGTCTGCCTGGGGTGGAAGACAAACATTGGAACTGTTTTAAAGTTTCCCAGATGATTTTAATGTGTAGCCAAGGGCTGGAAACCACAACCTTAAAGGATACATTTGCCAGATGCTCTAGTAGTAAGCCACTAACTTTTCCTTTTGAAGAGAAATAATATTGTTAGAACTAGAGTTTAAATTTAAAGGATGCATAAAACTTCTCTCGGTAAGAAAGTGGGCAGAGGAGGTTGGGAGAGCTTTCGAAGCAGGGTTAGCCTGCAAGGTAAAATGTTGTATATTAATCTCCACTGCCTCACGTGAATGAAACCACCATCATCTATCTCTACCTTGCAAGAATCCACCATTTTCTAGTTTATTTCTGAATAAGCACTCTTTTCCTCTTCAAACCCATTGCTCCTGCTACAGTGAAAAATATTGTCTTAAAAGAGAAATCAGTTGCCTTCCTCTGATTCAAACCTTTCAGTGGCTTCATAATGATCCTAAAGTCCAAAATATTTAACCTAACAGATAAGACTCCATATTATTTAGCCCTGAACTTTCTGCAGCCTCACCTTAAGCCTCCTTTGCAGACTCGGTCTTGTTCCTGCCAGCTTTGCTTCAGTCCCCATGCAAACTAAGCTTTCTCCTTTCCCATTGCCTTTGCAGAGAATGATTACTCCTCTGAGTACCCTATTGCAATACTGCTTCTCAGCCTACCCTATGACGTAGCAAATTCTACTTATGCTTAGGTCTCAAATACCCCTTTTACACAGGTTTCCACAACGCCCCTTTTAATTAAGTTAGGGGTTCTGGTTATAGGTCTCTGTGGCCAACGCTCCTCTCCTTTTTAACCTAAATCTTCAGGAACCACTCTATAAGCTTTGTGAGGACAGAGATGATTCATTTCCAGTTTCTTCATGTATCATTAGTGCCTAGTACTTGGTAGATGATTAGCAAATAATAGCTTATTAAGTTAAAGGACAATCTAACCTACATTACCTCTCTAACACTTTGTATTTCTACCTAGATTGAAATTTGGGCATGAGATGTGGGAAGAAGCTTTACGTATCCATACAGCTCTCTTCTTCTCTCTCTGCTTCCTGTTTCTCCATTTCTCTCTTTTCTATTTGTCCTCAAGAGTTGAGCTTTTTGTATGACTATCTGCATTTAAGTAGAGGAATTAGTAAATAACATTTATTCACAAGAATATTATTTTAATATATTATTTCAATGAGTAAAAAGGGAAGGAGAAGCTGAATGTTTTATAGGTCGCTATGATATTCCTAGGATTTACAGTTAATCATTTTCTTTAACAATAATTTTCCCATTTTTCAGATGAAGGAACTGAGACTATGAAGGACCATTACTTCCCCAAAGTTCACAACTCATAATAGAACTACCAGGGAAATGGCCAGGAACTACATAACCTGCATCTCCTGCCCTCTCCTTTACTCCATCAGATCTGTAACAAAGAGGTAAGTCATTTTCAATGTACCTTCAACCCTCTCACATGAGCAGCTATCCAAAGTGTCTTAATTTTACATTATTTCTTACATGGTTGATTTCAGGGGTATATCATCTGTTAATTATGTCTACAAGGATAAAAGATTATGCACATAATCAATTCCTATCTCTTGTCTCATAACCTTTTTAAAATTGCATTCATTCATCCATTCAATAAACGTCTGGTGCTGGAAATAAAATTTTGAATTGCTTTTAGAAAATTAATATTATTAATCATGAAGACATTTTCCTAAGATTTTGAATTTGGTTATACTTCATTTCCTTCTGAGCTTTGGAATTAAACTGCATTATGCAACACCTGGAATACAGTGGCGTAATTCTTGCATATGCATAAAATGGAACAGACAATGCCAGCATCTGGGTTGTGGGGAATGGGGGAGTAAACTTACAAAGTGTACCCTGACTCTCAAAATAGATTAACTATACCAGACCACGTCATGCTGGTCACTGTAGGCTAAGCGCAAACTCTTAATAGCAGTCCAATTAAACCCATATTTTCCCAGATAGTGACACAGAAAATACTGATCTAACATTGATTCCCTGTACATCCACGAATTTTAAAGGCCATTGAATGTTCTAGCAACTCTGTAGTTTTCAAATCCAAGCAATCACTGCCAAGACCAACCTAGGACTAATTCCAGCTGACCTCTTTCCTCTTTTTTTCCTTTCCCCACAAACCATATAACTGAGTTTAATTATTAGTTAGTTCTTATGTTTATTGCCAAGTTATACTGCTTATTATCCCTTACCATGACAAAGCTTTATCTAAAAAAGAAAGGCAACAAAGACAAATATCTTTCAAAGACAATAACTAACTAGACAATTCTTTCTAAAATTACTGTGTTCATCTGTTATTATCTAGGCTCAAACCAGAACAGGGTGTCACCTATGTGAATCTGCAGAAATCGCTCAAGCAAACAAAATATTTTTTGGGTAGCTGTTGGCAACATAGCCAGAGGGTACATCTTGATTTAGAAGAAATGGGGAATAAAAGTCACGTTTATAAAAGTGATAAGTTAAAAGAGTCAATAGGAAGGATAAAAAAATAAGAAATTAAAAGGACTGGAAGTGTAAGATAAGTCAGGGAAAGTGGTTGAAGACATAAATTGTGAACAATTTGATTGCTTTAAAACTTGTTTTACAGCCAAAATTGACACATGGGATCTAATTAAACTAAAAAGCTTCTGCACAGCAAAAGAAACTTATCATCAGAGTAAACAGGCATCCTAGAGAATGAGAGAAAAATTTTGCAATCTATCCATCTAACAAAGGGCTAATATCCAGAGTTCACAAGAAACTTAAACAAATTTACAATTTAAAAGAGCAAACAACCGCATCAAAAAGTGGGCAAAGAATGTGAACAGACACTTCTCATTTATGCAGCCAACAAACATATGGAATGAAGCTCATCATCACTGGTCATTAGAGAAACACAAATCAAAGCCACAGTGAGATACATCTCATGCCAGTTAGAATAGCAATCATTAAAATGTCAGGAAACAGCAGAGGAGAGAGAGGATGTGGAGAAACGCTTTTACACTGTTGTTAGAAGTATAAATTAGTTCAACCATTGTGGAAGACAGACTCCTCAAGGATCTAAAACCAGAAATACCATTTGATCCAGCAATCCTATTACTTTGTATATATACTCAAAGGATTATAAATCATTGTACTAGAAAGACACATGCACATGTATGTTTATTACAGCACTGTTCACAACAGCAGAGACTTGGAACCAACCCAAATGCCCATCAGTGATAGACTGGATAAAGTAAATGTGGCACATATACACTGTGAGATACTATGCAGTCATAAAACAAGATGAGTTCATGTTCTTTGCAGGGACATGGATGAAGCTGGAAACTATCATTCTCAGCAAACTAACACAAGAACAGAAAACCAAACACTGCATGTTCTCACTCATAAGTGGGAGTTGAACAATGAGAACACATGGACACAGGGAGGGGAACATCACACACCAAGGCCTGTCAGTGAGTGGGAGGTTAAGGGAGGGATAGTATTAGGAGAAACACCTAACGTAGATGATGGGTTGATGGGTACAGCAAACCACCATGGCACATATGTACCTGTGTAGTAAACCTGCACATTCTGCACTTGTATCCCAGATACAACATGGGAGTACAGATATCCCTTTGGGTTTGTGATTTCAGTTCCTGTGGACATACACTCAGAAGTGAGATTGCTGGATCATATGCTAGTTCACTTTTAGTTTTTTGAAGAGCCTTCATATCATTTTTCATAATGGCTATAGTATTCATGATAATTACACATGAAGTTGTGTAGTGTCATCTCCAACTTTATTCTACTTCAATATTGTGCTAGCTACTGTCAGTCTTTTGTCTCTCCATGAACTTTAGAATTAGTTTGTCAAAATCCATGAATTATAATGACTTGCTGAAATTTTAATTGGAGTCTCATTTAAAATATAGATAAAGTTGATAAGAACTAATACTTTGACAATATTGAGGTTTTCTTTCTATTACATGGAATAGCTTTATGTTAATTTACTTATTTGATTTCTTTCCTTAATGTTTAGTAGTTTTCCTCGTATAGATATGAAACAAATTTTGTTAGATTTATACTCAAGTATTTCATTATTGGTGGAATTAATGTAAATGTTAACATAATTTTTATTTCAAATTCCACTTGTTCACCTCTGCTGTACGAGAAAGCAATTGGCTTTTGTGTATTAACCTTCCATCCTGCAAAATTGCTATAATCAATTATTAGTTACAGGAGTTTTTTGGTTGTTGATGATTCTTTCCTATTTTCTTCATAAATGATCATGTTATCTGTGAACAAAGTATTATTTCTTTCTCCTCAATATATATACCTTTTATTCCTCTTTCTTGTCTTTTCGTATTAGATAGGCCTTCTAGAATAAAGTTGAAGAGCATTAGTGGGAGGAGACATATTTTCCTTATTCCTAACTTCAGTGGGAAAGTTTGAAATTTCTCATCATCATGTATAATTTTTGCTGTAGGTTTTTTAAGCTATTCTTTATCAAGCTGAAGCAATTCCCTTTTATTTCTAGTTTGCTAAGAGTTTTGTTTTTTTTTTTTTGTCATGAAGGGTATTGTATTTTCTCAGTTGCTTTGAAATGATCATGCAATTTTTCTTGTGAGTCATTGATGTGATGGATTATGTAATTGATTTTCTGGCATTGAACTAGTCTTGTATAACTGAGATAATTCCAATTTGGTCATCATATGTAATTCTTTGCATAGATTGTTTGATTTCACTTGCTAGTATTTTGTTGAAGGGTTTTACATCTATGTTATGAGGGATATTAGTTTGCAGTTTCCTTTTCTTGTAATATCTTTGCCTGGTTTTGGTATTAGGGAAATGCTGGCTGCATACAATGAGGACGTATTTCTCATATGACTAGGAATTATCCCTTTTGCTTCAAATTTCTGAGATTGTAGAGAATTAGCACAAGTTCTTTCTTAAATAGTTGGTAGTATTGAATGGTGAACCTATCTGGGGTTGATGCTTTCTGTTTCAAAAATTTATGTTACAGACTCTACTTAATATATAGGAACACTTTTACACTGCTTGTGGGAGTGTAAATTAGTTCACCCATTGTAGAAGACACTGTGTCAATTCCTTAAGGATCTAGAACCATATTGTAGCATTACTCACAAGAGCCAACATACGGAATCAACCTAAATGTTTGTAACAGATGAAATTATTTTAAAATGTGATATATATACACACACAATGGAAACCTTTTCAACCTTGGAGAAAGAATGAAATCCTTTCCTTTGAAACAACATGGATGAGCCTGGTGAACATTATGGTAAAGGAAATAAGCCAAGCACAGAAAGACAAATACCTCATGATTTCACTTAAATGTAGACTCTAAAAGAGTTGAACCACCAGATGTAGAGAGCAGAATAATGGTTACTAGAGGATGATGGGGGGGAAGGGAGGACATAAGGAGTTGGTCAAAGGATACAAACTTTCAGATTTACAGAATAAATATGTTTTGAGATCTATCCATAGCAGGGTAGTTACAGCAATAGCAATGTACTATATATTTCAAAATAACAGAGTAAATTTCAGGTGTCTCATCAGAAAATTATATGTAAGCAAGGTGGTGGATATGTTAATTAACTTGACTTAATTATTCCACATTGCATACATTTATCAAAACATCACATTGTAGCTCATAAATGTATACAGTTAAAATTTCTCAATTAAAACTTTAATTTTAAAATCACTTTTTAAAAAATAAGTGTTTGCTAAAAATTACAGGAAGGGAGGGATGAATAGGCAGAGCACAAAGGATTTTTGTAGCAGGGCAACTACTCTGTATGATTCTATGATGGTGGATACATATCATAAGTTTGTACAACCCCACATAATATACAACACCAAGAGTGAACCCTAATGTCAACTATGGACTTTGAGTAATTATGATGTGTCAATGTAATCTCATCAATTGTAACAAACGTACTACTCCGATGGAGGTTGTGGATAATGGAGGAGGCTGTGCATGTGTGGGGCAGATAATATATTGGAACTGCATACATTTGCTGTGAATCTAAAATTGCTCTAAAAAATAAAGCCTATTAAAAAAAAAAAAAACAGCAGACTCATGCAGGGGCTAAACTCCCTCCCTCACAAAATGAGCAGAAAATGTGAACAAGTGCTTCACCAAAAAGTCTAGATAGACAGAGAATAAACAAAAGAAGAGATTCTCACCATCATTTGGGAAATATAAATTTAAGCCATATGCTAATATACCACAATATAACCATCATCCTGAGAGGCTAAATTGAAAAGACTCCGCATACCAAGTGTCAGCAAGGGTGTGGAATATCCAAATATTAAATTGTACAACCACTCAGAAAACCATTTGGCATTTTTTTTTATCAACTTTAACGCACATCTAGCATATTGATTTCATGTACCATATGTTCTAGCCATTCCACTTCAAAATAGTTATTCAAAATAAAAGAAAGCATATGTCCACTCAAAGACTTGTGGACATACTTTTATAACAGCTTTATTTGTCATAACCAAATGCTGGAAACAACCCAATTGTATATCCACAGGTGAATGCATAAATAAATTGTGGTATAACCATACATTGGAATACTATTTGGGAATAAAGGAAATCTACTGTTCATGCTACTATATGGTTGAATCTCAAAATAATTACACTGAGTGAGAAAAGCCAGATCAAAAAATAATACATTCTGTATATTAACATTTACATAAAATTCTAAAAAATGCAAAGTATCTAAAATTACAGAAAATATATTACTATTTGCCTAGTGATTCAAGAGGAGACACTACTTTTGAAATTGATGCACATTTTCACTGTTTTTATTCTAGTGAAGACTTACAGCTGTGTACATTTTTAAAACTTAACCAAATTAGACATTTCTATTATGTGCATTGTATCATATGTTAATTGGACCTCAATAAAGCCATTAAAAATAAACCAAAAATAATGTGTTGTATAATATAAATACATTTAATAAAAGGTAATATATCTAAGATAACTTTAAATAATAAACATTGTTATCCAATTTGAAATATTGTTCTAATTTGCATTGTGATCTTTAAATTAACCCATGGATTTTAAAAGGCGTCAACTTTAAAATTGAGTTTTAAAACTTAAGTCTTTAAAATTTTAAATTATTTACACTTGAGTTTAAAGAATTAAATTCAAGCCTTTAAAAATCCAAGGGTTATTTTAAAATAGATGACGGAAATTAGAACAATATTTTAAATTGAAGAATAATGAGTGTACAACATATCCAGATCATTTGCAGCAATGGCAGTGCTTAGAAGGGAATTTGTAGCATTATGCTTGCCATGAGTTGAGTTGCTTCTCCCACAGATGCACATGTTCATGTAATAACCTCAGCACTCAGGATGTGACCTTATTTGAAAAATGTGACCTAATTACTGCAGATGTAATTAGTTAATATGAGATCATATTGGAGTAGGCTGGGTTCTTGTTTACTATAACTGGTATCTTTATAATAAAAAGTGGAAATTTGGGCACAGGCACACTCATAGGAAGAATGCCATGTTAACATGAAGACAGACATTAGTGTGATACTACTGTAATCTAAATAATGCTATAGATTGCCAGCAAACTACTAGATGCTAGGAGGAAGACATAGAATAGATTTTAACTTAAATCCCTCAGAGAAAACTCACCCTGACAGACCTCAAAATTCTAGCCTCCAGAACCAGTTGTGAGACAAAAAGTTTCTTCTACTCTTTAAGATACCTGCTTGTGAAACTTTGTTAGGGTAGGTAGTCCTAGTAAACTATTTAGTACAATGCTTATTTTAGAAAAAATAATTATGTAAAAGGTTTAATATAAATCATCTAAGTTTCTACTTTAAGAAGCTATGAAAAGAACAAATTTTAAAAACAGTAAGTAGAATAAAAGTGATAATAGAGATACTCATGAGAACAGTTCAGGAAAGATCTGCCCTCATAATTCAGTCACCTCCCAACAGATTCCTCTCATGACAGGTGGGAATTGTGCGACTTACAATTCAAGATGAGATTTGGGTGGGGACACAACCAAGCATCATTCCACCTCTGGCCCCTCCAAAAGCTCACATCCTCACATTTTAAAACTAATCATCTCTTCCTAGCAATCCCCCAGAGTCTCTCATATTTTAAAACTAATCATCTCTTCCTAGCAATCCCCCAGAGTCTTAACTCACTTCAGCATTAAGTCAAAAGTCTATAGTCCAATGTCTAATCTGAGACAAGGCAAGTTCCTTCCACCTATAAAATTATTTGCTAAAGATAGTAATGCATCAGTATGTATTTAATAAATGAATGAATGAATGAGAGCTGAGGCAGCATGATTTGGAAGCTCTCTCCTCTTCTGAGACCATTGTTTGTGTATTATTAGATGAGGTAGATAGTTTTTCCATTCTGTTTTCTGTTTTGTTCCTCTGATTTTTTTTAACTCTTTCTTTTAAAAAATGAAATTCTTTGGTGAGCATTTTTAATAAGAAATTTTAAATCCCATAGACTAAAACAAGAATGTATATAGAAAATTATTTGTTAGGGAACTTTTATTCACCATGACAGGAATGTTTGTGTTGAAAATACTCCGTGAATATGGAACTGCTTGCAATTTTACACTACAGAGGAGAACATTTTTCAGATTTTAGAATTCTTTCTCTAATATCTCCCACTTACCCTCTGTCCTCGTGCTCTATTTCCAGTTTTTATCTCAAAGTACAGTTTGCTGATTTCTATTAAAATTCATGGATTCATAGGCTGGTCCTGGGAGAGATCATCTGGTTCAACAGAAACCAAGCAGAGATGATGACTCCAAGACTGTGAAAGTCAAATGGAAATAGGCCTGTGATCCACTCAACATTTGCTATACTCCTTGTCCTTCACCCAGACTAAATAAAAGGCCAGCTTTCTTTATTTCAAGCTGAGATAAAATTTCCAAGTGTTGTCACCAATTATTTCTTTTTTTTTTTTCCCAGAAACAACCACTGCTTAATTTAATTTCAGAATTTTTAAATGCACAGATAGGTAGATTATTAAAAATCATATTAAACAGCATGTGAACCTTTGTATTCTGCTTTTTACTTAACGTAAGATTATGAACATTATATAATATCATTAAATGTTCTTTAAAACATGATTTAAATATCTGCATTGTATTTTTATGAATATGCCATGTGCCATATTTCTTTTTTTTTTTAATTGCATTTTAGGTTTTGGGGTACATGTGCAGGGAGAAATGCCAAATGGGGGTGAAGGGGAGGAAGACAGCAAAACAAACTGCCATGTGTGTACTTATGCAAATGTCTTGCATGTCACCAATTATTTCATCCCAGTAAGTTCTGATTGACAGGGTATATGTAATACATATTCATATATACTATATATGTTATGATTAATTAGAAAATGGAAAATTAATTAAAAACTATTTCCTAAATGTAGTTTTCCTACTAGAGAAAGTCTTTGAAAATGGGTCATATAGATGGAAAAAAAAAAATAAAATTTTTCTTTAATACAAAAATGTATATGACAATGAAGCTATTCTATTTATGGAAAAAAAAATACAGATTTTTTTTTTTTCATAAATAGAAGTGAGCCCAAAAGGTAAAGTTAGTGGCTCAGAATTGTCTAAGAAGCTGTTGGAAGAGCAAGATTTGAATCTTAGGTATCTTGGTCTAGTGGTTCTTTGAGGTATATATACTTATCTTCATGAACTTTAT
Organism: Callithrix jacchus; assembly: GCF_049354715.1. NCBI lineage: Eukaryota > Metazoa > Chordata > Mammalia > Primates > Cebidae > Callithrix > Callithrix jacchus. Next base: position 4,253,983 of record NC_133511.1, on the reverse strand, counting down.
TATGTATTAATTTATCACCTTATGATTTCAAAACAAGTCATGGTCTTTTAGTCTATTTAAAATAACATAAATAGAAATAGAGATATGATAAACTGTGTGCAAAGGTAGGTTTCTGTATCCCTGAAGCATATCATCATATGACCTAATTTGCTTATAGTTTCAAACGTTTTCAAGTTTTATGAAATCTGATCTCACACATCATCTCATCAACAATCTTATATTGTCACATTCATGAATGGATACATTGAATGGAATTGCCAGCATACCTGCGGCTATAGGGCCAGCAAACGGAAGCACTGTGTCATTGGTTGTGGTGGAAGTTGGGGGTATAGGCAGTGGATGAGGGAGCTCTGTGCTTGGACCTGGTCTGCTGTCACCTAAGCAATAACATAATTCTGAATTTCCATCATTCTCATCTGTTAAAAGCAGAACATACTGATACCAATAATCTTACAGGGTTTTGGTAAAGATCAGCTAAGTTATTACACATAAAGAAATATATACACAAAACCTACTTTATAATATTTGTATTTATTTTAGTACACTTAAAGAACATTTCCATGAACAGACATAGAGAATACTTTTTTTTATTAACAAGACTACTAATGAAAAATTTTAAAAACTAAAAATAATATTGATTACTCTGAAAAAAGAAAGCTTTAAGTAAGAGAATAAATAGCTAAACGCACAGAAAGGAAAGCATTGCCCTTAGTTCAGTACAATTCCTCTTGGCTCTACATTTACCAGTTTCCCCATTAAGGGTGAAAATGACAAGGTAATACCCCAGCTCACCTAACACATACTGTATTCTGTCTGCAGTGTTCCCCAGACTTGTCTGATTATAAGAATACAGATTCTTTTTTTCAGTGGACCTGAGGTAGGGCCAGTTAACCTGTATTCTTAACAAACCTTCCAGTTGTTATTTATAATCTGAAAAGTTTCAGAACACTGCCTGAAGCAACAAGCAAGTCTAGACAGTTCCTCTGAGAGAGGAAGGCATGGGCACACAGAGCTAACTCTATGAGACAGGCAGCTTCCCATGCTGGAGTTTCAGATGTGAGATTCAAGTTCACAGCTGCCATCCTGCTGCTTTATCGTTAGCATTTCCAAGTCTCTCTGCCCAATTAAAGATGGATTGCCACATTGTCCCTTGAAAAGCAAAATGGACAAATATGTGCATACCTCTTTCACACTTTTTTTAAAGTGAGAACATGAAAACTTAAAAATATTCAAGAGGTAGGTAATGAAAAGAAATGCATGTCCACTTAATACTGTTAATTTAAATAAGTGAAGAACCAGAAAACCCCTTAGTTACAGTGGACATCTCTTCTGTTGAATGATGACAGTCTTCCTCCTACGGTGACCTGGCAAGGGGGAGTGATGCCCTCCCCACTGGGAAACTGTAATTGCCTAAGGCTAGCTTCCTGACCCAAGCTGAATCAAGCAGCATTTCCCTTACATATGTTACTGTGAGACCAAGGCAGTTAGTTGTCAGTGTCTGCTGCGGGAAAAAAACTAAAAGATGTGAGTCTGGAGCTCCAACTTGACATACTTGGATGCCATTTTACAGAGGGAAAAAATGGATGTTTCAAGAGAGAGCAGAAGATAAGAAATTGAAGGATAGTACTTGGAGTTTTCCCCACCCTCTTCCCATTCACATCCCAGGCATGGCCACAGCTACAATTCCCCTGCATCTTCGTAGTGTGAGCAAAAAACAAAACAAAACACTGTTTCTTTTTCCCTAGTTATATATCTGTCACATGCAACGGGAAGGACACTGATTGGTACAATAAATTGTCACGCATTTCAGATGTAAAACAAGCAGCCCCTGAATAATCGCTCTCGAGATTTGGCACTTTTACAACAAAGACAAAGGTTTTTTAGGGGAAAAATGGAGTGCTTTTTCACTATAATATCTCATGAATGCCAATTTCAGGAAAAAATAAAATGTTTTCTCTTAATTCGAAAACCTGTAAAGTTAAAATTAATTGAATAGCACCTACTGTTCTGGCTGGCATTTTTCAGTATTGCTATTGCACATGCATGCTCTCTCAAGCCCAGGCCAGTAATAAAAAATTATTTGGAAGAGGTTATAACCTGAAGAAAATGTCACATCATCCACATCTTTGTAATTTCAGATATGCTTTTCATCTTCGACATGCCTAAAAAAATATTTTCCACCCACAGTCATTCAGGAAAGCATTTCTGAAGAGATATATTTTATACAGAACTTAAAACAAAGCCCAGGAATTTTTTGTTCAGAAGACCTAGGAATGCACATAGGCTTCATACTAGGTTTTATCTTCATTTCAGGGAAAGTTCATTGTTTAAAGATACGTGGAAGCTTGCAAATCAGCTCTTCCTCAGTGAAAATTTTTGTTGCCTAGGAAGAAGTTTTTTCAATATAAAACTATTATATAAAATTCAGTCTCTTAATTAAATTTGCTAAAAAGAACAAATAACATAACTCTACATCCATTGCTTTGATCTACACAGTACCTGTTAGAAAAAAAAATGAAAGAAAAATGACATTAATCTTTTCTGTTTTTATGATCCATTTTGCCACATTTTGAGATATGTCCTTGCATGTCTGTTGTCTTCAGTAGCCATCTTTAATTTTCATATTTGTGATCATTGGTAGGAGAAAGCACAAGGCTTTTCCTGATTACAGACAGGAATTAGGAGCTGCAACTCAAATCAGAGATATGCATTGCCTACATGAAAGAGGAAAAATGGAGAAAACACCCAGGTTGTTGTTAGTTTATTATGATATTTTCCTCATAAATTACTAAGGCAGAAAGCAGGCACATAAAGAAACTGTATCATGAAGGTTTTCTTTAACCTTCAGCATTGACTATTCAGGAAGGGGTGCTAGATGATACACAGACACCTGCAACCAAGATATTACAAGTTATGGGAACAGAGTTAGTTGGAATAAATGAAAATACTTATTTGTAATACATTCAGTTCCCTAGAGAAATTAAAACAATGCATAATATACAACATTAGCATCTAGAAATTCTTGGTGATGCATAGTTAGGTTAACAAATGAATAAGTAAAACCAAAAAATAAAGTCTTCCCTAGGCTATTTCAATGATAGTAAAATGAGCTTTCCTGTCCACTATGTGGAAATCATCTATTGATTCCACTTTAAGTTAGGCTGAATTTAATAAAAACTTGAACCAAACAATAAGAACTAATGACTTTCATGCACTTAAAATGTGCTAGACAATAATCTCAGGGCTTAATTTGTATTAATTTATTTAATTATCTAAACAACCTCATGAAGAAAATGAGGCATAGAGATTTAAGTAGCTTGGGCAATGTCATATAGCTAGTTGTAATATAGCACAGCCAAGAAAACAACACAGCAATCTGGGTTCAGAGCTCACACTTGTTAATTTACTTATACCCACCTGGAAAAAAAAGATACAAGACCACTTAAGAAGACATATCTAACACACAAAGATAATATGAATTTAAGTAAATGAAATGTCCATTTTCGGTAACAATGGGCTGGATATTTTCTATTAAATTTCTTGAAAGTAACTTCTTGAGAGCAACTAGTAAAACCGAGGGAAAATTTTTAAATAATCAGTAGGAAGGCAGCAAAATACCAGTAAAGTTGTGCACACTTATTTGGCCAGTATCTGAGAAAAAGAAGACGCTCAGAGATGTAAACTAACTACGAGGTTTTCCTTTTCTAAAAGGACTGCCTAAGACTTGAAGAGACTGACAGCCTTGAGCTCAGGACAGGAATGAGAGTCCACAGCATATCAAATGTAGCAGGTATTGGTAAACACAAAAACGTGGCACCCACAGACCAAGGCTGAAGTAAAAGTAGACAGCCCGTTGAAATAATTAATTGGTAAACTGTTAAATAGAGGCAGCTCCAGTGCCCTGGTTTCCTGCACAAGCAAACTGAGGTCGAACTCAATATAAACAGTCACAGGCTAGGTAAGCCAAACTTCATCTTAACCCGTCAGAAACTGCCAACCAACCTCTAAGAGGAACCAGGAACTTTTCACTAGGATCATTCAAATAAAGTGTTTCAATAATTAACTGGGAGGCCATTAGGCTGAGACAGCTGCAGTGCCATGGGTGCCGCCACCAGCAAACCAAAACCCAATTCAATATAAACAGCAAAGGAAACTGAAGCTTAACCAACCACAGTCAGCTGGCCTTTAGTTATATGACTAGGAACTTTCCATTAGATTATACCCAAGTAAGGCAAATGCCTTACTGTAGCCAGTTACATGGTTTCTTTACTTTGCTTCTGTGTGCAGCCTATGAGACCCTGCTGCTCATGCTGCTACAGCAGAGCTCTCTGAACCTCCACTGGTTCTGAGTTATGCCTATTTCATGAATTCTTCTTGGCTCAAATAATCTCTACTATATTTAGCTTGTTTAATTTTTTTAAGCTACTTTGACCAGTAAAATATTTTCTTTGCCTTGCTTTCACATTCACTCTATGCAAGCTTTCTCGTTGTGTCTCTTTGATGGAGTTCTGAACTGTTTGCCGTCTAGAGCTGCTTGCAGAATATATAAAGAAGTGTTACAACTCAGTTATTTTTTTAAGCAACTCAATTTAAAAATCAGCCAAGATTTTAGCAAAGAAGATATATAAATAATTATTAGGCTGGGTGGTGGCTCACACCTGTAATCCCAGTACTTTGGGAAACCAAGGTGGACAGGTCACCAGGTCAAGAGATCGAGGCCATCCTGGCCAACATGGTGAAACCCTGTCTCTACTAAAAATACAAAAATTAGCTGGATGTGGTGGTGCATGCCTGTAGTCCCAGCTACTCGGGAGGCTGAGGCAGGAGAATCACTTGAACCCAAGAGGTGGAGGTTGCAGTGAGTCGAGATCATGCCACTGCACTCCAGCCTGGCGAGAGAGTAAGCCTCTGTCTCACAAAATAAATAAATAAATAACAAAAATAACAATAAAAATAAATAGTAACACATGAAAAGTTGCTCAACACATAAAAACTTTTGCATTTACATTGGTAGAAATGCATTTATATTGTATTTACATTGGCAAAAATGCCACAGTGACTTACCACTTTATACTTACTAAGGTAGATATAATAGAAAAGACAGTTGATAACAAGAGTTGGTGATGATATGGAGAAATTCAGAGCCCTCATACATTGCATGCTGGAATGTAAAATGGTGTGACCACTTTGGAAAACAAGCTGGCAATTCCACAAAAGATTAAAGATAAACTTACCATATGACTCAACAATTTTGTGCCAGGAGAAATAAAAAATACACATTCACACAAAAAAATGTGCATGAATGCCAGAGCAGCATTATCTGTAATAACCAAAAGGCCACTGCCACACATAGCCAACAGATGAGTGGGTAAACAAAATATGATATGCAATGGAATAGTAGTTTACATACTAATAAATTCACTAACATGGATGAATTTCAAAAACACTATGCTAAATAAAAGAAATCACCAGATCATATATATATTATCACATTTACATGAAATGGCCACATTTATTAAATCTACGCAGAGGAAACAGATTAGGGCTGCATAGGCTTGAAGGTTGAGGAGAAAAATTGAGAGTGAGCTTAAGGAGTATAAGGTTTCCTCAAGGATTAATAAAATGTTTTAAATTTAGATTATGATGATAGTTATACACTATGCTAATATGCTAAATAAACATTGAATTGTGCACTTTAAACGAGAACTTTAAATCATGCAAATTACATTCTCAATTCAAAAAAAAAAAAAGAAATTATACAATTGACAAACTAAAATTAAGTTTTTAATTTAAAATGTTCCACAAAGCAAACATCAGGTTTTAATGTCTTTTTTTTTTTTTTTTTTTTTTGAGACGTAGTTTCGCTCTTGTTACCCAGGCTGCAGTGCAATGGCACGATCTCGGCTCACCACAACCTCCGCCTCCTGGGTTCAGGCAATTCTCCTGCCTCAGCCTCCTGAGTAGCTGGGATTACAGGCACGCGCCACCGTGCCCGGCTAATTTTTGTATCTTTAGTAGAGACGGGGTTTCACCATGTTGACCAGGATGGTCTCGATCTCTTGACCTCATGATCCACCTGCCTCGGCCTCCCAAAGTGCTGGGATTACAGGCTTGAGCTACCGCACCCAGCCCCAGGTTTTAATGTCTTTACTGGTGGTGAACTATGTCCAATGTTTAAGGAAGAAATAATATCTATCCTACCTAAATCCTTTCAGAAAACAGGAAAAGAAATGTGGAAGCTAATCTTTTCAGTATTTCTTAGTGAAGGGTTCCAGCCTTCTGAGCAACAGAATTTGACAAGGTACAAAGACTATAAAAATACCCACTTTTGTTACCTAGACCTATTAGTTCTTCACATTTTAAAAGTATTAGACCCAGAGAAAAGATTTACATTTCAGAGAGGAAAGAAACACTGGGTCATTTGTTTACATTCTGAAGAGTTGTAAACTTGGGACCTCCTTCTTATTCATTTCTCAGAGATTTGTTTATATCACGAAGATTCATTTTCTCCACTTTCTCTAGATTTGTCTTGTGTATTAGGAGACACAGGTGGTAACTGGTCTGTTCGTAGTTCATATAAATTCCTAGATTTATAATTTATGAGCTCTTCTCTTACAGTGAAAATATTCCACTTCTTTTCTGTACCAATATTCGAAACATGCAAGCCCAGTTATCTGTTGTAAATAATAGATTGGTCCTTATCCAGAAACCTCACCTTTGCTTTCAGGACAGCATAAATACCTACAGAAGTTAAGTATTACCAAGAATGCTTTCTGAATCATTTCGTGGTGCAACTATTACTCTGACACCAAACAAAGATGTTACAAGAAAAGAAACTACAGATCAGCATCTCCTGATGAACAATGAACATGAAATTTTTTAGTTTCATTAGGAACACAACAATTTTTTTAAAAATTTAAAAAATTTTTTAAATGTAAGCAGATCAAATTTAACAATATATGATAAGAATGTGCCATGAACAAATACTGTCTATTCCCATAGTGCAAGTTCATTTTAACCTTCAAAAAATCAAGGTACTTCAGCATATTAGCTAAATAAAGGATAAAACACATACAGTCATCTCAATAGGTGAGCATTTGCCAAAAATAAATTTGATAAAATCAAAACATGCACATTAAAACTATAAAACATGACCAAGAGAATTCTGAATATTCTGAAATATTCTGAAACATCAGACCCCATACTGAAAGTATTTGTACTACATATTAACTGGAAGATGACAAATATGCAAATTAAGATATTGACAAAATTTCGAGCAGACACTTTACAAAGGAAGACAAAATATGGAGAGTCAGGACATGCAAAAGATATTTAATATCATTAGTCATTACAGAAACACAAAATTATGATACTACTACGTGTTTAGTTGCTAAAATAACATGATAAAGACTGATACTACTACATGGTAATAGGATGCAGAAGAACCAGCACTCTCGTACGTCACTGCTTCAAAGGTAAAAGTACACAACCCATTTGGAAACATCTTTCACAGTTTATTATACAGTAAACATACACTGACCATATAGCCTTTCCATTTTATTTCCAGGTTATTACCTAACCGGAATGAGAACTTACTTATGTGCATGGAAAGATGGGGCTAATGGGAGAAACGGTGTTCATAATAGCCAATAACTGAAAATAACCTAAATGCTCGACAACAGATGAATGAATTTTAAACAAATGATAGTATATCCATAACACATACCTCCAATAAAAAGGAATGAATTGCTGCATAGGTAACACAGTGAATATAGAAAACATCATTTGAATGTTTTTCCATTTGTTTGTGTTCTTTTTTATTTCCTTAAGCAGTGGTTTGTAGTTCTCCTTGAAGAGGTCTTTCATATCCTTTGTAATTTGTATTCGTAGGTATTTTATCTTATTTGTTGCAATTGTGAAGAGGAGTTCACTCATGATTTGGCTCTCTGTCTATTATTGGTGTATAGGAGTTCTGAGACTTTGCTGAAGTTGCTGGGACTTTGCTTGAGGAAATTTTGGGCTGAGACAATAGGATTTTCTAAATGTACAATCATGTAGTCTGCAAACAGAAACAATTTGACTTTCTCTCTTCCTATTTGAATATCCTTTATTTCTTTCTCCTGCCTGATTGCCCTGGCCAGAACTTCCGATACTATGGTGAATAGAAGTAGTGAGAGAGGGCATACTTGTCTTTTGCCAGTTTTCAAAGAGAATGCTTTCAGTTTTTGCCCAGTATGATTTTATCTGTGGGTTTGTCATAAATAGCTCTTGTTATAATGAGATATGTTCCATCAATACCTAGTTTATTGAGAGTTTTTAGCATGAAGTGGTGTTGAATATTATCGAAGGCCTTCTCTGCGTCTGTTCAGATAATCGTGTGTTTTTGTCATTGGTTCTGTTTATATGATGGATTATGTTTATTGATTTGCTTATGTGGAACCACCACTGCATCCCAGGGATGATGCTGACTTGATCATGGTGGATAAACTTTCTGATGTGCTGCTGGATTCAGTTTGCCAGTATTTTATTGAGGATTTTCACATCGATGTTCATCAGGGATATTGGCCTGAAATTTTTTTTTGTCATGTTTCTGCCAAGTTTTGGTATCAAATAACTCTGGCCTTATAAAATGAATTAGGGAGGAGCCCCTCTTTTTTTATTGTTTGGAATAGTTCCAGAAAAAATAGTACAAGATCCTCTTTTTATCTCTGGTAGAATTTGGCTGTGAATCTGCCTAGTCCTGGGTGTTTTTTGTTTGGTGGGCTATAAATTACCACCTCAATTTCAGAACTTGTAATTGGTATGGATAGGAAGAATCAATTGTGAAAATGGCCATGCTTCCCAAAGTGATTTATAGATTCAGTGCTATCCCCATTAAGCTCCCATTGACTTTCTTCACAGAAGTAGAAAAAACGACTTTAAATTTCATATGAATCCAAAAAAGAGCCTGTATAGCCAAGAAAATCTGATGCGGAAAGAACAA